>NC_138782.1:78664789-79312289 GCF_965178545.1 Coloeus monedula
AAACGCATTTATCTGAAAGGAAAATCACATTTTTGAAATGCACTTTCTGCCTCACAGCTTTCATGTGGCTCGGTATGCAGATCAAACTGAGTAGGTGCTGGATAAACATGATCAGTAAAGGTTCATATCAGACCAATGCACACCAGGCTTGTGGCTTCCAGTGTTATCCAGGCTGGTTATACCATGCAGAGAGAGGAAAGTAGATGAGGCAATGAACACTGTCTCTTTCTTTCTCTGTGATCAGGCTGGCTTGGTCAGGTGCTGTAACAGAAATGCCAAAAAAGTTGAAGAAACTTTTCTTATCTAAGAGTTGCTATGGAAGGGAGATGGAGGAGGAGAAAAGTTATGACAGAGTCGCATGCTGGTATACTTCAGGCACTGAAGTTTCTGCCCAGTCCTGAGCACAAGAATGAAAAGGTTTCATTGGAAAAAAAAAGTTTTCCAGAAACTTAGCATAGACTTTCAACCAAAAGTTTTTAAATGGCAGGTATTGCATGCCTAAACTCCCTTTATTTTTTTTTTTGACATCTTTTAATCTGATTTCAGACAAACATAGCCCAGAAGTTTAATGAGTTTTGCTAGTTGGTCTATCTGAGTCTAAGTGAAGGACAGGAATCCACTGTGAATTTGTCTTTGAGGAATTTTGTACCTTGTCCAAGTGGTGTCTATCACCTTGGAATTATCACAAAATTCTGCTCTATCTCATAGGGGCATGGTGAGATGTTTAATGCTATAATGCAGTTTCAAGGCTATTTTTGTCACACCCAGACAAAGCATGTTCCAAGGGCCTGGTGTATACTGGGACATTGATTAATGCAGCTGACTGAGGGTTCATCCTCATGGATGGGATTTAGGAAACATGAGTTGGAATGGAGAGCACATATCTGGTTTCTGCGAAGAAGGCTCTTCATCAAACAGTGAAGACACAATTTGCAATTTCCATTTGGTCCCAGTTACTGGAGGCAACTCTAACAGCCACCTGTATCTCCTTAATTAGTTACAAAAATTTCCTCTTTAAAATAGGTCTTGTCTCATTCATCCATATATTTGTGGTCTACTGGTGATGGTTTTCTTTACCTAGACTTCATCAGCGTAGACCATAAATTCTCTCTCCATCTGCTACAGGAAATATATTTCCTCTGCAAGGGCTGCTACTACTCTAATTTAGAGAACCACCAGTGTTGATAAGACAGAATCCTGTGTTTAATACCTGTTTTCTGGTTTTAACTTTGTTTGCAGCACGAGACTGTGTGTGTACCTTTAAAATTCAGATCTGTGTCCTGCTTATTTTCTTCCAAGTTCACCTGAGGCATCTTTGCAAACTGTTTTAAGACATGAATGGTTAAGGATAAGGGACTGTGTCTCTCTTAAAACTACAGGAGCTTACTAGAGTTTGTAAGTACTCGACACACACATTCACCTCATTTCAGGAGATGTCAAACAGCTATACTTTTTTGGCTTCTACATAAAAGGGTTTAATTACACTGTCCACATTTAGATCTTATTACTTAGCTTCTAAGACTGAAAATTTGACCATAACCAGCTAATCTGAAGCTTCAAATGTTGAAACTTAAATGCTTTAGCATTATCTGCATGGCACTGGTTTCAGTATCTTTGCCTTTTCTACACCCCCAAAACTATTTTAATATATTTTGTGCAAATTTCTTCTCTCTTCCTTAACTTCTGGGCAATTTCAGGAACTTCAAAAGCTAAATAACACCTGTTACAAGCAAGTCCCATATATCCCTAGGGATGATATTAACTTGAGTTGCCTATGGTTTTACAAGTCTGTCAAGCACTGTGGTGCCAGTTACAGTGGAGGGAGGTGGAAGTATTACCTACTCAAAGGCCTGCAGTGGTATTAAGGGAGATGACAAAAAGTCACGAGTCTTTGTCTCTGGATAGGTATGAAAACTCTGCTGCTAACATATAGCAATGTTCTGGGAGGCAGAAAAGTAGCTTCACACATCAGGCAGCTCCAAAATTTGCCTCTCCAGTGCAGAGCTGTGGAATTATTGCCACCTGCACCAGCCTGTGTCTCCTCATGGTCATACCTCAATCTGTCAATATGGCTCTACTTAGCTCTCCAGCGTCACTCCTCTGGGCATCAGTGGCAAGAGGCTGTAGTAGGGAGAGCACAGAGACCTTGGGCCTTTGGGAAGGAGGTAAATCTCATTGCAGGAGAGGGACTCAGCCTTGGGATGGAGCTGGATGGCTGTCAGAATGCAGTGGAGAGTTTCATGTTGTAGCTAGTGACTCGTGGAGGACACCACATTGGCTCGCTGGATGTAGAGACAGCTGTAACTCTGCATGGAGTTGTGATGCTTTTTAGAGGACTGCAGACTGAGGAAGAGAGATGTTTCATAGCAGATCATAGCTTGCTCTGCCTCTTTCTGCTGTTGCAAGAGATTTGGATTGCTATTTGCAAAAATTCTTGCTTGAAGTTTATCATCCCATCCAATCAGCAGGATTTGATAAGAGTGTAAGTGCCATGTATATGTATATATGTGTATATGTAGGTAGATAGGCATGTCTATGAGCTCATGTGGGCAGACAATGATTCCAATGGACTTGCCACCTTACTTAATTAGTTGATCCGTGGAGGCTTACAAGCTCCTTAGGTTGCTATGCAGGCAAAGCTTTCCCACACTTTCTTACTTCTCCATCAGTAAGGCTACTCAGGGAGTAAGGAGTTACTCTCAGTGAGGGAAGGGATTGGATCTGGCTCTTAGCCACTCCTGTTGGCAGCAAACACCACTTGGTTGGTGATTCTTACTCGAATCACCAATTCAAAGGTTGATTCCCAGGGTGGGTCATGAAGGGAGGCAAATACTTGGTGTTCTCTGTATGGCTTGGTGCAGTTGTACTCCCCAACTCCTCCATCTTCACCCTTATTTTCAGCAACATCTGCTCACAGGACTCTGTAAATGAGTGTTATTGATGAATGCCATGGAAGTAAGCTTCGAGGATTTGCTTTGGCTTTAAATAACTTTTCTCAAAAGATATTTTTCTTCCTTTGACAGCAGTAGTGCCTGTTTACAGGGCTGCAGTACTGAACTGAAATGCAGGAGGGCTGGTGATAATTAGATATTAGGAAGGAATTCTTTACTTTGAGGGAGGTGAGGCACTAGAACAGGTTGCCCAGAGAAGTTGTGGATGCCCCATCCCTGGAAGTGTTCAAGGCCAGGTTGGATGGAGCTCTGAGCAACCTGGTCTAGTGAAAGGTGTCCCTGCCCATGACAGAGGAGCTGGAACTAGATGATCTTTAAGGTCCCTCCCAACCCAGAACATTCTGTGACCTATGATGATTCTGTAGTGTCTGTCTCTCTGCACTGCTACAGACAACCCAGATTCTTGCCAGTTCACGATGCAACACAGTTGAAACGGAACACTGAGTATTTTAGGTGCCTTGAAAGCATCAGCCGACAGGTTGAGGCCGGAATTTCTCCATCAAACATGACTGCTTTTCAATTAAACAAGAGGACAAACCCTCTGCAAAGGGTTTGCACAAATCTGCAAAGAGCAGAAATCTACTTCTTAAAAAAAAAAGCACCTTCTATAAGCTTCTTTCAGAAAGACTAGAAAGCACCTTGACTTTTCATTAAAGAAGAAAAAATTGTATCAGAAAGTGGCCTTGATTACAGTCCACCTGATTCCTAAGTTTTAAAAAAATAACTGTGACAAAGGATTATTCTTAAATTTAATGGGCAGGGGAAAAGATGAAATGACACATAACTGGGGCTAATAAGGCCTGGATCATTCTGGTTTGATTCATTAAGCCCCTGAACTGAATGTCAGTATGCCTTTTCCTGTACTCAGTGTGAAATTTCAGTATGAAGTCTGGTCCTTTAAAGAGAGATGTCTTACCTGAAAATCAATGTACAAATCTAGACTGGCAGGCAGATGTTTTTGTGAATCAGACCCTGAGCTAAATATCAGACTTCGGTAAAACTTAAGCCATGTGGATACAGACATTTTATTTGGTTCATAGTTTGAATAGTTTAAGAAGAAAGATTCAGGCAGGGATGAATGGCTGTGTTAATGAAAGCTGATAGGTCTTGGAATGCGCTGTTGCAATGTTGATCTCGGTGTTTCAAAAAATGTAATGTCATTATTCAGGCTTAGAGATTGTAACTGAGAAAAAGTTTCTTTGTGTACATAAATTTTTTCTCAAACTCTCTTGATTATTAGATTATGCTAAAGACTTCAACCTCACAATGTGTAATGTGTTATGAGACAGGCAGATGAAGAAAATAAGCAAGCAGACCTACTCTGAATTAATTGCAATATTTTTTTGCTCCTTTTGCCTATCCTTGACCCATAAAATGTGGGCTAGTTTCAAAGATTTTATGAAAAGTGATTCTTGGCTTCATGTAAGAATTCACAGACTCCAGGTAATTTCTCTCTGTCTGCAAGCTTCTTGAAACTTGAAACTCTTTTCAGAGTGTCTCTGATTCTGTGGGACTGCAAGGACAGAGGAACCTGCAGTGACCAGCTTGTGTGACCTCCCTTAGGACACAAGCCAGGTTCCTCTCCAGTCTCTATGCCCAGAGAGCTCCTACATCTTTAGAAACTTATCCAGTCCTGAAACGAAAGCTTTGAGGGATTCATAAAACTTCATCCCATGATTCTTTTAGATGTTAATGAAGTGCCTTTTAAAAAACATATTTCTACTTTTTTCTCTAGCTTTGGCTTTGAACACCTGGATGTCTTTTCCTGCTGAACCAAAAAGCCACGCAGCATCAGAGATCACGTCCTCATGAAGGTGCTTGCTTGCAGCAGACAATCACTTCTTAAGTATTTTTTGTTTGAATAATACGTAGTATTATTTATATAATACATATTTATATAATATGTGTTCTATAAACTGTATGATTTATATAATAAATAAATCTATAAAAAGTAAGGTTCTAGAATCTTTTAATATGAGGCAAATTTTCTGAATGTTTACTACGACTTGAGCTTTTTCCAGTGTTTCCATCTTCCACCTGCTCAGAACCTTGGCATTCCTGACCACCAACTTCCTGACTTTGCAGCTTCACAAGGCAGTGCTTCTAGGGCACTGGAAACCCCAAGGCAGGTGAATGTCTGAAAACCACTGATCTAACTATAATTGTTTTTCTTTCAAGAGTTGCTAGACAACACACTAATGAAAGAGAGACAAAAATCAGGATGCACTATGCACCTCATGCACCACATATGTGTTCCAGCTGTTGAGGTGAAAAGGGATAGTCTGCCAAATTATCCAGACCTGCTTTGCAACAGGCATCATTTGAAAGCTCAGGCTTAACTAAGAAGAGGGCTAAATAAAAAGTGAGGAAGAACTTGCAGAGGTATTTCTTGTCTCTCACTAAGTTAGCATGATGACAGACAGTTTCTTGAGATGCATCATTCTCCAGAGTTTAATACCTGAAGTGGAATCCTGCCACATTTGAGGAAGCTTTTTTTTGTATTATATTACCTGTTCCTGCAAGCTTTATGCAACATGAGTACCATTAGATCATCAAAGTCAAAGTTGTCTTCCTTTTGAGAATTTTCCCCTTCTGTTTCTTCTGTTCTTGTTGCTTCAAGGATTGTTACAGTTAAAAAATTAAAGTCTGGATCTCTTTTCATTGCAGGACAGTTTGTAAATTCCAGCTAGGCATTTCTCAATTTGCATTTGTCATCCTTCAAGCTAATTTTCACTGCTGCAAAACAACTCGAAATATTGTTTGAAGACCTTCATTGAACTCTTTTTAACATGACTAACACAACTTTCCTGTGGTGTTTTACTTCACTCTGACCAGCACTTATCATCATCACAGAAGACAAAAAAGAGGGGAAACTGTTTCTATGCACAAAACCAGAATGAAACTCTTTAAATAATATGACTTGGAAATGTTTTCGACCCGCCAAAATTTTATGTTATTAAAAAAAAAGTGAGCTAAACAAACAGGAATCACAAGGACTGAGATGAAAGAGGGTAAATTCACAAATTTCCCTGTCTTTCATACCTCTGCAGTGATTAAACAGAACACCCTTTAGCAACCAAGTTACATTTTCACTTTAAAAAATCTTCAGCAAAATATAACCTTGCAGCTGTAAACATATGTCTGAATAATTATTCTGGCTTTATATCAAAAAAACCACCTCTGCCAGAGCAGACAGATTTTAATTTAGCATTCCCCCCAGAGCTCTGGAGGGCAAGGTGGATGATTGAGAGGGCAAGGTGACTTGGCTTCAAGGGCTATCTTTATTTGCATGAATGAGTAACCGTAAAGCACAGAAAATATCTTTAAGTAAATTCTGCCTGTCACTGACAGTGATCTAAATGGAATTATAGTTGCATGAAACTCTTTTTGCTAATATATATATATTTTTTTTCTGTGAAATATCTTCCCCCACCAATTTTAAAAGCATGCAAAAAAAGATGTGAGAACAAAACAAACATTATCAAAGAGCAACTAAGGAACATGATTAAGTAGAGAGACGAATCTTTTAAACAAATGGAATTTTACCACTCCTAGGCAGCATGGAAGGTGCTGCAACTGCAAGCCTCCCATTTAAACCCCAAAGAGATACTGCAGAGCCCAAGTGGTCTCTGTAGTGGTCTGCTGATGTAGCTCAAAGGCATCCTGGAGAGGGGCCAATGCCAGATGAGCGTCTAAGTTAAGTCTATTTTTAAGATGGCAATTTAAAGTTGATGAATTTCTGTATTTTCTTATATATTCTTATATTCTAATATTCTTATTCTCTGAATAAGAGAGGGGATATGAAGAAGAGAGGGTGCAAAGAACCTGGTTGTTTTCAGTGGTATCCAGTGGCAGGACCATGGGCACAAAACTGAAACAGAGGAGGGTCTCTCTTAAACATCAGGAAATGCTTTTTTTTTATGATGAGGGTGACAGAGCACGGGTACAGGTTGCCCAGAGAGCATGTGGAGTCTCCATCTTTGCAGGCATTCAAATCCCAACTGGATGGAGTCCTGCTTATTGCTATTTGTTTATCACCTACCCTGATAAATTTCCAGTTTTTGGGGTAGAAAATTTGCAGTAGAAAGTTTTGCCAGTGAGCAGGTATCCAAGATGTAATGTCCTTTGACACATTATTAAGTAATGATTGGGATTTTCCTCTCTCTATATATGTATAATTTGCCGAGAATTTACTGAATAGAGCTCGATGGTTTGGCCATTTTGTACCTGAAAGTTACAAACAGAAGGAAGAGTTGTAAATTTTGTTGTAATTCTGAATATTTTCTGCAGGGGCTGACACATGGGAGCTAATGCCATCTACTTCAATGCAGCTGAGGTGACATTGCTACAGGACAGCCAAAAGAAAGACACCCTGACCTTGACTTGCTGCCTACTCAGCCAAGTTTATTGGCTTTCTGCAATTGCTTCTGAAGCAGGAGGAAAAGTTGGAGATGTTCTCAGAGCCCCTCCCAGCTTGGGAAGCTATTGCTTGTCAAGGGAAACACAGAAGCTATCTAAAAGGGCTACAGGCTAGCAAGAGTAGAGAAGCTACATGGTATTTAGAGATAAATATGATTATAATAATTATTAAAGGCCATTACCCAGAAAAAACCATGCATTTATCACCATGTAGAATAATAAGACCAGGGTCTAGGTGTACAAACAGTGGTAACCTTGTAGGTGTTTTGCAGTGAGGTTTGTTAGCCCGGTGGTCCCACTTTGACTGGAATAATTCTTTTGTGCGACAGTTCCTGGCTTCTTTTTGTTTGGTTTGCTGTATTTAATAGCTTCCTAATTCCACTAGATTAATAAAAGAAAGACGTATTTAAAATCTAAAATAATTCATATTCAAAGGCTCATCATTTTCCCTATTTTGCCACGCTCCATCACGGTTTGGGGTCATTTCAATGTTATTCTTCTCAGCTCAGTGAAATGTCACTCACAATGGGAGGAACACTGGGGAATACTGCTAAGGATTTGCCTACATGGGGAAATTTACCAGCAGAATGATGCTGGTATAATACGACAGTGGTGTTTCATTGGCATTCACCATGCCACTACTGATATGGGATACTTGAATTATGTGGTAACTTTGAAAAACCTCTATTTGATTATGTTACAGAAAGCATTTTCAGCTTCCTTTTGTGTTCACCTCCTAAAATAAAAATGATTTTTATAGGGTGTTTACTGGGTTAAGTGGAAGTGCAACAAACAAAGTTCATTTTAAAAGATATAAAAGATACATGATTCAGAAAATATGCAACTGGTAAGAGGTAGACAAGAAAAAATCATCAGTCCAGTCTTCAACAGTGAGGAAAATCAAACAAGGAGGAAACCAAGAAGGGCAAAAGTTTTGGTATTTCTTTGTATTTAATGAAGGATTAATTGAGATGGCTAAACCAGTTAATTATAGTAACTAATGACTAAGGACTCTGGTTAAAATCCGAAAGAAATTTACATGAAAGTTGAGACATCTCAAAACAGCTGGACAAGTCAGGGCTGAATAGCTTGGGAGCTGCCTGAAGGAGCTGGAGAATTAGCAGGACTTTGGGAAGTGAGTGTGCAGCTTCAGAAGTGTGGGTGATGGCAGCTTGGGGATCTAGACTGATTGCAGCTTAATTATTTGATCATATTTATAATATTATATATATATTAGATTATTTGATCCATTTGCTAATGAATCAGCCATCTAGATAAAAACAAAATAAGTGTCCAACAGCCAGTAATAGCCTCATCAAACCAAATACATCCAGCCAAAGTAACCAATTTATGGGCAACAGACATCATGGAGAAAGAAAAATGATATGCAGGATAGGTCTTGATTCCTGGATGTCATGTATCACACGACAGGTTCATGAGCAAATTTAGAAAAAAAATGACCTCTGGGCAGATGGGTGAATGTCTAGCTGGAAAGCTGGCCAAAGAATAGCAGGCAACCAGTCACTGCTACGCTGCAAGTCTGCACTGATTGCAGAGAACTGAGAGAATTAGAGAAATACCAAACTGAGAAACACTTCAAGTGCATTGGTGGGCAGGGTTAGAATTCAGAATTACATAGAATATTTTAGGAATTTATCAGCAAAAATGGAGTAGACTTAGATAAATGCAAGCTCCTACACTTCACAAGCGTGATTGACTGCAGAAATGCAAGGAAGGGAATAACTGTCAAGGGAGCAGTTTGGCAGCAGAGGCACTGGAGGTTGTAATGATGAATGTTCATCCAGAGCATTACATAAGAGTAATTAAAGCCACATATTCAGTGTTAGTATGCAGATATTCAGATAGCATGGTGCTCAGCATGGAAGACCAGTGTTAGGTACCACATATTCTGGAGAGAGGAGGGGCCAGGGAAAGGCAGCAGGAACAGGAACAGCAGACATGACCTTTGGAGGAAAAATCTCACTGTTGTCTTTGTTTCCTCTGAAGAAGAAATAAAAGGAAGGATAAGGGTCAATTTTAATGCACAGTAAGCAAAAATGGAAGGTGTTCAAGTTATCTGGGTGTCCTTTGGAGATCAGAGAAGTCATGGAGGTGTGCATTAGATAGGGGGAAAAGGAGTTTTTTGCCCACAAGAGTGGCTGAGCACTGGACACTGAGCACTGGTCCATGACAAGGAATTGGGGGGTGGGGTTGGAGACATTCAGTGTGGTTTTCTTCCATTCACAATATGCTACGCGTAATAAGCCATCACTGCCTTGCCTGCCTAGTAGTCATGTCAAACATCTTCAATTTCTCCATGGAATAGGAATTATTTCAAGAGCCTTTTGCAAATTTTGGGCATGTCCACTCTGAAAAGTAAATTCTTCAAATTTTATTTATATTTAAAATAAGTTTTATGCTCTTTACTTAAAGGAGTATCATACAAAGTGATGAGTGAAGTTGTAATAGAGATTTTTAGGTTTTGCTACTTATCTGGGATTTAAACTTCTTCTGCTGCATCAAACTCTCTTCTGTTTGTGCATTTTAATAAACTGGTTTGAAACGGTTTTATTAATCCCCCAAATAGCTTAATTAAGTATTACTAGGTTAACAGAAGAAAATTGGAAGTACCTGTCCTCAGTCACACATCATGTTTATTGTATTAAACTAGCCTCTTTAATGTGTGCTTTTATGTGACATTTCAAAATGTCAATTTGCCATTAAGATAACATAATAATTAAAATACACATTCATAGTTTGACCATGTAAATATGTATTGCAGTAAGAAAATATTTACACTTATATAGAATTCAAATAAACACAAAGTAAAATTTTTATATGCCAAATGACATTCTTACATCAAAATGCTGATTTTTTTTAAAAAAGGAAGTTTCACTGAACTGGCTATGATTTCACCTGCAGTTATTTACAGTCAAAGCAACATTTTCCTAAGCAATACATATTCTGACCATTTCTGCTTCTAGTGGAGGTGAGTCATATGTATGAACAGTTAGCCTTTTGTACATTTTAATAACAAATACTGAGTTTTAATCATATCCTTTGTATTCTTGCATTGATTAAATCTATATATACTGTACTTAGTAAGCATTAAATGACTGTTTCCATTTATTTTGCAGCTTCCCAGAATTGCTGAAAAGCCCACTTTTACATACTGACTTTTTATTTCAATGTTCACACTGATTAATAAGCTGACTTTTAAAATACAGACTGGGCATGGTTTCATAAAGGAAGAGAATATATGTTCTAATCAATTAGACTGTTTGCAAATTTTTTCCACCTCTGTGTGTATATATATGTATGTACAGATTTGCAAATAGTCAGGAAATTATAGCCCTTTTATAGCAGTTGAAATAGCAAAAACTGAAGAAAAAAGGTTCTGCAGGGAGCAGAAGACAAATCCTGAACCCTGCAGTTACATCTTACGCGGTGAATAGTGTCCCAATACCTTGTCTGTGGTGGAAAGGGCTTCACAAATAAAATACAGATGTTCAGCATTCAGTAAGAATATGTTTTCTCACAGTACCAGCTCTTGCTGCTTGTGTCTGTCAAGGAAATTAAGAGGTAAGATGACAATGGGGTCTGATAGAGGGAGAGAAGGACTCCCAGGGTGCCTGGGAAAGTGTAAGGAAAATGCCTGTCTTTTCTGCTAACAGGTTCTGCGTGTCCCCACATCACCTGTGCTAAATGAGAAAGTAAAGCCAAATCAGTTGCACCACTTCATTGCAGCTTGTTTCTGAACCGATTTATAAGCAAATATGTCAATTACTTGCAAGAAATTGTAGCACATGTAATACTGATTAATTCCACTAAGGATCTTTTCCAGGAGTCCTCACACAAGCCACCTCCCCACTGATTCGATCTGCAGGATCAAGTCCAAGGTAAGGTCTGAGTAACACTGTTTTTTCCTCCAGCTGCCAGGTGAAATGTCAATGAATTTTAATCAAACTATTAGAAGTAAGAAATTAAATCTGCAGTTATGGTACTCAGACTAAATTGTTTCAAAATCAGAATTGTCTGAATTACTTCAAGAGGATTGGACTCCTTAAACAGAGGAAAAAACCACCAATATCCTGCTTCTCTTGCAGTTTAGGGCTCTGCTCAAAGGCATAGCAAACAATCTTTACCAGAAGACCTCTCAGGACCTCTGACTTTCTATTCCATTTAAGCCCTTCACTGGAAACCCTCAGGACACACATTTTGCGCTCTCTCAATCACCGGCTCCCAGGAACAACATTATGTAGATGATGCCTTGAACTACGTTAGCAGCACTATGAAAAAAATGATGTAATTCAGCTTGTTTGGGCAAGGAAAGATACTGCAAAGTTACTGAGCAGTAGTGTTATAGGATAACTCAGTGAAATTGAATCATTTAATCCATGAAGGATAATTAATGGCACCACTGGTTACTGATTCTTGTTTTCCTCATAGTTCCAGGTGGATTATACTTTGAAGGGCAGCAGGCATTTAAACAATGTGGATAAACATGACATCACCAAAATCTAAGCCTTAGATATGATGAACTGGGAAAACTCTCCTAATCATTGTTGTTTTTGTTATTAATGCTGGTAGCTAGATCTAGGGTAAATATCCCTAACTTCAATACGAATTTTTTCTTAAGCAACCACTTATATTCACACCTTATAATCTCTCTTACATTTGGCCGATACAAGGAAGTGATATTATGCATATCATATACGTATGGTATGGTTTAAGTTCTTTATATAAAGACAGTATATAACTATTTGCAAAACCCTTTCCGAAGGTTGAAATAACGAAGAATGACAATTATTTCCCAGGAGTGCTTTCTTTTTTCTTCCAGAAGTGTTTATAACACAATCCCAGATGGCCAAAATCTTGCTTTCTTTATGTGCAATTCCATTTATCACAGAGGCACTTGCAGTGTTTCAGTGGTAAGAGTGGTCCTGCTGGGAACTTGCAAGGGTGATGGACAGAAAAACCCTGCAAGGTCTGGGGCTGAGGTCTGTGACTTGATATTCACTTTTTATAAGGTATCATGGTAGAATCATGGAATAAATCAGGTGGAAAGGGACCTCAGGAGGTCACTAAGTCCAGCGCCCTGACTGAAGCATGCACAGATATAAGACAGCAGCCTATCTCCAAGGAAACATAAGAGCAAGGATCTCTGCCCCGTACTTCATTGCCCATGACCTCAGATTATTAACAGCAACCTGACAGAGGGTTTTGGCAAGTGGCTGATTCACCACTGAGATCTCCAGGCTCATTATAAATATTAAGTGGGTGCTGAGTAGCCACTGTACTTTTCATTTGCTGTTGTCACGATTCAGACTGAGTGACATTTTACAGATGATAAAAGACTCCTTTAAACCACACAAATTCCCTGTCCCTTACACCCTTATGCTTCCTTTTATTTTGAAAATCTCCATGTGTCTAACACGCAAACATGGAGTCCTGGTGCTTTGCCTTGCTTCTTGCTCATCATCTGTGTTGTGCCCACACTGGAGAAGCTGAAAAGACCTTCTTAGCCCTTCTTTGTATTTAATTTATATGTACATGGACCCTTTGGTGTCTTCTCCAGAGATGGACATTAGTATCCAGGACTGTGGAGGCAAGATAGTTTGTGATTTCTACCAGGTATTTCTTTATACATACAAAGACCAGACTGTGCCTTCTGCAATATCACTGCTGTGAGATCTTCTGTAGGGGCTCTTGTCTTCAGTGGTTCTGAGTCTTTTTTGAGGCCCAGGCAGAGCCTGCTCTCTGCCCCCCAATGTATTACCTGAATTACACATCATTCACCTACCTTAAAATGCATGTGGCTGACTTGCAACCATCCATCCAGGCAATTCCTGTCTGCCTGTAACAATAATCTGCTCTCCTCGTCTACCACTCTACCAATCTTCGTGTCATTGGTGAGTTTTACAAAATTTCATTTTATCATCTGTACTGCAGATAAAAATCGAAATGTGCTCCTGCCTGTAAGCCCTCTCTTGTAGCAGTGGCCATTCTTCATACTTCTCTACAAACACTGGCGCTTAGGCCCTGTTATTAAGACCTGATACCTGCTCTGCTTGTCATAGGTTCTTTCTAAAGGAGTTCAAAGTGCAGCTTTAAAGTAAAGGCAAAACAAAGCTCTTTAGATTTTGAACCACATACAGCATGTCCCCCAAAGTTACAGAAACAAATATTTTTTAAGCAGCAGGAGTGGAAATGTCTCTCTGTTATATTCATCTGTGCTCAGTGTTCTGCTTGTGTCTTTTTATGTCTGGTAGTATCCCTAAAGCTGCACAGTAAATTCCTTTTAATGATGGCTTGAAGTGTTTGATATAATCTAATGTTTTATGAGTAACACCCAGACCAGAATACAAGTCTTGGAAGGTTAAAAAAGAAGAAAAATAAAAAAATGAGACAGGGCTTTTAAGTTTACTTTTTCAGATTGCTTTGGGACCATTTCTCATAGAGATGTGCATTGCAGCTTTAAGGTTTTGAAACTATGACGTGTAGCTTCAAGGTACTCTTGATGCTTGCCAGAGCATCCTCGTCACTGTCTAAGCTATTTCTTTTTGCTTTCCTGTAACACTGAGGAGAGAGGAATACACAGTATTTTTATTTCCACAGGTGTGTCTCTGCTTGCTGGGCTTGCTGCTTGTGGCACAAGAGTGCCCTGTAAGATTTCATCCACCGGCATGTATCCCTGCAGAGGCAGATTACATTTCCCAGGCTTTCCTTGCTGATGGGACCGGAGTAATCTGAATTTCAACTGGGCATTAGCTGCAGTACAAATGAGAAAACGCTGCAGAGAGAGAGAGATTTGCTGAAAATAAAACTGCAGATATTACAGAGGGTGTCCTCGATGGGGTGCAGGGTCCCCTCGCCTACAGCTTCCATTGCCTCCACAGCCCCCTCCCCACACCCATGGGTGCAACGTCTCAGGATAGGAGCTAGGCTCGGGAAAAGCACACATCCTTATGGCCTCTGGGCACCTCCCAGTCTCCACATGCTCATGCGCTCCTTCTCGAAGCCAGCTCGGGGGAGGAGGCAGGGCTGGCTATTATCCCGGCTGTGAAGGGAGGGCTGGGACACCTTAGGACTATGCAGCTCTGCCAAGGGTCTGGTGTGCACTCATGTGCCATGGGGCGTGTCCCAAATCCTTCCACACTGGCAAGGTCAGAAGGCCCCACAAACCAAAGGTGTCCTGGCTTGTAGGCAGACTGTTGTTTCCTGCCCTGGATTAGCACTGCAGTATTATTTAAATTCAGTGTTTTCCAGAAATGTAGCTTTCGCTAAGAGTTATTTTGCTAGAAGAGGTCCCTTTAGTCCTTTACCTTTTATGTTGCTGCATTTTTCTGAGAATTCCTACCCCTTTTGGAGCACACCAGCCCCTGAGGGTAGACCAAATCTCTTTCTAAGCAACATATTTGACTGACACTTCTAGCTGCCCCAGGCATGACTCGTGCTTGCTGCCTGCACCCAAGCGCAAAGCACAGCCAAAGCCACATGCTGCTTGCCCCCTGACGACCCAAAAACTGTGAGTGGTGGCTTTGGCTGAGCAGGATGGACTGAAAGAAAGACCAAAGCCTAGCAAAACCCAGCAGCTTTTGTTGTATCACTGCTTGTCAGCAGAGGACGGATGCAAGTGCAGCGTGTGCGCTGCAAAGGAGGTGAACCCTGCAACTCTTCCCTGTGCAGACGGGAGTGTGTGCAGTTGTCCTGCAAACCAAACATGTGCTCTGATAACGCAGAGCTAATACGATTTATGGGGTTCCAGCGATGAGCATTTGGCCTAAGATGTAAATTCAATAAATGGGGAGGGGGGAAATACATACATACATATATACATTTGTACATATATATGTATTTTTTTTTTTTTGGCTTCCACTCCTGCTTATCTCAAGCCAGTTAAAAAAAATAAAATCCCCAAGTTTCTATTGGACTTTGGATGAAGCAGAGACAGCATATTTTCCCTGTCTCTCCTGAAGCATCACACCCCACTTTGGGAACTTCATTTATATGCACATCATATTCAATCTGACTGACTCCTACTGTACCTTTGAACAGATCCAATCAGATACCCATATGCATGTAAATGAGGTTCCCAGAGCTGCGCTCTCTGTGCCGAGGAAGAGGAGTTAAAGAGCAGCTCTTCTTGAAACTTGTTACGGTGACAATCTCATCCTGCAAAACACAATAAAGCCTTCCCCATCCCCCCAGCCCTGTTCCCCAGCCCTTCGCTTTTCTCTCTGCCACACACGTCAGGAGAATGCCCTGTAACTCACTTTTCCAGGCTGAGGTAATTTATTTAAACATGGATTATTTGAAAAAAAAATGGGAAGGGATACAGGGTTTGATTTTAATCCCTGCTAACACAGAGGAAAGAATGCTCGTGTCACAACTCAGTGAGTGTAAAAATTAAAAAAGGCTGAGACTATTGTTTGAAAACAGGCAAAATAATTAAAATTATTATGGAATAATCACATATCACACAACAACCTCCCACTCTTCTGAGCAACAATCCAAAACAGCTCCTCCAAAGCAGGCCCAGGGGCAGAGGTTCTGTATATCATTCAAAGACCATCTGTCATTCAATTCCTGTAGCCCCTTTCCACTATTCTAAGGGCAGGCTGAAATTTAGTCCTGGCATTTCTTTTTCCATTTGCTAACAAACAGCAGTGATGGCAGATAAATATGGCAAACAATAGGTGTTTGTAATGAACTGGAAAGGGATATGGATTTTTGGAACCAGCACCAAGAAGTTCCCGGTCCCGCGTGATGCTCTGGGGACCCCCAAAGCCTGGTTCTGCCATGTGGCTGCACAGACAGACATCTGCAGGCTGTGTTAGGCTTTCAAGAATTCAGCCAACCTGCTAAGGGGCTGATTTAAATAAGATCAAATTTAAAAAAAAAAAAAAAAAAAGGAAAGACTGAAAGCTAATTCCATTCCAGGGTAGGATAAAGAGGGACACAAAAGGATCATGGATATACAGCACAAGCAATGCAGAAAGCCCCCTGTTCTAACAGTAATCTCTATTTTTTTTATTCTTTGCTTTTCTTAACTCATTCAGCATTTCCCATTGATTCACATAAGGGAAAAGCAGCAACAGATCCTGCTTTTATGCTGTTCTTTGGGAAGTCACGCGTGTTAAATGCTATTTAAGCCAATGCTCATTTTATATTTATTTATTGTTTGGAGACTGAAAATAAAGTGTGATTGTGCAGAGTTGAAGCCGAATGACAGAATTACTGCTGCACACCCCTTGAATCAATACTGTCTCTTTTCACAAATAAACTGGGAAGTACTCAGTTGCTGGCATCAGAGTGATGCGAGGACACTGCTGGAGAGGAAGGAGAATGTGGGAGCATGGCGCCTTACCTCTGTTCTGCCTTTGAGGAGCCACCTAGCCAACAGGAATGCCTTCATCACGTGCAACGAATGAGATGGAGGGGCAAATAAGGAAAAGGGTGCAGCTGGGCTGTTGAGGCTTTGGGAATTGAGAGGACACTCTTCAACACCCAACCCAGCAGCAAGGAGTCTTTGTTCTCCTGGGTTGCTTTTCTGGTTTGTGAGGAAGCCATTCAAAGGGCTGAATGGCCCTCGTTTGGGACACAGACCATGACTGAGGTGGGCCATAGCCCAGAGTGGTTCTGGACTCATCTGGGCATAGCTGACAACCCATTTCTCCCTGGAGGGAATTACCAGGAAATCTGTAATAGATCACACAGGGACTGTGATACGATGGCCTGTGTCCCCATCATCTTTATGCTTGGCTGTGACATTGTGCCATGACTGGAAAGGAAAGGGCATTCCTGTATGGCATAAAGTGCTGTAGCCCACAGCTGGGCTTCCCAGGGCATGGACAAGGCTGAGCTGCACCAGGTGGGTGGGTGGAGGAGGAGAGGCTGGTCTTCTGCACCCTTGCCCACCACAAGCATGGGAGCCAGGGAAAGGGGAGCCCAACCTGACGCCCTGTGCTCTGCAGCACTGCAGGAAGGAAAGGCCAGGTGAGGATTTGGCCCCTGGCAGCTTCCATCTGTTGCCCTTTCCAGCAGTGCCTGGGGCTGGTCCAGCTGTTACTGTCACCCAGTAAGCCCTTCCATGGGGGTTCAGCCACCTGCACTGGCTCTGCCTTTACCCCAGATAGAAGCCAAGGGCCAGCTCCCGTGGCCTACCTCAGCTGTGGTGAGCCAAGAAGGCTTGCAAACAGAAGAGTTTTTGCAATTGTCACCTTTTTGCAATAATTTTCTTGCACACATAAATAAGCCAAGCTTTGTCCTGCATGCTGGGAAGGGAGAGCATGACTCCTTTGATGCTGCCTCTACTTTTAGAAGTTAGAAGTCTTGGGTAAAATGGGAAGCAATAGGAGACCATATATTTACACAGATACTATCTGGGTCTGGTATAAAACCGGACTAGTTTTCAATTTTAATAGAGATTCTAAGCAAGCCTTCTAATAGCTCTCTTTTGGTGTCTCTAACTATAAAGCATGGATAATTCTTAACAACAGGTGTGCTATCAGGCTTAATTAATTAATGTAATGTAATTAATGAGAACTTGAAAGCAAGGTGACATGAAATGCAAACTAGTGCTATAGCAATCAGTCACTTTTTCCAAGTTGGTTGTCTTTGCTACAACTAAAATGCCCCTCTAGAAGAGCTTGTAGCTGCATGTTTCAAAGTGGAAAATGATAAGCGGCATGTGTGGAACAATATGCTCTTAATATTGCACTTTGTGAAGTACTGATGACTTTGTTAGATGGTTTACAGACTGAGAGAGGACCTTGACCTCCAGATCTTTCTATACTGTTTTTTTGTAGCTTGTGCCCAGGACAAGTAAAAGAAAAGACTCAATGTTTCTGAGAGCTGGGACAAGGTGTATACAGCTACACTGGAAAATAATTTTTTTAAACTGAATTTTACTGAATACTTCACTTTCTATAGATGCCTTAGCCATGAGCTCTCTTTTATACAAGTTAGGCAGTCAGATCCTCAGAGAAATTCTTTCTCCAAAGAACGGAGAAAATGAAATTAATTTGGTCAGGGGAAGTGCAGATTGGATATTAGGATAGTGTTGTTCATTGAGAGGGCCATCAGTCACTGAAGCAGCCTCCCAAGGGAAGTGGTCGTGGCATCAAGCCTGTGAGAGTTCAAGGAGCGTCCGGATGACATTCTTAGCTATATGATCTAGATGTAGGTAGTCCTGTGCCCTTCCAACTTGAGATATTCTATGATTCTATGATAAGGCTTTATATTTCTGTCAGGAAGAGCTGAATGCTGGAGAAAAAGCTGCTGACATCATAAAAAAAGTTTGTGTTAGACATTTGGATTAGAAATCATGACTGGAACTATGAAAGTTGTTGAAGACAAGACTGTGGGGCTCCAGATGAGCTAGGTTCAATGTAGAGCAACATGGAACAATGTGCCAATGGCTCTGTCAGATCCACTTTCAATCGCTCCCCATGTGGCATCGTCATTTCACAAAATTATCTGGGTATGGCTGTGGCTTCTCAGCAAAAGAAAGAAAGGCCATACACGAAGAAAGGACAGCACCAATCTGTCTCTGTGTCTACTCATCAGTCAGTCCTTAGACCTGCTGGTTTTCATGGGGAAAACCTTGTAGATATCTGATTGTAGACAGCAACTTGTTTGGGTATTGGGCATGGTATAAGTAAACTGATAAACCACCTTGTTTTTCCTAAGCTTTTACATTGCTTCAAGAGAATAACGAGTTATTGCTACTTACCTATGCTAAATGAGCAAGCGATGAAACTTCCTTGACAGTCCCCTGGGCCATCTCGATACCTCATGATCATTTTCAAAGGGTATAATTTACATGAGATTTTTTTTTCCTGCCTTGTGAGCCATAAATTTATAGGGAGCCCCTCTGAAAGACTTACTGCTTTTGTGAGGCCTCAAATGAAGTCAACCAAGCCAACCAGTATAAAAGCCAAACTCCAATTAATTCCATCCCTAAGGACCGTGTTGTTTGTTGTTGAATTGCAAGGTCTGTGGGGCAGGGGCTACCTCATTCCTGGATGGAGAGGGCCTGTGTTGGACAAGGGGCATTTTTCAGTGCCCAGCTTGAGTAGCTGTATATGCTCTCTGAGGAGGAGATCATTCACAACAGTGTGAGTGCGCTATGCAGGCCCTTAGAAAATGATAAATAAATAGCTGAGGGGTTAGTTTCCTTTTTTCCTCACTTGCTACCCTCTCTACTTGCTACATTCAATTATTTCTGGAAGCTGCATAATAAGCAAAATTGTACATTTCAGTGTTCCCAGACCAGATTAGAGAGGATTAAGCATCAAGGGGTGGCAGCTGGTCAGTTTATTGCACATTTTTAATGTGGAAATGTTTCAAAATGAAAAAAATGAAAGATGGGAGGTGGTAGCAAACTCGGACTCTTGCATCTGCTCTCCAGAAAGCCAGTGCATTCATGGGGAGGGGATGAAGGGCATGGATGATAGGGCCACTTCATGGAGCTGGTGGGGGTAAGAGGCCAGGCCGAGGCATTCAAAGCAGATCTAAAACCGGGATAGTTTTAGTCAAGGGCCACAGGGGGCCCTGGTGAACACCAGGGCTGTCAAAATGTTGGTGCTGAGTCTTGTGCTTGCACGCAGCAATGTGGTGGTGGCAGCGGTGGTGGTGGCAGGGCACCCCTCTGCAGACCCTCGCTGCCAGGATGGGATGCTCAGCCTCTGAGCTCACCTGCTCCCTGACCTCTCGTTGGAGACGGGCCACACGAGTGTCAGTTAGTGCTAATTGTGAGGGGCTTCGTTTGTCATGTGGCCACCTGTCCTCCAGGAGCCAGGCTGAGACCCTCAGCAGCCTGTAATGAGCAGCTGTCAGCCTCCAGCCATGCTCACGCTCTCACGCCCAGGGCTGCAGCCCAACACACCTCAAGGTGAAGGCGTACGGACCTCGTTCCCGGGAAGTGTCTGTGTCATTCCCATCATGTCTTAAGTGTAACCTATATTTTAAGGGAATATAAACGTGTCTTGGATTTTATTTTTTTTTGGCTAATTAAATTACACCCACCTCTGTAATTCCAAGATGTGCATTAAAGAGTGTAATTAAATGAAAGCTCAAGTCACTAATTAGAACAATTCTTGAAGGGATACATTCTCCCAGTGATACTCGTGTAACCTCTATATGTGAATGATGTGCATCTTGGCATTGCAAAATATGTGGCTGCCCTTATGCAAGACTTTTCTGTAACAACAGAAAAAAAAACCAGAAGGAAATTTCAGAGGTCAGTCTGATTTCACTGCTGTGCTCTTTGCTGAAAAGCTTCATTTGGCAGTGTATCTACTGAAACACCCCAGTAGGAACACAGCCATTGATGTGTGGATTGAAGGTTAACGTCAGTGTGGGAAACCTTGACATAAAATCCTGGAATGTGCTGAGGAGGATCTAGTGCTGCAGCCCCAGTTATGGCAATTCCCAGCACTCCTTCTTCCCTCTGTCTTTCCTGTGAGGCTCTACTGCCTTTTTATCTCCTCCTGGTTCTGCAAATATCTTTTAAATGATTTAAAAAACCAATCCTATAACCAAAATGTCGGGGTGTGTGTGTGTACATATAAGCAAGGCTCCCTAATGCCCGGTGTAAGGCTCCTGTTTCAAAGAAGAAGTGCAGCAGAAGTCCGTGGCTGTGGCCCAGCTCAGGGGCCGGCAATAACACACTGAGGTTTTCTACTGTTCCTAATTGTGAGGGCATCCAAAAGTCCTGCGTAGTGGTTTTTAAGTCCTGCTTCCCAGCCATACATGAGGGGACATGACTCTTTTTGCTCTGCTTTCATGTTGCTCTGGGGCACCGAGGAACTGAATGTACATGAAAGCGAAGGCAGTAGCTGGTCTGTAGTTTCCTCATGAAATTTTAGGGCATGTCTGGGTAACACTGTTCCAGAAATGAGAAGGAAATTTTTGGCAGTCAGATGAGGTAGAAATATCTGTGGATAAGTGTGTACCAGACACCGACCTGACAGTCCTAGACACTGGGAATCGATCACCTTGGCAGAGGAGGCGATGACACACTGTGAAACTCGACTTACAGACGGGGAATATGGGCTGCATTCGTTATGCGGGGCAGCCGTCTCTCTGGGACCATGTTCAGAGGGAAAAAAGAGCATCTCTCTGCCTTTGCTTTTTTCCAACAGCATGCCAAGAATAGCTCTGCAGGGACCGAGCAGAGGAAAGCTGATTACACCTTTTGATTGATGGTGCCTTACACATTTAAGAGCGATTTCATACAGGAGCCTGATTTACTTGCGCATCAGTTCTAGAGAAGGGCCCAGAGCAAAGCCCTGGACTCAGACACCTCAAGCTTTTAGGAAATTCAGAAGGGGATCTGAATTTTCATGTATGAATTGCCTTGTACCAATTCTTTCTTTAACTGTGAATCTACTCTCTTCTTCTATTCCTTGCTCCCTAAGGCCACTTCCTAATAAACCATCTCCAGAGTAATTCAGGATGCTGAAGACATTGATCACCGTGTAAATCTCACACGGCTGAGCACGCTCCAGCCCTGTGTGACTCACACTGCTCGTACCGTGGCCATGGCCTCTGGCTGGCATAGAATGCCCTGGACAGAGAAGCAAGCTTTGTCCACAGATGGTATCCCCTACCTTCAGGAACACACACTGAATCTCAGTGCAAGGGCTGCAGCTGCAATTGATTTCTGGATTTGTTATTTGTAAGGCATCTATGCTGTTGCCTTTACTGTGAAATGCCAGGTGAGTCCAAATGACACAAACTAGAGACATTCTGTGACATGCAAACACAAAATTATGTGTAGAACTGTGTGTTTGAGTACGTAATGAAGACGGCTGCTTCATTTACAGATATATTTCATATCTGATTATTGAAATTAATGCTCTTATACTTAATGTTTACTGTAATGAGCTGACTGAAGTACTTTTTTTTGTCCAGCACGGGCATGGAACCAAGTATTGAAATGAGTATGGAAAATGATGTCTAAAAATAAGAGTGATTATAAAAAGGGTTAAAGTGGGCAGTATTTGCAGCCTCAATTATCACAGTTGCTATCTTTGCACAGCATAATAAACGCAAGCCTTAACCCTATTAATAGGAACACTTGTGCAGTAATGTGTATTGCTGGATGCCAGTGCTTTTACAAAATACTCCCCCCATGAATGCAATGCGGCTGGATTGGCAACCCTTTATCTATGAAGGCTGTAAGGCTGGTGAAGTATCTTATCTACTCACTGTATATTTTCTGTCCTTTTTCTGTGGTGGATTTTTCACTTTCCTTGCCAAACTTGTAAGAACATCAATCCCCCACTGTCTTCCTTGTCCCAGATACCTCCATTTTCCAGTGTTTGTTGGCATCTGCAACTCTAAAGCATGGAGGCAGAGACCATCCTTTTAAGTATACCTAGCCTTTTAGAAGCAAAAACTACTGGGAATTTTAAAAAAGGACAGTTTTATATCAGTTTTTCAAATGAAACGAATTAAATGACCTGCTTTTCTCCAAAGCTGCTGAGCTTCCATATGTGAAGCTGATGGAAACCATGGTAGCTCAGAGACCTCAGATAAGCAGCCAAAACATAATGTGGTCTGTAATTTTTCTAGTCTTATTATGGGGATGCTAACTTTCCCCCCCCAGTTCAAATCTCTCTCAGCTAAAGCAAAGCCTGAGAAAGAAACTGTGTTTTATTCAGTTTAGGTGAGAATTTGGAAGGTTGATAGAAAAGATACTTTCAGTAAGATGCAAGATAATCAAAGCCTGGGTAAAGATTTCATTCTTCAGAGGTTACTAACAGATCACTGCTGAAAAAAATACATGGAAAGGAAAATATTTCTAGAAATCCAAACCCCTCATCTACAGTATTGCATCAGCAACATGACCTGACCCACATTGCTGGGAGGTCCAGGCATGGGCAGGGACATTGTGGCTCCAGAGACTACAAAAGCACTGAAGAAGAAGAGAGTTCCTGTCCTGAACTTCAACATACAGAAAAAAGACCAGGAGACACACAGGTACAGATAGACACAGGAACAGCAATTCTGGTCATCAAGAAAAACAGAGGTGCCAGGAAAGGTGAAGGAAATCAGGTTTTGTGATACTGTATTTGAAGTGGAGATGGAAGAATGAAAACAAGTCCCTGGATGCCTAAATAGAGCTCCCTTTCATCTCTTTCACCAGCACCCCCAGAAACCAAGTGGATCTGGGCAGGATTGAGGATTACAGGTCATTTTTTTATCACTGTCAGTTGTAAGGACACCTAAGCATGGTGCTGCCAAGGAACAAGCAGATAGCTATGGGCAAAGGCTTTTTTTGGTAAATTTGGCCGGTGGGAGGAACAGTAGGAGGAGGTAGGAGGAAGAAGAGGAAGAGGAACAACCAAACTCTGGAGGTACTGACTATAGTCATGAGAGTAGGGTACATACTGTCTGAAAGTCTTGGGAGGAAAGACACAGAGATTTATCACTTGCATGCATCAAAGGAACTGCATAGATCAAAGAGGATGAGAATAAAGAAGGAATCTTGTAAATGTATGTGTTGCAAAAATACTTCAGGTAAGGGGGCGAGCAAGGTTTTATTGCACTCCTCTACACTGTGAAGTGCTCCTTTTCCAAATCCA
This sequence comes from Coloeus monedula, assembly GCF_965178545.1. Lineage (NCBI taxonomy): Eukaryota > Metazoa > Chordata > Aves > Passeriformes > Corvidae > Coloeus > Coloeus monedula. The sequence continues at coordinate 78,688,758 of NC_138782.1, forward strand.
TGTGCTTTCATATGACTCACATATCCTTTAGATTCTCTTATATGAGAAAAATCTTGCACAGACAGATAGTTTTTAAAGCAAGATGGGCCCATGACCACACTGTGCAGATGTCACTGAAATCAGTGAGAAGTGAAGGCATTTGTCTGAAGGGAGGCTGGGGCTTTCAGCTCCAAAGTACTGAGGTCCTGGTCGGGCTTCTTTGTTTGAAAGCTGAGCTCAAATAGCTCCATTTGGTCTTCTCTTTTCCCCCTTTTCCTTCTTTGGCTTCATGTACTGCTTTTAAAACTAAAATGTGGAAAATTTTTAAACATTTGATATGGCATCAAGAAAAGAATAGCTCTGCTGATGTAAGAGAAACAGTGGGAAAAAAGAATGTTTTTTTTTCTTCTTCTGGACTGAAAATATAATAAAAGCCTGGGCCTAGTGTGATGTGCTGTTATTCAGCATGTTTTCTGCTGTGAGATGACAAGCAGGGGGTGGGGGGGTGAAGATGGAGTTTCAGCTAATTCCATGAAACTATGCTGATTATCTGAGGTGTCAGATGTATATGTGTCAAGGAGCATTTGAGTCTTTGCTTCTTGTCAGATCATTTTTTAAATCAGGGTGCCTGGGGCCCTTCTCATAAGTAAAAACAGGATATAAGCCTTCCCCCCCAAAGATTATTATCAGTTTTAGAAGTACATTTGTATACTTTCAGAAGTCTGCTTGAAATGTAACCAGGCAACTCATTTGGGGAAGGAAACAAATGTCAGCCCGTACTCAAGGCTGAACTGCAATGCAAGCTTTATAAATTCTGCCTTTGAAAGAAAAGACAATGGGTCAACTTTTGTCGCCAGGGAAGCTGGTACAAACTGGATTCACTGCTTACATTTACTGTACACAAAAGGTAGGAGATATACATGCTGCCTGGGAAAAGCACAAGTTAAACTGGAAAGTGGTCTGCTTGAGCCAGTAATTCCTTATTATGGGGATTCTGTGATTTTAGTAGATGATACTTTCCTGTCTCTTGGGTGCTTGACTTAGAGACTCCTGTAGTTTCAGATGGCCAGATTCTGGAGGGCATAAAGTCCATTTGAGTTTAAAGGTCCAATTCTTAACTGTCCTGCTACATACTTCTGATGCCTGCATTAGGCATGGTTACAAGGACAATAAGCCAGCTTTAAGACTCCTATTGCAGAAGTGTTTCTCCAAAACTGCCAGCTCAGGCAGGTCTGAGATGTCTCTCCAAATGCGCAGCCCTGTGAAAAGGGTGGGAGTGTGCATGCCGCCATTCAGAAATGCTCTGCACTCATTTTCCATGGGTAAATAAAGATGCACAGGTCCAAACTCTCACAGAAGAAGATGTTGCAGCTATCTGTTGAGGGCAGGGATTGGTGGTTTGAGCTATCTGCCAGGAACATTTTCCCCTTGCTTTGATTCACCTGGGAATTTGCCTAAAGGGGACTCTTGAAAGTTCTTCTTTTCCTTCTTGACAACCTGCGTGATGGAGTAATATTTTAGACTCTTCTCCATATGCCTGGAGCCAACTTCTCCAGGTTATTAAAATCTACCCAGAAATAGGTATCTTTGAAACACCAGGGCTGCATTAGGGCTGCATCTTGCTCCTAATGATTGCACTTAGATCAGGTGATGTAAATAATCCTGTTCATTCCCTGTGCATGTGCTCCTCCCCAACTCAGCCCCTACAGGTCTGGGACAGAGCAGGGCACTGCTCTGCTACTGATAAACCAAGGTGCTGCCTTCAAACTTTGTCCCACTGAGTGTACAGGGCACTGCTGCTGCTCTTAAAAATGGAAAGTTGCCATTTTGTTTGTGTCCTTGCCTACCACCCTCCCTCTGGTGTTCTTTGGATTCAGTGGGACTTCTGTCACAGCCACCAGTGGTCCCCCAAGGGTCTGACCTCAGAGGAAGTTGTGTTGGAAGGGGGAGACAAACCCATGTGAGAAGCACTAAAGGCAGACTTGTTGCCCTGCCCTCTTAGGGGCCCTGCTGCCCATGTGCTGTTAGGAAGGAGCATGAGTGTAGAGGGTCCTCTGCTGAGGTCTGGGTTCTCCCAGGCTGCAGAGGTTTGCAGTGGCATGTTCTGTTTGGCAGCTCCCTTTTCTCTCACTTGTCTTGCATTGTCAGTGTGTCTTTGTATGGAAAACTGCCAGCTTGTCTTTGAAATGCTTTTGAGTACTGAAGACCATCCCCTGCTTTAAGGATTTTTGCTTGTTAGAGCAACTGCACTTCCTTACTTTTATTTTCTGCTCCCTCAAGGTCTCCTATTTACAGACAATCCATCTTTGGAATGATTCAGGATGCTGAAGTAGTTGATCACTATATAAATCTTCTCATGTTTCACAGTGTATGCAGTAAACATGTATGACTCTAAAGCTGCATTGTCCTGGCACATGAAATTACTTTTTATTAAAAAATCAGACTTTAGAAAACATTAGGCCTTTTAATTTGGGAACTGGATGAAAACACCAGAACTGGTTGTTAAAAATGTGACATTTTCTGAATTTAGTGTTCATTCTGCTTGGTATGCTGATAAGGTGGGAGATAGATACCTTTTGTATCTTGTCAAAACAGGCACTAAACCATCAATGGAATTTTGACTTTGTCCACAGCAGTACAGCCTGCATACTGCTCCACAGGGGTGGAACCAGACCAGGCTGAAAGGCCACACTGCGAGGGCTGGCAGTGACCAGCCTGTTCCAAGGTGGTGGAGCCAGACAGAACAATAGGAGCAGGAGGGATCTGGAGGCTGCAGTACCCATCTCCTCTCGCGGTCACTGAAATGCATTCCATGCTTTTCTTTGTCACAAGGGTCAGGTTCTACCTGCCTGGTCTTCTCCCTGGTGAGGGGACTCACAGCACTGGACAGTCTTGTTCCCTTCTTCATGTATCTCTTATCTGGCAAGTATTTGAACCGTTAAGTTAGATGTTTCATGGAAATGAAGAGAGTACTGAAACTGCTGACTATTTTTACAATGATTATTGAAAGGACACCTAGGCTACCTTTGGATCTGTGATCCAGAGGTAATAATCCCTTATCATTTCAGAGGGACACATAAAAATAATCTTATTGGTCAAAAACACAAAACTCAAACCTTGCAATATGGAAAAAAAAAAGTGGAATTTTTCACGTGGCCACATACCCCTTAGCATTGTTTTCTTGAATTTAACACTGCCAGGGTCATTCACATAAGTGCCTTTGTGTGACACCTTCATTGAGTAATAAGCCTTGACATCTCTTCACAATATTTCTCTTGGAGGAGTGGGAGTAAAATCTCTGTCCACAAAAGGGAAAATACAGTGATCAGCAATGGGGAAAAGCAACATGGATGACATACTTTGTGTGCATGCCCGAAGTACCATTTAAACAGTGTAAAATAAACCATGCGAGTTCATTTGGCAGCAGGACAAACACAATCTTAGCCATTCACAAGAACTATCTGAAAATAGTTTACACTGATGATGAGAAAGAATATGACTGTTTTAAAGGTGGCATTTACCTGGTTAGCAAACAGAAGGTAGTTGTCAATTGGGACTTCTCCAATGAATTCTTGAAATGAAAAATATGTATTTATTATAACATGCAATTTTAAATTGGTGTTGATTTCTTAATATTGTCCATCAAGCTTTAAAAAAATGTAGATTTCTTCTTCAGATCCAAATGTTTGTGCTATAGTAATGCAGACATCTCAGCTTTTATTAATTAAAAAAGAAACATAAAAGACCAAGAGAAAGGGTTTTCAGATATTGCATCTTTCAGGAAAAATGGGAAGTAAGAATTTTAAAGACTCGAGAGAGGTCATTTATTCCAACACAGCAGCATTTTAATTTTGGATAAAACCTTTCTGTGCTGGCTTCTGTTACAAAAAAATAAGGGAAATACCTTTCTAGAATGGACAATCAAGCAAATGCACAGAACATGAGTGAACCAGGTAGGAACATTGCAACAGCTCCCAACTGAAATCCCACCATTCTGAAGTGGGTGCGAAACTCTCTGTGAGAGCACTGGGACTCAGATTTCCCTTGATGCTTTCCCTTCACATGCAGGAAAAGCCTGCATGGCAGCAGAATTGCAAGTCAATGTGCTGACACAGTGAATCATGGCATGAACTTATTTTGATACTCCTTCTGATAATGCAGTATATTTATAATTTAAATCATAAACTATGGAGAACAAGTATTGTGTCTTTTAAAAGCAGCATTCAATATGCTAATGTTTCAATAAAGAACAGGCACACTCACAGAAATAAATGTCTCCTTGTTTCATATATGCTTTGTCAGGTTTGGGATACATTAGCAATACAACTCTTTATTTTTTCCCAATTAATTGCTTGTTTTAAAGCAATAAAAACACTACTGTGGACCCATTTCACTCCAGCAGCTGGGACCTACATGTGTACTGGACAGTGGATCTTCTGATTTATTTTTTTGGGTCAGTCCCTGCCCATCAGCTGTTTTCTGTCTATCTGGTCAGCATCAGTGAATATGTCCCTACTTAGTTATCTCCCAGATTAATCCACTGCCACTTAGAGGTGGGAAAAATCTTAACAGCAGTAAGGCGGTTTTAAACCTCAGGCATGCAGATCTACTCAGCCACACAGGTCAGAAAATTCAGTCTCCAGAAAATTCTCATTGATCCAATAGATAGAAAAATTTGGAAAGCTTCCTGGAGACCCAAAGGGCTGGGTTTTTTGGTTGGGTTTTCTCTTTGTTTGTTTTCCTTTTTAATTTTTCTTTTCCTTGGAAATTACAACTTTTCTATATGCCTAGGGAATTGAGGGAGGTATGGAATCAAAAAATGTTCATATGGCAATGTGATGGTTTGAGACAAGTGATGCTGGTAACCATAATGAAACTTCAGTGTTACATTTATGCCTATAGAAATTTGCGTGTGTGCATCTCTGGGAGGTGAGGGGAAAGAGAGGGAAATGTAAAAATACAATTAATTTCAGTAACCTCCACAGGTATGTCCCTGGTTGACATATATATTCCCAGACAACAAGGAATATACTGCAGATTAGAGTGATATATAATTTCCTTTGCCTTTGCCAATGCCCCCAGCCCCACACACCAGCACGTAGCTCCTCACCTTCCACAGAGCTCAGAGTCAGGCTCTGCTGTCTCTCCTCAGTACACACAGTCTCAAAGACACTTGTTTTCCCCATCACTCCATCTGTAATTCTTGCTTTCTGCTTCCCCTGCATGATCACCTGCTGTGCTCTCTTTTCTTACCAGCTTCCTTCTCTTCTGTCCCTCTCACAGCCACTGATCCATCTCACACCTCCCTGTGTCTCTGCTTACATTAGCCAAAATTGCCATTCCTTCTCAGTGATGCAGAAGACATGATGTTCCCATGCATCAGGTAACCTCAAGTAGCTTTTTCTCCCACTTGTCCAAAGCATTCCTACTTGTGATAGCTCACTTCTGCTGCCTTCATCTACTCTTTTTGCACTATTCTGCATGGACAATGGATAAACATGTGAAGTGACCTCCTTGTTCAGCAGGGAAACCCTCCTCTTTCCTCCCCTTCCCACATGAGTATCCCTGACTGTGTTATTCTCCAGGTTAAATTGTAAACCCATCTGGGTAAGCAGCCTTGCCCCTGGGGCATACCTGGACTACTAAGGCAGAAGTCTCTGACTACTGAGAAATATCAGCAACAGTATTTTCCTCCATGCTTCTAGACATTGTGCTACCCTTGTAAAAACAGATGCTTACCAAATACATGAAATTAAAGCAGCCTCATGGGAAAGAAAGCCTGGAGCACCCCGGGCAGGGAGCTTCCCTGCTGACACCCAATTTGTGCATTAGAGGGTGATAAGCGGGGAGATGTGGTGGAGCCATGCCGGTGTCCTGGTGGTTTTGTTGTTGTTGTCACAACATGGTGGAGAATATCCAGACTTGCCAGTAAGTCAAGGAACAATCTCCTCCTATTATGCCAGCTCGACTACTAAACCGGCTTACAGTCACACATCTGCATGATCCTAACCTTCCCTCATTACAAACACAGTAGGGATTTACTTGCACCACACTAGCTGCATGGGGCCAATATTTTTATCCAGCAAAATCACATATTGTTACCTCCATATGTACAGTGGAAACAGCATGAGTAATGGAACCTTTAATCCTCATTTTTCAAAATTAGATTATAGTTCTACCTTTGCTTTCTCTTAGTTTTTAAATCTCTCCCAGCACTGAAGATGCTGCTCCCCCTCTAATCACATTCTCTGGTGTCTCTGGTCATAGCTGGCTGGAAGGGGCTGCCTATGCAGATCCAGACCACAGGAGACTGCCTGTATCACCTTCAGTCACCTTCCTTGTGCCCCTTGAAGAATTAGTTTAATTGGAGCAGATAAAGTAAATGCCACACAAGGTAAAATTAAATTAAAACCTATATGCAATAACAAAGATAGTATTAAGATGTATCCATCATGCCTCCCTATCTCTGCACTTGCAGATAAACAGAGAGATTTATAAGGGATTTATAAGTTCCTGCCAGTACCAGAGTCTGGCAATATTGAATTAAGCTGCACATATTTTTCAAAAGCTTTTTGAAAGTAGTAAGGTCTGCACAGCGCAGTGTTTTGTACCTCCTGCCAAGCTCTGGAGTAAAACACGTTGCACAGCATAACACAGTGGATCCCACTTTAAGGTACAAAGCAAAATCCTTGTGTGATCTACTCAGCTGCCTCACACTCCAGGTACATTGTTTTAGCCAGCACACATGTTCAGCAGTGCTGCCATGTAGTGTTCTTGAGGATCGCTTAGTGAATTCCATTTAATTATTGTAAAGTAATTATTCTGCAAACTGCAATCTGCTAGAAAGAACTAGACATCCTTGCATAACCATGGCAGCGACCATTTTTTGGTGCCCTGTAACAATGGCTAGGACACTTTCTTTGACCTGAAAATTGCCATGTTTATCCTGATAGGAACAGAAAATATTGCTGGAAGCTTTTGAAGCTCTGTGCCAAACTGGTCTTGAATTAAAAGTAAACAAAAGTCTCCTGATTGAGGCACCTTCACTAATAGGAATGTTTATATTATCATGCATTAATTATTACTGTTTAAACTGCAAGATGCAGTATGGATCTGCAGCAAATACCTGCGGATGCCTTATGCTACTCACTTTACAAACACATAATAAAATTATGGTCCTCCGCCATATGTCAAATGATCTCTTTCATTCACATGGACATATATGTGTGCATATATATATATATATATATATATATACAGTGTACATGTATGCAGTATCACAGTGTACAGTGTCTCAGTAATTTTACCTTTGTCCTGTTCATCTCCCCGTAGCCACAGAGGAACACTCTGGTGGGTCAAAAGGCTTTGGGATGGAAGTCAGCTTCTTGCCCTAGGTGTGAATTCCTGGCCTCTCCATCTCATTTCCAACACAAACCAATTAGTCCAGAGACAAACCTTCGCTCTCCTGTGCTGCATTGAGAAATCAAGTCTACTTCCAGGTCAGAATTACTTCTCCATCTGTAAATGGCAGCTTGGGCCTGTTGAGTGTGCTTAGTGCCCTACACTTCTCTGTCCATTGCATTCAGGGAAAGTTGTGTCCCTCACTTCCACTTCCCTAAAAAAATGTGCTGACTTCTGGCACGTTTGAATTTTTGAAACTGTACCTTGTGTTCAAAGTCTGTGCTAGCATGCCTGTTATTCCTCATGCCTTTGCTCCTCCTAAGCATTTTTGGGTGTTTGAGTGCTTCTTGGTGTCTGCCAGAGCCTCTAGAGTGGCAGCTGGCCAGGATCCCAACTTGCCAGAGACTTTACTCCTTTTTTGCCCCTTTTTTAGTCTTAACCCCTTGTGCAATTTTCACTCCACTCCCCATAGCCCTGCCCTCTTCAACCACCTCCACAGAGCTCAATCCCTCCCGAGACAGGCAGTGCAGGGAAGGCAGCCCTTTTTCCTTGCGCGTCTTTTCCCTTGCCTACCAGTGCAACTGAACGTCTGGGTCACAGCAAAGCCCCAGAGCCTTCCAGCAGCCATGATCTGCTCTGTGCCCTCAGCAGAGACAGCTATAAAAAGCCTTTTACTCCACAAGTTGATAGGTTTTCACCCAGGATCACCCGTGGATCACTGCTGTGGGATTTGTAAGCTGAGCTCTAATTAACTTAAAAAGCATATGAAAAAAAAAAAGAAAGGAAAGTTGCAGGATTTGAACCAGGAAGCCTCATGAAAGCCAATCGCATATTTAATTTGCTCTGTCAGACAATAAGAAGATCAAATGATTTAAACAGTTGATGTGTTGTGAAAACACATCCTGTCGCAGCTGGGATGTGGATGGAGTCCTAATCATTCATTTCCCCTCCGAGTCATTCCCCCTCTCTGTTTGCTGTGACACCACGGAGTTTGGAGTTTAATGTGCTGGTAATTGAAAGATGCTTCTCTCAATATATTTCAAGTCAGATTTTTCAGAGAAAGAGACCCATTGTTTTTTCAATATGTGAGATAATACCATTAATTTCTTGTACCCCAGTTTTGTCCTTTGCCTTGTCCCCTTGGTAAATCATCAGTAAGCTTTGTTTACAGCTTCAGTTTTTTATTCATATCCTGCTTCAATTTTTTACCCATATCCTGGTTTTCTCCCCCCCCCCCCTTTTTTGCTTTCCTCCTATTCTTTCTGCTTCTCACCATCTTTTCTTTCCCCTTTGAATCCAGCATCCCAGGAAGTTCAGTGAGCATGCCCTACTCAGTATTATTCATGCAGGTGTCTTACAGGACTCTTTTTAAACATGCTGTGAGGAATTGAGTTCACTCTTGGGCAAAGGTTTCTGAGGAAGGTGACTTTTATTACTCAGATGCACTCTGCAGAATACAGATAAACTTCCGTGCTCCCCTCTAACCCTCCGTCCTCTTCTAGCACTCCCAGCACAGAGAGTTATCTTCATTAACAAGTTCAAATCACTACATACTTGCAGCATCAGTGGTCAATGAGTGCACGTTTTAGTCGGTCTGTGAGATGAGCTAAACGGGTAAGTTACTTTCCCTGGTCAAAAACATCCTCTTTCCTTAATGGAACAGCTTAATTATTCCTCCTTTTTCCTGGTCCTCGGGGACAGATTATTGAAGACAGATGGGCACAGAAGTGTGCATACATTAGCGGGTGAGGCTGGATGCAGCCGTTCCGTGGATGGGAGGGCCGACAGCTGCATGGTCGTGTCCAGACACCCGGGCAATTGCCTGAGCCCATGGAGCGTGTGCGGAGCGCTGGTGACCCCGCGTCGCTCTGACGCCTTCAGCTGGGGGCCCACGGTGGCACATGTGCCTGCACATGAAATCCTGCACGGCCCCGTGGGCTTGGCCACGGCCATCAGACCTGTGCAGAGGTGCAATCGCACAGACGTGACTTTTTAAAAAGGTCACCTCTTTGCATCAGCCTCATGTTCTCCTTTCCCTGTTGCTTTGTGAAAGCTGTTCAAAATTAATGCTATTGCTGTCTCTTCTGCTGCCACTTAGTTCCTGTCCTTCCACAAACTCTCTGAAGCTGCTTGTCTAGGAAGTGGCATTGCCTCCTCGCGAACAGGGAAGCCAGCAAGGCTGCCATCAGAGCCCAGCTGAGGAGAGGAACCTGGATGCTTGATGCTCAGTTTTTGCAAGTGGATTATGGGCTGTGCTGGGTGAAGAAATGTGATACTAATGTTCCAGGTTTAAGGAAAAATCCAGAATGATGACAACTGATCCCTGCTGTGACTGGCAGGACTTCTGCCATTCTGGTCCCAACACTAATATGAAGCCTGTCCTTCAAGTCTGGCAGGTCATTAAGCTGGAGATTTTAAAGTGTCCCAATGATTTAGGAACAGAAATTCTATTAGATGTATGGTTTATGTTTCTTCGCCAATTTACCACCATTTAAATTTGTGGCCTTTTGTGAATGACCTTTTTGGATAGTGTCTTACTTGAGCAACAGTGGTAACCATCACTTGTGTGCAGCTTGAGTCACACAAATCACACAAATTCTCCCCACGCTGTGTTTGTGATTAGAGTCACCCACTGCAAAGTCTCATAACTAGCTTCAAACATGAGGGGGACTCAGCTATCTGGATCTAAGAACTTGGTTACTTGTGCTGTGAGGGTCCTTCAGCATCTCTGTAAAAGTGCAGCTGTGCTCTGATAGTGCAAATGATCAGGATATTAAGTGTATCAATTGCACTGGTGATGGAGGCCCAAATTTTTTTCCAGGCTGCGCCTCAGGAGCCCACTGGCTCATCACTGAGTGGTGGTGTGTAAGAAATGTGCTTCATGTCATCCTGTGGGACATGACACGACGAATCCTTTATTGGGAAACTCCTTGGGATGGAGGGGCCATGCTCCTTTTTGTCTCAGTGAAGCATCTAAAACCACTTTCTCAAGCTGTAACTAGGATTGTGACAAAAAACAACCAAAAGAACAAATAATCTAAGAGTTAACTCAGATGGTAACAGTGCTCTCTAGCTAGTGAGCAAAGCCAAATACAGATTGTCAGCCCTCTTTTTCTTTTTTTTTCTTTTTCTTTTTTCTTTTTCTTTTTCTTTTTTTTTCTTTTTTCTTTTTTCTTTTTTCTTTTTTCTTTTTCTTTTTCTTTTTCTTTTTCTTTTTCTTTTTCTTTTTCTTTTTCTTTTTCTTTTTCTTTTTCTTTTTCTTTTTCTTTTTTCTTTTTCTTTTTCTTTTTCTTTTTCTTTTTCTTTTTCTTTTTCTTTTTCTTTTTCTTTTTCTTTTTCTTTTTCTTTTTTTATTGAGAGGACCTTGTGATGAGTGGTTTCATTAATCCTCCCACAGAGACAGTCAGAAAACTTTGAAATAAAGTCAGCTGCTGGAAACCCTGTCTGGAGTCTGCACACCCTAATTTGCATTTTGATTTCTGTGATTTAACTGAAGGCACAGGTTGTCACTGCCAAATATCCCTCGCCTACCAAGGGATATACAAGGTAGAACTGCCCAAAGCAGCCTGACTTATGAGGACTGCCACAGCAACACAACCAATGCATCCCTAAACATTTAGTAATAAAAAATCTGTTGTTCTTTAGTCGCCAGGATTTAACAAGCCTAATCCCTAGGAGAGGTGATAAAAATTCATTAATCTAATTAAATACTTCTTATTGCCAAAGTGACTTTGTAGAGGAGCTTTGCTGAAGGATAAGTGCAAAGTAAAATGGAGTCCCAGCAGAGAAACAAACGTTAGACTTCAGCAAGCTGGTACACGCTTCATTAAACTCATAATTATCCTTTAGTTCTAAGTAGCTGATAATATTTAATGAGTATCCAAGATAATTTAAAGAAAATGTTTACTAATGAGGAACAAACAGTGCTATGGAAAACTGATATCTGGGGTACCATAGCCGTGTATCTTACCTGTATCTTGTGTTCTTGCTTTTGTACAAGTGATTTAAATGTTCCTTTTAAACTGTTTTAGTACCTGCTGGTGTTGCTGGTTTCATTGAGGTCCTCTGTGAACTACAAGGTGCCCAAGGGAGAAAAGGATGTGCTGGGGAGCAGGAAGCACTGCAGGGGATGACAGGCAAAATAAACCTGAGGGGCCTGAGCACAGACTGGGGAGTAAGGACTGGGATCCCTCAGTGATATCAGGGGGCAGTTTGGCTAGGATTTTCCTAAGCATTAACTTCTGTGTTCTAAATTGTGTGGGAACCTAGTTTTCAACTCCTTGTGGGATGTTTATGTGGTCAAGGTGAATGCCCTGCAATCTGTGTAGTTTTTATTATTAAATTTAATAGAAGAATTATTTGACTCCTGACAACCTACATATCGTCTGTTGGCAAGGGAAGAAGGATAGCCAGCCAAGCACTGGCTGATTGCTTTCCTCCAGTATTCCTTTACAGGGATTGGTTTCTTCTTCACTAGGGATTTGAGGCTTCCAAATCAGAATACTCTGTATTGGAGATACAGGAGAGTGTTTTCTTTGCCTTGCATCCTGCGAAGATGCAGCTGTGTGTCTTCCTAAAACAGAAGAGTTGATGTGTATTTTAAAGATGCCAGGGAAGGAAATTAACTGTCTTGTGCGGATGCTAAGGTGATGAGAAATAGAAAGCGAATGGGTGATGAGAAAGGTGAGAAAGTTCAGCTCACTGGATATCCACCTCTTGTGAGTGCTTTGCTTCTGCTCTGGGCAGCAGCCTACATCCTCCCTCACAGACCCAGGAGCCCTGACACAGCTCCCTCTTTGTGGCTGGCTCCCACTCCTGTTTGTAGACGTGCTTCTTTGGGAGGTCTGTTGTGTTTGCTCCCCCACAGCAGAGTGCCCAGAGTGAGCTGTAGTGACGCAAATCAGCATTGTCACACCACAGCATTGTTTATTTTATATGCAGCAGCCAGTGTAAAAAGAAACAACCTGTATTGCCCGTGCCTGGCTTGCAGTCTGCCATTTCCTTTGGGATGAGAGCTAGCCTGGTTTGTCACTGATGGATCCATTTCTGGGAGCTGGCACTACTTTTACTAACACCACGTCCCTCCCTGCTCAGTCATTTTTCTGAGATTATCCAACTGGAGGGACAAAACCCTGCCTTCAGATAAGGGTGGTTGTGCCCAGTTTGAACAGGACCAAACTTAATATGTGAGTTTTCGGGTGAATATCAGCTGCTGAGCTCTCTAAAGTCATTGAATGCTTTCCTGCAGTGTGTGGCAAACTCTGATAGCAGCCAACACTTTGAAACCAGATAGCAAACAGCAGGGCAGAAGCAGGCATAAATACAAAATTAATGTAGATATTTCTCACTTTCATCATAGCAGAAAAACAGCCTCTTTTCCAAAATGCCTGCATATAGCCTTGTGTCCTGATGGCGTATGTATATTATTGCAGGTATTTTAGTGCTGGAATGAAAGGAAATGGGGACTGTGTGGATTAGGAGACCACATGCATGTGCCTGTTTTATGACTGTGATTATCTTTGTAAGGTGCTTAAATGCTGCAAATGTAGTATCCTATAAATGGGTGGGCAGATTAGATTAGATCTGCAGTTCTCAGCAAGGGAGTTTATACCTGCTTGGCTCACTTGGAGGCTGAGTTTCTCTTTAAATGCAGTATTGCTAGCTGTTTCTTATGCCCTTTATCAACTGAGTTTCCAACCGGCAGCCTCAAAGGGCTTGATGCTGTATCTTTGATCTCTGATAGATTTTTGTATATAAAATCATATTTCACACCAGCTTTGCAAGCTGTTATGTTAATTCATTGGCTGTCTACTATCCTGGCTGCTATAAACACAATAAATACAGCATAAGGAATATATAAAGTAACACCCATCCATGCACCCAGTCTTGCTCCTGAAGCAAAATCCAGAGCAAACCTTTCATGTGGGGGAAGGGAAGGATTTTCTTCCACATCTGTATGTATCAGATTTTCAATTTTTGTCTGATGGAAGCCTGATGATTTCAGAGGGGTTGAAAAATAGCTGGTGCTTGGTCCATAATGACTGTGGTACTGTTATATCATAGTGCTTCACTGAAGCTGGGACTCTCGTTCAGACAGATTGGCAGAGTGCCTGAACATGGTTTTTTTGTTGAGTTTGTTGGGTTTGTAAGCATGAATTGGATAAATTGCTCTTTTGCAGTATTTGTAAGCCTTGCAACTGGTCATTGGCTTTAAAGCAGGAAAAGCATCCTTCTGACAGCTGCCTTTCCTGTGTTTGACAGCAGCACTGCAGCTGATTTTCCTGTTTTGCCCCCAGAAGATTCCAACCTAGCGAGTTGTCATCAGCCTATGGAAAAGAAACTGCCTGTTCACATTTGGAGAATACAGGCACAGGAATGAGAATGGCTTATGCACCTCTTCCTGGAGGCAGGGAAAGAGTCACAGAACTGTCCTAGCTTTGTACAAGTTGGTTCCTTTCAAATTCCAAAGCACTTTTCCTATTCAGCGTCTTACAGCTGAACAGATACATTGATGTGTTTACAACTACCATGAAGGGTAGAGTTAAGCATAACAGCGATGTGAGCTTCCGAGCTCAGTGTAATATAACGTTACCCTTGTGAAATGCAATTATTTCAGCTCTTGTTTTTAAATAGTTGTTCTTCTCAGTGTGAAAGCTAAATCACGTAACATAACGACGTTATTCATAAAAATGCGAGTTTTTTGTTCCCAGCAAATTTGCTTTGATTTTAAAGAGGAAATCAGATGTAAACAAAACTCTTCTTAAAATCTACAAGGACTACATAAAGCAATAGCCAAAAATGCCCTTCAACAAGCCAGCTCGTTCAAGTGAGTCTAAAAGAAACACCTATTCCTTTTGTTTCACATAAACACATGAGGTGAGGGGTAGCATGGTTTTAGAGCTTTCTGGTACATCTAATTTTCTCTTTGCACCAAAATTGTCATTGGTTTTAGCGAGGAAATACTGTGTAATAGCATTTAAAGTAGATTGTGATCATAGGCTTAAGGTCTTATCCTGACTCTTATTGTTGACTTCAGGTGTTTCAGTGAGGTATTTGAAAAAATGTGACTACTATCCTGTCCTGTTGGAAGCGAAAGTGTGTTGAAGGACTGCTCATGGGCACTTGCTTTCAGAGAGGTGCAGTGTGTACTCTGCCCCTTGCCTGTCCTGCTGGCACCAGATGGGCTGTCAAGACCTGGAAGGCTTTGCGTGGGCTCTGTTGCCCACCTCAGCTCACACAGGGAAGCAGCAGTCAAGGTAACTGAAGCAGTGAGTTTGCAGAAATCCAGATAAACAGAGAAACAAAAAACCTTCCAGATTTTTTTATATGCTGACATGAAAAAATACAGCAGTTTCAGCTCTTCGAGCCCAAAACACAGCACCCAAAATACCCACAAACTGGAATTTGATTACAGTGATGAAAACATAAGGAGAAAATAGTAGAATACTAACAAAAAGTTGAAACTTCAGTTGAAGAATAGATCCCTCTTATTACCTTGTAAATTAACCCTTTAATGTGTTTTTCATAGTTTGGTATATAACTTCTGACTTCCACAATTGAGATTTAATTATAATACTGCCAAAGTTTCAAAGGCAGCTTTTAAAAACAACCATTGTTTCAGTAGGACAGGCTGAAGGGAAAGACTTTCTCCTCAATAATTTATGAACAGCACATATTAAGTATCCAGTGTATGCCAGGTAATTGCACTGAGATACTAGGTTTTCACACTAGGTAAACAAATAACTATAATGGAAACCCAGCTGATTAATGGTCAGTTAAGAGCAACTGTAAGCAGTGGGCTTCAGTTCCAAAACCCAAGAGAATTTTTGGGTAGCTTCTGTGTCTTACGAGTAGACAGAAGGATGCAAGGTCTGCTGAGATGGAAACTAGAAGCCTATAAATAGGAAGGCCATAGAAGGGCAGAGGAAAAGATAGAGGATGCTGATGTGTGAGATGTTGTCACACTGCTCAAAGATTAAAAATTAGTGTGGATGATAGTTTGTGTGTTAAACAGGGCGGGACAGTTGATATGACAGCCCTGTCTCTAAAAAGTTTGAGCATGAAGGAAAATGCTTTGGTATGTCTGCACCATGGACAAGGGTAACAATGTGCAATATGCCGTGTTCATCCACTTGATATAAAGTCTGTCTGTCTAAAGTCTTTGTGTAACATAAGAACTAGGTATAGAGATATACATTTTATTTCACTGTCTGGTTTTTCCTCCTCTGTCTTCCTCCAGCCCTTTAAATATCTCTCTTTCCACTCAAACTTTTTTCCCACTTGCTGGGGACATAAGGAGAGGGCACTGCACCAAAAAACTGACCATATTCAGGAACCCAGATGCTCTTTCCAGCCCTGCCACCAGCTCGTTGAGCAAGCCTGGTCACATCAGCCTCCCTGCCTGCAGCCTGGGGCCAGCACTACTGCTCAGCACCCTGGGATCAGCTGGTGCACAGCACTGCATCAGCCCTGGATTTATTCCATCTGTTATTAATGATGACCCCGAAGGACTGAAAGGAAGCTGCCTCTGCTTCCCTTGTGGGTCAGTGACACACTGGTGAACTCAGTTTGTTTTCCAGCATCAGATGTCGGCGGCCGAAGCCTTGTCCTCTCCCTGGCCGTTCGCAGGGCAGGGGGGCTGGAGGCTGTGAGCGGGGAGCCTCTGTCAGCAGATGCTGGTGCACGTGGAACAGCATATTGTCTGTGGTGCAAGGGTTGCTGAAAGAGAAACCTGAAGGCTATAATGCCAGTGGTGCATTTCATATGGAAAGTGTGTTCATATTGTTGGAAGAATTGAGTTGAACTAACTTGCAGCAGGGATGTATTCATTTTTGCATGTAAGACTTCACAGCTGTTATGTCATGGGCACAGCATAGCATTCTCTCAAATTGTTTGTAATTCAGCATTTAAAATGATATGGTGGTGTAAGTTAAGCAATTATCAAGACCTCAATTCCAAGACACAGAGGTTCCAGGTTATAGGTCTCATGAGTTTTATTTACTTTAATTCATGTCAGCTCATTATCAACCTCATCAGGGAGTGCAGACTTAAAAGTAAGCCTGGATCAGTCATTATTTTAGGTACACACATGTGGATTAAGGGTCTTTTCATCTATACAGTTTGGGAAAGCAGAGCAGAAATCTATATTGTTTCACTTTCCATTATTCAAATTTGTAAAATAATTTTTAGATGAGTCGGGGAGGCCATGGAGATCACTAATAACATCTCTTGTATCAGAAGTAATTTGGTTTGTAACTCTCTATGATCAGATCAAATAATCCTTTTATACCTGACCAAAATTGCTTTGTAGGGTTCATGTGCTATTGCTAATAATTATAATCACAGGGTGTCTTTGAACTATTAGGCATTATGTTATACACATTTTTGTGATGAGGATGTTAGAACCAGAGACCTGATGTTTCTTTTTGATGGATTCCCTGAAACACAAGTACTTTTCCTAAAATGGACACAAGTGTGTCCATTATTGGAATCTCCTGCAAATTACAAGTCAGCCTTCAAGTTCAGAAAGATGTCATGGTAGCCCCATGACCCCAGCTTCCTTCTTCTGCTGCAGATATTCACTTGGTTTGACTTATTCTTACTGACTTCTCTTGATAAGGATAATAACCAACTTTAGAAAACAGATAATCTGGTATTTAATTGACTATTATCTTTTTAATTCTGATATGTGTTGTGTCCAAGTAAGAATGTAGAATTTCTAAATTACTGTGGGCAGGTGTGAACTTAAGCTTTAGTCCTTTTCTTTTTAGCAAAACTGTGGGCAAACCTCTTAATCTTTGTAGAGTTGTATCTCTGTCCCTAGGGATTTCTTGCTGCATTAAATCTCCCAGCTATGTTTCTCATTTGGGGCATCATTCTGCACAGGTGGAGAAATATGATTCTAGTTTCTTCTAGAAAGCTTCACTTTATTCAGATTTCAACATAAAACATAGTAACTGTTGGTGTGCTAGTCAAAATTTTGTAATTTATTGGCCCTGTGCTAATGAATACTGAGGTGTAGACTTTTCACTCCCCTTTCCATTCACATGTTGATCCAAATCCTGTAAAATACAAACCATTTTGTAATTTTAACCACTATATTCATTTCAGTGCAAGACTGGCATCCCCATATGTGTTTATGAGATGCATCTGTCACTGTGACATTATACCTCGCATATTTTTGATAAGGCTTCTATTGTGGGGTCCCCCCTGGGATTTCACAGTCCTCTGATAGTGGATGAGCAGATCCTGGAGGCTGAAGCCTGCAGCTGGTCAGACTGAATCCTAGGTGCCAGCCAACAGGATATGTAAGCCTTATGCATGTTATAAAAATGAGGGCAAATAAGAGAAGCTAGTATGATGTACTTAAAAAAAAAAAGATTGAAGCTTTTTTCCCAGGGGCAGGGAATTGCAGAGTTTGAGGGGCTGCCTGAGTCTGGCTCCTGCCAGCTCTAGCTTTGAGTTAAACAGCCAAAGTGTCCTATTTAAAAGCAGATGTAAAAATGAGGCGGGTAGGGAGAGATCATTTCTGAGATAATCTGGAGTCAGGCCATTTAGGCCTTAGCAGATTGTAACTGATATCTTGATTTTCACCAGGGAAGAAAATGGGTGGCCAGCACAAAGTAATGAAAGGCTTTATTACTGTACAGTACCTTAGAAAGCTCCTTCATTGTAAAGTGACAAAGAACTAAAAATTGCTTAATCAGATCAGTCTAAAAAGGAGAAAAAAAGTAAAAAAATAAATCAAACTTTGCCAAGAGCTCGAAGACAGAAGTAGAAAAAGGCACAGGCTGGTGCATCACAGGAGGTCCCTTCCCTCCCTCGTCCTTTGCTGCACAGAAACTCTGGCTCTGAGGATACCCCCAAGGGGGTACCTCTCTGTTCTCTGTCTCTGTACTCATCCCAAAGTGCAGATTCTGTCTCCACTAAGTTGATTGCTTCTGGGTTTTATCCTGTTTGCAGCACAAAAATAGCAGGGAAGACAAGCAGGGAGTAAATGCTCCTGTAAAGGCTGCTGAGTCCCGTTATGTGAGAGAGCCTCAGCACCAGTGCCTGGTGCTTGTTTTCCCTCACTTTTGGTGGAAAAGTATGTCAACGGGTGTCAAGGTAAATTCTTCTCTTCCTCTCTTTCCTCCCTTCCCCCCATCTCTCCTCCTTCAAGTCTGTCTTTGTGTCATCTCTTCAAAGTACACTACCTGTAAAATATTGATTCACAGCAGGCTGAGCTGCCAGGTTTAGATTTCTTTTTCACTGGCAGCAATAATAAACTACTACAGACAGTGCAGGCTCAGTACCAGCCTAATCATTGCACCACAAGCACATCGGTCTGTCTTATGCGTGACTCAACATAATGAAACAAGGACCCAGAGGTATCTCTAAAGGAAGAGGGAACTGAGAAACAACCACAGGAGACATCAAAGGAGCCTAAGGAGGCTGTAAGCTGAGGATGTAGCAAGTGCCACCTTAAAGAGCAGTAACAGCAGCTCTGTTTATTCAAAATAACTTGTCAGAAAAAAACAATACAATAAAACAACTGGTGCCACTTGAGACTGGAAATCTAGAACAAACAAACTCTCTTCTTCCTCTGTTCAGCTTAAAAACAGGAATACCACCCACTCCTAGCTATCTTCATAGTCTTTATATTGTTGAAAAAAAGTGTCAGGAATGATTACAGGAAGGTAAAAAGACCCTCAATAGCTTATGGCAGTGCTATGAAAATTGTGCCTGGTGGGAACAGTGGATAGACATACGCAGTGTATGAATTGTATTCCAATTTGATCAGAGGCAAGAGTTTTTTGCCTTATGAGCCATACAAAGAGTAAGGCAGAGGTTTTGGTGTAAACTAGGGTCCCATGCTGGCACTTCCCTCTTTGGTGTGCACTCACTGGAGTGCTTGAAGATGCAAGTAATAAAGCCAGGCGAAAGACAGATGTAAAATATTCTTTACTGAGGGAAAGAAGATGGAGCAAGGTATTATTTCCCTTATTATTAATACCCATATGTATATACAGACTTATTTATACTTGTGTTTCCCTTTAACTGTGACTGTTCTAAAGAGTTCTCATGCAGAAGCAAATGGGAAAATGTCATATCGTCTCTTCTAGATTTTTCTGCCACTTGCCTCACATTTAAAAACTTGGGGGAAGGGGAAGAAAACAAGCAATGCCAATAAATTGATAGGAACAGTCAATGATTCCAGCTTTGCATTCATTGTTTTCCTGAAGCTTTCAGAAAGCAATGGAGGCTGTCTTGACATGCAGTGTTGAAGCTCTGAATGGCTGTGGCACCCCACAGATTTCACCCCTGGAATCCTACACTTCCAATAGAGCCATATATTTGAGCCCAGAAATTACAGTTCTGCAAATTGTCATCTGATCCCCTGAACTTTCAGGGCATGACTCCTTGGGAACCCTTCCAGCACAGGACTCAGATAAAACAAGAAGCCACTGCTGCAATGTGGCAAGTAGGTTGGAAATTTGTCTGTGCTCAAACAGATGCTAATTCCTGAGGAGTTTGAAAAGCACAGAGAGGGGGGCTATTGCCTGGATTTAGGTATCCTTAGATGTCTGTGTCTAAGACAGCCTCTCCAGCATGAGCTGCTGAAGAATAAGGGGAACTTCCAGGGTACAATGTTTAAGCGGCCATCTGAAAGAGGTACCCAAAAATTGGCACACACACTGACATTCATGTGAAAGCATGGCTTGGTGTAAAGTACTCAGAAATGAGAATCTGTGTACCCAAAATAATGAAGTTAGTTTAAGAATATTGAGATTTTAAAAAGAACACATATAAAAAGGTGCTCTAAGATCATGTTTCCAGCTTTTTTTTCCATGGTCACGGGCCCTGGAAAGGCAGTTATCCCTGGGAAAGGCGGATTTGCTACAGATGTCTTGCTTCCCTCTGCTGCAGCTCCCCCATATCTCTCTCATAGTGTCACTGAGTTGTGTTACCACTGCTCCTCCTTGTGTCCCACAGTCCCCTCAGTGCCAGGTCAGCCACCAGCTGCTGGGATTTGCAGCCAGTTGCTGGGTGCAGAGCTCACACTGTGTGTAGCAGCAATTTGTGTCTCTCCTCTTTACCCAGCCACAGATTTCCTCAAAGATTGTCAAAATATCATATCTTTGCAAAATCTCTCTGCTCTGGCCAATGGGATCACAAGCTGTGAAGAAACAATAGGTGTGTAAACACCATCCTATGTACTGAGGCTCATACCAAAGACAAACCCACTCAGTTCTGGGGTAAACCCTTTTTCCAAGATTCAGGTCTCAATGATAGAAACAAAGGCAAGAGGTAGAGATGATGCAGTTACAATTTCTGCCTGGCCCTGACTGCTACCTTTATGGATTCGGTGTTCAATATAAATAATTTAGTGCCAGATTTTGTCACTGTCATTGCTGCTGAGCAGTGCAATACAGCTGCTGTCCTGCCTGGAGAAGCAGGTATTTCTTGCTGCTTCCACATACCATTACTCATGGGTGCAGCTTGTCTCAGGGAGGAGAGACTGCTGCTGCAGGAAACCATCCTCAGAGGAGCCAGGGTGCCTCCATCGGCGGTGCAGGAGCTGCTTAGCAGGAGTGGGCTCCGACACTGGTCCCGCTGTGAGCCGGCCAATTTGTGTCGTGGTGTATCAGCATTCCCCACACTGATAGTCCCGCCCCCAGGTCTGCCGGGGCCATTGTCCCATCGGGAGCAAGGAGCAGGATTGGAGCCTTCTGGGTCAGGACCTCCTTCATGTAGGCATGGAGCAGCAAGGACGGAATAACACAAATGTGCTCATGAAGCCATAGGGGAAAAACAAGACTAGAGACCCTGTGTTTGTAGTTGTCTTATTTTGACAGGATTTTGGGTGAAACCTAGCCCCAGGCTTAGGGATAATCCAACACCTGGGTGTCCATTACCGTTTCTAACTGGGTCTCCAGATGAATAATTGTGTGGAAGTCCACCCCTGGCACAGCAATTTCATCCTGCATGCTCCCAAAGGCACAGACTTAGCTGGGGTGAACACAGTAGATCCCTCCATCGCCCCTCTAATCCTTTCAGTGCTGTGCAGAAGGCTGTCAGCAGATAAAGCGACCACACTCAGATTTATTTTTCAGCATCACTTTAATAAATATGAGGATGGCAGAAGCTGTCTTCCAAGGCATGCTCTCCAGTGTGACCTTCTCTTTTATCGTGGGCTATAAACTTGGGTCTTCATTTTGTGTTCTGTTCAGCAGTGAGCACTCTGCTGTCAGTCAGGAAAGGATGTTGGCAGGGAACAGCACAAGATGGTGCTGCTGACAGTCCTCTGTAAGCAAAGTGGAGAGCTCAATGCAAGCATTTCCCTCTCCTTCACTCTCAGAAACAATTCAATGCCTTGCCACTGGCAGGGTTCTGCTGAGACCTTTCTGGGGGTGATGTAAGTCACATCAGTGCTCCCAGCCCCCTTCCACCGGAGTAGGTGGGAAAGGGCAACACAAGTGTTGTTCCCTCCCTTGGGCAGACCAGGTGAGGGTCAAGGAAACAGCGGTTATCTCCTTCCTCACGTGGCAAGGGAGGTGGTGGAGGATGCAGGAGAGGTGGGCTGGGTCCCTGGGTGGGGTTGTAATGTTTAGTCTCAGCTCTTGAGGCTGCCCCTAAAGCAAGGATTTCTGTTTCGCCTGTGCCTCAGCCACCACAAAGATCCATGAGATTCAAGAGAAGTTGGTAAACAACTTAAGATCTGACAGCTCATTTTTAACCCTTTGCCTATACCCTTCACTTCTCCTCAGCGCACTTGGGCCCTGCTGAGTGGGAGTGGGGATCTGGTGGATGGGGAGAGACAATGGTGTGATTGTGTTGCATCACTCCTGGAGAAGGATAATTGCTGCTCTCAAGGACCAGAGGCACTGAAGATTTGTTACATTTACATTTTGTCTGTATTACCAGATTGTAAGTTGCTCTAAAAGAAAAGAAAAGAAAAAAAAAGAAAAATCCTTGAGGAGCCTTGACAGTTAAAACAATTGAGTCAGAGCAACACATTTAAAATGGAGATGTTCCCTGTTTAATTGCAGGCAATGTCAAAGGTAGTCCCTGCCTGTGTTCTCTTCCTCACTGACAGGGAACAGCCCTTACTTTTCTCTTCCATCCCTGCTTTCCCATTTCTGGTTTACAATATCAAAGCTTAAAGGGCTGTGGTTCTCCCCAACTGAAAAAACCCACCCAAACAAAACCAACCAACCATAAACGATAAAAAAAAAAAAACCGCTACAAAAGAAAAAGAAGGAAAAGAAGAGGCAGGTTCCAGCCTTTTTTTTTTGAGGCTGCCTCTCCATTTACTTACTGTCCACTCTTCCTTCCCTGCATTTTTAATGAGGCAGCATAAGCATCTTTGAGGGATGCTCCCTGTTCTGCACTTCACTGCCTGATACTCACAGATCTCTTACCACTTTTCTAGCTGTGGTCCATGGGACAGAAAGCAGGCACAGGCTTCTGGTGAGGATGCTGAGCCTGGATTTAGAGATCCCATTGCTCCATCACAGTGAGTGCGAATACACAAAGGAAAGGTAAATGAGCACATATAAAGGAGGATTTTTTTTCAAATCTTTTTGTAACTGTGGTGGTTTGAACCTGGCTGGACACCAGGTGCCCACCCAAGCTGCTCTATCACCCCCCTCTGCAGCTGGACAGAGAGAGAAAACATAAGGGTGGCTTGTGGTTTGATATAACGACAAGGAGAGATCACTTGTCAATTACCATCATGAGCAAAACAGACTCAACTTGGGGAAATTAGTTTCATTTATTAACAAACAAATCAAAGTAGAATAATGAGAAAATAAAACTACACCTTCCCCACAGCCCTGACTTCTTCCCAGCTTCAACTGTACTCCCAAATTTTCTACCGTCTCCCTCTCAGTGGTAATGGAGGCTGTGGTCAGTTCATCACAGGTTGTCTCTGCCACTCCTTCTTCCTCACTCCTCATACTCTTTCCCTGCTCCAGGGTGGGGTCCCTCCCACAAGAAACAGTCCTCCACAGACTTCTTCACTGTGAGTCCTTCCCACTGGCTGTAGTTCTTCCCAAACTGCTCTAGTGTAGGTCCTTCATGAACAGACTACTCCAACATGGGTTCCCTATGGGGTCACAAGTCCTTCCAGGAGCCTGTTCCAGCATGGACTCCTCTCTCCACGGGTCCAGAGGTCCTGACAGGAGCCTGCTCCAGCACAGGCATCCCACAGGGTCACAGTCTCCCTTGGGCATCCACTTGCTCTGGCAAGGGATCCTCGGTGGGCTTCAGTGGAAATCTGCTTCTTTGAGGACCTCCATGGGCTGCAGCAGCACAGCTTCCTCACCATGGTCTGCACCAGGGGCTGCAGGGGAGCCTCTGCTCTGGCGCCTGGAGCACCTGCTCCTCCTCTTTGTCCACTGCCCTTGGTGCCTGCAGAGCTGTTTCTCACACATACTCCCACTCCTCTCCGGCTGCAGCCACTGTTGCACAGTAACTCTCCTCCCACTTCTTTAATCACATCCCATAGGTGCCACCATCATTGCTGACAGGCTTGGACTCGGCCAGTGGTGGGTCCATCCTGGAGCCAGCTGGCATTGGCTCTGTAGGACATGGGGGAAGCTTCTGGCAGCTTCTCATAGAAACCACCCCTGTAGCCCCCCACTACCAAAACCTGGCCATGCAAGCCCAATACAGTACCTCTCTTTCTTTCCTCAAGAATTTATGAGTTTGTCCTAGCAATAATAGTGTGCTCGATCTTTCCTCTTTTACTATGGGTTTATAGCAGATACTAAGCCTGTCTGATAAATTTAGACTTGATTCACGTTCATATTTTAAAATCTTTTGTGTTTCCTGTGAAGGCCTCACGACCACTGTCTTTTAAGTCCATTCTCGGTTTTGTGCTATAGACATCAAAATTTTGCTCATAATTTAATTCAGAGCCTCTGTTCCTTGTTCTCATCTGTCATTAAAAGCTCAGCCATTCACCAGAGGTTTGTCTTTTGTGGTACTTTTTGGTCACAGCTTCTTTTTCTCTGAGGAAAGTGTCTCAATGAAGAGCGGTAATTTAAGAATTAAGGTGATGGCTCTGTACAGAAAGCATTCCTGAAAGTTCTTTTGATTTCCTGTTTCCATATGAGGGCTTTTAAGGGATTTTTTTTTGGTGGAAATCCTCTATTTTTGTTGCAATGGAATTGACAACACACTTGGCGATGTTGTCTTGATTATGGGGGAAAGTTAATCTTGATCATTAGAAACAGGGCATTTTGTCACTTGTGTTTGTGCTGATTTCTGTTTCTCAGGTGGTAATTGTTCCTCATATTCTGTTCTTGCACAATAACAAGGAAGAGTATTAAGGCAATTTCTTCACTTATTCTATATCACTTATTCTTTTTCCCCTTTTGTTGTCTCCACCACAGTTTTCCCACAGCTGTTTTAAAGACATAGTAGTTTGCAGAGCTGAGATGTATTCTTTCATGAGTGGCACCCTTTCCCGGCCTTTTCCAAAGCACTTCTCCTACTGTTGATGTTACAGATGGGTGAAAGCACTGTGCAGTGCACTGAGGGCTTCATCATCCCCTGTGCAGACCCAGTGCCTATAGTACTACTGCAAAGCTAATAGGCACAGAGAAGTAGCTAAAAACATGAATGAACACTAGGGAGGAGCACTTGAGAGGAAGAAGATTAGAAAGTCAAAAGTACAATATGCCATTTTAGGACAATGACTCTGAAATAAGTAGAGGGATGATCCTTTACAATTGCATGATATATAAAAGCTGGTGCAATCACGCCTATATTTCTGGCTTCCAAAGGGAAGGACACAAGTGCACAGTCTGTTCTGGATGTTTCTTCAAATAGAAGAACCAAGGACACACTGGTATTGTGTTTCCTTTGCCATTTCACCGCATTCCCAGGAAGGCAGCAAGACCATGGCTAGGTGTTGACATGGTTTCCCTCAACTTGTTAACCCTAGCACTGATCTGTTAAGAATACCCCACAAAACCCATCATATAAAATAGCACAGCAAGACTGCAACTTGTTGAAAATACTGTAGACAGGGCTCTGCTCCCAGGTAGTGGGAATACCCAAGGCTTACACCAGTTGGCCAAATTTGGCCACAACATTCATAGGCAAAAGCACATCTTTTGAAACTGTACCAAACATTAAACAAAGCAGAAACATTGGTACTGTGCATCTGCAATGCTAAATATTCTGGTGTGAAGATTTTTTACTCATTGTGCAGCTGTAAAACAATGGGAAATAAGCCACTGAAGTAATTCCAAGCTGAGGGAGGTTACATGTCTCTAAAACCTCTCTCCCCCAAAATATCTTCATGGTAAACAAAAGCTACATGTAATAATTAAAAGAATCAAAATCAATCTCTTTAACATTTGATGATTTTTCAGAATGTTCTAGGGTATATGCCAGAGGGAGGCAGGGAAGAATAAACCAAGTTTTTACTAGGCCAATGCTTTTTAAAACATGTTTCTGAATTTAGTGTAATACACTCATCACTTGTCAGGTACAATGCTGGTCACCAGCGTGACTGAGGGAGAGAAATAGATTACATTGCTATGTAGTAGGAACTGTGCTTAGCTATTGGTCTCTGAAACAGCTGTCGGTAAAATCCCTCTGCTACACAGGGAGATTTCAACAGCTGGAATAACTGACACTGTCAGAAAGTGTGATGCAGTGACTTTCTCCCAAATGGAGACAAGTACAGGACATGTGGAAAATGGGGTGAGAGGAATGGGAAATTACTGGGGCAGGGCATTGATTGGCTCTTTTCTTATTCTTCTTGATAGGCCCTGTTCCTGGTCACTGCCAAGGAACAGAGAGCCCAAGGGTCCCTTGGTATGCATCTGAAGAGCAGCTCTGTTGCCCTGTGTGAAATGTATCTGTCTCAGCTACTGAGACATTCAGAGGCTGTAATTTGCACAGGCTTCTGTTCTCAGTTGGTGCACACCAGCCTGATGAAGTTCTTAGTGCTTTTCCTTGGCATGTGGAGTGCCCACTCTTTGTCCCAGAGCAACCTGCCCTCCTTCCTGAGGTCAGCACACATCTTGCCCCACGTGGGGCTTTGCTAGCCCTGCTCACACTCTTCAGTCTGTTTTATATTCCTGCAGTGTAAGACCAAATGTTTCCACTAAAACAGCAACCAGGCAGATGAAATACTTTGAAACAAAGTGTATGTCTTACTCTTTTGAGCAAAGGTAGATTTCAGCACCATCAGTATAGTTTCTGCTAGTGTTGAATATTGACTGCTGAAATCTATCTGACCACATAACTGCTTTAACAAAGCATCTCACCTTCAGAAGTGAAAATGTCCATTAAACTTGTTGGCTATACTTCAGCTGGCTCCCAAAGTGAAGCGGATGTACACACTACTTTCTCTAGCAATGTTTGCCTGGTTTTGCATACCTGTTAGGTCAGTGCTGGGCAGGGACTGGTGGTTCCCATGTGGTTGGGTTATCTGGTGGTGGGGGGACACCAGGGGTGGCTTTGTCCAGTTTGGGCACAGTTTGACCATAAAAAACTGTGGCTGATTTAGGGCCCGACTGAGAAATATCTGCTGACAGGGTATACTGCTCTGTGTCTGCTTTCCTGGCTCTGGGTCCCACCTCTCATCCTCCAGTATGTTTGTGTCAACTCTTTGGGGTTCCCCAGGAAGGCTATAGAGCTGTAGCTGTAAATGCTCCTTACTCATTGCAGAGGCCAAAAGGATTGCTGCTGAAGATGGCACTCATTGCTGTCACAGTTTAAGCTTTTTGTGCATTGGAGGAGAATTATCAGAACAGTTACAGTATCCTTCCTAAGCACAAAACTTTGATGATTCTTTGAAAATATCCTGTTGCCATTCAAAGATATATTCTCTGTACTCTCTCTTCCCATCCTAATTGCTGTATTCATAACGATGAGATTGAAGAGATAGTAGCAGGTCTTTAGTGGGTGGCTATGTGTTTATTTTCCTGCTTTGCAGCATTTACTTTGTTTTTAAGAATAGGGCTTTTCTACGCCAGCCTATAGGCTATGGGCCAGATCTAAAGCTGCCATCAGAGGCCTTGATCGGCTCCCAGCAGTGAGACCCCAGCCCCATGCATTTATGAGGTGCCTGCAATGAAGAACTGGATGCTAGGTGTGCATGCCAAGGTTCCCTGAAGAGAAGTCCTGTTTCCATGAGCTACAGAGGCCAAGATTGCTGTTTGCAATGGAGTGGTCAGTGACACTTGACTGAATATGTCGGCAATTGTAATAAAACTGTACCCACAGGAAAGTGATAGATGGGGCTTGATCTTTCCTATGAATCGCCATTGTCCAAGCACAGAAATTCTTATTAGGCGATTTAGCAACAAAGTATTAGATTTCTAAAACTCCTGAGCAATTACCACAAGCTGCCAAGCATATAATCCTTTCATATGGATTGTAATTAGCTATTGTTTGTCTGGTGCTTTGGAAATGTAAGAGGCAAAACATGGTTCTAAACTGTTCATTTTCTAGTGGGACCACTCTGGAGGTGGCAGAGCCTCCAGGCAGCATGTTCTGCCTGCTCCTGTCCAGCACCGCTGCTGCCAGCTGCTTCAAGGGGCTGTGATGGGAGCAGAACAAAGCCATCCATGGCTCCAGCTGATACAGAAGAGTGCTTTAGAGTCTCCCACTTCCTTCCTGCAATTTAAGTGTGATATTCTCCCTTCTGCCTCAGTGACATGTAGGGTGTCTCTGATATACTGATATAAAAGCCTTGAACTCTAGTGCTATCAACTGTAGATCTTAGAGAAGCCTCAGGAAATGTCCTTAATTATTTAAAAGGAAATGTCTAATAATAATAGCATGCTATCTGTGATTAAGTGAGCTGTGGCAGCATGATAGATTTTTTAAAATACATTGAAGGAGAGCATTGGCTTGGTGGATCCATGAGGACCATGAAAGTCATCTGATGGAAGAGCTTTGGATTGTCCAGACACTTCTTATGAAACAGCCACACAGGAAATATTTTGCACATTTCTGAGGTTTCAAGAGAATGTAATGCCTGTGGAGCTGTTGATGCTGGCAATTGTAACAGATTTCACCCCAGTTCACTCTACTTGGCCATATCTGGGCCAGTAGGCAGCATGGTTTGGCAGGAGCAGGTAGGTGACGTTACTCGGTGCCAAACCCTTCCACTCACCCTATACAGAATTAGAGGGCATTATCAGGTCTGGTGCCATGGACTGAATGCCCACAGTGTTGGAGAACATGAAGTGTGTTCATCAAGTGCACCTCCCATAGAGCAAATCTGCTCTGGGCATGTGCTATGGTGAGAGCCAGAGCTCTGAGTGAGTGCAGTGGGAAGGCTTCTGGTGAAACCACCCTCTGGATCTGAATGGAGAGGCTGATATGGACTCATCCTTCTGCCAAATTGGTGGTGCAGCCACCCTCCCATCTGTGATGTTTTACATCCCCCTGGCTCAGTATTCCCTAAGGTCCAGAAGAGCCTTTGCCCTGGAACGTTAGTGCAGTGCCACAAAGGCTGTTTAGGATTTGGTGTATCTCTGTCATGTCTTCTGGAAATATAAATGTCTAAACCCTCACTGATAAAGAGAAATAGAATTTGTCGTCACAGCACCAGGGCCTACCAGGAAGATTATTACCAGAAATATTGCAGCAAATGGGATTTGCAAAGTAGATAAGAGGTTCTTTATTTGAAAGTGTTGTGAATACATGTGAGTGTTAAAAGAGCCTAAGACTGACATACAGCAGATAGAATTAATACTCCTTCTATTACTCTCTTGATCTTTTGTAACTCCAGATTTCCCCAAATTCACTGTTGCTTGTAAAATTGTAGGCATTACATCAGATATCATCAGTGTGATGCTATTATTTCATTAAAAGTCTGGCAAACAGAAACTTGTTTTAAACTGCTTGGGATAAAATAATGATGATGATGATGATAATAATAATAGTAATGATGATGGTAACCACCTGTGATTATGTACAGCTGTAAATGGAGGGGAAGTGAAAGCATTTTGCTCAGAAGTTCACAGCACAATATGGGAACAATTACTTTTAGACTTTGCTGCTTTTTCAGCAGAGTACACATTTTAAAATTTGAAGTCAATGGCCTTAGAGAACCTTCATGCACAGCTTGTGAACATTAAGCCCCTTTTACAACATGCTGCTGGCTAGGACAGTATGGCAGGGTCCCACCCCCGTCTCTTGGGAATTGATGGCAGTCGTTTCCTAATGAGAAAGGCACCGAAACT
Source organism: Coloeus monedula (assembly GCF_965178545.1). Lineage (NCBI taxonomy): Eukaryota > Metazoa > Chordata > Aves > Passeriformes > Corvidae > Coloeus > Coloeus monedula. The sequence continues at coordinate 78,718,340 of NC_138782.1, forward strand.
CAGCACCGTTGTCACGGTGGGGTCCCCACTGAGAATATGACACCAATGGAGAAAAAAGTTCCTCTTTTGGCAAGGTGTATGAATATAAAGGAACTTATAATTGGATTTCCTTAAAGACTTGTAGAACTAACACTCTTACAACTCTTTACATTGAAAGGAAGTTCTTTTAAATTCTGTTAGTTCTCCAGCCTACATTTTTTAGAAAAGTAAGATGTGCAGCTTCTGAAGAAAGCCAGGAACAATGAGGTGAGCTGTATTTGCATTCATGAGTTATTCTGTGGTGGCACGTTGTCATCTTTTGTTGAAATATCACAACTTTCAAAAAGACTCCTTTGAAGCTAAAGAATTATATTTCATCTTGTTTTCTAAAAAGTTACACTGAATACACACTTTGAAATGACAACGTGAGATCTGACTGCCCTTTAGCATAGGTCTGTCACCTATGGTGCCTGTGTTCAAATCAAGGTCATTGTGTTCTCTGTTAGCTGTGGATGATAGTACACATCACTCTCTATCCACACCACTGGCATCCCAACATTTGGAAGATGAACAAGAGTGAGCTAATACGGGCATTAGATTTAAATACTAATCTCTGCTTTGAGTGGTTTCTCAAGACCAAAGTTGAAACTGATGCGGGGCTATGTGCCATACAGAATTAATGCTCTACAAGACTGAAAAGAAGGTGTTTTAAATGTCTGAGGTATGCAGTGCTCAAAGACTTCTACTCTCACTAATCAGTGGGACAGAGCAGTCCCAAACTTTTAATACAAAGGAACCATGGCAGAATTATGAACCAAGTGACACCTCCAGTCTGGAAGCAGTTTCTTTCTTTATACAAATTGAGAGCAAATAGCAACAGTTTACAGCCAGTCTTAAAATGGGCATTAAGAGTGTATCTGCAGTAGGAAAGCACCTCAGCCACAAATGGGCGTTCAAGAACTTGCACGGGATTGGCATCAGGTTCTCTGCACCACCTGTTTCTCTCTGCTGTCTGTCGGTTTTCACCCTGGTCTGCACTGGTGACTAATGTAGGCACAATCAAAATGTACTTAAAACTTTCAGTGAAGAAGCCCAGAGAGCTGCTTTGCATATCCTAGATTTTAATGTATTCATTGACTGTCTTGCTGCAGTCTTGTCTTATTAACAATGTGCTTTTATTCAGGTAGTAACAATTCTGCAGAGACCTGGAGTCCAGCCCAAAGCCTGCTGCTGACTTATCCTTCATGACCCAGGCAGAAAGCTCAGCTCCTGTGCTGCCCATTCCCTGTTAGCTAAAAGGAGAACATTGTTACAGTGCGGATACTGCAACACGTGTATCAGACAGCGAGGCCTGTGGAAAGAAATATATATGGATGGATTCTTGATAGATGTTTCAGAGATGTTTATTTCTCCAGCCGCATGGCCGGGATCTGCCGAGGAACTGCGGCAATCACGGGACCCGAGGGTCCTTGCCCGCGCAGGGGAACACAAAACAACCAATGGGGAACGAGGCTGAACAGGGGCAGGAAAACCCTGTGTCTCCCCCCCAGGGCCCCTCTCCCAGGACTACATGGCAGGGAGAGGGCCCCAACATTTCACCTGTTTATTTTTAACAAAAAGAGATTTAAAACTTAACATTGGAAACAACTGGATAAATATGAGATAACAAGGACAGTTTCAAAACAAAACAAGCCACCCTCCTGAGTCTTTAAATGTCCAAACAGATTCTCTGGAACATCTTAAGGCTGACAGAAGGGAGACAGGACTCTCCAGGCATGCTTTGTGGGGAAACTGAGGCAGGAGAGGGTTTCTTCCATTTGTACCTGTTAGAACTCTAAACAACAATAGTTAATTTCTTCCCTCCCCCTCTTCATCCCCCACTCGGCATTGGAAAGGGATTTTTGGGCAAACAATTGGTAAAGGCATGGTTTTGTGAGGGAAACCATGGGTGAAAAAACAGATTGGGAATACACTGGGGGTAATAGGATATAGGATAAAAGGGAAAGGTGGGATTAAGAAAGGGAGACTGTAGGGAGGGCTTATAATGGAGATATTGTCTAACATGACTACCATTTTTAGCATACATACTGCCTTTTACAGGAACACCATCAGGCCCAGTGACCTCTGCTGCTTGTAACCCTTTTCTACCTTGCACAATTTTGAACTCTACTACTTCTCCATCTCGTAAACTCGGGATGTATTTTTCAGGGTTATTCTCTTTAATAGCAGTTCTATGAACGAATATGTCTTCTTGGTTGCCACATCTTGTTATAAAACCATAATTTTGTTTAACATTATACCATTTTACTATTCCTAAACCCTTAGCTACAGTGATTTTTTCCTTTTTCCGAGTGGCTGCTGTTTTCTGTCTCGCTGTGTTCCTGGTTTTGCTTTCGTTTTCACTCGCTCCCGCGTTGGAGCCGTCGGGGCTGCTCGTGCCTGTGCGCACCCATGTCTCGGCCGGGCCCCCAAGCGGTGGCCACCCCGTGCCCTGCTCCAGCACAGGTTTCGGCCGGGCGTGGCTCCGCTCCACCGCCAGCCGCTGCCCGCGCGCCGCCCCTCTCGGCCGGGCGTTCCCGGGGCTCGCTCCACCACGCGCTGTGCGGGGCCGTGCGGGCACCGCCGGGTCACACCGCTTTCGCCACGCCTCACTCTGCTGCCGACACTGCGGCTCGCTTGGCTCCGCCCGCACGCGGGAACTGCCTCGCTGCTGCTCGCAGAGCGCTCAGTCCATGTGGCCTGGGCCACACGGTCCCTGCGCCAGGCTTCCCTTTGCCAGGACACAGCTGACATTGCTCAACAGTCTCGGTAATTAAATAATATTCATGAAAATATTCTTCCGTCGGCATATATTTTGACTCAGAAATTAACTGTGTCCAAATGGTATTCCAAAAGTCTTTGATAAGAATTAAATCCCAAGAAAAATAGAAAAAGTTCTTAAACAACCATGCCAGGAAGTGTTTCAGTTCCTTTTGAGCTTGAATTAAGCTAAAATTTACAAATTGTTGTTCAAGAATCTTTTCAAGTTTAAGATAAATGTCCATATGCAGCTCTGAGAGCCAAGAGTCTTCCCACAGTTCCTCCATAGTTTAGATATGGAATATCCAAACCAAGGCAAGAAGAGAGATCTAGATTGGTTTTTACTCACGATTTTTCTGTCCTTAGGGATCAGTGTCTTGCCAGCATTTTTTCCACCATTTGTTACCATTTGTTGCGGATACTGCAACACGTGTATCAGACAGCGAGGCCCGTGGAAAGAAATACATATGGGTGGATTCTTGATAGATATTTCAGAGATGTTTATTTCTCCAGCCGCATGGCAGGGATCTGCCAAGGAACTGCTCAATCATGGGACCCGAGGGTCCTTCTGCCCGCGCAGGGAACACAAACCAACCAATGGGAACGAGGCTGACCAGGGGCAGGGAAATCCCGTGTCTGCCCCCAGGGCCCCTCTCCCAGGACTGCATGGCAGGGGGAGTGCCCCAACATAACATGAAATTAGTGGTAAACTTGTGAGGCCTGTTTCAATAATCTGGGGAAAAAAATGCTTTTTAGCATTTGAAAATGAGGCATATAGGGGATTTGATTTTCTTCTTTATTACTATTGGGCTAAATCCTGAACCCTTTACACAGGCAAAACCCCGGTCTGGAGTACTTCTGAGAAGAAATAGCGACCAAACCAGCATTTGTTGCAATGACTTCAACAGTTCTCTGGTTTTGATGCCCAGTGAGCGCACTGCTTTCCAAGAACGTGCCCAAGATCTGGCAGAAACATGCCATTTCAGGACTGTCTTGCTCTTAAAGAGGCATCAATTTTGCTCTAAGTGCTATTCCATTAAGAAGAGCTGCAACTGATGCTAGGACTTTATGTTAATATGGAGTCTGAAAGCTTAAAAACATAGACTGCTCAGCAATTAGGAAACGGCACATCGATTAGGAGATCTGAATTTGGTGCCTTGCCAACCTTACAGATTTCATATATGACCTTGAATAATCACAGGACCAAATTTATAAAAGGGTACATTAACCCCAGTCAAAGTTGGCCTCACTTTGCCGTGGCTCATCTAAGCAACAGCTTCTGCTCTATGCAAGATATTTCTGTCTTGCAGAAAGAAAGATCCATCCTATCTGGTTTTCCAGGCAAAGAAAGATAGCACACTCTTTGCTGTGGCTGATCATTTTTGTTCTGTACTCAGGGAGCCTGGCACATTGGGCCAAGAATACCTTCCTCAGCCCTCAGGTACCTTGAGAGAGGCCCCTTATTTTCTGCTGCTGGATTTCTCTAGTCTTCCTCTGAACATGGGCAGAGCATCTGCATTGCAGACTTTTGTGGTGGAAGGGACCACTGGGGTACTAAGCCTTTCAGTGCACTAATCCCAAGGATATCTGGCCCTTCTCTCCCACCTGGGAACCCTTCATCTCTCTGTGTGTCTGTTTCTTATTTGTACAGCGGAGATAATGACACTACCACATCCCACAGGGATTTTGCAAACAGAAATCTATGAATATAGTCCTTGGGATTAGCAGAAAGGTGTGGTGTTGTATTTCCCACTGATTCATTTATTTAATGCCTTTCACATTGTTCCCCCCTGCGCCATGTTCCCCTGCTCCTAGCCCTGGCCACTCCCTCGGATCCTCCCTATTGGTTCCTGCACCCCAACTCCGCCCATGTACCGCCCCCGCGATCTGACAAAACACCCCTGCGCCTGGATCACAGGGTCTCTCTGCCTCTGGGGATTGCTGGGATGATTTTCTGAAACCCTCACGGGGAGACCCTTCTCACCTCCTTTGCCATCACTGTGTTGTAGACCTGACAGCTGCCGGAGCAAAACCACGGAGCTGTCCCAAATGGACCACGGGAGGGTGACAATAGTCGCACTGCCCTAAGCAGCTCCGCTGAGCTCTCAGGGAAAGCTGCAGCCTGCTAAACCAAACCTAGCACTACAACAGAAAGGCTGTGATGATTGGGATCCCAGAAACACCCAGATAGATCTCTTAGGGAAACAGCTGGTAAAGGTATTGGGAGGGATTTAATTGCCCTCTGAACAATTAAAATAAGAAAAGGCCATGGTTCTAACTTACTAAGTAAGAGTAAAACTGAACTATTGGATTTTACCTGCTTAAATGAGAAAAACTGCAGATTTTGTAATTAGGTAGTAGAATTCTCTGATACGTTTGGTTGCTTTTATTATCCAATGGTTTACAAAATAGGAGTAATCTCTGAGACCTCTTGTAATGGGTTTAAAGAAACCCTGTGGCAATTAACATGAATGGAAAAGGTTGCACCCAAAATCACAAGCCTGGAATGGTTAGCACTGTCATTTATGGAGAAATCACTGCTGAAATATGTGCAGTAGAATTTTCTCTAGATTTGAGGGGGAATTGCATAGCCCACTAGTGTTCCTGTCTCTGAAGGTCAGCTGTGGAAACAGATAGTCAAAAGAAACTGGCTAGAAATCTTATTGCAGTGGATACTAGACATGAACATAATTTTAAATCACCAGAACAAAAGGTACAAATATTATGACTTGTGATCACAGCCTGCATTGCTCCATTTCCACTCTCCTAAGCTCTTTTACATCCTATCATGAGTCTGAATCAAGTGACCAGACTTGCTGTGCTGAGACACCATGAAATCTTGTGGCACCTCTTCTCCCATGGCACAGGGGCAGCTCGGGGCCCTGGGACCTGAGCTCAGCCATTGCACACGCTTTCTCTTGGTAGCAATGTCTCAGGTGAGCAGAGCAGCCCTGGCAATTGCTACTTGTGAATTGTGCCAGGAGCCAGTACACACTGTAGCTGCTGCCATGGCAGGTAATGCCATGGAGAACAGGCTGCACCAGCTGCTAGGACTCTCTGTGTGTACTCTTTGTTTGGGCTTCAAAAGGTGTATTTATAAATGCAATCATGTTGTTTTATTTTGTTGGGTATTTTTTCTTTATGCTTCCATATACTTTCATTATGAAGCCTATGAGCTTGCATTTATTAGAATTAAATTTTGGTTTTGCATAATCAATCTTTGCTGTAATACTGGCATTGTGGTGGTATTGAACAAATCTTAATTCCACCACTGCTTATTTTCTTGACCTATGGAGAACTACAGTGTGTGGACAGTACTCATTAAACCCTGTCTGCACACAGTTTACCTTGCTGTTTCTGTCAGTCCTAGGCTTAGTGAGAAGGTAGGAGAACAGCTGAGAGAGCACAAAGAAATAGGGACATTTCCAGGCACTGTGAAAAGCAAGATAGTGGCATGTCCCACTAAGAGGGCTGAGTCCAGGCAGTACATACAGTTGATTAATTACATACCTGCATGATGCTAGACACTGTACAGATGTACTGTATCTTTCTCTAAGCTCTCACAGCCAATGCCCCTTAAATCATCCATTCCAATGGCGTCATCCACTGCACAAGCTGGCACATGTAGTTACATAAATATCAGCTGACATTTCACATAAAAAGGGTGAGCAAATGCAATACAAGTTTTTTTTGACTATGAAATTGGGCAAATCATGATTCCAGAAGACACCCTGTTCTGCTGGCAACTGTTCCCTGAGAGATATTGCCATCTACAAAGTGTGATTCTCTAGGAATACGATGTGGAAGCAGAGGTCCCCAGAGCAGGCTGTGCAATTAAGATCAACCCATTTTTCCCAGGCTTTGACACCCTGTTGTGTCTGTGTGTGTGATGACTATTTCTGTGAGACAATGTGTTCAAGAAGATCACTCCTTGAGGGATGGTGGGGGCCAGGAGCTGGACCTGGTCAGGAATATGGACAGGCTCATGTTTTGTGAGGAAGAGCTTTAACATGGGGTGGGGAGGATGAGAAAGCTTCTGTGCCTGGAGGAGGGCTGGATGTGGCTCTGATGAGGGGAGAACAGACACTCTGGACAGTCAGTGATGCCCATGCTTAAACTGGGGTGGCTCCTTAGTGAGTGATTGCCCTGGCAGGGCTCTGGCTGTGAGCACCCTGTGTGTGTGCAGCTCTGCAAGGGTGAGCATGCCTCATGCCTGAGCGACTGGCAGAAGAGAGTTGCAGCATGTTACTCTCTTCAAAGCCTTCTGGGGAACCCTTCACAGGCGTCCTATTTCCTCCAGCCCCCTGACAAAGTGGCAGAAACCAAAATCTGAGCTACAGCTTCCATTCACTTGCCTTAATAGACCAGGGTGTGATAGGAGCTCGCACGCCTTGCTGCTCATCGCATCTGACAGTCCAGACTTGCACCTCCAGGACTAGGAGGGCCACATCCTGCTGCTGCTCTCGTTATTTCTCTCCAGTTAATAATGTCTGTCTCTGTATGGGAGGCTTTTTTTTTTTGCATGGAAAAGTTAGGAAACAACTCAAGCCCTGTGATTTTCTCAGATATTACATTCATTATTTTCTCATCAATGTAATAGTCAGATTCTCCCATGATACGACAGGAGCATGAACAGAGATTACAGCTGAACAATCCCCTTTTACAAGAACAGGCCCTTTATCACTGTCTTCTACCCCCCTCTGCAATATTCTGTGGTTTTGACAGAAACTCAGTTTCTGAAATCTTAAAGAACTGTATTAAATACCACTATTGTGATTTCTTTTCACTGTGCATTTGGCTTCCTCTTTCTTATTCTGAAAAAAGAACCCTTGGTTCTGATATAGGATCTGCATAACATGAACAATAAAGGGAGGAGCAAAGCATGCGAGAGAGCCTTTCACAGTTTTTTTTCTTGTATTTTTCCATCCTCCTCCCCCTCCTGCATTAGATTCTCTAAGTGTTCTTCTACTTGCCATTGAATAAACTGCCCTTGTGAAACTTTGGGCTCAATTAAAGTGTTAAATAAGCCACTACCCCCTTCTTAACTTTGCTCAGAGTTGATTGTATAGATCTAAAGCTAAAATTTCTTTTTCAACCTATATGTATTCTAGAGAGCACCAAAATGCATTCTAAAATGGGAAGAAAAAAGGCCAAGCTTTTCATGTTACAAGGCAATTTTGGGAGATAAGCTAAGGAATCTGCCATTGTGCTTTACATATGATGTTGTGCCTAAAAAAGATGTTACCACAGATGTAGCATGACAAAAGAATAATCAGGCAGGTGCTCCCTATAATTATTTTGGTAATTTTAAATCTTTGAAAATACTCAGGTATTTATATTTTTTACCTCTTCTAATTTGTCTTGTAAATAGGTCTTTTTACAACGCAGAACTGAAAGCATCTGAAAGAAGGAAAAAATTCCCACTCCCATTTCTCCAAGTTTCCACTTACATTTCAAAATCTACACATTCCTCTACTTCAGATCCCAAAGTTGGAGGCGCTAAATTTCCCTTCCAACCCAACACTTTGATTCATTTTTCTTCTGTTTTAAGAAGTAGAAGAAGAGAAAAAACATATTCCATGTTCTTGGTGGAGAGGTACAGAGAGGATATTATCTAAACTTCCAGTGAATCACAGCTGACAGTGTTGCTATTTCTAGGCCAGAGAATCACTCTTTGAACAAAATGCAATTGCTGTGTCTTTTCAACCTGCGCTTCAGCAGAGTGAAACAGCAGGATTCCCGTACTGTATAATAACTGTCAGAAACAATTTCTGCTCTGTAAGTGAGGTGAAGCAAAATGTCAAAATATTTGAATACATTTCATTGAGGATATCTTCTTTTAAATTAGTGAAGGCTAGAGGAAGAGAATCCTATTCTCTCGCATAATAAATATGCATGGAACAGTGGGGCCAAGTGAATTCTAATAAAGCTGGGTCCTTGCTCGTTAATGTGTTAGAGAACAACAACAATAAAACACAATAATTATTAGTTAAAGAAATGCCAGCACTGGCCTTTTACCAAGACTCCTGAACATATAAATGGCAATAAATTTAGACTGTCTGAAGATGCTGTGTTAATTACCATATTTTATAAAATGCCTTGGGTAGAGGGGAGCAATCACAGTGACCAAGGAGGATCCCAGCCTGAGTGTACAGCTCGTTATTAGTACAGCTGCTTTCCTTGGAAATCATTAGCCAAACCATGTTATCTATGCTCCTACCCAGAGAAGAATGGTAAGAAAAGTTTACTAACGAGACCTTGTAATTTTATAGGATTTTCCAGCCCAAAGCAGCTTATGAAGAAAATGCTTGAGACTTTGCAAACACCTAGAGTTGAGACGCTTTCCATGTAATTATCTTAAATTTGCGAACAATTCTCATGTGCTCCCACTTACTGCTTGCAAAGAAAGGCTGCACAGGTTAACAAGTCTTGTGCCCAGTGATAAGCAGCAAGGTGACACACTTGTGCCCAGGAGGATGGGTGAGCAGAGCACCTAATTCATGTGCCCCAGGAGCTGCCAGTCATGAAACCCTTTCAGGCAATCTAATACAAGATTCAAGAAAGCTGCAAAGTACCAGAAGAGACCTGTGATATTGAAGGGCAGACCCTTTATCTGAAGTCTCACAACAGTGAGGGAATTGCATGGGAGCATGTCAGCAGCTCTAAGATGTGGATCACTCTTATTGTGCCATGGACAAGTTGCCTCCCTGCTTTTCTCGAGTCCCTGCTAATGTGCTATGGAGCACCAAAGCACTAAGGTAATGGATGCATCCAGCACAGTGTTTTGTCCAGCTATAGCCGATTCAGAGTAATGAAGAAAAAAGCCTGCCAGAAGCCAAACCATAGGGTGAGGAAAGGAAAAATTACCCCCAGCCCCTGCAGGTCACCTGTGGAAACTGAAACGTCACACTAATATTAAGTAAGGGAAAGGTCAGTGAAATGTATATTTGTACAGGTATAATTCCAGCAAGAGGAATATGAATGCCCATAAAAAACCTCCCTCTGGTTTTCTGAGTGAGTGTTCTTGCTGACTCTATTGAAATGCTGAAGTGGCTCCATCATTAAGGTGGTGAGCAGAAATAATAAGCACAATTTATAATGACATGGGCACACAAACACACACATACAACACACAGAGGCAGAATTCTCTGTGTCAGTGAAAATAAGGCTGGCCCTGAATTGATTTAGGATTCATTAGTTCACAGAGCTCATTATGCAACATCATGAGATAACAGTTCAGTCCTATTTTTGGTTTACTACTATAACCCACTAAAGCATTATTTTTGCTGTTGATGCCAAAATGTTCACATCTGAAAAATCCCATTTCTAATAATTTTTTAACTTATTATTTTTTAAAAAATACTGATCTGAGTAGATAATAGTGATGGACTGCTATGTAATATACTGATCTTCCCACAAATTCCTACTCTGGCACTGTGATCCTTTGCCCATTTAGGACCATGGAAAAATCTCTCAGGAAGTGATCAGAACAGGTTAATTCAAATTACCATACTGTTTTGTAATGGAAACCAGAACATTTTTTTTGGTAAAAAGTTTATGCTTACAGAAAAAATGAAAAATATCTACGTTGCAGGGTTTTCTGCTGAAACTAATATCAGTCAATAGCCTTATTTAGAAATGTCGACCAAATTCAAGGCATTCCAAACCTCTACTAGAGAAGGAGATTAAACCTAGTAAATATCTATCTAGTTGCCCAGTTATCAGAAGGCATTTTGATGGCAGTCCAGTATGTGATGACAGATTACAGCATACTGATTTTGCTGAACACACTGCCAGTTACACCAGTTCTACCAAAATGCATCACTTTTAGTGATCACTTTCTTGTATCTATCCGATGTGTTTCCTCTGTAGGATAAAAAAAAAAAAAAAAAGACTAGAATTTACACTTGCTGTTTACATTCTTAAGATGCCTGGGTGATTTTATTTTGAAGGCAAGTGATAGCAAATAAATAATGTTGTTTTCTTTCAGATAAAAATTTCCTAATTTGTGAGGATTCTGCTTGTTGATGTGATTGCTGGGTTGCATTATTTAAAATAATGTAGCTAGAGATTACAGGTTTCTTTGGTAATACTGAGATAAAATTGCAAACTATTTTACCGGTGTTCAGAGGAAGATAATGGCAGCCCTTTGTAATGTACAGTGGTCTGCCAAAATTGCTGAAAAGAAAGAGGAAATTTCATCTAATCCACATAAATTGAGTGTGGGGATTATCAGGTTCTCTGAAAAATGCTTGTTTTAGTTCTGGTGTGTGGCAGGTAGCTATCCAAGATGAAGTATATATCTGCCCACCTAACCATAGCATATGCAGGATTGGTCTCAATTGTGTGTTTGCAAGTATTTTGAGTAAATTCAATAATCATAATTGCCTTGTTTTCCTCATAGTTTCCTTCTGTTACCGCTCAGCCTAATCTCTCTCTTCTTCTTATGTTTTCTCACCCTGGGGATCAAGGGATTGTCTCTAATATAGTTTAATGCCTCCCTCATTACCAAATTTTGATTCCCTTCTCCATCCCATTAAAACTCTGACTAATCGAAACCTCTTCTGTATGTAATATTCCTTGCTACAGACTTCTTGCTGACTGTTCTTTTACCTGTTTACACTGTACACATCCTGTAGCTGAGCATGCACTCTGTTCACAGACTGAGAAAAAAATTGAAAAAATTTTAATTCGTAACAATTTTTTGTTAATAAATGTCTTCTTTTATTTTGAAGATTACACAGGTGGTAATGGTTTGCTTACTTTTCTTTCTGGTCTATAGCAGTGAGAAAATATAAATGAAAGGGTTGTCTTTCAGTGAACTTTTTAACTAGTTTTGGACATACATATACAAGGGTAACACATTGCTTTTCGAAGAATCAATCTGACATGTATTCAAATGTCTTAAATTCATTGAATAGTATATTTTTATGGGTATGAAAGCAGGCTCCTTGGTAAGCATTAGGAAGCACACCATTTGCAGTTCAGATGTCAGTATTTTTTGCTTTTACTGTGGGACCAAAGAACAGGCAGAGTTACCATAAGCCTTTTAAAAGCTTAATATGTTTTCATTTTTACTTATCTAAAAATGTTGATGGGATTCTGTTTGTCTTTTCCAGAAAATGCTCTACAAAGGAGGGAATCAACAATATGAATGTTTGATGAGGTAAATGTTTTGATGAAGTCATAACCTTTTCTTATGCTTTTACAAGAAAAAAGTAATACAGACTTGAATGGAAGAGTACATGAGAAACGCACAGTGAAATAAAGATGACTGTGAACAAACATAAAAAGGAGAAGGTACAGTAGGACTGCTGTTGCCTTTCATGTGGGTTCCCAGCATCTCATAAACCCCAAGTCCTTCTGAGAAGCCAAAGCAAGAGCTGATGAATATAATTGACCCTGTCACAATTTAAATTTCTGGGCTGATGTGATATAAAAGGTATGGATCGAAACTGTTGAAGCAGGGTAGCAGGTTTGGATCAATGCTCTTTCATATTACTGTAGCAGTGGAGCATCAAAATTCCTGTAAATATTTCTCTTGCAGTTGCCAGTAATTATCTGTGTAAATGACAACTGAACAGCTTTAAAATAAATTTAAATCATGAAATCAGGTGGCATGTCTATGTTTTTCACTCGTCATAATCTTTTGTCTTTTGTTCTTTCCTACCCCTGTCTGTGTTTCCTTCATCAGTTTTCTTTCAATCTTTATCTAAACATGTTTGGTTTTGAATGCCAGACGTTCCTCAGGCCTGTAGTCTCTGTAGGGCCTTTCATTTAAGCAACAAATAGAGTGCAACAGATGGAAATGGGACTGGAGCTACTGGATCTATAAATGAATTGGAAAACATGTCATGTTGCTTTGTGGAAGAAGACTGGGATAAATAGCAGTGAGTGGCAAAGTGAAGCCTTTGTTTTAGGGAAAATAATATTTAGCCTGCCTGGGACAGCAAACCCTTTGCAAAACTTCAGCCGTAAGGGGCCAAAGTTGGGTCAGGTACAAGACTGATTCTTGTCACTTGTGTAAGTTTTAACTCATCAAGATGCAACAGACAGTTGAGAAGGAGAACAGATTCTCTCTTCTTGAGGGTTTTCTCTGTTTGACACAAATACACAAAGAATCACAGAATAGTTTGGGTTGGAAGGGACCCTAAAGACCATTTGGTTCCAACTCCCTGCCATGGGCAGGGGGACCTTTTGCCAGACCAGGTTGCTCAAAGCCCTCCCAATCTAAAAATTTGTAAGCTGCACAAGCACATATTTCCCTAATTGTGACATATATTTAACTTGGATTAAAAAAATTGCTAATGAAAAATTATCCTTAATACATATATTCTGAAAAGCAGAAAAAGTTGGAAAAAATGACAATGAAACAGAACTATTAGGAATGGCAAAAGACAACTTAGCTATGAAAATGAGAATAAAAATGTCTCCAGAATCTGAAACTGAATATACGTAGGGCAGCCCCTGAAGTAAAGTCTCAGACCCTTTCAGAAGGATTTTGTTACACACATAATTCAGGAAAAACGAATTCATTTGAGGCACTTCCTTAATCATAAGATTCTGTCTTACAGGAGAAACAAGACCTACAAAAATAATTAGGGGCATGGAGTGAATTCATTTACAAGGGAAAAGATAGCTAGTTATCTTTGCTAGGTGATGATTAAGAGTGGGAGAGGGATGCATAATAAGAATTTACAAATATTAGAGGCATAAATATACAAAAAGCAGATTATAAATATGCAGCAAAGTATTTTTAAATCCAAGGACCAATGTTTGGGCTCTAGGTGACTTATTTGCTATGGGAAAAAACACATGATATAAAGCCTTTTTCTATGTAGGTTACTGGATCAAATCTGTCCCTAGCATGACATGACTTTATAAGTTAAAGACTATTTAGAATTCTGCTTGAAATAAATTTACTCCTGTTTCAGGAGGAAATGTCTTCATTACAAAGGCTGAAGGCTGGACTAGCACTGCTGCTTATTGGCTGTGAAACTGAGGTTTGTTGGTGTGGGAAGCAGAGGGAGACTTGCACTATTCCCGTGAACTTGCACCTTTACTTTTTCCTGTGGGAGTGTCAGGATCTTAATCTTATTTGTGATACAATGTGCAGGTAATTAGTGAAATAGTGATTAGTGAATGTGATTTTAGGGACCCAGGTTAGTGCAAAAATTGCACACATTTTAAAGCCTATGGGAAGGGTTTTGCAGGAATAGATTTGCAATTATTGAGCTCACATATAGAGTTATAGATATGCAATTTCAAACAGATGAAAAAAATTATTATGTTCCTCTCTAATATAATCCTAAACTCTAAGCATGACAGGACACTGTTATGTCCCCACTGACGCCTAGACAAGCACTAGGATTTCTCAAGTGTCTCTGCTTAAGGACTGATCCATCTGCTGCACTGGCTGATGCCTGCAGGACAAAGAAGCACTACAAGCCAGTACCCTCCTTGCTTGCCTCACTAGTCACTAAACAAACAGTCTCCAAATCTGCAAACTTTCAGTCCATTTTGTTGTGTAAGCACGACTGAATTGCATACATACTGTATGACCTATAAGGAGAGCCAGAAGAAAGGCTAAAAATCCCCCTCCAATAGTAAACAGCAGCAGCAGGTGATCTGGATGCTTCTAGGAACATGTGTAAGTGAATCACAATGCTCTTGCAAAGCAGACTGACAAATACTCCCTGTAGGAGAAGTAAAAGCTGCTTTTTCAGCTACCTCATATTTGACAAAGGCAATCTGCTGTGTATACCTATACTAATCCAGGTGACATGAAATCTCCTTCTCAGAAATGCTGTACATAATTTGACTTAGAAGGGGAAGAACAAATAAGTCATTTGCTAAATCTGAGAGAGGTTTGTAGCACTTCCTTTTGCTGCACCAGAACACACATTGCATTATGACTCCTTCAAGTAGGTATTGTTTCTCTGTGAAAGGTTATTGAAACTAAGAATTTCAGAGAAAATGGATTTGGTAGTAATTAAATACATTCCAAGTAGGAATAAGCTTATCTCTTCTAAGAAATATAGTGGTGTATTTAATTTTCCAGTTCTCAGGTTCCTTTACAGACCATAACATCCATGCTCATTTTAAGCAGAAATCTCTGCTGGTTTGGGTTTTACTGTCTTTAATCAAGTAAATCCACCCCCTGCATCAATTAAGATCTGAAGAATTAGCACTTAGTGTCATAAAAGTATGTATTCTAATTTCATTTACAGTGCACAAATTGATGACATAAGGCAATCTGTACCTCTCATCTTCTGCTCCTCTCTTGCTCCCTCCATCCTCCCACCTGAGTAATGTGGCTAGAGCAGGAAAGGTCAGGATTTCAATACCTATGTGAATGAAGGTTTCTTTTTAGTGTGATACAAGGTCTCCTTTTCTCACGATTTGAAAATTCAGAATAGATTTTTTTCATGACTTGCCCTTGACCATAGTTAGCTCTTCTCAGTGTAAAATAGGATCTACCAATGTTTGAATTATCTTTATTATTGATAATGAAAGGTTTTTAGAGGGAAGATGAATGAATACCAGAATCCTTGACTGCAACTGGTGCTATGAGCAGAGATTTTTCTGGAATTTCTCCTTACATGTCAAAGACCTTTTTGTTTTTTGGGTTTTGGGGTTTTTTAAACCTTTTTTTTATCTCTCCACAGAGTATATGGAGTTCAGAGAGTGGGGAGATATTATCCTCTGTCCTATCTGTAACTGAATGCCTGTATCTACTGTCCATGTGGGTTGAAATAAAGCTGCTATGTATTTCTTTTTCAGATCAGTCAGATTTTGGTTTGGGGACTCTCTTTTGTTGCCAGATGCAGTCTTAATATTTATCTTACTATCTGTTTTTCGCTTGCAAAGGTGGCAGCAAACATGTATGGATGGTATAAAATAACAAACCTGCACTGACTTGGAAAGGAAATTGCTTTACACCAGCTGAAGATTTACTGAAGAGCAGCTTCTCTGCTGGTTTGGGGGAGGCTGGATGGCTGATAACAACCAGAGAAAGGAATGTCACTACTTGTTTTGTTCTCTATTTTATCAGGGTAATAATACTTGTTACGTTCAAGGCTTCCCTTTCAGTCATTTTCTGACAATACATTTCAAACCCAACATCTAGTGGTACAAGCCAATTAAATCCCAAATTCACTTGTCAGAGCACTCCCTCTATGTGTCTGCCATATTCTGGAGCCAAGTTCTTCAGTTTCTTGGGTTTAGTCCAAGAGGAAAGATTAACAATAAATAACAATGAAGATCTGTATGCTGGGAATTAAAACAATATCTATTAAAGGCACTCCACAGAAATGAACTTGAAATGCACGATGTGAAAATTAAATAAAACCTGTAAGAATATTAAAGCTCCAAAGAAATAAATGGGATGACTGCTGAGAAAAACCGAAAATGAGGTGCCCAGTGTTTTTAAACTGTTTGGATTTTTGGCAGCCTGCACAGTAAGTAAATGCTTTGATTCAGAAACATTCCAAACAACTTTCAATTGCCCTTAAGCATATTTCGGACTCAATTCTCAGTGTGGACAAATGTCACAGAGGAGAAGAAATCTGGCTCAAAACTATGAAGTATGAGTATTGAAAAAACTTAAATATGCACAATGTGTGACTTTCTATTATATTTTTAACAACATTTCAAGGTTGGATACATAATTCATGGCATTTTGGATATCTTGAGAGAAAGTACAGTGTTGTAAAATTTCTGGATCAGCATCTCTTGGCTTGAGAACAGACCCATACCTCTGAAACTCTTTTGGTTCCCTTAAAACTGTTCTGAATTTAAAACCTGATGCTGTGATCCAAAGACCACTGAAATAAAATTTAAATTCTCCTTATTCCAAAATGTGCTCTGAATCTGCCTGCATTGTGTAAGGGAAGGGATTAATCCCTTATGTAGAATGGGCTTTAGAAATACAAGGCAACAGAGCAGTGCGCACTTCAGTGATTTCCTCTTTAAGAAAGCAGCAATCATCTCCTTGTAGAAGAGACTGCATTATGTCAGAGAGTTTATTTGTTGTTTTTGGCTTTTTAATCACAGCAGCAGCCACAACAAAACATGGGATGGCAGGTACTAGGACTGGTGAACACCTTGGTTCGGCACTGCACGGAGCCGTGTTTTTAAGGTGATGTTTGGACAACTTTGTCCTGAAGCCACAGGTGGCTCCCACACTGCCCTTGCATGTGGCTGGTGTGGTGTTCCCTCTGTCTGAGACTCCTTCTTGAAGCATCTAGAAGGAAATAAACCTCAGTGCTTGCAAACTTCTGTGGGCTTTTTTTCCCTTGGGTGTTTTGAATCCATTCATTTTTTTTGCTGTTGAAAACGAAAACTGAGTTGTATAATTGTACACAACTCCCAGTCCATGCAGTGCTGAGGTCAACCCAAGCTAAAACATAAGTTCTCTCTCCAAGCTCATCCTGGAGACAATCATCCTAAAACCAACCGAAAACAGAGCCCAGTACAAACACTTCAGCTGCAGTCCCTTTCATCCTCTCTCAAAGGCTTTTGGCGCAATGTCAGATGGCACCTCCTGGCCCCGCCAGTGCCTGGCAGCTCTGCTGTCATGCAGGGGCTGGCTGGCTCACCAGGGCACTTGACCCTCTCTCCATGCAACCCCCAAAAGTGGGAGGCACCTGCCGCCCTTCTCCCCACAGGGGCCACTGGGGTTGCTTTTCAACACGGTCTGCTCGACAGTTGTCTCTCGACTGGAGATATTCAGGGAGGTCCTTCAGTGCAAGACCCAGCTGTGGTATAAAAGCCACACATTAAATAATAGCTGTTATTCTCAACCCTCTACACACAGACTTTAAGGCAGGAAAGAAAAGAAGAAAGGGAGAGCGAGTGCTGTGAAAATAAGTAGTGTTCTGTGTGCTTTAGACTTGGACAAAAAAGTGCTGCTAGAAATGAAAATAAAGAGCAGGTAATGTCCTCACCATCAGGAATGAAATATTCCTTTAATAACTGTTTTCCTCAGGTAGTCCTACAGCAACTTCAGAGCCTTGTGGTCTTGATGTTTTGCATACATTTTTGGTGGACTAAGATGGAACAGGGTCAGCCAAGTCCACCCAAAGTCTGTTCTTTCCTTCATGTAATCCCAGAATCAAATCAGGATCTCAGGGGACTTCAGTGACATTGTTCCTCCCCTGGTGCTCCCTGCTCTCCCCAGCAGAACAATTTACTGCTGGGTAATGTTATAAACATCTGGCCAGAGGTTTTTAAATCCAGACCTCGAGGGCAACTGAACCTCCTGGATTTACAGGTCCTTACAATTTGCCTTATCTCCTTTGAGTACTGTGATGGTAAGTAGCTGCAACACCCTCCAGGGTGCAGTTCTGCATGTTGTCCCCTTTCACAGGAGGTCACCAAGAGAACAAGCCTGTCTGGGGCAAGAAGATCACCTGTACCAAGATGGCTTGCTGGACTACCTCCTAAATAACCCTCTCCCTTAAGTACTCCTAGCGCTAGGGAGTGCCAAATTAAGAGCAATGTGAAATCTTTGCAAATGGTGACTAAATGATGGAGACAATAACAGTGTAAATAACTTGGTAATTTAAATAGCTGGTTTATAAATAAACTAGAGTCAATATATATTCCTGCTGGTCTCTAAAGAAATTAGACCAGTAAATTCCTGTGAATCACAATAAGGAACATATTTTGTGCATTTAAAATAAATCTCCAAGCTGCATGATTAAGTACTTTTAATTATTGTAGAGTGGTACAGGCAGCAGCTTTATATATTATATCTCTCCAATCAATAGCAAAAGAGGTGCTTTGCAGGAACCGATGCTGTAGTTTTGCAAGAAAATTAGTTGTACTTCAAAAGAAAAAGTCAAATGTTAACTTTAGTTTGTCCTTGCTAGTCATTGTATTTGACATGCATTTTAAAATTCAGTTGGCTATTTCATGAAGAATCACAGTACTTAAAAGAATGCAGTGTACCTTAAACTGGGTAAAAGTTCAGTGGCTTTTTGCATTTTAATTGTAGCTGATGAGGGAAAAAACAATGGAGAAATACTTTTCTTTGACTTTATAAGCAACATGTGTGAATGCAGAGATAATTTCTCTAAGCTTTCTTTTATTTAAAAAAATATGAAAAAAACTTGGAAAGGTGGGCACTTGAGAATGGTATTTTATTTTAAAAGAAACGAAAAAATGCTCACAGTAGGCAAAATCCCCAAATGAAGCCTGCAGCCCGTTGCATTCAGCAGGTAGCCTGGATTGTTAGCATAATAGTAAAACTCCAACAGTGACACTTGAAGCAAAACTTTATGCATTTTTAAAGACAGCTAAAAAAAACCCACCCTCAATTTGATTCTTGCATTCTTGTTTTCAAACATGCCACTGGAAAAATAAGTCAATATATAGTCTTAGCACCCAGTGTTAGCAGCCTGGACTTGTCTCTGAACAGCTGTGTGCAGCATGAACACTTGAGAGGATATTGGTCCCGTTCAAGGTCACTGTAGACCTGTTTTTCAGAAAACCCACGTTGCTTGTAAGTGGGTTCATGTTTAGATAACCACACCTGTCCTTCTGTGGCCCTTCGGGATCATTCTTTTGCCTTGCCATCATTCCTAAAACAAGTCTTTTACTCCTCACCTGAGCAAGTAGTGATCATGCTATCAGAAAGAAATAGCATCCTCTGAAAATGCCTTAGTGGCACAGGAGCACCCAGCTAAGATTACTGCTGACCACACTCAGAGGAACTGGATGCCTTGGGGCTGCTAGCAGAGCTTGACCCAGATGTGTGGTGGGAGGGAGGCTCATCTCCAGACCTGGAGCTGCTGGGCTAAGCTGCATTAGCTTTCCTCCTCATAGCAATACAGGTTTTTTTCTCAGAAGAGAGAGCTGCTTACTGCCAGTAGCAGAGCCCGCAGCCAGAAGCGCTTGCTTCGCTTTTGATATTGGCAGGTATTTTGTCCAGGAAACAGCCCACTATTAGCTATTCATTGTGTCATTTCACACCTCAGGTCTCTCTCAAGCTCCAGCTGTGTTGTGGATTACTCCAAACCTATTGGAAATGGGCATCAGCTCAAGATGGTTTCAAAGACATTTTCTCCATTAAAACACCATAGAATATTTTGGCACCTACTTTCTCATCTTTGTCATGTTTAACACATCTGGCAGAGTGGTTGCACTCATAACAGCTGACATTTCAGTGGCACCCCTGCACAACGGCATCCAGTGAACTTTGCAGAAAGTATCCAGCTGCCCCCAGGGCAGCAGTTATCCATGGTTCCTCAACTGCACCAGGAAACATCCAGCCTGTGCTGCAGGAAGGCTGAGGATGGGCAGAATTAAATACATAATTTTATATTGACCCAGGGCTAACATTATACTGGAAAGAAGTCCTTGATAATTTTAATGACTGGAGCAATTCAGGAGAAAGTCTCTCCATCAGATCTCATTCTAGTGTGGCATCTTCTCAATGCTGCCCTGAACAGCAAACAGCAGTGAGGAGGTGTCCTCTGCCCAGCCTCTCTGTCTCACCTCTGCTGCTGCTGTCCCTCTTCTCCCACAGGGCTCTACATGCTCTCACACACTCCTCCCAGGGATGGAAGAGGGGTCTCCCAAATAAAAAGGGTAATAGTTGGCCCAAAATATTCAGATACTTGCTCTGAATTTCACCTGCACCTATATCAAAATGCCTTGCCCACATAGCTCTGCCAGTCAGTGGGGTGGGATTTCTCATCAGAGAGACAACAGCAAAGTGGAACTTTCCCCAAGAATGGCTTGGATTTTGTCTGTGGGAGGGAAGGGCATTGATTTCAGTGACATATCAGAATGTCCACAGGAGTGCCTTCCCAGCCCAGTGTATTAATCCTCACTGTCTGATAGAGACAGATGCACTGCTTCCAAGTGAAAGAGAATTATGTCCTGAGCAGTGGCGCTTGCTGCAGCTCTCTCCCCTTGCCTACACACCCTGCCAAGCCAAACTGCTCACAGAATGACTCTGTTTGGTTGACAAGAGTCACTGTGATCACAGTCCAAGGTGACAGATTCCCCCTTTGCAGGAAGCCATGGGTTAAAGTACAATTGACCTTCAAAACCCACCAGCACAGGCAGTGCTACGCTGAAGTGAAATGCAAGACTAATTTATGAATGGGGCAACTCATCATCAGCATTTTAATGAATAAACGATGTGCCCATTCATTATTTTTCCATTTCCAAGTGTTAATAAACAGGCTGGTGATAATTAACTGAAATTCTACCTTTATAGAAAAGTGGCAGTTCATAAATATCGAATTGTGCTATTATCGTACATATCTGCTGGATTTCCATGAATATATAAATTCGGCAATTACCTCTGGAACTGTTTGCTAAAACGTAAGAGCAGGTTAGTGAAGAAGAGGAAAGTCATACAGCAATTAAAATTTGAGAAACAAACAAAACATCATCCTGATTCAAGAATTCAATGACAGTAAACAGGGCAATGCAATCAGGAAGGAAAGCCCTGTCCTAATCAACAGAGGTGATTTTTCACATAGCTTGAGATGTGGCTGAGTGAGCAGTGGGGGAAACTGCCTGCAATCAGCTGAGTGAGGCTTTAAGGCACTGAGCATCTGAAATTCCTACTCAAGGAAGCAGAGCCTGGAGTTGCACAATTATATCAGAAGGGCAACTTCCTTTTAGAGAACAAACAGGAGCCCACAAATTTTTGAGATTTCCTAAAAATTACCCTGAAAAAAAAATTTAAAAAATGAACTGACCTTTAGCAGGGCTGGGCTCTGCACATTGCTGGCAGAGGTGGGAGCTGCATCTCTCATCTCAATGAGATGCCAATTCCCATACTCTCTTTGTGCAGGGCGACACCAGGTCCCACTGGAGCAGGAGGCTGTGGGAGCAGGGTGGAAGCGAGGAATGGGACCCTTCAGGCTGCAGCACTGGCTTGGTTTGGCTGAGCCCAGTGCAGCACAGTGACTGGCTAGCTGGTTGGGTCTGAGACCCTACACCCTGGTTCTGGGTTTGGTTATTCAGCATCCCCATCAACGAGTGCGGTGGTGGGGGACACCTACAAAACTAGTGACTAGTGGCTAGTGACATCAGGGCAGAGAGGTGACACAGGTGTGTCGGACTAGAGGGTTAGGGCTAGAATTTAATGTCTGTTGCTCCTTCCTATTACAAAGAGGTGTTGTGCCCTCCCCAGGGACAATGCTCCTTCACCAAATCCTGAACACTCCCGCTCCCAGATGAGGGAGGGTATTGAAGGAATAACACTAGGACAGGAAAGGTGGGAAGGGGCTCACATTGCTATTTCAGCTGCAAACCCAAATTCTGGCTCTGGGGTGCAGGGTGGTGGGCTCAGGGACCCCCTCCTGCTCTGTATTTACAAGCACAACCCAAGCAGGGCAGTGCTGTGGTCAGACCAGGGATGCAGAACACTCGCCTGTGTGCAGCACTTATCCACCAGCCTGGACGAGGAGGAGACTGTCTTGCCCACAGCAGGTGACAGTGTTGATTCATGGCTCAGCCAGCCCCGGTTGCTTAGCTATGCAGCTGCCATCCCCCGGCTTCCCACATCTCCATACAGTTCCTGAAGCCAAGACTACTCCAGCAAGGGAATGTACTGGGCCTAGAAGGGCAACTTCCTTTGATGAAGACCTTTCAAACCTCTTTGACCTGACCTCACCGACAAAAGAGCCCTTCAAAGAAGATGAACTGTTTCATGTGGCAGCAATTTCTCATGTCAATCAAAAAGATTTTTTTCTTACAGCAACAACTCTCTATCCTTTCCCCACAAAATTATTCATTTTAATACAGCTATCCTCCTCTCTGCAGTGAACACCCTTGGGTAGCATCTTCCAGTGTCTCACAGATACACTCTTCAATTCGAATTTTCATATTTTATTTTCTTTCAAAAGGGGGGGAAGGGAATGAAGTGAACTTTCTTTGATTAAGATTCTTCTTTGCATTTTTAAAACACACATCTTCTAAAAAGCAGATTTCTGCATAAGATCTGGTGGTCTTCTGAATAACTTTTAAGAAATAGACGCTCAGCTTCCTTCCTTTTTTTTTTTTTAATGATAGAATATTTGACCTGTTGGCCTCAAATTTTTAACTCGGTTTTCTCCCTTAAAATATTGCTGCAGCAGTATTTGAACTTCTATGACATTGGGAGATACAAGTCAAACAAATACTTCTGATGTTGAAGTAACTATTAAACTTCAATGTGGATCCATAACCTTGAACCATATTTTCACCAGGAAGGAAGTAATATGGGTCCACAATCCAGAGGAAGACATAAAATCTTCTTGAATTGGCCTACAATAGATTTTAGCCCATAGAATTGTATTGCATTGAAAGTCCATTCTCTCACATTCTCCCCAGGCTCAAAGGGAGCCTCAACCTCCTCCGTGACTCTGGTAACCTCTACATCTTTGGGAAGAAGAGGTTTCCTTCCCAGTGATATAAAGCATCTGTCCTGATGCTTGAGCAGGAAATACAAAAGAAATAATCTAGCAAATTAGTTTAGAAGAAAAGCCTTTATCTCTTTAGAGGTTTGGAACATCTCAAGAGCTTCAGCAGAGATGGATGGATGGTCAGGGAGTCAATGAGGTGGTCAAATACACAGGCATGATTTAGTCATACTGTCACTCCTGGCAGTTCCACGCTCTGCCATATGGCCGTCATTACCCTAAACGTGTGACACATGTGTATGTTGAACTTGTTCATAAACACAGCTCTATTCAGTGCCTGCAGGACCATATAACCATTTTCACCTTCTCACCCGCTTCTGGTTTGTTACTCTTTACCTCCTCCTTTGCAACCATCAGCATTTTCTCAGTTCTGTAATTATTTATTTATCTATCCATTTATTTGGAAAGGTGGTTGGCTTAGGCATTTTTTAAACTTTAAAAACCTAACACTTTTTAAAATGAGACCAAACTTGTCAAAACAAACATAAACTGGACATTTTTGAGAAAGAGGATGTGTAGAAGAGCAAAATGGGCTTCCTGTCAGCTGGTGGAAATTAGCTGTGATTTGAAAAAAATTGTAAGGGTTTTTATAAAATGTCCTGTTTTTGTCATGTTTTCCACATTTAATAATGTGCTGTGATCACAGCCTAGTGGTTCTGTGGGAATGCCTAATGTAGGAGTATATAAATCACACTTTGCTTTTCTCAATGGCTATTGGAGTTGTATGGAAATCTTTCTGATAAGATGCCAGAAAGATGCTTGTCACTTCTAGTGTCCAAGTTTTATCCATACAACTCAGGAAATTTATCCATATAACTCAGGAAATTTTACATTAAGTGAAATAGAAAGTTTGATCCCAGGTTGTACCTCCTGGCACTAACAGATCTATGTATGTGGCAGACTAGATCTATTCCAGTCATTTTAAAGAAATTAAAAAACATTCATAGGCATTCTCTTAGAATATTATTAATGAAGAAAAATTAAAGGTCCAAAAGCAGGGAAAAAGCATAAAAGTGGCAAATGAACTTTAATTCTGGTCTCTGAATTAGACTTTCAATTATGCCATCAAGCAGTCCTGTGCAGAATCCTGGGTCGCTGTGAGCGCCTAAACCTCTTGATTACTTCTCGCGTCGTATCTGCCTCAGTTATCCCCAGACACCCTGGGATGAAAGAGTGGGAGCCTCATGACTCCACAAGTCACAGTTAAAATGAAGAATATGGCTGTGAGCCAAAGCTCAGACTGAGCTGTACATGCAGCTGCAGTTTTTTTAGAGGGCAGCATTACTTTTTCCATGGCGTACCAACGGGTGAGGAAAACTGAGGCTGTTTTAGTTGTTGGGCTTTATTTACGTGGACTTTATGTTATGCCAAAAATGTAGCTAATCTGAATATCTCTTTAAAGGGAAAATGAGCTTTTGAATGAGGCTGTAACTGAGACTTTTGATCAGTGCTGTTTGTTGTAGCTCTCATTTGGAAAAGTAGATACAGGACAGGAATTCTGACAAAGTTTCTCTGGTTTGCAAGTTAAAAAACAGACTTAAACCTCTACTTCCTAAGACTCCATCCCTCATTTTATCCCATTCCAGTCCTCATAACTTCTTTAATCCACTGATGATTGACGTAAACAAGTTTTACAGACTGTAGCTCTCAGATATGTGATTTTATCAGAAACTGTGAAAAGCAGCATCTGCAAAAGGAAGAAGGATCCAAGGCAATGCCATACTGGAGATTTCCTCGGGGAGGAGCTCAGTGGCAGGAGCCTCAGCCCAGCAGTTATCTGCGGGGTTTGGTTGCCAGCTGGCCAAGCAGGAGGTGCTCACTGTCCAGACAGCCGGCACCCTCATCCCTTGGGACAGGCCAGGGCACACATAGGGGGTGGCAGAGAGGTGACAGTGCTGGGGGACGACAAGGGGATGGGGGGAGGATGCTGTGGGAGGCCATCGAGGCCATAGGGAACGTGGTGAGGATTTGGGATGGGTGGTGGGGAGGAGGAGTGGAACAGGAATATAGGACACAGTTTCATAGTAAACTAGGCTTCATTAACGATGCGGCTCTCAGAACTGCTTGTTTTCTAACTTGCAAAGAGTCTGTCAAGTGCTGCCTTTTTTTCTCTCCTAGACTTTTCTCCTCATTACTGTGTTCTTTTCTTTATTGCCATCCCATGCTGTGACTTTGATTCTCTGCTCTGAGTCACAACATATCCACTGCTGATTTATATTTTGAAATGTCTTCACATCAGCATTAATATAAGAATGCATTTTGGCATAATAATTGTATCCAGTTATTGACCACATAATCAGTAGTGCAGAGTTGGTAGAACCTTTGCTTCCATTTAAATAAAATAATTAACCAAAGCAATAAGAACCTAAATGTATAGATCTGTAAATAGTCCTAACAATTGCTTTACATTAAAGGGAAAAAAGGGACTCAAGTTTGGGGTTTTTTTCCTCCCAGTCCTATATAAAGCTGCCAAACAAAATTATTTCATCCTTTTGTTCGTCTCTCGAGCAACACGGGATTAGGCACAAATTACCACAAGTGTCAGGCTGGGCTCCCAGAAAGTGATGGGCAGCAGTGGAGGGGACTGCAGGCTGTGTCACACCTGGATTGCACTGACAGAGTGATCCAGGAGGCACAGTCACACGTTACACCCTACGGATGAGCCTGGCGCTTGCTCTCAAAGCAAAAATCAAGTTGTCACAGGCTGTGTCTGTGCTGCTAAATTACACAGGGCTAGGGAGCAAGCCTGACTGCTGGCCGTCCGGGCTGCTTAGCGATTAGCTGGGAGCTCACACGTCAGAGTGGTCTTGAGACGTGCCAACTTCCCTCCCTCAGGGAACACCAGGATGCAGCTGGCACAGTCAGGAAGGGCACACCAGGTTTTGCTGCCTCTGTCCCGCAGGCATCCAGGATGCTCTCTTCAACGCCTCATCCTATGCGGTTGCAGCACAGTGCCTGGGGGCTCCTGCTAGGAAAACATCACCCTCACGGTCTGCAACCCTCGTGTTTCAGCGCCAAATACAGCAATGACAAAGCCAGAACATCACATTTATATCCCAGGCCTGTAGGACCATCCTGCAGGGCCCAGGGAAGAGCCAGAGCCTAGTGATATGCAGCTGCTAAGGCTGTGCCTGTCTGAGCCAGAGAGCCAGAGAACAGGTCCTCCATTTAATTTAGCAGTACAGATACATCTGCTGTGACAAGGAGTGCAAACATCTCAGGTGGAGGTACTTCTGCAAGGGCTGGTGTAAGGTGATGCATTGAGCCTTCTCATCCCATTTGCAAAGGTGTTTTTTTAGGCTAGAACAGCCTTTCAGTATGGAATGTTGATATCTTAGGTTTTAGGCATTGTTAATTCTCAGCATTGTGGACACTTAAGACCCTTTATAGACACTTACACCAGGCATCTAGGAACCAAGGAGCCTCAACTCATAGGTTACTTTTGAAATTCCTGGTCTGAATCTCTGGTTCACCAAATCATAGAATTGCTTGCGTTTGAAGGGACCTTAAAGTTCATCTCATTCCAACCCCTGCCACCATGGGCCAGGATGCCACCCACTAGACCTGGTTGCTCAAAACCCCTTTCAGCCTGGCCTTGAACCCTTCCAGGGATGGGGCATTTACAACTTGTCTGGACAACCTTTTCAAGTGCCTCACTGGAAGAATTTCTTTACATGATTTAACCTAAATCTCTGCTCTTTTGGTTTAACTGTTCCCTGTTGCCCTGTCACTATCTGCCCATGTAAAAAGTCGCTCTCTCTTTTTTATAAGCTCCCTTTAAGTACTGTAATGCCTCACTGAGGTCTCCTCAGTCTTCTCTATCTATATGATACCTCATTATGATATGTAAGCATATCTCACTGCTGTACTTTCTCCAAGGGCCTGACTCAGTTCTTGCTCATTCCAATATAAGGGGAATTACTCCCACTAATGGTAAAGGGGTTTCATCAATATAAAGTTTCAGCACCAATGCACAGATGTTTCAGGGGTCAAGAAGAAATCACACTGACACTGGTACTCACCTCCCTCTACTTGCTGCCAAACAGACAAGACAGCCCAATATTATTTTGCACTCCGCAGCATGCATTGGCCGTGATGGACATGTGCATCCTTAAATTACCTCCATGCTTTCAACACTACTTGTTTGTGTGGAGTGCTTTGGAAAGACTGTGTTTTTACAAGGCTGACTAAAGATATTTGAGAAAACAGAAGACAAGGCACTGCTTTGGTCCCTTCAAGTCTTCTTCTTACATAACAGAGACAAAATTGTTTCTGTTCTCCAAAGCCATCCTTGACATGTCAGCATTGCACCCACAATTCAGGCTTTATGGTCTCACGCTCTCAGCTGAGATCTAGTCCTGACTATGGGCTCTTTCTTCTCATTCCATCCTTTCTCCACCTCTACGATCAGCTAAACAGTTGTCATACCACAGCGCAGAAGACATGAAAGGAGAAGAAGCCTTCAGAGATCAGCTGCATTGAGGCAGTACACATCTGCATCCCAGGCAGGACAGCTCCCAAATTCCCCTCTCAGGTGTCTCTCTTGTCTCTTGGCGTCTCACCCCAGGGTTGCATGAGTTTTCAAAAATTCATCTTTTTTTATAATCAAAGGGTAAAACCTAGAATTCAGGTGTCAATTTAATGTACAATGTAAACTGCACGTACAACAGAGAAGCTCTAAGTCTGAACTTTGATGATGATGGTGATCCGGAACATTTTCTATGTGTGCTTTTAAAACCATAAGCAGACCATAAGTGGTCCTTCCCTAGTGGTTCACAGATCTTTTTGAAACGTGACTGCAGCATCTGCTGGCAATGTTGTCTACATATATGTAAGCTTTGTTTTTCATGCATATTCATGTGTAGGTCATTTAAACACAGCATAAACAATAACAGGCCAAGGACTATGTCTGATGGACCCCAACAGGACTAGGCTGAAAAGAAGATTTAGTGCTTCTAGTAACAATATTTTGTTGGCAATTTGACAGCTTTGACCTAAGCCAAGTGACAGCGTTAGGTGATACACAGTGTGCTGACAACTTATTACATAAAGTATCATGGTTGGCTGTCAGAAGCTTTCTTGGAATCCAGAAATATAGTCCTGGCCAATTTTTATGGCAGGGAAAATGTGTTCAGTAATTTCTACCAAGGCAGTTGTTGAGTGGCTGAAAGACAGGACTGATGGAGAGTTATTTGATAACAACAGCAAGTTGTCCACTTGCAATTGGGCAGGTTTATCCACATGGTTTTGTAATCTTCTGGGCAGTGACTCAGACTTTACAATACAGTCTGGACAATTCCCTTTTCTTTCTGGGGGAAAATACAATCCCATCTAAAAATGAATTGGGAAGCACTAGCAGTGCATGGGGGTAATAAAACAGTGCCAGTTGGATTCTGTACCTCAGAAATATAGGGTATCTCATTTTATGCCTTGAAACTGTGAGGATTTTGAGGGCCAGAGAACATTGCTCATCTTTGTACAGCCCAGGGAAGCTTTAGGGTATTAGCAGAGCCAAAGATTTGGCAGACCTACAAGTCTGTTTTTTCAGTAACAATTTGGAAATACAAAATCACAGATCTTCAGATTTTTTTCTGAAGCTTTGCTTGCGATAATAAAGAGATGATTCTTAAGCTATATCATACAGTTTTGTGAGGAGGATCAATATGACAGGAATGGTCACTTTTGAGCTTTCCAGTTCTTTGCCTCTGTTAAAGGGAGGGATCAGCACATGTCCAAGCAGCTGGAGGATATGCATTGGGGCAGACAGCTGTAAGTCAGCAGGCACATGACTCACACCTGATGCTCAGGTATCCTACTAGGTCTGTTCAGATCTGGGGATTTTCTTATGAGGCTTTTGCTACAGTGGTTACAATTCTCTGAGTTACAGAGATACCTGTATACATTTTAAATGTAAATCAAACAGCATACTAGACACATGCTCTGATTTAGAAACCTTAATCTTGTTTTGACCAACACAGCAGTTGCTCTTGTAGAAAAAGGGCATGATCTCAGGGAATTTAATAAATTAGTGTTGTGTAGGCTGGGAAAAAAAACCCAGGAGAATCCATTGCCCAGGGATGTATCAAGAGACAGCTGGTCTCCAGCTTTGGTCCCTTGGGTTTGGTACCTGTGCCCCAACCTGGCTGGTGAGACACAGTGGGGAAGCAAAGCAACAAGAACCATGACAGAAGGGAAGGCACTGAGGTTATTAGCAGTGACCTTTCCTTCATGAGATGCCAACCCATCTCGGCACAGCCAGATAAAATGGACAGGTATGATGAGTGAAGCAACCACAGACAACTGTTTCTAACTGCCTGCACATGATCAGACACACAGTCCCTTTCTTCTGGCATGTCTCGCACAGACTTAATTGAGAAAGTCAGGAGTTGGAGTTGAAAATAGGGTATCACATTTCCCATAATGTGTGAATTGATGGTTTCCTACAGTCAGTGCTGACAAAAATCTTCCCTTCCTCCAAGTTCAAAGTAACTGTTGAATATACAGATGGGCCATATCTACACCTTTCCCCTCACAGCAAAAAGTGCTTTAGATAATTAAGATTTTAAACTGTATTATGAGCAAGAACCTTGGCCATTTTAAGGAATAAGGGTTTCCTTAGAAACCGTGACAAGTAGTTTTGGAGCAGACGTTTATGAGGACAAATATGTACACCATCAATTAACACCTTGTTTCTTTCACAAGTTCAGTTATATTTACAACACTGCTATGAAGCAGTGAAAGCAGACAGTTTTGTATGTGCATCAGGGCTGTGAAAGATAGACTCCGCGCTACCAGACAAACAGGGATTCACACCATATGGCTGGTTCAGGAGTTTTGACCGATTTAGAACAAATGCATAGTAATTTCCCACTGGGGTCGGGTTAGGATGAATATTAATACAGATCAGAAATGACAAACAGAGAAATGGACAAAGATTGCCCCCGGATTACATCCCCTGCTTCTGCCTTACAATAAGCTTTAAAGCTGTTTTCTTGGCAAAGGCAGTGGCTTGCACCTGATTTCCATGGTACTTTACTTACATCAGGTCCCTGTAAAATCCCACCAAATGTTCTCAATTCCAAGCAGCAGATCATCGGCTGCAGTTTGACATCCAGAGGAGTTCATAGGCTGAACATGTTTAAAAAGCAGCCAAACAAGCCAAGAGCTCAACAGCTAACAATGTTGAAGAGGCTGTAGACACTGAGCTTGGCACTGAGGAATGCTGCTGCCATTCCTACCTTTAGTGCTGGTTTTATCCAGAGATTGTTTTATACCAAACACAGCGCTAGAATACCCAACACAATGCATCTCCGTATCCTGAGAGGTTGCAGTACTAATACATAGCAGCTCAACTGACAAGCAGAAGAGTAAACTATTTGTGTACTCAGGTGGCATAAAATTAAACCTAGTTTTATCTTGCTTTCACTGAAGGAGATTTATTCCCCTTCTTTGCAAGCAGATAAGTTAGAAGATAGTTCATAATTGCCTATGAGAGTCTCCTCAATTCAATTTCTGATCAGCTTGTGTAGTGAAAGTGATGAATAACTCAGTTTGAGCCAAAATGTGAGTTCTTGATTTGGTGCTAAAATGGACATTTTCAGTCATAGTCCTCCACCTGTCTTGTTTCAGAGATATAGCACTGAGTTCAGCTCCACGGAACGCAAAGGTGCTGCCATTGGAAGTGCTGTTCCTCAGCTTCTGGAAGAAAGTCTTTTTGGAGATGATGCCTGAACGGTGTTGTGCTCCACGTGCTCACCACCTGCAGGAACATAACAGGATAAGCCCCTGCTACGCTTAGGGTGCACTGGTCCTCTCTGCAGATGTTCTGTTTCCAGCTTACAAGCTCCAACCATGTGAGTGGAAATTTTTTCATTCAGTGGCTTATTTCGGGTGGCTGATCTGAAAGAATTCAATTAAAAATGACTCAGCTGATTCTGAGGACAGGTTAGTAGAATGACTGTCTTCCTAAGTTTTAAAAAAAATAATTTATTTGAGGAACTCTCTAATGCAAATGCTCTGGAGTGGTGCCTTCAAATTTGGCAGGATGAGTGACTTTTCTGCACAAGATTTTTTTTTGCAGCTATTCTGAATATTCTCATGCAAAGCCTTTCAAAAGTGTAATTAATACATGTCCTCTAATATACAAGTCTGGTTGTATGAAACGGAATTTTTAACTATGTTGACATGGGGATTTCCTTGTGACTTTTTAATTTTCTTTCCTGTTCATTCTCTATTTGGATTTTGGGTACCACTGAGCTAGAGTATTCATGTTATACCTATTTTACTTCCAAAGAGAATATATGAAGGAGTATTAAGCTACCAATTCAAAAATGTAAGCAATAGCCCAAGTTTACTTTCTTCTTGCTCACCCAATGTACATAAGAAACTGTGTGAAACAAACCAAGTAACTCAGCAACTATGTGCATTTTAATTTTTTTTCCTGGGTTTTTCGAGCTTTATTTTCTGTATGTTGTTGTATTTTTTAAATGTTGTTCACATTTTCGTCCAAAGGCAAATTTTTGGATTTTTCCTAGCTTGCAAGATGCTCCTCAGGGGTTCATCTTTGTATTTCAAACACAAGCTTAATTTTTGCAATACTAATTTTTAAAGTCTCATTAAATAAACTGCTTATCTATTAAAAAAAAATCAGAAAACAGAACAGACATAGAATTCAGGGTTTCAGAAAAAATGTCTGCATTGGGTTTAGATGCCAAAATAAAAGGCAGTTCTGAGAGACTTACATTTACTATAATGTATGGGAGAAAAATCAAAAACATGACCAAGATACAATTCCTTTTGAGCTACAGCAAAATCGTTCCTTAAGAACAAATGCACATAAAGGGCCTCCTCCTGAATAGGATCTATGCAACTGCATCTTCTGACCCTTTGCAAACATGAGCCCTCACCTTACAAAAAATACAGTAGGCTTGAAAATCCGAGCAGCCTATCCCAGCCGATGTGAAACAGCCTCTGTGAACCGCAGGACTTGCTTTTCATCAGCGAGGCCGGTGCTCACCTCCTGAACGTTTCAATCACCGCTGGCAGATGTGCTCCCGTACCAGCCTCGTGCTCACCTCCCCCCGCCCCATTGCTCCCAGCATTGTTTGGCAGCGCCACGGCAGAAGCGAGACAAAGATAAATGGAAGTGCAGGAGCTGTATTTACACAGCATTTAAACATACAGTATGCTGGAGATTGAAGGACTTGCTGATAGGTGACACTGCAGGTTTCAATAGGGAGCACGTCTAGTAGAGCCCTTCTGCCTCATTCAGGTCATGCGGCCCCCATGACTTTACTTAAGGGTTGTTGTTTTGCCTGAAAAACATTTTTCTCGTGGAAAAAAAAATCCAAACAATAGTGAAGCTTGATCCCTGATCAAACAGCAAAACAGGAACATTGCTCTCCCAGAAATGTTCTTCAACTATTCAAAGATTATCTAAGTCCAAATAAGAAATAAATATAAAAAGGAAAATACACAGAAAGCAGAGAAACAGCAAAAAAAAAAAAAAATTGCTTTTAAAATACATTGATTTTGCTCCATAAGCCAAAAATATGAAGCAAGAATAGAAGTATTACATTAATTTTTCATCATTTGCCATTCAAATAACATCTCCATTTGGCATACCTTTAGACACCAGTCTTACACTTCACAGAGTGTTAATATTACAGCTGGAAGAACATGAAGCTGCAAGAAATATTTGTAACAAACAGATTTTCACCGAGGTAGGTCTGTTTTCAAATTCACATAACAGTGACAAAACCAGAATAAACTTATGACATTTTGAAGACTGTCAATCTGTTTTTATCATAGGATGACCTTGGAATTTTATGTTGAAGACTGGCATAAAGGAAAATATCAAGAGATATTACAAGATGTTTCTTTAATGAACAATATTTTACAACGTATGTATGAAGAAATCACCACACTTAACCACATCTCCTGTCAAGAAGTCCTTTGTTCTGTTGTGAGTCACTGACAGAGAATACAGATTATGAATGGCAATAAACACTGTGGTATAAAATAATAAATAAACTTTCATTGTAAAAGTCTATTTTAACCAGGTCTTCTTGGCTGGTGAATACAATATTTATGGTACCAAGACAGTCAAAATCTTGATGTTTCTGCCCTGGAAGTGCAAGGGATGAAGGACTATTAATGTTACCAGGATCTCTGTCAGACATTAAATACAGAAAGGTAGTGGGTCATGTATGCTAGTTGCACAAGCAGTGCTTGAGCACCCTGAAGAGGTGTGCCAGGGTCTGCACCACATGGGAGGTGAGATTCAGCTGCCTGGCTGTTCCCTGCAGGCAGGTGTGTAGAGGTTTGTGAGAACTGGCCAGAGTTGTGGGGTGTTATCTTTTCTCAAAAGCTGGTTCTGATTCTCAGAGGATTCATTCCTGATGAGATGTCATCCCTTTATGGATGGGGGAATGACTACCAAGAGGGATGCTGCTCTCCCATCATATGCTGGCGGTTACAGCCCCTTTGGCTCCTGCTGTTCCCTCTTTGCCCATGAAACTGTGCCTGCCTTATTGTAATGCAAAATAATTCAGCAGAAATAAAAGTAAAATACTTCAACCAGATGAAATTTAAATAGTATAAAATTGTGATTTGTGAAGCAAAACTGCTGAATGAGTAAAAGAAAAAAGAGCATGAAACATTTCGTATCAGTTTTCCCATTTCAAAAGGCTTGCCTGTAGAATGACCCATCCAGCATTCTTCAGGCTTTAATTAATTAAAAGCAGGCAGAAAGTTAGGATTTTGGCACAGGATAAATATTCCAGACTTGAACAGAAGATGTTGCTTTAATGACCTGGACACCATCCAGGAAGTACGCAAAGGCTAGCAGACACTTCTGACAGCTAATATATCTGATAAAAAAGAGCATTCTGGCCAATTAAAGAACTGGAGTAGAAATAATGGTTTGTCACCAAGTGTGTAACTGAGGCCAATTGGACCAGATTAACCAATGGGTTATCCTTTGTAAGTGAATTTAAAGGTCACGATGAGCTGTCTGGGTAGGTAAAAGATAAAAATGTTAAATTAATATGGTGGCAAAAAATTTTCAAATGTGAGACGTGGAGATAAAAATTAGATTTGCAAATCATGCAAAATCACCTGGAGTGGACTAAGCAAATTGCTCTCATGGCAGAAGGTCATTAAGAAAAAAGTGAGAATAAAAGTATGAATTTCTATCCACTGTAGAAAGCAGAAGCTTTCTTTAAGTATTCATAGGCAAACGCAGTCCTGAAGGACTTTATTATAAAATACCAGCTGGGTGCATATCCCTCTCTATTCCTGGGGGAAGTGAGGTGGGCAAGTGTTGTAGGGCAATCTAGTTTCCACCTTCTACAATAAAACAATCGGTTGTATCACTGATAGCTGACCTATGCAATGCAATTTGACCATGAAGAGATTGCCTCTAATCTAGCTGTAAATGTTATCATTTCCATGTTGCAGAACGTCCCGGGACAAATCCCACTGAACAGGTTTCTTTAAAGTCTTCCACTGAACACAGAGGCAAAGCTTGACTCTGGACAAAGATGGTCACACACTTCAGGATCCCTACAAGACCCATAGGTAAAATGTCCTGCCCTTGTGCCTACAGGGCATGAGGGATGAAGAGACAGCCCCACAGCTCTGGGTCTTGTCTTCCAGCACTGGGGGCTCCCATCAGAGCACCCTGCCAGGTGGCCACTGCTCGCCAGCCACTCCCCAAGCGCACCTCTGTCCTATCCCTCTCCAGAAAGTCCTGTGGTGATGTGAACATTAAAAAGACTCTGTCCAACAAATACTTCTGATTTCATGTGCATCTCAGCCAGCAACTGTATTCAAATGACTCTGTTTGCTGCTACTTGAGAGATAAGATTCCCAAAATAAGGCAATAAATATCCACAGTAGCTGCTGCTTATTTTTACGAGCACCTGCAATACAGGGTCCACACATCATCACTGCAGTGCATAAAAATGTAGATGCTTCTAACAGGCCAAGTCCAGGCAGCCCTGTAGAGAGGCATTTTGGTGCTCACATCCTCATAGCTATGCTTGGTGCTTTCTTCCCTCCTAGAGGGGTAACCCCTTGTCCCCCAGCCAGGAGGATACAGCTTGCTGCTTTTTCTAAGTCGCTTTCTAAGTCGCTTTTGCAAGCAGATGAATAGCCTGGGAAGGACCCTGCCTGCCAGCCTGTTGGAGCTAAGCTGGTAGAGGCTGGCAGGCAGACACTTTCCTTGTCTTCCAAGTGTGCAGGCAAGGAGAAGGGGTGCACTGATAGCCCTGAGTGCAGAAGCAAAGAGCAGAACTAAGGAGGCTGCATTTGGCTGTCCCTTTCCCCCTGGCACAGTGCAAATATTTGGTTTTTAGCCTTCTTTTTCCAGCCCCGGGTCTGACTGTGTGCAATCTGCTGTTCTGGGCAGATTTGGGTGGCTTTGAAGGCACAGGCAATGGCAGCAGCTCTGACAGAGTTCAAGCATTGCTAAACAACACAGATCTCCATTCCTGCATGTAGCATTGAGATCATCATCCAGGCTGTGAGATTTTGGGATTTCAGATATGGATTACTACAAGTATATAAGCAGTGATCATAAACAGTATTTATTTTTCTTTATGGGAGTACCTAAAACACCCAAACCACACATAAAGCAGCTATTTATTTCTCTGAGGAGCATTTAAAATACCTGTTCTTTCATGGATTACCTGTGTGAGTGGATAAACTGAAACCACTAAAGAGCTGATTCTAAGCCAAATTTTCAATGGCTATTAAAAAAGATGAACACATACCTAGGAAAGTGAGCATTGCCACATGAGGCAAATGCATGCAAATGAAGATATCCAAGTACAATGGCCATAAAGCTTTGATGAAAGGTATTTTATTGACACCAAAGTAACCCCGTTGAATTGCAAATTTGGACTTCATTTCCTTTTCTGTAACCAGTGAAAAAGCAAAGAAAGGATCTGATTTCCTGGAAACAGGTTTGTCTTATCTGTTAATATATAGTCCCACCTTTTACATTGGGCGAATATATTTATATGCCCTTGGTTGGCATAATTTGGGACAAAAAGGAGGAGATATCTTGATTTTTCAAAGAGAAGCAGCTATTTTGAGGACAGAATCTAGGAAAGTATTTTGTCATTTCTTTAAAGAAAATGTTAAAACAAATCATGTCTAGTCACAGCATTAGTAAATTGCCCTTCAAGTAGAAGGCATTAGAGTACCAAAACTTTCAGCACATGGTTTCCTATAGGTAGTTCACCTTGTAGGGTTTTGTAGAAAGCGAGACAGCCCAGTTGAAGTTAGCTTGTGTGTGATATTCCTTAGGATGGGAACTTCAGAAATACTAAGCAGTGCATGAACATAATTTCAAATTTGAAAGTGACTGAGCTTAGAACCAAGAGAGCATGTGGCAGTGATTGCTTGGAAAATCCGGATGGCTGCTTCAGCTCAGGCTGCAGCGGCGTCCGCCTGAGTCTGCCTCTGCCTGGTGGTGTCTGTGTGCCTGTGATGGAGCTAGCAAGCTCTTCTGATGCCTGTGGTGAGGCTGGTTCCAAGGCTGTGCTCATGTGGTGCCATTTCAGGGACTGCTACACCACACTTAGCTGCACTAAGGTCCCATTAATTCTCAAGTCATGCAGGCTCTCCAGTCTCTTACTCACTTTTGAAGACTCACTTAGGGAGCTTCTGAAACTTGTACCTTAAGTTTCTTTGCTGACACCATGAAAAAATGAGAGAGCGGACAAAGGCACCCTTGTGAAATAAAACCAAATTTATTTATTTATTAATAATAAATACATGTAAATATTAAATAATAAGATATTATTTAATATTGAAATTTCAATGGAACTGCCGTTCTGCTTAGAGATGGCACTGTCCACTCAAGTACTAGATTGAGAAGCATCTCATTTTTAATGCACAGAGCTGGCAAAATCTCATCTGAAATCACAGTATGTCTTTCATGAGATATAAAATATGGGGAAATGAAGCTCAGTCAAACCTTCCCTCCACTAAGTAACAATGTAAATTAGGAAAATCCCCCTATACAAACAATAAGCAGAGTCTTCTTAACCCAGCTGACTTGCCTAGTTCGTGCCTTGTTTTCTTGCCTTTCCTCAGCTGTCACTACATCTCGCCCCCTGTAAGCAGCTCAGTCTCATTAAAAGCAATGTGGTGAAACTAGCCACATCATTATATTCACTTAGACGGGGCTCTTGTAGCCAGCACTTACTGTTCATAATAGCTGCCACTTCGGGTTTGTGAACCCCCCATTGGCACCTTCCTCGTGGTTTGTTGGTTGCTTTTTTTTCTTTTTTTCCGTGTCTTACTTTGAAATTTACATGTCTTCAGAACAAATAAAATTCACAACAACAAACTAATTAATGGATTCCAGTTTTGACAGCTACAAGAAGACAGATGAGAAAGTAACATGCTTCTGGCAGCGTGTTATCAATTGGGAGGCACCAGTGCATCGCCTCTATGTGGTACAGTGAGCTGGAACCGACACTGACAGATGACACAGCCCTTGACAGTGAAGCCTGTATGAGCTGACAGCTCCACTTGCACTCAGGCAGGTCCACGCTCGGCACTGGAACTGAACCAGCTTGATGTGCAGAATATGCTTGCTTTTATCTTCCCCCGGCTGTACAGTGGGCAGGCTGAGCAGCACTGTCAGGTGGAGCCCAGGACTTACCTTAGAAAGTTAAAACTGTGACAAGTGCTAAGATTTTACCAGTAAAAATAAATGAAACCAGTTGAGAAGTGTCATTCTCTTCCAGCCAGTGCCTTGCTCTCCCTTTTGGAAGCAGGGTAGCTCCCTGGCCAGTAGGACTGAAGGAGCTTGGTTTCCTATGAACTGGTGTGTGTCTCTGGTTGGATTCTCAAGTGTCTACTGAGGGACTTGCACTGAGCAAGCCTCTGTCACAGCTGAGCCCTCTGAGCCTCTCTCTGTCACATGGATTCTCCATGTTGAAGAAGGCCTGAACACACACCCCTGTCTTTCTTTCAGGTGGATCTCCCTTCCTTGGGCAGGTGCCTTCCTTCAGAGAAGTGCAGCAGATTGCGTCTTTGGGCCTATTGCCCCTCTGCTAAATTTGGTCAGAACTAGCCAACTGTTTAGGTTCAGATAGTGCTGGGATGTGGAGAGAGGGTGTGGCTGCACATGCAATTACAGAATGTGACAACATTGACCTCATTTCCTTTGAAAACAAGGGTAATACAGCAAAGGTGGAGTTTCTTCACACTATACATTCAAGACATATATCTACAGTCTTCAGATTAGATTGAGTCTGACTGTAGAGGCCCTGGCAGCCTTATCTAATTCTTCCCTAAGGGGACAGGGATGCTAGAGGCACATGGGTAACTGCTCCATGCTGTGGTGAATTACAACCCTACCTCAAGTATCTCTTCAGAGATTACTATGATAGATCTTTCTTCCAGTTCTCCTCTCTTAGTGTATGTAGATGAGCTTAGGAAGAGACTGTATGCTTTTAAAGGAACAGAATACTGGAATCAGTATTTAAGAGTATTTAAGAGTATATTGTCTTAATGAAGAAACAGTCTGCTCAAATTAGTTTGAATCAGCCTAGACCTTCAAGAAACTCCCTTTTCTTCATCTCTAATGCTGTAATTTTTTTCTGATGACATTACAGAGGAACTCAGAGCCCTATTAACAGAAAAATCCAAGTTTTATGGCTTCAGTGAGGGGATTTATTGCAGCCAACACATCTCTCTCCCTTGCTCCTTACAGCTCCATGTGGCCCTTCTGCCTGCTTCCCTCCTGTTCATTACAGTCTCCTTTGGCCCTTGAGAGCAGCTGCCAGTGCTCCCTTGGCCTCACGCTGGGGTGACACAAGCAATAACGCCGGCAGAAGCCAGAGTGGCACTGGGCATACTTGTCCGCATTCAGCAGCTGTCAGCAGCAGCTATTTGAAAGATAGATGGGGGTTTATATGGCTTTGTTTGTGCACGTGTGCCTCAGAATACGGTGCTGAACTAGGAGGAACATAATTCCACTAGCTTCACTGGGACTATTTGTATCCTTAATGTTATGCTCATGTTTTAGGGACTTCGCTGAATTGGGACCCGAATTTGGGAAATTTGTGTTGTGTGCACATTTGCCTGGAGTTCTCTGTGCTGCAGCTACCCATGCATGCTGTCGTTTCAGCTACTCCAGAGCTCGGTAGTACTATGTAACAGGAGGTACATTTCACACAGTCTGTTTTCAACTGATTTAAAGTGCAAGAAGAGAAAAAAGTTCATTAAAAATTGGTCTATAAAAAGACAACTGGGCAATTTTTTTTCAAGTGTTTTTCTCTGTGAAGCTCTATGAGGACACAATTAAGGTTTGAATTAGTTTTTCTAGATATTTATACTTTTGCTTATTGTTACACATGTAGGTGATGTATAAAAATAGATCTGGTGGAAGTCTTCAGAAAAAATCGTTAGCTCAGCCAAGGCAATGTGTTGGGGGGCAGCACTGCAGGTGCTGGCAGTCCAAGTCAGGCTGGTCATGTAGGGCTGAAAGGCTTTTCTTTGATGTTGCAGTAGCAATGCTGTAACTATGTTTGAGCAGACAGGTACTGCTAAGTTCTTGCTTTCAAGATCTAACACCTACCTGAAAATCTACCTTTTAGAAAGAAATTAAAGCATTTCTTCTCAGCCTAAGCCAGTTTAGAATGGACAGAATATAGAAAACCAGTGATTTTCACCCTAAAATTCTTTTTACAAGCAAACCCACTGTATATCCTGGATCCAGATGTGTGAACATATATGTTGCACCAGATAATGTTTTTAAGAAAAATCTTATAGAAAAGATGAGCTAAAGATATGTGGTTCTTTCTTTCATATTTCATACCAATGAAAACTAATTTTATATAAGCAAATAAAAAATGTCACAGGTTTGCTTGATTTTTAGGATTAAAAAAATCCCAAAACCTCTCTGGGGATAAAAATATCTTATGCACTCTGCTCCTGATTTAAGAAAAATCTTCCCAAGCACAGAACAAACATGCCATTGGAGGTGCTCAACAGCATTACAACTGAGTGCCCTGGGTGGTAACCCACAAAGGTGGATAGAAAAAGTTATTTAGAAACCAGGCCCTCACTTCAGTCCCTCTAATATGAAATTGAGCAGTGAATTGACTACCCTCCATAATGCACCTTGCAGCAAGAATCTAGGGTGTTTGACTAATCAGAACCAAAGGTATTGTCCTTCAGGAGTTTTCCTTCTTTGAGGATTTTTGATTCTCTATCGGTTGTGAGAATCACATCCTTACACACTTACAAAACAAAGCAGGATCACTGAACAGGCAATTTGTGAACTCTGCCCATCTAGGTTAGGAGCTGAATCCAAATTCGAACTAGATCCAGATGAAATATTTATGAGTATGCATAGATAGATATTTACAGAGAGAGACATGGATATAGACAAATTCAGATTATCTGTTTTTCTCCTGCATGATCAGACTGTTACTGGATAGCTTGCTTAGATATATTTTAAATGGCTTGCATTTATATTCATGGTGTTGCACATATCTGTGTTCTTGCTGTTTTAGATAGATTTTAAAATATCATACTGAAAGTTTATGGAGCCTGATAAAGTTGGATAGCAAACTTTCCTAAACAGAATAAAATTGTACTATCTAACATCATACCAGGCTATCCAAGATACTCTTTAACTCCTTTAAATACAACATAGAGCATGCAGTTCTTTTTCTTTGACATTTTTTGAGCAATTTCTCTTCAAAAACCTCCATCATTTTTATCTGCAACTCAAGAATACATGCAGTATTTCTTTCCAGCCTTGCTAATCAAGAGAATCTCAAGCAGGGGAAGCTATGGTGAGCCAAATTTTCCTGTGGTTTACATGGGGAAACTCACTGACCTCATAAAGACTCTTGTGATTTATACTACTCGAGCGTGACTCCTCTGGTGTATCCACATGATGGAGATTAACAAAATGGACTTAAATTTTCAGCTGAGTATGTACTGTGGTACCATCAGCGTGAAAAACAGTGCATTTTGCACTAGGAAAAAAAGGCCGAATTTTGTTTTGTGACATTTTTACTCCATTGACTCCTGCATTCAGATAGGTAAATGTAGTAGTCTCTGACTTGTTCCTTGCTTCTATTTCAGAGCCATTCATGGAAGAGAAATCCACCAATGGCTGTTGAAAACCAAACACTCTCTCTGGTTCAGAAAGTCTCTGAGATGACAATTTGTGGTTCCTAGGAGAGCATTTTTGGGAAATACCATGATGTGTTTTATTTATTCTCATACTTTTCTGCAGCCATCTGCCCTCCAATCTGCTGAAAAAAGTGTCTTGGGCTAGATGGCCCTTATATTCATTAGATTCAAAGAAGGTAGAAGCAAACCAGGTAGAATTCTCAAAGTTGTCCTGTAAGCAGGAATGTTTGCTGATTCTCAGAGTACTTTAGATTCTGATGACAACATTTTTCTCTTTGCTAATGATCAGGTTGGTCAAGCATAATTTATCTTCAGTGAATCCATTCTGTGCACAGATTTTCTGCTGTAACTCTGGAAGACAGAAGTGGGGAGCTTAAAGTGGTGACAGCAGCAAGGGGGAAAGAGTTTTATTCCTTCAAGAGCACTAAACACTAAATAAGAAATTAGGACTGTGTCTTTTTTTTTTTTTTTTTTTTTAATATATATATATAATGTATGGTGGCTTCTCATAGTAGATGAAGCGAGGAAGAGCTTCTCCAGTAGATGCGTAACAGGACTGAGATTCAGGACATGCAGCTTCAGTTTCCACTCTGTCCCAGCAACTTCTTGCATTTCTATAGGAGTCAATCTGTACTACTAAATGAATGAAGAACAAAGAAATGCACTCTCGGCACCAGTTATGCATCTGCTATATTGCCTTCTCACTGCTGGCTTTGCTTGGCATCACTGCAGGCAAGTCATTCACTGACAAGGCAGAGGTAGCTTCCTGGTTGGATTCACCCTCAGGTCTTTTTCTGAAAGGCAGGGTGGAGGATTTTGCACTCAGTTTTGTAAAAGCACTGCTCTAGCGAGCTGCAGCACAAGTTTCATATTAATCTAGTAGTTCAAACTGAAGAAATACACAGAGGAAGTCATGACTAAATCTAAGATTTGCAAAGATGCTACTTGGCCCTGAAGACACCCAGGTGCTGTGTGGATGATCTGGAGAGAGATGAAAGGAGTATTTCTCCCTGACAAATCTGAGTCAGCAGCCATCTTTAACAAGATTTGTTAAGCAGCTAGATTAACACCTGGAAACTCTAAGCACTACTGTAAGCTTAGTAAATAATAAAAATGAGGCTAGCTTTTTGATAAAGTAGTTCTGGTAGGAAGGAACAAGATTTTCCATTATACTTCCTGAATGCGATGCCTTTGAAGGATGGCTCATCAGAAATGTATATAGCAATCCTGTTTCAAGACATTCTCAAGAATTCCCTTAATTAGCCATCCATGCTTGCTGTACTTATCCATCATAATATGTGCAGTGTTATATTTGCTATCTGTAATCTCTTTGTTGGTTTTGATTCTTCTGAAATGCCTTTTTACCCCTCCAATGAAAAATACCAAGAGAGCTTTCATTCAAGAAAATATGCTCGGCATCTGAAAGTTTGGGATATGTAGGAGTCACATCCTTTTTGTACAGTTTCATTTAGTACAGTGGGAGTTTAACTCCTTGCTGTCTCTGTTAAAACAAAGTCAAGCTTAGGGAACTTGAGGTGTAGATGTTCAGTGCAGGGGGATCGTTTCAAGGGAAAGACCCACAGCAGCTGCTCTCCTGGAAAGAGGGCAGATTTGTGCTCACAGTGCTGTGTCCCAGAAAGGCAGAGCACCACTCCTACCACTGCAAAACAGCTGTACAGCAGCTATAATTTTGGTGCTGGATAGGGAAGACTCCCTGGAAGCACTTACCTTTCTGAGGCTGGAGGGCTCTGCAGGCTTAATAGGCTGCATGTTCAGTTGTTATAGATCTAAAGCCTAAGGCATGATATCTCCATGTTAAGTTTTTTGCACAGCTCCTCTTTTATTTTCCAGTACTGCTCTGACTCCATAGTCAGGTTAAAAGCTGTAAAAGCTGATGAGGAAGTATTGGGTATTTGGACTGGAATGAAAATAAACAACATTGTGATTTTGTTACCTTCTTAATTTTGGTCGATCTGGGTGCCACAGGGGCTCCTTCACTCCCTGCCATCTGTAGCTGTTCTGCTTTGACAACCTTGTGTTCTGGCTATGGTCTGTGCCACTACACACACTTTGCACATTAAATACATTTTCTCCCACTCACAAGCCACCATCTCCCTCTCTTCACTGTATTTGTTCATCCGAGACTATATGGCACCCAGTAAAAATGTAGGAAATGTTGATTCTGCGGCATGAGAAAACTGGCTTAGCATCCCACCAAGGTCTGGACTGCACATGAGCAAGAAAGCTATAATGTTCTCTAGGAGGGCCTCCGAGAACACTTGCCCTGTAGCAAAGACACAGCCATGGGGCTGATTTACTCTTTCTGCACCTGGGGAATTGCCAGAGATCTTTACAAGAGGGATATAAGAGAAGGCAGGATCTGGCTCATTGACAAAGAGATTTCAGGCCAAATGACTCACTTCTGGAGGAGTCAGACAGTTTTTCAGAGGACATGACTTACAAGGAAATTCAGTAGCTGAGATTTATTTATTTTTCAGGGCCTGTTGAGCTTTTTTTAGGTCTTAAACAGTAGATCTGCATACACAAAGAACACAGACTTCAGAGTCATGAGGTTTGAGGACAAACTTCATAAATGGTCACTTGTTGTGACTCACCCACAAAGGCAGAGAAAGCAGGTTTTTAGCATCTTATTGTAGCCCAGATCATAAGACCCTGGTGCTTGTTTATGTGAAGATTGCAAGCTGAGCATTTGCCTCTGATTATAAACACATCATTTGTGAAAGCATCCATCCTGAAAGATAGAAGTTTGCTTCTTATGAGAATTGTCTCTTTTTCCCCCTCAGGTCTCATTGAAGCTTTGCCAAAGAGTTCAAGTAGAGAGCAGTCTCACAAAATTGAGAGTCACCTAATGTACTGTAGTGTATTCCTTACTCTGACAGTTTCTAAATATACTGCCAGAGAAGGGCCAGGGTGTTCAGGGAAAGACCACGCTGACAAAAGTATGAACATCCAGTACAAACAGCCAGACAAAGACTAAGGTGTAATACAGTGGACTATCTGGAACATAACTCTATAAAGTTGCATTACCTTGAAATTCTTCACATTCTGTGCAATAGTTTATACCTTAAGTCGTTTTAGCATTTACTGCAGTACGAACTATGTGTGTCATATTA
Organism: Coloeus monedula; assembly: GCF_965178545.1. Lineage (NCBI taxonomy): Eukaryota > Metazoa > Chordata > Aves > Passeriformes > Corvidae > Coloeus > Coloeus monedula. The sequence continues at coordinate 78,762,855 of NC_138782.1, forward strand.
AACTCCCAACTTACTCTGGATGTCACCAAAAACTAATTTTGTTAATTATGTTTGTTTGCCTGTCTGAAACTGGGAATATTATAATATGTGATAGTTCTAATGAAAAGTTTACTTTTGCCATAATAACTGGAAGTGATTATACTATACAATTCTCAAGAAGAACCTCACCAGTGAAATAAAAGGATAGGAAATGGCTTAAAATAAATTGATATTTCCATTTGAGAAGTCATATAAAAATGTTGGTAGGCATTTTGTTATGTAACATTTCCATCTTCAGAACAATCACTCTTGCATGGGACAGAAAATTATTTGATACCTTCTCATGATAAAATTAGGGTCTGCTTCACTAAAATATGACTTGAAAGTCTGAATTAAACTCTAAAAACAACAGTTCCAGATTCATAGCGTTTGGCTACTTTTCAAATCCATTTTTGATTGACCAATTTTGCTATAGATAATATAACTGCAAACAAAACACATTTACAGAAAGCTTTTTGTGTGGTAGAATTTTAAATCTACCAGTTAAAACCTTGCCACAGCACTGGATTAAAAAAAAAAGTGGCATTTTTCTGTTACATAGATATTAATTGGGGTTTCCTTGTCACAATGAAGGGTTACACAGAAGGCCATCTGAAGAATCTTCTTATAATACACCATCCCAGTGCTTACAGATGGCACTGATTTACTCATTTCTCTAGGCTTGCTTAATATTATTATGTTTCTCTGGTGTAAAAGGAAACAACAGTCAGACATAATGTAGGAAGTCTCCTAATTAGAAAGAAAAACATAAGTAAGAGATTAAAAAAATATTTTACTAATCAACTGCAGCTGCATTTTACAATTACATTTTACAATTTATCTCAGAGATAAATCATGTAGCTTGTCTAAGCACAACAAAGTGAGCTGGCAAAATAAAATACAACCTCTTTCTGTAAATAGTTCTTGTACTGGGGCCAGACTTTGTACTCTACTACCAGGTAAAAATGGGAGCAGCAGTGGAGGTTGACTGGGGAGATGTGAGGAAGGTGCCACATTCCCAAGAAACTGAGGAATACACAAATGGTCCCTTTCCTGGCAGCAGCAGCGTGCAGCATTTAGGCAGGCACCTATTCTGCCTGTGTCTAAAACCAACTCTACTCAGGGTGCTCCAGCTTTGTCACAGCTAGAATTTCCAGCATTTATGGATTTGTAGACCTGAAGAAGGATTAAGATACTTTTTTTTTAGAGTTGCAGCCATGAGTTTTAGTGGTATTTTGCTTGCACTAAGCCTCCAGCTGCTGTTCCAGAGGTGTGGAAATTGCTCATAGCCCTCTGCAGATGCCTTAGATTCCACAGAATATTTCAAATAACACAAAGTGCCTATATTTATGTAACTAAACTGAGACTTATGTGTCCACATGGAGATCACTGCAGGTGAACAAAATATCTAATCTTCCTTTGTAGCCTGTGGAGTTCTACTCTTTAAGGTCAACAGAGACCTGACTTTGTTCTCTGTGGTCCTTTTACACTATTGACAAGGTCTCTACTTACTGAGATGAGAGCTTACACATCTGCCTCCTACGCACCTTTATTTGGAGCTCAATCCCACTCTAAATTCTGGTTTAAATTCTGGTAGTTTTTTGTTCTCATTGAAACTGGACATTTTTTTATTGCTATTTAAATTGTGATGATATCTAAGATGTCTGCAGTTTGAGATTGAATAGGTCATTAATTATGTCAACTTTAAAGTCTAGCTTGGTGGTGACAGAAGCAGCACATTCACCTGTGCCACACTGGCAGGATGGTAATAGTGTGAACAATTTACTACAGAAGACTCCAGAGAGCAGACTGTGAGGTAAATATGAGCATGCAAGTTCTCTTCCTGCTGACATGTTCAGGGGACTGCTCTGGAAAGCAGCATTGCTTTTAACCAAGTGTTTACTCTTCTTCATTGCAAGAGAGAAAGCTCCTCTCAGTCTAAAAGAACACGGGACGACCAGAAGGCATAGAAAATGTTATTTGCAGTCATCTGTAAACAGCTCCAGCCAATTCTGTTTGTTCCTTAGCTCTATCAACACCAAAATGGATTAGAAATTAAAAAAAAAACCCTCTACATATCTGTCAAAAGTGAATTATTAAGGGATTTCTTAATTTCCTTCTGATGTCGCACCTGAGAAGTCAAAAAGGAGGATGAGAAATAGTCTATTTCATCTAGATACTGACTATAGATTAGAGAAACAGCAGGAGGAAATAAAAAATAACTGAACTAGACTGAACGTGAATGGTCTTGGCTGGATGAAGAAGAAATGTCCATGGACAAACTTGGAAAGCTTAAAGATGGTGTTCAATTTATCTAAGTAACTTTGTTCACTTGGATTTAGCTCACAAAGCTTGGTGCTTAAATAGGATATATAGTCCCAAATTTGGGTGTTGCGATGGGCAATTACCCTTGGGTGAATAAAAATGAGGCAGATTTTTTTCATCCTATTGTAAATACCTAAGTATGAAAAGTTGAGTTCTAAATATTTGCCTTCCTGACTCAGGACAATTATTAGACATTATATCTTAGGGATTGTGCTTTATGGCTTGCAAATAACAGTCATGTGTTTTAATGTATTTAATTTTACTGGCCTGACTTTCACATATTTTAAGAGCTCTCTACCTCTCCTTGGCAGCAGAAGAAATTTATCTTGCCAGAGGAATATAAAGGGCCTGTAAATGGAAATCAGGGCTCAGTTATTCTATTTCTGAACATCAAGGTCTCAGGTATTAGGCTGTTTGAGATTATTGTTACCTACCCAACCATAATGTGAAAGTGAAATCATGCAATGAAGAATGTGCTAGGATGAGTAAAATATTTCCCCCTTCTGTTGTTCTATTTTGTTTCCTTACAGTTAAGAGAAGCATAAAATGTGCAATTGAATCCTGTTTGCTTGATATTAAGATAATAATTTCATGCACATACCCATACAAACAATGCTGCAATGAAAACTGAATACATTCCTGCAGCCCATGAAAACCTGAAGTAAATGGCCTTACTCTAAATTAACTAATAAAACTTTCCTAATTATGCATAGTAAAAGGGTAAAGGAGAATGATAGCAGGAAATTCCTTTTGCCTCATGCTACGGGTTTGGAAATGCAGTGACATCATTCCTATTGCCAGGCACTGGAGGAGATCATAATGGGGTATAATTGTTGCTTGCTCATTTGATTGAACTCCAAAACTATATCAAATAACACTTAATTATGCAGTAGAATACCATTACAGAAGAGAACTCAGAATTGAGGGCTCAGTGCAAGCAGAAGCATTTAATAATTACACAACTCCTGTAGAAGCAAAGGGATAACTTGCTGCTAATTAGTCTGGAATTTTACGCTCACAATATCCTAAGTAAATCTAGTGAAAATTAGTTGGGAGCCTGAACATACAGTTTTACTATAGCTCCATCTGGTACATGCCCTCCAATTACCCAGCACGTTGGCTGGCTGTTTGAGGGACACATTTGATATCTGGCCAAGTTTAAAGGTCTGCTGGAGGTAAAACAATGCCCACCCTTTTACAAGGGGATCATTGTTGCTCAACAATAATGCTCTCTGGCTTATTTGAATGTCAACAATTCAGAAAAGTTGATGTTTGGAGCCATCAAATAAAATGTTTTTGTGAAACAGTTTATTATTTCAGTGGTAATTATTTGAATCATTCATGGTAAAGGATGTTTGCTAATGAGAGCTTGGCTGCTGTAAATTCCAGGGAGACTGAATGCTCTTTGTGCTGACAAAAAGGCCCAAATCACTGGAGAGCGACTGACTGGACAAATCATTCATCTATGCAAATGCCAGCTGAAATGGTCAGATGCATTTATTACCCTGCTCATTATAGTAAACAAGGCAGAAATCGTGACTGGCAGTTATCAACTTGCCCTGAAGTGTGATTTGTTCTCCTACCACTATTTAAATGAGAGGAAGAAAGGCATGCCACCAGGGACTTTTTCGGTTTATAAAAGAGTAAATGTCACATAGCCCAGTGCTTAAAGACTTTTGATTGACAAATGTTTTATTTGACATATCAAACAATAATGGTTTTTATACCAAATAGTCCATATTTGTTAGCAGAAATTTAACCCCTGGAAGAGTGAGAACTGATTTTTCAGAATGCTCTGAATCCAGATGGAAAGTTAGAAGTAAAAAGCAACTCTCTAACTGGGTGGACTGGAACGAGAGTAGTGTGGAAAGATGTTTTTCACGCAGGCTTCAAATGAACTGCTGTCTCAGTTGCTTCAAGAAAGCATCTCACATTGGCAAGGCTAATAGCACGTAACAGAAGGAAATAAAAAAGTGATTTATTGCTTTTTTTCTTAAAGGAAATACAAGAGCCATTTGGGAGTTCTAAACAGGACCTGCCTCATCCTCAAACTATGTTCCTAGAATACTTATGCTTGTAATAGGATGGGATATAGCCTGACTTCTTTGAAGAATGTATGGATTTGATAACCAGAAATTTTACTGGAAAAAATAAAAACAAACAAAAAAGAAGGATATGAACATAAGATTAAATTCTTATTTGTATTATGAGTGTGTGATTGCTGCTACCTTTTATTTTAACAAGCACAGGCTTGCACAGGTGAGCTGTCATTATTGAATATGAACCAACTTTTATACAGGTGGTTCTAAGACCCTGTAAAAATATTTACAAAATTCTAAGTCCTCCAGTAATAAACAAGAAAGAAATGACACATGATGCTTCATATCATTTGCTGATGATGTCTTTTTCATGTTTGTTAGCCAGTGCAAGGGCCAGATGGAAAAGCATATATGCTCTATCCAAATGTGGACGTACACTGTTTGAGAACAACCTCTTTCAGATTTATAGAAGTAGGAGGACAAATTCTGAGCCACATCCTTGAAACACTTTCCATCCAGAAAAGTAAACTGGATCTCAAGAATGAGATCCTGAAACTGAAGAAAAATCAGGGATCATTAGGTATTGTAAGAGGAGAATAAAGCCCTTTGATTGTGACTCTCAGAGAAAGGGGGGATGGGGACACACACACGAGCCTACCTGCCTGTACCTTCTAACCAATGTATATTGTTGAGCTGAGATTCTGCAACCCAGGTAGCCTGAAAGAGAAATGCTAAGTGGAAAAGAAGCAAGAAAAAGGGTATCAGAAAGATTGCTTTGGGTTATCTGGGAAATATAATGTGATTTTAATAATAGTATGAATATGAAAAATACTACCTATTAGCCAGAATGATAGAGGGAGGAATTTAAAAAAGCGTCTATATAATGCTTTACGGCTCTTGTGAATCAAATATTAACCAATTCATTCTCTCATTAGCTCCGTGAAGTAACATCATTAATCCTCCTTTGTGAAGGGGGAGCATCTGCATACATAGATAAGTGATAGATATTTAAGGTCACTCAGCTGGCTGCAGCTGGCCTGGGTGTTACTACCTTGAGTATTTGATTTCCATGTGTGTGCCTAGCTATTACTGTAAGCAGGAGTTTGTACAGGGACATTTCCTACGTGCTGAAAATGGGTCACCACAGCATTAACTTGCACTGCACACCTCAACTATCAACATTTAAAGGTTCCTGCTTTATAACATCATAAAAAAACCACTTGTCATCGTGGTTATCACTACTGTCATTAGAAACACAGGATTTTTCATGCCAACCTGAAATACTGATTCTTATTCCCAGTATCCAGTGTGTGTGGAAGTAGGTTGGCCTGGTGCTTGAGAGTAATATCCTTGGCTAGTCAGGCTGTACTGCCTTGCACATAGAAGGAAAAATCATCCATAGATATCCTGAAACCACAAGGACATCTGTTGAGATATACCTTGCAGACAGAGGACTACAAAGAGTCTTGCTGATCACAATCCAAGAGTAGTATTTGATTTTGAAACATCATGCAAAGATGACTGTCAGAAGATAATTATTGCAAATACAGGGAAGAAAATATTCCCATTTTTTTCTAACATGGCTTCTATTATTAAGGCTAAATGTTCTCTCTCACTCTGATTGTAATACATTCTGGACACACATACTAAAAAATTAAAAGTAATTTGTTACCAGCATCTGCTTTGCAGGCATTTTGACATTACCCTCCTGTCTTGGGATACATCCGGCTTTTATTCATGGGAGCCCCTGCTCCTCCTCCCTCCTGTGCCTTCACATTCCCCTTTGATCATCCTCATTCCCCTGATTTCTGACTCAGTCTCTCAGAAGCTGCTGTGTTTAAATGCTCCCGTTGGTCCCCCATTCCAGCTGCCATCCATCTCCTTCAGACCTGCCACGTCATTCCAGAGTCGTTGCTTCTGCTCGTCTTGAGGGTGCTGTCACAAGGGGCTGATTTAACACAGTGCAAGAGGCAGACAAATGGTTAGCTGCAGACATAGGACAGGCCAAGGGAGCTTTTCAAAAGCAATAAATAGCCTTCTTGGGCTTGAGAATTTTGCAGCTGAAGAAGGCAAGGTGCTAATAAGGCAGGGAGGAGCACCTGCTCTTCCATGACATTGCTGCTTCCACCTTCTCCACTGGAGAAAAAGTTAAAGTTGATTAATATAGTTCAGGAAGGTTTCAGGATTAATTTTCAGGAATGTGAAGTAATCAACATTTTTCTCAAGCAGTTAGTAGGTTCAGTCAATAACAATGCCATTGTCAGAACTAACTATGTGCCCAGAATAAGTGATTATCAGGAAGCCAGGGACAGGACAACACTCAAAGGGTTATAATAATAAAGAGGAAAGAATTTCATAAACAATGCTAAATATGTTTCATTAATGAGAACTGGAAGCTAACAGCAGGCAGCAAAAAAAAAAACCTGTTTAATTTTGCTGGTTATTCCAAATAACTTCTTGTCCTCTGTGTGGAGGTGAGTGGGCTGCTTGCACATAAGCAGTTTTCTGTGCATCCCAAACCTGTGCAGGAGCTGCAGATATCATTGCAGCTTCAGTCTTGGACTGATGATCCCTAGCTATGTTCTCCAAACAGTAAGGAAACCTTTTGATGCAGGAACAGAGAAATCAACAGATTAAAAAAAAAAACCCAAATGAACAGATTCAAACCAAACACCACTCTGGTAAAAACTAAGAATAAAATCATTCTGCCCTGAAAAACATATTCCACTGTTCTTAGCAACTGCACACTGTTACCCTGTTTTTGGATAAACTAATTAATTGCATTACCAGTAACTCACTGACAAATTTCATGATGTGCTGGAGGAAAAACCTCCAGGAAGAACTGACCTACCTAAGATCTTCCTTATGCTATTTTATAATGGGTTAATTCCAGTCACTTCAAAGTGTAAAAATCAGTACAGAAGCAGGCCAACTCTTTTATATATACTTGTAGTAAAAAACTATAGAACAGTCATAATTAGTTGAAGTCATTGGCACATGTCCTTAACAGCCTGAAACTGAAGGGACAATGGAACAAATAAAACAGTGAAGATATTTCTACATTTAAAAAATTATTCCTTACACAATCTGAGCTGTGTCCAATAGAAAGATATTAATATCAGTCTTTTCATTATTCAGAATTCTTTCAACAATTGCATCCAAATTAACATAACCATCTATTTCCATGAGAGCACAAATTCATGCTAATTGTATATTAATTCCCAGGATGAATAACTGAAGTATCAGATGCAACAGCTCAAAAAACTATATCTTATTTAGTGCTTAAGTTACAAGTTATAAGCCTTACATTGATCAAGAAAATTGTACCTAGATCTTCATTAACATACCAGGAATCAACCTACAGCTGACAAAATCAGAGACCATGCAGGTTTAACAGTGTGTGACTCTGCTGTGTTTGACTCAGCCTGAACATACCTGAGTCTTTAAAGTGCTGGTAATTTTACAGCCAGGAACCATCACCTCCCATTACTCCACAAGACCCCTCCAAAGCAATAACGCTGTGCAGATGTAGAAAAGGAACTATTGGAAAATGATGCCTAGTTTTTCTTGTTTGGGATCAGCTAGCATTTACTCCCACTTTCCAGTATTTCTCCCTGGCAATGCTGAACGGAGAACTTACATGTAAATGTTCTGCCCATTATGATTCCTCTGTGTACTAATACGACACCATGTTGCTTGATATTGCCTCCCATTAACCTTCTCTTTATAAATACTACCTAGATCATGAACCTACTTTATCAATTAGGGAAAGCAGCCAAATTCTTGCAAGAAAATATGTCAATTTCAAAAGCTAAAATGTTGCAAAATAGAAGGAGATAGCTAAATAAACTAAGACACAATTTACTAACAACTAACAGCTTGCTTGTTTCTGACTAGCTGTAGAACAGAAATAGAGCATCCAGCTCACTAAGGTAGAAAATTCCAGTATAATTATTAGCCAAGAATGAAAAAACCCCAGACCCATGGCTTTTATATTCTGGTCATTTGAATGCCAACATGGTACCCATGCATATTTCAGAAGTGACTTAGTCCAGTTGTTTCTATTGCTGTAAGAAGTTCATTACTAAGCAGAGAATGCTTGGGTCAGACATCTGACTGTGCTATTTTGTATTTGTACCATATCCATACTTCAGGGACTTTCACAAATTAAGGAGTTCAGAAGTGTTTCCTGAGTGTGTGTGTCTATGCGTATGGAATTTACAAGCACACATACACTGTGTACCTTTTAGCTGTTGGTATAGCAGGGAAAAGAAGGTGGATACAAGCTTCTAGTTAGAAGCTGAAGCTCATTAAGTCTTTCCTGAAATTGGCTGCTAAAAGCTTATCTATTTAGGGAAGTGTCAGTTTCTTTACTTACACATTATCTGCTCAAAACAAAAAGGACAAAGATCAAAACTAGAGAAATCTTGCCAGCTTTAAACACCTGCCCTAGCAACATGAGCCCTCCTTTCTCAATCCATTTCCCTAGTTTGCTCTACAGTCTGGAAGAATGCTTGAATGACAAGCTCAGATGGACAACCAGAAACCATTTATCCTCAACTCTGAGAGGACTGAATTTCTGCTGGCAAACTGACCCTATCTCTTTGAGAAGATAGCTTCCGTTTTTGTGCCCTTGCTTGCTGAAGAGGACTCATTAGGTTAACCAAGAGGTCATGAGGTCATTAACTGCCCAAGTTGTGGTAGATTTCCCATGACTTTTTAAAGCTTGCATACATTTAGAGCTTCCAGACTTTCCTTCACTAAAATTCAGGAATAATTTTGTTTTAGAAGAAGGCAACAAAATAGGGTGCTGAATTCTAATATATATTCTGAAATATTCCATCACAAAAGAAGCTTTTCAAAGTGCTTTGTATATTTCTGCTCCTCTTTTTTTTAATAAAACACAGCAAGCACTATAACATCCTTAACTTTTTATAGATATATTTTCTTATACTGTCTTTAAATATATCAATTTTACTTTTCATATTTGTGTGATATCTCTAGCAATGGAGAAAGGTATTAAATAAGCATATGGTTTTACTGTTGGCATATTTATATGGCTGAAAACAGCTTTTCTGCATCAGTGGATGCATATGCTATTTCTGAAAGAAAAACTTTTGCCCATCTGATCTATCATATCGGAAGCCTAAGACATCATCTGCAAAGCACCACCACCAGCTTCTCCACTCAGTGCTGCTGATAACAATGCTAACATTGATCCAATTGGAACAGCAGTAAGAACTTCACGTACTTTTCAATGCTTTCCAGGTTTCTAAGCCCTGGGTGGAATCATCTCACTGTTTAGCGTCTGTAACTCTTCAGTTCTGCTGAGTTCTGATTTGACTGATCATGTCATTGTGAAAGGCGGCAGCAGTGGATGAGCCACAGTCCATTTTGTAGCCATGGAACACAGCTGACCTATAAAAATATCTCTGGTCATATGAAGGTATTGTATAGAGTTTAAAATAGTTATGTGATGCTTGATGAGAGGATGACAATGTCTTTTTGTGAGGCTAAATGACATAGCTCTATTGAGATCAATATGGCTCAGATGTGCAAACACTGAAGTCCTGCACTGCAGCTGTATCTACTCCCCTGTTTTTTGTCCGAAAAAACACACGTATGGACATTATACACATCTATCTCAAAACTACCCATCCCCTACTCCTTGTTGCCAGACATTTCATACAGCCATTCCACATTAAAATATGAAAACACTGATAAATTTCTAAAGAAAAAGTAATGGCATGATAAATGACACTTGAGCTGATTAACAGTTACTCCCAATCAATATCATAAGTCTGATAAAACACTAATTGTCCTTCTGACTGTTAGAACTTTCTTTTCATTGTAATTTTCATGAAATTACAATGAGACCTTGTTTAAATGTACATTACAGCTCTCTTGCTGTAAAGAGGGAATCAGTTGTCCCTGTTCCTTCAGTGTACCTGCCTGTGATATCTCTCTGCACTCCTAGCAGCCTGCAAGGAAAGCCTAGACTAGAAACAGCCAAGCACTGCACCAGGAGCACTTAGTTTTAGAAATCTGACATTCAGAAGGTTAAAGCAGCAGGTCTGGTTCAAAGAAAGTAGGTGCTTTGCCAGAATTGCCTCTGGGAAAATTTTTATGGCACAGACACCTAGAGCATTTACTTGTCTGCTGGAAGAGAAAAATGGTGGTAGCCCAAGGGCTGAGGGAATTTCCTACTTATTCTTTCAATTGTTATTCAGGTTTCAATGTTACTGTATATCTTACTAAAATGTTATACAGGTTTTACAGTCCTGCTCTTAAATTTCAATAGAATGCCGTAACAAGCTGTGCAGTGTCAACACAAAAGCTTAATAAGATTGTATCTATCTCTGTCTCTTTAGATCCCTATATGAAGCCTACTGCTGGTTAAAATTAACACATTATCCTTACTGGATCCTACTGTTGCTGACAAAGGATTCTGGTCTAAAACTTGTCTGAAGATTCTTGCACAACGACCTCCTTGTATATGGTAGATTTTGCTATCTCAGATTCGCTAATCCTCATCAAAAATCTCACAAAGACTTCAGTCAGCACATCCTTTCCAGGCTTTAGGATTACTCCTCACATTTCTGCAGAAAGACAAAAAGGAAAGAAGAAAGATGTTTAACCATGACATGTCCAGGTAATACTGTATTTTCATAAATCAGGATTTTCTCACTCTTTATGCTTTTTTTAAAGCTTAATTACATATCATGTGGAGTGTTTACACAGTACAGGCAGTGCTTAGCCATTCAAATGCTGAATCTGTTACTCTCATATAATTTATAAATTATATCTATATAAAATCATGTATACTAGGGATTTTACAGAAGGCAAAGGAAGACACCACCCTTGCTCTATGAGTCTATAGCCTAAATTTTATGTGATCTACCAAGAACTAGTAACAAGAAGCAGAGACACAGATGAAACACAGCAGTTGTTTAATAGCATATAAAATTTAAGCACATACTTGTACTGTAGCACATTCTTCTCTTTTATCTTTTGATAAAAATAAAAGAAAATAAAGATAAAATGCAGTAAATATCATCAACCACACAATACAGAATTTTCATAAAGCATAGCAGAGATAGAGAGAATGCTACACAAAATATTGTTACATGGGGAAAAAACCTCACAGGGAATAAAAAATTTCCTTTTGAAAAGATTTCAAGCTAACATAAAAGCCAAAGAATTGTTAGGCCTGGCTCATGGAAACACCTACAAACTTACTCAGTCTCATTGACTTAGTATACTTTCTCTTCCATTTCAAAGAACATATGTAATTTCACATATCAAAAAGCAGTAATGCCGGTCCAAAAGGCAGTGAGATGTTTTCCATGCTGGGTTAATATCCTGGGATGCAGAGGAAGCCAGAAAGAACAACTCACACCAGTGGCAATGGTGTTATGCATACGCACTCAGAGCTGCTTTGCAGTTAGCAGTTGGCTAAGTTTGTTGTATTAAAAATAACTCACTGATTAAAATAATTTCATTATTTTTAGGGTTCAATTTAACACTTTAACATACAAAGATTTGCAAAGTGGTAATAAAATTCAGATTAGTTTCCTGCTGGGAACAGGACCTGGTGACTTAAAAGTCAGCTAGTTTCCTGCATGAATTGTTTACTTACAAAACATTTTCTCAAACGATAAGTTAGAAATAGCAACACAAGCCTCCTTTGTTTGCAAACTTAACTAAAGTGTTATCTTATTTTCAGTAGGAGCTGTCTCCTATGGCTTTACACAAGGCTCAGGTAAGCCTCACTGCTTCATCAGGAGATCCTTTGTCCTCACTATAAATCCCTTTGCTACATATACCTTTTCAACAATCACTTTGCCTGGTAAACTGGATCTGGACATCTTTTGTGAGTGCAGAATATAAATGAGCCTTGGACCTCCAACAGCCAATAGCTGATGTGTGGGATCTTTACCTCCTCCTGTGGAAAGTTTCCCTCTTGACATTTTCATCGGTTGTAGCAATGGTGCCTTGGGATGAGTTAAAGTACCTGACTGTGAACCCAAGACCTAGTGACCTGTCTTGGAAGTCAAAAGTAATTGAAATATCACCTGCCATATCACTCCCTTATGTGCCTTTGGTATAGACACAGACATAACTTACTCTCATTTATCCATGCCACTCACATGGCCTTTCCATGCTCTATACCTATTTTTGAAATAACAATATTCCTATTGCCTGCAGTAAGATTTCCCCTCATGAGCAAGACATACCACTGCTTATAATAATGAACAAAACCTGAAGGAGAAGCAGGATGTGATTAAGACATGAATTTCGTGATTACAAAGTTTGATTAACACGCAGAAGCCAAGTTTCTTTCTTATTTTACAAATAGAAGGTTTCCTGTACTGCTCTACCAGTGTATTTCCTTTCAACACAGTGGACTATTTCTGGGACATATTCTATGCCTAATTTTACTGCTGATGTGGATACAGAAATATGTATAAAGTGTTCATGTGCCATAGCTCACTGGAAATTATCTGTCGGCTCCAGATGTGGATAACTGTTGAATAAAAACAGATCATCAATTGATTTTTGCAAAGGCTGTGGAATGACAATTTGACAGTAATTTAGAGCACATATTGAATGCACATAGCGTGACTTTGAGACAGCAGCCTAGACAAAAAGGACACTGTCACCCAATGTCCGCTATCCCCTTCAATAAATACTAGTCTCTCTGCAGTTTTAAAATACAAATGCCATTGGGCAGCCTCTGTGAATAATGATGGCGTTGGTTTTGTAATTTCTCTAGCTTGTTAAGGATGTGTTCACACAGCACATCCTATTTGCTGTCTGAAAGCTTGAGGATGGTCTGTTCTAAGTGAAGAGAGATGTACTCCAGTGACACCTTTCGTGCCCTTAGACACCTACCATAGGAGTGAATGGGATTTTCTGGATCACCTGGAGGTATCCATGTCTTCCCACGATTTACAGAATAAGCCCAGCAGACTAGAGCAAACATCGAACTTTGACAATGGTAATTTTAAAAGCAATCTGTTCCAGACTCTGTGAGCTGGCAGATGGATGGACTGTGAGGAAAAACTTTTCTTATCCATCTACCTTTTGCACTGATACAGAATTCAACCTCCATACAGTATTAAAATAAACACAGGATAGGAATGATTTGGCCAAACATAGACCTCTGTACAAATGTATTGTCTCCTCCTTTCTCTTTATAGCAGACAATAGACAGAAATAGAAACTTTTGGGTTCCTGTTCTTAGGTGATAGATTGAATGCTAATATAGAAGTCTTAAATGGGTTAGATAAATTGTGTCTTCCAAGTATTCCCTCTCTCTTCATTTAATTTGAAAAGGGAGGATAGCATGAGAGGTATAAAACCTAAAATGAAAACAAAATAAACTACAAAAATTCATCTTCATGCCTAACCTATTTTCTGACTCATCAAACTTATTCATAGTCTTGTTTCCAATTTAATTTTGTATTGAAAATTCAAACTTTGAGCTGGACACTTCCTGGGAAGGTGGTTATTGAAAGCACCTTTATAAATACTCTAGTAGCTTGCATCCAATTGCAGGACTGAGGTGAGGATAAATGATGCCAAAAGGCTCTTTACACTGCTGTCACTGAAACCTGAAGAGTCTAGCTTCCTCTTCCATAGAAGCAGTGCCTTAAAATTTGGGGCTCAAATTGTTATTTTAAAATAGTACAGTGGTGTCTGAGGCACATAAAACATGTGTGTATATATGTGCATTTCTGCATGTGTGCACACAGGTGCATGCAGGCGTATGAATCACCCATAAGCTGGTCATCCTGGCATGTCTCCTGTGGAAAGCAGGGTTGTGTGGTGGCTTGTCTGCCGCTGCAGTTAGCAACCGAGATGTACTCTATACTAAACTTAAAGATTTCTATATCTGCAATTTATTATAAATGCATAGAATTTATATTAAAGCATTATACAAAAAGCACCTTAGATAGCAAGCATTTGCATATTTTCTGGGTTTTTAGATTTGTATTTGACCACCTAATACAAGTCAGCAACTCCATTTTCTACTGTAACTGAACGATCCCAGGTACCATCTAACACAAAGCATTGCTGGAGACCTGAGGAGACCAGATGTAGTACCAGCAATTTTGGCAGTCATTGCCAAAGCTCTGACTGGAAGGGGTGTTTGGGAGAGAAAACACAAGTGCTTGAACACACGTACCAAATTAAATTATATGGACACAAACCATGACACTTCCTTTGCAATATGCCAGGTAAGAACCCAAGAGGCACTGCAGTATGCTGGAGCAAGCATTAAGATCACTTAAAAACAGGGCTGCCCTTATGACATGCTTGGGACTCAAACTTGACTTTGAAAGCATAACCCGATCGGGCTGAGGCTGGGGCAAGACTTACATGCTGCCTGGTAAAAAGCGCTGGGACAACCCAAACTGGGGCTCGTCACGGGCAGGTGGGCTCATGGCACCCACCTCACCGCAGCCTTTGTATCTGCAGAGGCCACATGACACAAGGCAGAGCAGGCCTGAGTCGCAAACCACAACACAGCAATAACCCTGGAGGGAAGGGATGTCATCCAGAGGGACCCTGACATGCTTGAGAGGTGGGCCTCTGTGAACCTCATGAAGATCAATGGACTCAAGTGCAAGGTCCTGCACCTGGATTGTGGCAATCCACAAATTGTAGGGACACACCTACATGGTGGGTGGAGAAGAGACAGAACCACACTGTGGAGAAAGACCTGGGTGTGATGGCTGATGAAAAACTCAACATGAGCTGGCAATGTGCTCTCACAACCCAGAAAACCAATGGAGTCCTGGGCTGCATCAAAAGCAGTGTGGCCAGCAGAGCGAGGGAGGTGATTCTTCCCCTCTACTCTGCTCTCATGAGATCCCACCTGGAGTTCTGTGGACAGTTCTGGTGTCCCCAGCGTAAGGAGAACATGAAAGTATTGGTGCAAGTCCAGGCTAGAGCACCTCCCCTACGAATGCTGAGCAAGTTGGGGCTGTTCGGCACGGACCAGAGAAGGCGGTGTGGACACCTCATGGCAACCTTCCAGTATCTGAAGGGGTCTACTGGGAAGCTGGAGAGGGACTCTGCATCACGAACCGTAGTGATAGGACAAGAAGTAATGGGTACAAACTGAAAGAGGGGAAACTTATGTTAGACATTAGGAAGAAACTCTTAACCATGAGGATGGTAAGACACAGGAACAGATCACCCAGAGAAATCGTGGACGCCCCTTCCCTGCCATTGTTCAAGGCCAGGCTGGATGGAGCTTTGACCAACTTGCCTACCCATGGCAGTGGGGTCGGGGCTAGATGATCTTTAAGGGCCCTTCCAACCCATATAATTCCATGATTCTGCTATCCCACAACAAACCCGCCGCGCCCGCCGTCCGCCGGGACCGCGCGGGCCCGCCCCGCGCCGGGGCTCGGGCAGGCGCAGCCGGCGGCCCCGCCCCCGCCGCGCCGCTTCCCCCGGTTCCCGCCCCCGCCGCCCTCCGTGCGCGGCGCTTCCGGCGGCGCCCGGCGCGGCGGCGGCTCCGGCGGCCCGGGCGGCTCCGCCCTCCGGACGGGGTAGGGTGGCGGCTCCGGCGGCGGCGGCGCCGGGCGGGCGCGGGGGGGCCGCAGCGCCGGGCCCTGAAGCAGCCCCGGTGCGGGGCCGGCCCTGGGCGGCCGGTGCGGGCGGCCGCGGGTGTGCGCTCCCCGTCCGCCCGCCCGCCCGCCCGTGGGAGGCTGCGGGGCCGGGCCGGGCCCGGCTGGGCTGGTGGTGCTGTCGGGGAAGGGACGCGGAAGGCAGCGGCGGCGCTGGGCAGTCCTGCCTGTCTCTGCTCGCCGCTGCCCCTGGGCCTCGGCGGGAACTGCCCCCGGGGAGAGGAACTGCCCCTGTCGGTAGAGAGCGCGGGCGCCCAGGGAGTGGGAAGTGGTAGGGATGGGATGGAGCAGGGAGGGGAAACAGTGCTGGGACCAGACAAAGCGGGCAGGGCTGGGCACGGGTTGTGCTTCTCTCTCCTGCGGGTCCTCCGCCGCTGCTCTGTCCCTGCGGTGTTACACACTTACACGGCTTCACCCAGTTGCCCGATCACAACACAACAGAAAGCAGGATAGGAGTTGAACTAGCGATTTTATTTTATTTTATTTTATTTTATTTTATTTTATTTTATTTTATTTTATTTTTATTTTTTGGGTGTGTACTTTGGGGTGCTTCACTTCTTGTGGACTGTTATTTGCAACCAGTGTAGTCCGACAAATGGACACCAGTTGGATGTGAATGGGCATGATTAGGATGAGAGAACACAGTCTTAAGTTGTGCCAGGGAATATTTTGGTTGGCCATGAGGAAGAATTTCTTCACAGAAGGGGTGATTAGACATTGGAATGGGCTGCCCGGGGAGGTGATGGTGTCACTGTCCTTGGA
Source organism: Coloeus monedula (assembly GCF_965178545.1). Classification (NCBI taxonomy): domain Eukaryota; kingdom Metazoa; phylum Chordata; class Aves; order Passeriformes; family Corvidae; genus Coloeus; species Coloeus monedula. Next base: position 78,779,644 of record NC_138782.1, read on the forward strand.
GGTGTTTAAGGAAACATGGCACTTAGTGCCATGGTCTAGATGACATGGTGGTTTTAGGTCCTAGGTTGGACTTGATTATCTCAGAGGCCTTTTCCAACCCAGTTGATTCAGTGATTCTGTGACAGTGGACAGTAACAACTACATGGCCTAGTGGCTGCGATCAGTGCACTGAGGAAGCAGCTGACCAGCAAGTAAATGCTGTACAGAGTATGCCTGCATGGAGAGGCAGTATGATATCTCAAGAGAAAAGTGAAAAGACAAGTAAGACAAATGCATGCAAATTCCTTTTTAAAAGTAGTATGGTGAATTAAAAAAATTATTTTTGACATGAAGAGGAGAGTTTCACCACAGCTGGAAGAGTAGTTGGTCAGAATGAAGTGGTTTAGTGCTGGTAACTTCAGACTTTGAATAGAAGGGGCTACCTGATGATTTACCCATGTTGAGAAACAATTTCTTTTGTCTGGGAAAGCTGCCTCCATAAGACAGGGTGGCCACTTGGAATGTGTAATAGATGCCAAAGTAACTTTTGTCTCCATTATATCTCAGTGGTAAACCACATGATGAGTCTGGTCCTGGCAGGAAGGCAGTCAGTCAAGTAGTCTGAAATTCTTGGATTTTGCATGTTTTGGTGCTCATGAAGGCAACACAAGATTTTAGATAGATAAAATTGCCATATATGCCAATTTTTTTTCAAACAGTAAAATTATAAGTTAGAAATGTATAAAATGACTCATTTTAGTGCCAGAATATATTATGGGAAGAAATACAGCAAATGAGGTCTGAGTTTAAAGTATACTGTAAGATCTTATTAATTTCTAATTAATAATAGTTTCTAGTTTCAACAAGTTGAGTGTAGATGTTGGTATAATCTAGGTAATTAACAGCAAGAGTTGCTAACCTGTGGTAAAAGTACTCTGTTTTAGACTGTAATGTAAGGATCCAGTATTCCCTCTGTGCATTCATGTACAAAGATAATTAAGAGGTTTCCCATTTACCATCTTTTATCTAAGACACACATATTAAATTGCATTAATCTTTCTTGAGAGATAGGACAGTCCATTGTTTTTGTCATTTATACGTTCTTTGTAATTTGTCAAGGTTTCTGTTTCTTTTATACTCAAATGAAAGAAAACCCTGCTCAGTGCTCCCAAATGTGAGATTAGCCAAGCTGGTGTAAACAGGAATTATTACTTCACTGGCTTTAAAAATCAAACCTGGTGAATGCATGACTTGCATGTACAACATTTGCTTCTCTTGAAATAGTACAAACTCTTGCCTATCATGTGCTTTTCCAGGGATGGCTCAAGGATGAAATGTGCCATATTTCTTTTTTTTTTTTTTTTTTCTAAATCTAGTATCTGTTACTTGTTATGTTTTCACACACATCCTTCATTTCACAGCCCCTTGAAATCTCAAGTATTTTTCTGTGTATTTCCCACCTTTTCTCAGCAGTCTGGTTGGTGAATAACTCTGTCCTGTTTCTGCTTGTATGGGATAAAATTGTGATTATTGAGGAGTTGCATTTGCCAAAACAACCAAAATGAATAAATAGAATCATAGAATATCCTGAGTTGGAAGGGACCCTTCGGGATCATACGATTCAACTCCTGGCCCTGCACAGGACACTTCAACAATCACACCATGTGCCTGAGAGCATTGTGCAAATGCTTCTTGAACTCAGGATTGGTGCTGTCACCACTTCTCTGGGGAGCCTGTTCCAGTGCCCAGCCACCCTCTGGGTGAAAAACATTTTCCTCATATCCAGCTTAAACCTGCCCTGACTCAGCTTCATGCTGTTTTTTCAAGTACAATAATCATTAATTGGATAGGTTGCTTCAAAGCTGGAAAGTAGATTTGTATACAAAAACTCCTTGTAAAAAGAGGCAAAATAGACTGAAGAGATCTAGTGCTTTTGAATGCTTTAACTTAATTAGTGTGTTTTCCCTTGAAATCTCTACAGAAACTGTAAGACATTTTACTTTATCAAGGTTTGCTGTGCTTGGAAGAAGGAAATAGTGAATTACAGTCTTAGAAGCCTTTCTGTATGTATAGCACAAAGAGAAGAAGGGTTATTTGGAATAGAGAAAGGGAGTTTGCCCATATAATTGAAATAGTCAATTAAATAATAGTCTGTAAATAATATGCTGGACTCTAATGTATTTTGAAAGAAAATATCTCTTAAAAAAATTTTATTCCAGGTCTAGTCCCAGGTGGTTTCCTGGAGTTTTGTCTAACTTGTAAAAGTAGAGATAACATTTTGGTAGTCCTCTGAGCCGGTCTGACTTGGGGCCTGTGCACTCTTTCTCCCCCCTCAAGCCAGCACTGACTTCATGTGTTGGTTTGGGGAGAAGAACAGACTGAAAACTACACTTGCTTGCAGGAGTGTTTCATGTCTGGCTGGGCAAGCCCCAAGGCTCATCTGTCTGGCCCTCCAGCAGTGCTGGCTGGAAAGGTGGCTGTGAAGCAGAGAGGGATGGGCTGCGTGGTGCACGGGATGGGAGGACAGGGCTCATGCAGCCCCAGAGAGAGGCTGGGAATTGGATCCAGCCTCAAATGCAAGATGGACACGTAGGCACAGGATAATAGCTCACAATGTCACTGTGTGTTCATAGCATATTGGTTTTTGTTTCTAACCAAATTGTTGGTACCTTCTGTGCTAGTCTCTGGTGGCTGCTGAAGGTTCTGGTATTTAATAGCACAATTTCAGTCCATTTAATGGAATAGACAGAAAAAATCATGATATGAAAGAAAGAAAAGATGTAGAAGGCTGCTGCTTGGGAGGAGGATAAAAAGACACACTTATAAGAAACCTTTATTAGGCTTTACTTTGGCATTATTATGCCTGTACAAAAAAAAATTAATAATATACAACAGGCCAAAGACACAGCCAGAGATTGAAAGGCGTAGTTGCATCGGCCTAAGTGTATCTTTTAAAAATAATCAAGCAGTTTGAGGCAGGGGGGACTTTTTGACATAAACTTATGTACGTGAACTCCAGACCTGTTTATCTCGATACTTTGCATAGACCTGAGTCTGCAGTTTTAATTTTTTTTGCAAAGTTAAATCCTCTTAATTAGAAATCAGCTTGACTTCTGGTAGTTCCTGAAAAAATCTCTTTGTATCATCTGGCCCTACTGATCTGTATTTAATGTAATTCTTACACTAGCTTATTATCCTTTAACCTCTGGAGCAATTTTTCATTCGTCTTTTAACTCCACACAATTCTTTTTAAATGCCAGAAGAAGAATTCCTATTTGTATTGTAGTCCTAACGCTTATTTAATCCTTCTTTTATAATAGTTTTCTGTTTTGTCTTACTTGTAATAAACTACTAAATCCGATATTGTTCTGAACTCTTTAAAACTAATTTGCCTCCACTTGTATTGTTTAGACTAATATGTTTTCATGAAAGCTTTCTGTGCCTGCTTACTTACTTTTGACCCTGTTGACCAATGCCAGCCAAAATTGACAAAATTGTGTCAGTGTAAAGGATATGAAATTTTTACAGGTTTTGTGAAATCGTCAAGTTGCTAGAGGGAGAATGACCCAAATTAACATTACTGCTAATGGAAAATCTTCAGCATGATTTCAGGTTATTTCCTCTGTTAGACCTGGCTTAAACTGGCCAGCTACCTGATGTACAGCTCTGAACCGCTGGATGGTTTTGCTGGTCTTGGACAAGCTTAGATAAGGAGCACTGCTGGGTTTTACAGCAGCACCACAAGAGCTGCAGTGGCCAGAGGAAACCTGGACTTTGCAGTGCAGATGTGAAGTTGTGTAGGTTGTATATGTGAGATAAGTGGTTCCCACCTCATCTTGAAGTACCACAGCTGAATGATTCTTAAAACTGAGGTCTGTAAAGCCATAATTTCCATGGAGCAGGCTTCAAATCATGTTAATCAGTAAAATTTTGAGTTTGCAGGTGGTGTATATGCTGATCTACCCATGATTCCAGGGCTTGATAGCAGTACATTTGTTGAAGTTTAATGTCTGTTGGCATATTCTTTAAATAGATCCTTCTTTCTAAGAGGGGAAAAATCCAGAAGGAGAATGTATTTGTAATCTTTACTTACATCTTGTAGCATCTCTGCTTTGAAAAAATAAAATAACGATTTTCAGACTGGAGTTGTTTCTTTTATTTTTTTTTTTTTTTTATTTTCAGGAGAGGTTCAGGGTTGTGCTATGTTTTTTACCAGTGTCCTTTCTAAAAGGTGGCTCAGGTTGTTTGGGGGAAATGTGACATTACTGGTTGTTGGCATTCTAGGGGATCTGGTAGTAAATCCAGCATATTCCCTTCTGCACTGAGTATCAGGAGTAATTCACGTTGTTGACAGCTGCATCAACATGTGAAACTAAACAAAAAGCCAATAATAGAAGAGGCAAGAAAGTGAGAATTGAGCGCCTCATTAGTAAACTTTCTTTCTGTCTTGATAAGAGGGGCAAATAGTGCAGCCTGTCCTTATCTGTTACCACAAGTGCCTTCTTGCTGAAAACGTTGTGGTGAAAGAGAGCTGTTTGTACATATGTGTGTTTGTGAATATGGGAGCAAGTGACTGACCCAAAAATCATACACTGTGGATTTGTGTAGAGACTTTAAAAAGTTTAAATTTGTTTAATTAGTTACCCTACTTTACTTTATGCTTCCAAAAATGCTATAATAGGGTCTCACTTGTACCCACTGCAAACATTAAATACGTGGTTTGTCTGCCTAGAAGTGTGAGACATTGTGTTAGTTGTTACTTGAGGTGTCTTCTGCAATAGAAGGGTCACATCTGTTGATTCAGAGATTACCACAGTGTGTATCCTGTGGTAAACTAAGCAGCAACTCCAGCACGGGCTGTTGAAGAAACGTTTATTCTATTTTGAGACATTCTTAGTCATCCCTGTTTTGGTCTCTGACGGGTTACAGGCATTACTCCTTATTCTCTCCTAGTAAAGCTGATGGACAAGTTAATGAGAAGGCTACTTTGTCAGGAACAGTTTGTGGTGCTGGAGGATGTGAATTCATAGCCCAAGTGTGTTGTAGTGCCAGCGGAAATTGGAGAATATGCTCCACATTTTGTTGTGTGTTGGTAAAACTCACAGTTTACATCACACAGGTATGGAGCAGCTGCTCAATATGGGACAAGCATATGTAAGAGGATCTTTATTAGTAGGGAATATGATACAGCCCTCCTGTGTCCTGTAGAGAACATTCAGCTATAAATGTTTCTTCACTGTTGTAAATAGAAAACTTTAGTAAAGTAACTTAGCTTTAATTTAGCTTTTTCTAACTGTTAAACCTGCTTATTTGATTGTTTTACTTGTGTTGGTGTAGGCTGTGTGAAACACAAAGATATCCTTAATAAATAGTATATTTTGTCTTGGGTTTTTTAGGTATGCAGGTCTAGTACATTTTGTGTTTAACTGACTTGTTACTTCAGTGAAAATATTTTCTCTTGTTCAGAATTAAAATGCTTTCTGTGGGGACTTCTGATGCCAGGACTCTTTTGAAGACCTCGTTTGTGGCATGGTTTAAAGGAAGATGATGTTGTTAGTGAATTTGGAGCATCCTTCAGGAGGCTGGTGACCCTTCTGTCAGTGTGTGTGCTGTCATGGACGACTTCAAAAGGTAAAGGCGGTATTTTTGTAACTCTGTTTCAAATTAGCACTCTCATAGAGGAACCACTGGTTTTAGATTAACACTCCGAAAGCTCATTCTTTTCACTCTTAAAACCATTTACAATGTTATTTTAAGAAAGTAAAACCATTTACAACGGTTTTAAGAAGCTGTATCTTCACAATGGGAAGGTGTATCTTCAGATATGCTTTCAAAGTTGTTTACAGCGAGAGCCAAATTTCATTTCATACTTGAATTCATTTCCCTGAGTCAGTGCAATTTTTTTTTCTCTTAATAAATCTCTGAAGATAATGCTTATTTTGACCATTAGTTTTTTTGTTGCTTGAGGGCTGGTTTTGGCTAATATTTCTTCATAGTCTTCTCTTTTTTTAAACAAAAAATAAAGGGGAAGTAAGGTAAAAAGTAAGTGGGAAGCCATGCTTAGTAGCTTCCAACTAAACAATTGTCTTACAATAAAATACAATAATTTATTAATATTTTAGTAGCAGTACTTTGTTTAAGAGGATATTTTAAAGTGCACAATTTGCTTTCTAAGAATGCTGTATCTTCTCATCTGTGTTTATTCATTCTGTTTTATCAGCTCTTTTTCAAAACACCACAGGCAGTTAATGCACCTTATAAAGGACTCCTCACTTTTTACGTCTTCCTAAGTCCTATCTAGATGTCACCAGTGTTTCCCATGTTAACAGTTCTGAGCATGTTTTACTACATGTGCCTTCGGCGCCGAGCTAGGACAGCGACGAGAGGAGAAATGAACAGTCGGAGGGCTATCGAATCGAACACCCGAGCCTTACCTATCAATGTTGAAATAGTTCAGTATGCCAAAGAAGTGTTGGATTTCAGCTCTCACTATGGCAGTGAAAACAGCATGTCGTATACCATGTGGAATTTAGCAGGTATTCCCAACGTGTACCCTAGTTCTGGTGACTTTACCCAGACTGCTGTCTTTCGAACTTATGGGACCTGGTGGGATCGTTGCCCAAGCGCTCGGCTGCCTTTCAAGAGGACACCGTCCACCTTCTGTAGCCAAGACTATGTGGAACTTGCTTTTGAAGAACCAGTTTATCCCACTGCAGTGCACATTCTGGAAACCTATCATCCTGGAGCTGTAGTCAGGATTTTGGCATGCTCTGCAAATCCCTACTCACAAAATCCACCAGCTGAAGTAAGGTAATTTTTTTCTCCTTTATGCTTTCCTGTAAGATGTTAAATGCCACAAATAGGGCTGTTTAGTGAACCTTACTTCCTAGTATTTATCATAGTTTTGTATCTGACCCACTAAAATTGTCTTTATTTTTTCATGTTTTTAAAACTGTGGTGGCTCGTTTTGATAGCAACTTCAGAGATGTGGATGTTTTGTAGGAATTAATGCATCCCCTAATGTCAAATTTAATTTGTGTAATGATAGTTTTGGTGTTGGAATTTTTATGGGCAGTAATTACTATGTCTGTATAAAGCACTACTTTTGAAATGGTAGGTCTGAGCTCTTCCTCCAGTACGAAGAGGAAATTGTGTAAAAGAGGCTGAGGATTTATGGTTGCTGTATCATCCTGCTTCAAGTAGCCATAGACTCTTCTCTGCATGCTTTAGGTTGCATGTATAGTACAATCAGGCACTGTAACTATTCGTATGGAAATGAAGCTGAAACCAGAGGCACAGAACACTCAGACAAAAGGTGCCATTTGTCTGATCTTTATTTTTGGTCTGATCAAAGGGTGTGAGCTGCACTTTCTTTTTACACTCACTTCAGCTAAAAGAAGCAGATTTGATGCTCTTGGTTTTACTTATGCTAGGAAGTCTTGATGAAATTCCAGTTGCAGGGTCAGGAGTGTGGTAACCTGGGGAATGGTAAGATAGTAAAGAAAAACACTGTGTATGAGGTACGAAGCTCTTAGTGAGGAGGTGAGGAAATAGAAATGGAAGGAGAAAGAGAACAGGTCAAAGCACATGGTGGGGAAAACTGGGAAAAACTGCCAGTGTATGCAACTGAAGCATTCCATATCAAAAAGAGATTAAATGATACCAAAGATATAAAGGAAGGCAGAGCTGATAGAAGAAATACTTAACAAAATGTATCCTGCAAAAATTAGTATGCGAACAAATACTATATTGCTATGATATACACACCTTGGTGGTATAAACAGTGCTAGTATGGATGTTGGGTGATTTTTTTTTTCCAGACTTACCTTTTACAGATGCAGCTAAAAAGTATATTTTTGAGTCTAACTTAGTATCCCTTTCTTCCTAATACTAGGCCGTTGATGTTCATTCAAAAACCCTTGGAAAATCAGGTGTCATGGTTTATTTTCAAAATTCCCGACTAATATATTTTGTATGATTCTGTCATCTACTGTGGTTCAGTGCAGTTGCTTGTTTTACAGGTCAAATGAGAATATGTTATATAGCTCTAAAGTAAATATCCAAATTCAAGGAACAGTGATAGGTCAAAGTAATAATGATAGGCCACCTAACTTTAGCAGTATGAGAGTGTTTGGCGCTGTAATACAGAACTTATTTACAGAATGGTATGTGGTGAAGGCAGCTTTAAGACTTTTAAATTCAAAACCTAATGTGAATTGACTTTTGGGCAATTACTCTGTGAACTTTCATTTTTCTTTTTTATTTTATGATATAGATTTTACTTCTTTATGATGGAGCACAGAATGGAGCAAAGGTCAAGACATGTTAACTGAAGGACCTATTTAAATAGGTGCACAAAAAGAGTTGTTCAGAGAGTTAAAAGGAGATGAAGTGAAAATACGAATATAAAACTTCGGGGTATGTGCTTTATGACTTCTCTTGGGGTGTGGTCTGAGTGAAAGCTCAGATGCCCTTCTTAAGAGAAGATTAAGTTTCTGTAGGATATGGCTTTTTGATTTGTAGTCAAGAATCCCTTCTGTCCTGCCTACATAGGTTAACAGCATTTCTGGTTAGAAAAAGGTTGTCTCAGGCATCCTTGGAAACAGTTGTCTGTGCTGCCTCTTCAGTACTTCTTAGGCTTGATGCTAGAAAAGTGTTAGAGCGACCTGGTTTTTTTTTTCTGTTGGCTTACCTTTCCTCAGCAAGACTTGTCTGTTAAGAGCTGCACATTTGGTTTGTCTCCTTTCTTCTAAAGGAGGCAAATGTCTTATGTATGGTGTCTTGAAGGGAAGATGTAGGAAGCCTTTCTCCACATGAGGTACACAATATTTTTTCTCTGTTCATTTGCTCACCTTTATGAGGGGAATAGGAAGAGTTGCAGGAGTGCAGTCTCTTTTCTGCTTTTGTTCATGGTCTCTTGTTTTGACTTGCAAAAATTCTCTGAGATACCAGCTAAGAATTCTTTTTTTGAAGATGAAATGCTGCTATAATCTCAGGTGATTCCTTGTTTAACTGATGTTTTGGTCTTGAAGCACTGCCATGCTATTTTCTTCTGTTAAAAAAGGCCATGACCTACTTACTCAAAAGACACTTAGAACCTTGTTTTCCTCTTCTGACTATTTTGATACTTGGTTTTAAATCACCTTATTACCAAAGAAACCTTTCAGTGCTGCTTTGTTTTATCAGCTGTATCTGTTTCTGAACACCGGTGTAGAAAGGGCAGGTCGTTAGCAAAGTTCTTTTTCACCAGTTCTTACTTTTGATATACAAAGAAGGCCAAACTAACAGTGAAGGCAGAACTGTTAAGAGGAAAAAGTCTGTTCAGACTTGCTTAAATGTTATGTTATGTTATGTATGTACTTCCAACTAGGTAATATCTTTTTTTCTTTGGCTAGTATTTAAAACCGCTCATTCAAAACTTTGCTGTGTGCAAAAACTTCTAGGCTACAAGAGTCTCTGTAAGGAGCTAGTGTATCACAGTTCTTGCTGAAGAGAATTTTATGTATTCTTGTTAAAAAATGGCTAACATCCACATATTTGGTCAATATATTACTTTATGCTTCAGTTGCATGAAAGTACAACTCATGCAGGTTTTCAGAAAATGGTCTTTGGTCATGTTCCTTTGTTGCTGGTGCACTGAGTACTGCTGTCACAGCTTTGTATGATGCTGGTGAGCTTTATTCAGAGTGTCTTTAGAGGTGGGGTCAGATCTTCATGGAATGGGAATAAGCATTTACTTCTCAGAGGGCATGTAATTGTTTCTAAGTAATCCTAATGCTTAGAACACAGCAGTTAGTTTGAAAGTTTTTTTCGTTATGGTTTAACTGGCATCCAGCAATTGGAGGATCCTCTGTCCTCATATCTTTTGCTGCTTTAAACACAGAAGGCATTGTATCACTTTTCTCCACATTAAACGATTTTTAAAAATCATAAATATCAGAGAAACTGCTGTTCTACAGCACATGGAAATCTTTTGTGGTTTTCATTTGTGCCTGTCATACCTTGGCTGGTGAGAAGTGTTGGTAATTCCTTAAACTATACTAACATTCCATGTACAGATCTGTTGCATGAATTACCTGAGTGCAGAAAACCCAAGAAAAAATTAATAGTCTGAGATTAAGAAAATACTGTAACATAAAGTCTCAGTTTTTATATGGTGAAGAAATCAATCCCTATTCTTGATTGTGTTGCGTTATGATTATTATACTAGTGTGGCCCTGGGATTTTGTACTGTAGTGCATGTTCTCTGTTTGTAGGGTTTGGTGACAATGCTGAGTTGTCACCAAGCTTCAGCCATTGGAAGAGGCAGAGCTCTACACACATGTGGTGGGGACAAATGCAGCTGATAGTTCAGCATGAGCTGAACCCAACCAAGAGAGTTTTCTTTGTTTCTCACAGTGTATTAGATTGATGGGTAAGATACAGCTAGCTTCTGTGTTGAGAAAAATGTTTTCTTTCCTTTTTTTCCCCCTTTTTTACCCAGAAGTCTTACTCTTGGTGATTCCCTAATGGCTTCTTCAGTGTCAGCCCTTTTGAAAACATTTTGATATTCTTAATAGTTAGCTGTTGTTAGTCTTTGTTTAAGTGGGAGTCACCAAATAAAAAATAATTTTTTCGGAAGTTTTTCAACTCTTTCCGTTTATAAAAATAACTCTGGTTTTTAAGTTTGGAACATGAAAGAAAAAATTGGTCCCTATTCTCCTGTTGTGGTCTTTTTTAACTTAATTTGATAGTTGTTTTTAAGTCATATATGTCATAGTGACACTGTATATTCATGTGCTTTTACAAAGGTTCAAAATCAGAGATTCCTAACTAGTCTGGAATGTGTGGCTATACTTGGGGTGGTATTTCATAGCATATGTCCATACTGCTGTGCAATGATTGCTTCTTCAATAATTAGAGATTATCTTGTGATTAATTTTTTCTTGTTTTCTACAGATAAAGTGTGACACTGATTAGGTTTTTTCTCACGGGTGAGATACCATGATCATTTGTCTGGGACCATTTCCATTGTGCCTTGTGTATTCCTGTTATTTCTATTTAATTTGTTTAGAATCATGTCGTTTAGAATTTTGCTAGAAAATTAAGCGTGGCTCAGTGTTTCCAAGCTTTGCTGTGTTTGCTGTATACAAAGTTTCTTTCTGTTTCTGAAAGTCTTAAGTCATGTAGAGGCAGAAGCTGCTACGAACAAGAGGGTCAGGCTAATGAAGATGACAAAATAAGATGGTCCCGCCCCTTCCAATGGGAAGTTTATTGTATTTAAGCAGCCAGGAGGGATCAAAATGTTGATTAAAAAAAAAATCCCCCCTTTTAAAAAAAGGGAGTGAAACCAGAAAGGCGGTGTGCTGAATGTAAAATATCATGAGTTCTTGTAGAGAGTGGCATTCAGATGGTTCTTTCACTTTACCTTTTATTCCCTGTGAATCTCAGATGAAAACACCCAAAACACTGCTGATACCATCAACACATTAGAGTGTGATAAGGAACCTTCAGGCCTGTATCTCACCTATGTGTAACACGCAAGTTCTAGACATTTGCATCCTTACTTAAAACTTGTTTTGACATCTTCAGGCAAGCAGCTTTTTCTTGTTCTGATGTCCGTCATAGAAAAATGAATTCTGGATTCATGGAATACAGTCATTTTTGAGAAATGCCTAAAAAGCTCATGTAGACAGAACAGTTACTTGAAGTCCATTCTGCTGTTTTAAGTGTCCTGAGCATTCTTGGAGTCCTGTCTGCTGTCTCTGGTATTTCAGAATTGATCTCTTGGTAGAAATTAAAATTTGCTGTGTATTTTCCCATAATAATTAGACTGCCATGAACTCTGCTTATCAGCTTAATCTGAATGATTCTTAAATTATGCTCATGATCTTCCCAGTTTTCTGTTCCCAGCTGAGGTCAGTGGTACACTTTCCAGGTTGGGTTGAACTAGTGTGCTGGAGCATCCCTGGTGTGTTTGCAGGCAGGAGATGTTTTCCTGTAGGTAATCTACAGATCTTTGCTCTTTGCAGTGCAGTTGCTTGGCTAAGAGCAGCATATAATAATAATTGTTGCAGAAGTTGCATTTTCATCAAAGGCGTTGCATTTTCATCAAGGTGCATTTCCATCAAATATTCTCTGAGCTTCCTTATGTTCTCCTTGTTCGTCTATCTGGAACTCTCCCTTCTTTTGGCTTTTAACTCAGCTATTAGTGTCTTGAGGCAAGGCATTTATTGGATTCCTTGTAGTGTTTTTTTTTTTTACTTTCTACACCTATCTTGATTTGACAATACAAGAAACCTCAGCAATTGCAAGCAAAGTTTAATCTTGTATTGCTGGAGAGAAATCTGATTACTTTTCCTAGAAGCCCTTTTTCCAAAGACTCTCTCTTATTACATATATTTCTTCAGAAGTAACCAGGTCTGCTCAGGCATCATCTTAACCATTAAAAACCTTTCCAACAGCATTAGGTCAAAAAAAAATTAAGCAAGCATTAAATATATGCTCTCGTTTGACACAGACCTTACGATTCTCAGCCTAGAAATCACTAAACTGTATTTTCTTTCGTGGTGAAGGAAGGGAAATGGGATTTTTTTTTTTTTTTTTTTTTTACCACATAGGTGTATGGAGTCTTTAGTATCAGAGAAAATTGAGTTTCTGTCTGTCTTCATGAGACAGAAATTTAATAGGAAAACTGAGTCCATTAAGGCTGAATGGAGAAACTCACTTAACGTCCTCTTTTTCTTCAATGACTAGAGAAAATAATACAGATATTGCTGACTCTTATTCAGGCTTTGCCTGGCACTCCTTGTTGGAAATACTGAGGCTTTCTAGCACATTGCTGATGAAACCTTCTTATCAAAGTGTTCTCATTGTGACATCTTTGATCAGCTGTTACTGTATATCTGCAAGACTGGAGGACAAATAATGTACAACCTGCATTCATTTGATTCTACTTGATTTTTTGAGAGCTACCTAATTAACTTGGGATGTGGGGCAGACAGAAATCCTTTGACTTCTTTAAAGGTTTATTAGGATTCAGTTTCTCTTTGTTTTGGGTTAAATAGTTTATTGGGCATTGTAAGCTTGGAACAAATGGCAGGCAACCTTATTAGGGAAACTGATTTTGATATATATCCCCAAACCAGGACTGACTGCAATAATGCCTTTCTTATGAAGGATTTTTAAATGGATTACCGTAATAAAAGAATGTTCCAGAACAGAAGAATGTTCTTGCTGAAGCCTCTTGGAAATTTAGACTTTTTAGATCCCATTGTGAATTCTTCACTCCCATTCAGATTACATGCAGCCCATTTAGGTATCACAGTGGTGATCGTAGAGCAGGAGATCACTTCCACTTGCAGCTATGGGTTAAGAGCAAGCCTACACATGGGAAGGATTTACCAGCCCTGACACAGAGCAATTGCTATTGTCTGTTCTTGTGTGTGGTGCCACCACAGCAGAGAGCATCATCAAATCAACCTGGCAGACTTGAGGTTTTCCAGACAAACCAAGAGCTAATTCTTTTGAAGTTAGTTTGGTGGGCTGTTGATAAAAAGTAGACAGTATGACAGGGACAGTGGAAAATTGTCACCAGTTTTGTTGTTCATCAGCATTTGGTATGTAATGTGGAGTTTCACAAGATTGTGAAGTCATGCTCCATGTCTTCCAGTTTCTCTAGTTCATTACAAAGACTGGAAACTGGATACTGCTTGCTGGAGTTGGTTATTGCACTGCAATTTGATGAACCCAGATCTCCAGATGCATTATTTTTTTTCCAGAGCTCTACTGCTGCTAGATAATCCTCTCTCCAGGGTACAAAAGGAGAAGTCAATAACAGACACATTCTGCTAGAAGTTGATGGTCCAATATGTGTTAGATTAATGATAAAATAGCCTTGAGTTCCCTAAGGATACTTGAGCGGGTATATGGAAGTGTCTAAGCAAATTGTCAGATGGTGATCTGGATGTGTTCAAGGAAGGTCATGTGCATTGCCAGCATTAAGTATTTGCTTAGAGAATCGACCTATGTGAGAGGGTGTGACAGTGGGACTACAGCTGTTACTTTGCCATGAGTTGACATTCATTTTGTAAATTAATGAAATCTTTCCTTACTATTATGTCTCTCTTAAGAAAACTGTTAATTTTAGGCTAGAGCTGTCCACTCTCCTACGTTAGTACTTTGATATGCCATGTGCTCGCTAGTCTTGTATGTTTGTTTTTAGTTCATTACTTCTTTTTTTTCTCCTTTGGACATGAGAGTTCTGCAAGTCTCCCATTCTACTATAAGGTACTTGGAGAGCAGCATGATGTAGGATAGGAAAATTTATCTGTGCATACCTGAAAATGTCTGTTGTGAAATGGAAGTTTCATCCTATATGGATTAATTTTCTTGATTTTCCTACTAGCAAATATCAAACTTCTCAACCTTACTTATGCTGTGTGCAGTGTTTTAATGAAAATCCCTATATTTGTTTTACTTTGTTATGATGGAAAAAGTTTAAGCATTTGGTTCTGAAAGTAAAGCATGATTGATTTTATTTTTTAATTAATATTTCCCCTCTTATCCCCACAAGTGTTCTGCAGTAGGTACCAGTGTTGGACAATACTTGTAAGTTCAAAGTAGTGGTATCTAGTAGGGAAAGCCAAGATGCTGAGATACTGAGGAGCAGATAGAGGGCTTCTGAGATTCATGTGACAGGATAAGTACTCTGAGAGAAATCCTTGAAGCTGGGACTAGGGTGATCAGAAGGAGACGGAGCACATGTGGAAGTGTCTGGATTAGTATTGAGGTAAACATATTGTCAAAGGGAATAGCAGTAGTAACTGCTGGAGGCTTTCTTTAAGAATTAACTGGACTTGAAGGAGGAAAAATATGGGCATCAGTGACAGAGGGATCTCCATTCACTGAATGAGGACCCATGCAGATGTAAACAGCATGTTTCTGTTTTGAGGCCTTTAGGCAGGTTTGGGAGTGCTGAAGATCTAAGGAATGTAAGATTTGGTTCTTCCAGATTACTCAGTTGGCAGCAAGTTTTCCTGTCACTTACTGGAGGAGATTTGAGGTGTGTCTGTGAAACTACATATGGTAGTTCTGTGCATGCCCTGGACTTCTGTCACTGGACCAAAGAGGAGAAAGGCTTTTCAGTTCGGCAGTTTGGAAATTCTGACGTCTTCTGCAAAGGACCCTTTCAAAACTGACTTGAAGATTCTACTTTCTTTGCTGATTTGTCAGTGAATGACTTCTAAAAGGAACTTTGTGCTTGCCTAGACAGATAGCAAAGTAAAATTTAATTTTTTTTAAGTGACTTGTAATACTGTAATTTGGACAGGCTTGATGTTAAAGAGTCTGAGCAGTGGGGTTTTTCTCTTTGTTTTGTAGGAAATGAGAGGTCAGATGACTCTGTTTGGGTTACATGGCAAGACTGTTCCTTGTGTACTTACACTAACATTGTGAAGACATCAGTAATCCATTTGTTTTGATTACCTTACCTGTGAGATGTTAGAAAAGCTTGAGCACAGATAACACTAACACAAGTGATTGAGTCTACAGCTTGTTTTGTTATTTAACAATGTGGAGAAAATATGCTAAGGTCATGAATTAGTGTGTCCTGTTGAATTCATCCCTAAATTCATCCATTTATCAAATCTAGGGAAAACATAGATTTCATAAATCATCTTTTCAGCCATGTTTCTTGCCTGTTAAATACTTCTGACAGAAGATGCTGCTGTCTTACTCTGCTCAGGAATTGCTTTAGTAACTTTGATTTTAATTCCTGTACTGTATGTGTGTCCTTTTTTTTTTTCACAGATGGGAAATACTTTGGTCTGAGGCACCTACAAAGGTGAATGGTCCTCAGGCTCGGCAGTTCACACCTTGTATCAAACAGATAAACTTTCCCACAAACTTAATCCGACTGGAAGTGAACAGCTCTCTTCTGGACTATTACACTGAATTGGATGCAGTAGTACTACATGGTGTGAAAGAGAGACCTGTGCTTTCACTTAAGACTTCAATGATTGATATGAATGATATAGATGAAGATGAGGATGAAGAAAAGTTTGGCTGTGGAATGGACACCCTTAATAAACAGTTCAGCATTGTTACCCTCAGGGAATGGCCAACTAATGGATATTTTGATAAACTGCCTTATGAGGTAAGAAAAGCATGTTTATGCTCATTAATTGTAATTGTCAAAATTACAAAATGTAATCACAATTGTCTTGATCATTAAGGGTGCAAAAGTGCTTTACAGGGTTTTGGTCAGGATAGTTGCTTTTTCTCAGTTCCTTGCATTCCTTGTGAATCTCCTGCATTTACTGTTTAGGTATGCCTGAATTCTGTAAGTTTGTTTGCTTACGTGGGTGGATGTTAGGTATTTGCATAGTTATTGCACTCTTCTCAAGAATCTGTGCATTCACACACAGTTTTTACACCAGTTATTCTAGCTCTTGAACTTAGAAGCTTTTAGCAGTTTCCCAATAGGATTTTAGTCCTCATGCTTGACAAAGAAAATATACAGAAGATATATGAAAAGATTCAGTCGACACCTGGAAGTGGAAATAGTTTGTAATAGGCTAAAAGTTTGTTTTCCTGTTCCCTGTCTTACAAAACTTACAGAGCTTTGTTCTTGAAAGTTCCATAATATTTTTATATTATTATTAAATGAGCCTTTTCCATCCAGCTAAGTTGTGAATTGTGGTGCAGGTAAAGTATCGTATAGCTGGACTTCTGCACACTGTCTTCTTTTTATGTTTGCTACTTTCTGTTCTATCATTAGCAGAGAAAACAGTTGTGAATAAACTCCTTTCAGATCCCCTGACAGTTGCAAGTGTGCTCAGAGTCTGTAGATGAGAATTTTCTTTCCTCTAATTTCCAGTATAATGAAGTTGTGGAATACGATTGTTGAATGCTATGTGCCAGCCAGGCAATTCTCAGTGGGGTGTAGCTGTTTATGGAGGCTGGTACCCTGACTGGAGTAAGAATTGAGAGACGAAACAATTACCTTCACCTCTCCTGAAATAAACTGCTGGCACATAGTGGAAAGGAGCCTTTACTTACTGGTCAGACCTTTGGACTTGGTCAGAGACAAGATTATTCCTGCTCTTCAGTGTGCTGCAGTCTGGCAGAGGCAGCAAGTGTTCATTTACTGTGGTAACTCAGCAAATGCTCAGAGTGCTTGTGGCTTTAACCAGACTTGCTTTGGAAAGGGAAGGGAGTGTGGTGAGGTGCTGCCACTGATGGAAGGGTGCCTGCAGAAATACCTGATCTAATCAAATAGTATTTTGGTCTTACCACATCTTTTGACTCTAAGTACCCCAGTTTGACACATGAAGGCCATGGTTGGGTGACCATGTACCCTAGTAGCCTGCAGAAATTTGCTGTGCTTGTAAAGACAAAAGAGTGAGGAAGAGAATGTAACATTTCTTATCTGTCTTCTCTTGAAACTTCTCTTGAAACCAAACCTCTTGAGTTTGGTTTGGGATTTTTTTGTTGTTGATGCAGTGGAATAATAAATGAGGTAGTGGTGGGGGGTTTTTTTGTTTGTTTGTTTTTTTTTTTTTGTTTGTTTGGTTTTTTTTGGATTGTTTGTTTGGTTTTTCCCTGGAGTCCACATAGTGTTTAATATATTTTACTGTTGGTGCTTACATAGCAGTACTGAAGTAAAGAAAGTACTTTGCATATTTGTTTGAAAGTTTGAAAACATGTTGGTCTAAGTAATTCAAAGAAATTATTGTAGATAAAGCTTTATTTAAATGTAGGAATTTTTCTTGTTTGAAAAGGCTGGATAAATTGACTTCTAGTATAGTAGAATATCAGGGAGATTAATCAATCTCTTTTCTGTTCCATGTGATCACAGAATCATGAAGGTTGGAAAAGACCTCCAAGATCATTGAATCCAACCATAAATGGTTGATTACACATATTAAAATTTTAATTTAGAAAGTATTTGTGTAGTCTTGTTACTCCTATGAACTTCTGTCTCCATGTACTTTATTGTGTTTTTCTGCTCTCCTGTTTGTCTACCAGCTTCCTTTTTTATCCATTTTTTAGCATGTTTGGGTTCATGAATAAATTTACATGGTCTGTCAATACCAAGAACATTTTTTTTCTTCTGCTTTGATTTAAAGAAACTAAAAATATGGGTGGAATATTCATCAGAAAACTATAAAAGACTATTTCTGGACTGGTTTTGTGACAGCAGAAATCCCAGTTTCCTACTTTGTAGTCCAGCTGGAAGGGTTGGGCATCAGAACAACAAAAATGTTTTCCTTGGTAGTGTGACAGTTTTTTATCACACTGGATATGCTCCACACACTCTTATCACACTCTGCATGCTGTATTTAAGGCTGACAAATGTCAGATTTTTATGGGAAGTGTTCAAACTATGGATGAAGTAAGGCGATTGCCGACTCCTTCCAGTTTTGATTGATACATTACATGAAAAATTGTATCTTTTCTGTAGGTGTATATTGATTGTCAATGTGTAACTGTCCTAAGTCTTCACGCACATGCCTATTCCTTATTTGAGCTGTTTGAAGCTTTTTCATACTACCCTCTGTAATTCACAAAATACACAAGCTGAGTTGGTTGTGCTAAGTAGATAGTAGCTCCTCCAGCCTTTTTTTTTTGCCTTTGTTGTCTTTCTGAAACTTCCATAGACTATCCTTTCATAGAGTCTGGTGTTCTTGAAAATGGCATTAGGAATGGCCTGCTGCATCGTGAGCTCTAAAGACATTGTAAAATTGCTTCTGTCTAAAAAAGAGAAAAATGCTCAACTTCCCAGGGCACAGACTTCTGTAGAAGAAAGTGTAAATTTTTGGATGACCTAGGTGAGAGAGTTTTCCTTCCCTAATCTTGGATGGTGTTAACCAGCCCTTAGGAGCTGTGAAGTACTTGTACTATCTCTTCTCCAGAACTACCTTAAAATGGAGGAAGGATTTTAGAGGAGACACTTCATGTCCTTGTCTTTCTTCCCAGTTAATTGACTAGCTTGTGCTGCTTGTAAAGTGGAAGGAGTAAGGCCTTAGTCTTAGTTGGCTTTGCAGGAATACTTGAGGCCTGAAGGCCTGAAGAAATTCAAAGCTGTTGGGAAAGCTGAGGAATACCTGCCACAGCATACATGTTGTGCAGTTTGAGACTCACCAAGATGTGCTGGCTACTAAAAACCCAGCTTATTTTTCTCCAGAAAGGAGAGTCAGGACACTCTGCATGCTCCAGTCCAAAGTATAGTTTTTATAAAAATTTTGGTATAGAAAGATATAAATGACATCTTTGTCATTCCTTGAAGCTGATTTTTCAAAAACTGCCTACAAGATTTATGAGCTGTTGGTGTCTGCTGGTGTTCACATGCACTGTCAAATGTGTGTGCATTTGCTGGTGCAAGTCACGCTGTTGTAGAACCAGAGATGTGTGTTTTCTTAAACTATGCTGAGAAATGTCAAAAGCCCTAGAATACCTTCTTCTTCCCGCCTTCTCTCTTTGCCTCTTTGTGCACATATCCTTTGTCCTTTACCTGAGCATGTTTTAATATCAGTTCTAATTAAATGGATTCTAAGCTGTAGCTCCTCTAGCTGCAGAGTAAAAAAATTGCAAGTTGCTATTTGTCTGTTTCTGAATGAGTGGTTTGCATAGGCCAGTGTATTTTTTTATTGGAAAACAATTTCATCTTCATGTGCAAGAACTGAAAAAGGGAATTTGTAGAAAGTACAGCTATTGTAGGTTTGACCAGCATCCAGGCATTCTTTTCTGAGCAAACCAAGTTGTGCCTTATTGTGCTCTACCACAAGTAGTGTTTTATTAGGTACAAATGGTTGTTCCTTGCTGTTATTCAGCAAAAAAGCTTAAAAAAGTTAGATAAACTTTTGGTTCAATAAGTATTATTAGAAACTACCCCATTGGTAAAGTTTTGCCCTCTCTACTGAAGTGTGGAAATTCTTTCGGGGCTTATAAGCAAACTTTGCAGTGGGTGAGATGCTTTTTTGTTTGTTTGTTTGTTTTTTTCTTTTTTTTTTAAGATGTTATATTTTTTTAGTTGTTAGTTCAAAAAATATGCATGTATGTGAGATGCTGTAATCAGGGACTGCCATGATCTTAAAAATATGGACTGGGTATGAATCAGGATCCTTTTTGTGCTCAGCACACAATGATTTTGTGTACTATTGTTTGTTGAATTGTGGGGAATTACGATTTGGAAACCTTTGGTTTTGGAGGTGTTCACTGCAGTTGGCATTGCTCTTACCACATGTTTAAAGCTGGCATGTGCCATGTTTGCCCTGGAAATGGGACAGGGAGTACTTTTGTACTTTTAGTCCATCATAGCCTAAAAAGGCAATCAGTGTTGTAAATTATATTTTGTTTTCCTCTTTCTATTGTTTTTTCTAATTAACTCTGGTTTTACTGATTGATTTATAAGAAAGTGTGAAATAATAATGATTGTCATAATTTTTCATAAAAGCACAGTAAGAACTGTTGTTTGTGAGAAACTGCATAATGAAATTCGCGTTCAAAGCGGATACTCAGTTCTGTAGCATTCTTGGAATCACCACGAGCACAGCATAGCTGTGTACAGCACATCATGTCACATACTCATTATGGTATCAAATTGTACTTTATGCTAGGATACATAGACATAAAAAAGCATGTTCCTGACAGACACCAGACTCCAGGCTAATGGTGATTAATGGTTATTAGCCTGCATGTTTCGAACTTGTTATTTTTGTTTAACCAAAAGCCAGGAAAAAGCACTTTATAATACAATGTCATAGGAGTGACATTTTGTTGTGTGTTTTCATTCTAGGTATTATGAAGTAATATAATTTCAGTAAAAAGTAAAGATGATTTTTTTGATTGAGACATAAGAGATTTCATCTCAGGTGTGGAAAGACATCCTGCGTGTTACAAAACACTCACTGAAGTCATCAATTAGTGTAAAGGCACATTGTTCAGTCATTAATAGTTTCATTCACCATTCTCTGTATTGCTCAGAAGTTACAAAATTACTTTTTTCTCATTGAATGAAATTTGTGTTACTTTGCTTTTATCAGACGTTATTATGTTACATTAATTGTAGACATAAATTCTGCTGATTGTGCAGCCTCTGCTGAGCTTTCAGCTCTAGAAAACTTAGTAAGTAACCATGGGAGAAAAATTGGAGGGAAAAGGCATTAATAAATTAGATATTTAGCTGACTTCTGTAGTGTAGATTAGCTGAAAGTTTGCGAAATAGTTTGAAGCTGTCTTTCAGAATATTGAAAGTTATTTCAAGTGGACTCAGATACAGAAGTGGTCTCAGAAAAACAGGTATATGTTTAGGTATCTGCTATTAGAATGACAAACAAAACTGTTTTAGACAAGTTTAAAGCTTAATTATGGGACTGAGCCGAGCAAAAATCAAGCTACTAACTTGGGATTATGTCTTTGTTAGCTCCTAGTTATTTTGGATATTCTAGGTTCCAAAATGTCAACAAGTTCCTAAATGTCAGTTGGGTGCAAACTTTTCTGATTATAACATAACTGCAGTTATTATATGTATGTGTGTGTATATATATATATATATGAAATTATATAATGCTGTTACATTGAAATGCCTGTGCAGGTCCTCTGCATCAATCTGAGTAAGAGTTCCAGACACCTGCAGAGACAAAAGCCTGGGCTATTTTTAGGGAAAAGGACAAGCAAAGAGAGGAGAACACGAAAGGCTTGAAATCAAGCATGAAAAAAGCTGGAGTGTATCAGACACTGTACTTTTTGCATTGCAGTTGAACTACAAGTTTTTAAGAGATGTAGATCTTGTTGGAAATCTAAATACTAAATCTGGAGCTGAGTAGGAAGTAACATTCTCCATTTTGCAGGAAGTTGAATTGTTTTGTTGTTCCAAAAATGAAGGGGGGAGGTGGAAAGTAGCTGCATAATAAACTGGTGCATTGGAAGTACAATCTGTTTGGATCTCAAAAAAGCTCCATTTTCATTTTACGTCACAGATTTTATTCTGATTTTTGGCGGATTTGTCTTATGAATCCTTCTAAGACATTAAAATGAAACATGTTGGTATTTGGAAAGGTCCACAGGATTCTGTTCAGTTTAAGTTGATTCGTGAGTTGTTGTGGTTTTTGTAATTTACACTGATTCATTTCAGCGAGTTACTGTTTCCCACTCTGCTTGAAAACAGTCAATTTTAGTTATATAACTTGAGTGCAGGTACTTATATCTGCTAGAGACAGCTCTGGTAAAGTAAACATTAATTTTTAGATTTCACTTTTTGAGTGCAGTTTCTCTCAGTTCCTAAGCCAAAGGAGATTTATTTATTTTGTTGGGCATTTTTGTTATTTCCTAAAGCGAGTATTTATGTCTGTGTGCGTGTTGATCTTTCCTTAGAAAGGAAAACAGAGTGTGATAGGAAGGAAGGAATATTTCTTACCTTCTGAGTGTGACATAAGTCATTACAAAAGCATTTACAGTGATGGCAGTCAGAAAGGCTGGTGATTATTCTGAAGCTGAGATGATTCAACTGATACAGTTAAAAAGGGGTTTTTCCCTTTCAGATTTGACTCTCGTGTAGAACAAAAATGCTCTCGAGGTATTACAGCAATGAAGACATTGTAAAAGGAGATCTGATTATGTTGAATTTTTTACCTGGTTGCATAGTCCAGAGGAGAGGATATAATATGGAAGACAAAACACTGATTTTTAAAGCAGAGAGAAGAGGAATAAATCTGAAATTGGTTCAGGGTGTGGGAAAACTGGGACATGGTATGGTTTTCTCATGTACTTTGCAAATATTTCCCATCTTAAAAACCAAATATGGAGAGGAAGGAGGATGCCAGTTCTGTTTTCTGCTCAGTGAAAGAGCAGACTTAGTGAAAGGACATATATAAACATAGTGTTTACATATATATCACTGTTTAAATTAGCATGGGTAAAGAAACTTCTAATTTGAAAGCTTCCTGTCCCTTTCATATGCTGGTCTGCTTTTTCCTTTCTTGTTTAGCATGTTGTCAAATTGAGAAGCCAGTGCAGTTCTATTTAATAGTTAATCAATGATTGATTGGAGAAGTTACTTTTAAGTAAAAGGTTTTGCTTTCTTTGAGGTTAGAACATATTTTCTTATTTCTTTGCAGTTTTCCCTTAATGTTTTAAGTGCCATATGACCATCTGTGACTTTTTTTTCCTGTTTTTAATGTAGCTCATCCAGTTGATTTTGAGTCACCTTACAGTACCAGACCTGTGTAGACTAGCACAAACTTGTAAGCTACTGTATCAACATTGCTGTGATCCTCTACAATACATTCATCTCAGTTTACAACCTTACTGGGCGAGGATTAATGACACATCCCTGGAGTACCTACAGTCTCGCTGCACTCTCATCCAGTGGCTGAATTTATCTTGGACTGGAAACAGGGGAGCCATCTCTGTTTCTGGATTTAGCAGGTCAGTGTTAAATGTACAGAAATGTTTTGACAAGCTCTGTTTGCAGAGCTGCTGCATGGTAGTTTCACTAAGTATTTGAAACTTTGTTACAAAGGCAAGAAATGTGTTGGATTTACTATAAAGGGTGTGATTGCTATGACGTAGAGAAAAGGAGCAGCTAAAACAGTAAGAGATACTAAGTATAGCAGCAGAAGTCCATTGCAATCTGTACAGTCTGCATGTTACAAGCTGCTTGTGACTGAAAGACTTCTTCCAGGGGGAGCAGTGTTTTGCTTTCTTCTGGGCTTCTGAAACACTCAGCTAGAACTGTCAAAAATCCATCTCGCAAGGAAAATGTTTGTGGTTGTTCTTTGTACAGATGAGCCATCAGTAGGACTGTATTAGAATGGCTGCAGTAATAAACTGATTGCATGCTCACATGGTATGAGCCGAGTAATCACTGGAGTCCAATGTAAATGCAAATATTTTCATAAAAATGATTTAAAACATTAGCCCTGTTGGAAAACAGGGGGGTTGCATGTGCATATTCCAATGAGCTGAAAATATGGCTGTACTGTAGGTCATTAAAATAGCAAATTTGCAGGGATTCTTCTCTGTGTAACAGCCATGTTCTCTGCTTTCTTAAGATATCATTTCTTGCTTCTTTGCTCGTTTGCATTAGTTAAACAGCTTCTATCAATGCATTTCATTTAAGCGAAAGTTGCTGCTTCAACTAAAGGGTAATCAGCAATGGCAGGTGAAAGCAGAAATTGACTGATAAGAAACAGAAATGTTTAATATATCTGAAAAAGTTGTCTTAACTCTCATTTGTTTTCTGAATAAAAAGTTTAAATCAAGTATGCAGACATTTTCTTTCCTTTCATGCCTAAATTCCTTACCTGAGGAAGTAAAATATTTTGAAGAAATACGTTGTCAAGATGGGAATGTCACTTCTGTTTTTCCAGACCCTCCAGTATAATGCAATAACCCTATGCATATTTGTGCTTATTAGTAGAAAGAGAAAACAGACATTGGCTAGTTGTTGAATTGGGTACAAAAATTTCTCCTAAGTTTGGATTTCACGTTAGATACGTTATGCAGAGGATAAATGCACACACTTCAATTGAGAATTCAGCTCTGAAATCATGAAGTGCCTGTTTTCTGATGCTTAGCTATTAAGTCTGTCTTTTGAAAACATAACATACGTGCATCTTTGTGGCAACTTCTTTCATTTCCATTAATTCTTTTTTTTTGGCATCCAGTATTGCTAAAAATCCTTTTAGTCTTGAAAGAAATTAATGCCAAATTCAGACATAAACTTTACAGTTTCTGGCATTTCTGAATTCCACTTAGTTGAAAATGACTTTATTATTACTAATTTTTTTTTTGCTTCAGTGCTGAACTACAAGTAACATGTGTATACAGCATTTTTAAATAATAAATATTCATTATTTGACTATTAATAATCTGTGAGTAAATATTTTCAGTGTATATTTGTTTTAAGGGATTATATTTATTTGTAACAAAGGAGAAAAAAGTTTTTTGACACTGATGCAATTCTGAAGTTATCTTAGTTTTAGGAAAAAATATTTCTCGGAAGAGATGAATGCAGTCTGGGAATGGGAGATGCAGTTCAGTTGTAAATTTTAGAAGCAAAGTTATAAGCTAAATAATTTTCATGTCTAAACTGTGCTTATTTTCCCTTCTGAAACAAAAATTCTCCACTGTAACTAGGTCTGGCTTTAAACTTTTTTCTACTACAGAAAAAAATTTGCAACTCTGTTCTGTAGAAGTCTTTTCTAGTCAAATTTCCCCAACGTAACTTTTTCTTTTGACAATCTTTACCAGCATATTTGTCAAATTTGATGGCCCCCAGGAGAAGAAAATTTGCTGCTCATTTGCTATGAAAGTATCTACTAATAGAGGATACTTACTAGAACAAGAGTTTCTTTTCAAAAGCGTTAATCTAACTCTTGTTGAAAAAGGAGCTTCCTGGTAAGAGATATTGTTCCTTGACAGAAAAATCTGTTAATAAATGCTTTAGTTCTATTGCCCTGGTTGTCATTAAGATATCACCAGCCTGGGGATATTACAGCATCCAGGACACATAATCAAGAATTCACACCATTTTTCCTTTGTCCAAAAGCAGGACACTTATATTTTTGCATTTTTCTCAGCATTTGGAGTTACAGTTGGCACTGTTGAATTCAAAACTGGTGGAGTTGGTTTAATTCTTACAGTTGTACAGTTTAAGTTATGATTTCTACAAGTTGGGGTATGTTTAAATGATACTCATGCTTAAATCTTATTTTGGAAAATATCTTTCAAAAATGTTTCTATCTGTATTTTCTTAAGACAGTCTTAAAACTTAGTAGCTTGTGTAAATTTTTTATTTTAAAATGTTCATATGTGCATGAAATTATTGAAAAAAGTAAGAAATTATTGGAAATATATATTTTTAAAATGTATTAAAGTGAAAAAAATTAAGAGTAATTTAAGAAATGTGACTGGAGCAAACACTGTATTTCATGAGAAGACAGAATGCTTCAGGCATATGAACATCCTGAGGCAAAGCTGAAGGTATTTTACTTATTGATAACATCTACTCCTTAGGGCTAGAAATTACTATAATAAATTTTTCATTTCAGCATATAATATAAATTAACTAAACTTTATATTAGATTGGACTAAAAGTGTACAAAAAAAGTGAAAGGAGTATCTGAGCAGTCTCAGGAGTCTGAAATGCAAAATGACAGGGAATAAGCAAAGATTTCACAGCAAGCATTACATAAGCAGCACTGCATTTCTTGGCTTTAGAGGTCTGGTGAATCTCTTCATGCCAGGGGGGAATATCAGCGTGGGAGGATAGGACTTAAATAGGAAGAGTGAGGGGAGTTGATTGGAGGTGTACTAAATACTGAGGTGCTGAATAAATGCTCTGAGGTTTAAACAGCTCAAGGACAATGACAGTTTAAAAACAGAGTTCTGCATGCAGGTTTCCTTGGATCACTGATAATGTCATTAACTTGTTTAAACTCTTCTGCTTTAAATATATGAGGAATTAGGATTTTTATTTATGTCTGACATTTTACACTGTAAAAAAGAATTAATAGTGTTGTATTTTCAGGCTAGTGATGCAGTATTTGCATGTCAAACACATCCAGGAATATTTCTTTAACAGTTTTGTTGTTCACGTTTGAAGGCTTTCATTGACTTTAGTCGATGTGTGTTTTGACAACGTTCAATTTGATGAGGCTTTGCTATGAGTCAAACTAGCAGGAAGGTCAGAGAAATTACTGAAATGTGCATCAAATAGTCACAGAAAATAGGAGTAATGTGTGACTTCACAGGGATTCTCAATTTAAAAATCAGGTCTGTCTCTTGCTTTAATTTCCAGAGGTTTTTAGTAAAACTAGGGTTGGCTGTAGCTGAGAGTAAGGTATAATGTTTGTTTTGCATGTTTGTCTTGAAATAGTTTAATCTGTGTTGAGAAAAACACAAGATCAGATACTTAATATTCTTCCTACTTACATGCCATGTTTTAGGATTTGCTTACCAAAAAGGTGTAATACATGCTAGAGTAGAAAATAACATTGTACCAATTAGAATAGCTAGAGCAAGGGAAAGTGACTTAATTTTAAAACCAAATTACTTCCAAAAGTCTCACTCTCAAGCATGAATACTTGCATGCACCAAGAGAACCAAGATATGTGTCCAAATAAATTTGTCTAGCATGTGGTCTCACCGTCCTGTGCTGCTCCTGTCCTTCATCTCCTAAGCTGTGTGCCCTGAGAAACTGTGTGCACAAACGTTCACGGATGTCGGTGACCTGCTAATCTGACTTCCACCAACACACACCTCTCCACCAGCCCTTGTATTGCCATTTGTTCTTTCTCCTGCTTCTACACCTCTGTGTACCCAGTTGTTCTCAACCTTAACACTTTTGTTACAATTACCCGTGCTAAATGCTGCTGCTGTCATGTAATGTGGCAGTCTCGAAAGGAAAAGCATCACTGTGAATTTAAAAATACATGAACAAGAAGGATATTAAAATATAATTCCACAAACCATTTTATTAAATGCAAGACTGTAATTGTAAAACAAAAAGTCCTCTGTGAGTGTGTGCAAGTAATATAGATAGAACTAAATAAGAAAGAGGGGACCTCAAGATCTTGGAAGTAAAATGAGAAAGGATAAAATCCAAGTGGATTTTGACATTTTTCTTGTCTGGTGGCAGGCTCTGGAAGCAGGAGACCTGAGTAACTGGAGGGAGCATGTAGTTGGCTTGAAGCAAACAGAAATGGTAGTTTTTGTAAAATACTGATTCTAGGAGGCTGATACCAAGGAAGGCCTGGCAAATGGGGCAGTGTTATATCTGTCAAGTAGCAGACGTAACATGCCTAGCGTGGATGCTGATGTTAGGTAACACTGCAAGGGAAGGTGCTAAAGAGAAAGTTCTGTCCAACCCTGTGTTGTTCACAAATGGAAGTTGCTTGCCTTTTCCACCCTCCCCCTTGGATACCAAATTCAAATATATGTCAATGAGTACAAAATCAGTACTGAAGATTTTAACTGAAAAAAAGATTTGGTAAAATCAGCATGATAGAAAGCTGTTGTGTTAATTGCACTGAAGGAATATAAAACTAGGTAGCTAATTGTGTTCGTGGAGGATGAATACACGAAAGGGAACAGGACTGTGATCCCTGCTTGTTGGAGAGTTTTCAGTAACTTTGAACTGGGCAGTATAGAGTAAGTGAGGATCATTAAGCTAACAGTGAAGTGTAGGTTCTGGGTCCAGTGCAGTTCCACCAGAAACCACTGGAGCAAATGTGATGTGTTCAGTATCTGCATAAGCACATGTCTAAAGGTATTTTGAGAATTTTGTTTGGGGGATCTTATATTCTGACATGAAGAGTACTCTCTCTTGTACCTTGGATTTTAATTTTGTATCATGAGATATGCTTATGATGCAGACATAAATTACAAGATTGGAAATTGTTAGTGGGCTAAGTGACCCTGTGATCATGATGGGTTTAACATCACCATGAGCAAATATCATCCTGCCTGCTAATAAATATGTTTGATGTTTCAGAAAAACTTCACTAGGACTTATTCATTGCCAAAAGCTGAAGGGGTTGAAAATAAGCAGCAGTTCTTGACAGTAGGCAGAAGGTGATGGAAAGTGAGATTCCTTACAACAATCCCCTCCCCCCAGGAAAATAAAACAGCCCCCCCAACCCAAAAACTGAAAAAACCAAAACTGAATAACTAAAAAGGCTGAAATACTGTTGTCTAGAGTGAGGATAAACTTCAAGGGAAAGGCCCAATCCAGTGTCTAGCAAAAGAAATGCACATTATTCTAGGTTGTTTAGTCATATTTTATAGTAAACATGAAGGGATGAAGAGAAATCACTTCAGAAATGGTGTGTATAAAATATTGATAATAAAAGGAAAACTAAGGGGATGGATGACTGCAGAACAGAGGAGAGACTGAGAACAGGAACCAGTCAATCCTCAGTGATTAAAGGAGAGGTATGTGAAGAAATTTTGATTTGGGTAGAAGGTACTTTTTTGGGTGTTGTTTGTTTTCAAATTAGCTAAATCGAGGCAGTCAGTCAGATACTGTTAAGTCTGAGAAGTATGAAGACCATACCACGTTTGTTTTGAAAGCACAAGAACTCATATTCTACCTTGCCATATGGCTCTACATGGAGATCCACGTAGAAAGTAGCAAAAACCTCTGTACTGAGCAGTCTGTTTAATGCAAAGATCGCAGTGTCCCCATCATTCAGAGGACTGTGCACTTCTGCCTGATGTTCTCTGCCCTGTGCTGGTTGGTGACTTCCTCAGATTCCTCCTCCTGTTCCTGTTCCTCTCTTTCCTACGTGCATGTCCGCTCATTCTTGCACCCTGCTGCATATTCCTTATCCCCCTCTTGTTTCTGTTTCATGTCTCTTAAATAACCTTTTCCAACAAGGCAGCAAAGCCATGAAGGGCAATGCTTGTTGCTGTCACTGTGTTTGCTCTCTGCCTGTGTTTTTCAAGTGTAATGAGTTTAAATAAAACGTTATGAGGATAATAACTCCTCAAGCTGGTGAGCCTGGAGTTCTTCTCCAAGTCTAGGGGGTTAACTGAGTGTTTCCCTGACCTGGTAATGTTAACTTTTAATAGTCCTAGAAAGAGAAAAGCATTGATCTCTACTAACATTTATAACAGCCAAGCCCTGTTAAACTATATGGCAGTTAAACTAACATCCATTATTATAATGGAGTAATTCATAAAATATTTATTTGTTAGCAAATTAAAAGCTAGAGGTATAATAAGTGGTGACTGACAAAGTTTTATGGAAAATTACCATCATTCAAACAAACCTGATAATTTGTTGATGAAAGAAGCTGTGTGAATGTATTGTTAAAGCACTCATTAAATAGAGGAATTGGCTAATTGGTAATCAGCAATGTATCCATATATCTTTACTCTGATTTCCAGGGGATTTCCATCCTGCATTTCTCCATAACAGTGTTGAACTCTATTGCTAGTCTGAAATAGCAGTTAAATGTTTAAATACCCGATGTTAATTGTTGTGAATTGTCATGTCATTTCAGCTCTGACATTCCCACAGGAAGGCTTTGTGAATTCACTGTATCCAGTATGGAAACTGCTTGGTGTTTGACTAAACTCTGACTTTAAAAGCTAAAATAGATTCTAGATAGAGACTGTAGAGTTAGAAAAAAGCAGTGGAGGAGTAGACTTCAAGACCATACATGGCAGAACTCCTGTGGCTCTGGCGCTTATGTCTCCCCTTTCGTGTCTCAGACCCTCTCTTTGTTTCTGTTTGCTTAGGCTCATAGAAATGTTGGATGTTAGGGACCTCTGAAGGTCGTCTACTCCAGGCTCCCACTTGAAGTGCCAGTGTCCCCAACGCTAGATCAGGTCAGTCAAGGTTTCAGGTGACTCTTGGAAACACCCAGGGATGGAGATACCACCCTAGAATCTCCTTTTCCCTCTGTATTACTTAGGATATGCATAATCACACTAAGGCCATGTAATATGCAAGGTGAAAGGAATGAAGAAAGGTGATGATGAATGGCAAGTATGACTTGAGTGAGTAATGAAAAAATAAGGAAAGGAGGCGGCTTGAAAACTTGGATCTTGAAAGATGGATTTAAAGTCTTGAGCTACTGTTGGTGTCATTGAGGAATGCCTCCCTGAATGTGTCTTCTTCTAAGACCAGCAGCAATTTCATCCTAAGCTTCAGCATGAACAAATGCTTGGGAAGGCTAATAACTCTTTCATTTTAGTAGTAGGAATTTTTGTGCAAGCAGGAGCCTTGTGTCTGTGTGGCATTTCTATTACATGAGTTAAACCCAAGAAGTAATACTAACTTTGTGGTGGAAGTGTCAGAACCTGAAGCTGCTTTGTGTGCATGAATGTTTTTGTAGGTAGTAGAGCAGATTAGAACATTTATTATGAGAAACTAATTCATGCTCTTTGGCAAGTAGCTCCATTATTCTAGGAAGTAACATGGGAAACTCATTACAGCCCCTAGTTTAAGACACTAGTTTTTCTACTGGAGAAACTACCAAAATATAACACAAACATGGCAAATGTGTGTGGTTTTTTATCCTATTAAGTATCAAACTTACAAGCCTAGTGATTAATTTATAGTTTGAAGGTTATCTTTGCAATGAAAAGGGACTAAGCTTATGTGGTTTTGGTTACAGCTTGGATTAGAGATAAAAGAGCTTGAGTTTCTGACACGAGATCTCTGACAGGACAGCAAAATATAGAGTCCATCAAAGTTTCTGAATTTCAGGTCTTTTGTCATCTGTTGTCTTAATTCTCTATAATTCCAATGAAAGTCAAATATTCCTTAGGAATTTGTGTTCTAGAACAGCTAGCAAGTGTTGATTCTGACTTGTTAATGAAAAGAATGAGACCTTATTTTTCTGGAAGTCTTAAAACACTTCATCTATTTAAAAGTATTTTCTTTAACCTAATTTTTACATTTGCAGATTTTTCTGAGATAAATATGAAATTATTGGTGTAAATTTGCAGGCCATTGTCAAAATTGGCTTTCAGCTGTTTAAAAGCTTTTCAAACATGATCAGTGTTTTACTTTGCTCCATTGTCTCAGAGTTAATATTAAGAACAAAGCATTTTCTAACTTCTAAACCAAAACAGAACTTTTAAGACTAGTGTCTTTTCTTTGTTGAAAGGAATTATTTCCTGGTTTATGTGGTTAAGGTTTTGACAGTATGCAGACTCTCACCTGAAAGTATGTTAATTTTTCACTTTAAACATGGGGTTCTTTTACAGGTTCTTGAAAGTCTGTGGCTCTGAACTAGTACGTCTTGAGTTGTCTTGTGGCCATTTCCTCAATGAAACGTGCTTGGAGGTCATCACTGAAATGTGTCCAAATCTTCAGGAATTAAATCTCTCATCATGTGATAAAATACCACCTCAGGCTTTCAACCACATAGCCAAAGTGGGCAGCCTGAAGCGTCTCATTCTCTACAGAACAAAAGTGGAGGTAGGAACAATTATTTCTAACCTTTGCAATAAATATTTTCAATCCTGATAAAGTTGGTTTTGGGTTTTGTTTTTTTTCCCAATAATGAAGAAGTAAATTAGAATTTTGAGTGTAAATTCAGAGGTAAATCCAGAAAATCCAAAGGTAGTTTCAAAAAACTTAGGATGGTTTTTTATTTTCAAAATAGCTTTCGGCCTGCGTGTTTTAACTTGCATGGTACATTGGTGACTTTTCACCAGCTGTTTTAAGCAATGTGGTAAAATTACAAATTTAATGCTCTTCTCTTATTTTGAAGTGTACTCTAGACAAACTGTATTTGGTAAATATAATTGTAAAATTATAATATTTAGTAACTTTCTTTAATTCACAACATTCTCTCCTTTAAAATGACTTGCTAGTTACTAGATTCCTACAGTCTTTGTATATTAGCAGCATTTGAGACACAGAACACAATTTTTTTGTAAAACTTTTCATTTATGATGTAAAAATTACTTCTTTGTACAGTTACTTGACTGCCCAAATCAGAGTTGTTACTGCTTGGTGCAACACATTTCCTTCTAGGATGGAATGGGTTTGTGTGCTATAGCTGAGAAGTCTCTTGTAGTTTGCTACATTTTACAAATGTTGTATCCTTGTAAATTCGGGATTTTGAATCAGAAAAATTCCATTCCCTCTCAGTAGCTCCATTACTCATATGTTACAACCTTAGTACTGTGGTTTACTTGGAAGCTGTTGTACATGTACTTCTGTTGCTGCAAAAGGTGCTCCAAAACGGGGGAAACCCCATGTCTCTGCAGGCTTTTTCCTTACTTCTAATCCTAGATTAAACATTTTAAGAAGAGTTTGGTTGTGTGTGTTACTTGTGCTTATGCTTTTGGTACACGGAAGCCAGGTGGTGACACTCGATTTTGTGGGGTCTTAATCTGTAGTGTAATAAAAGGAATGAAGCTGGAACAGTAGGTTCTGCCAACCAGATGTGCAAGGGACATCTGAAGTTAAGAGTACCACATTGCATTCATAAGCAGTTCCCACCTGACGCGTGTTAGAGTTAGCTGGGTCTTGTTGTCCTTTATTTGGTGAATCCCCAGTACATTTGTGCCCAAGGTGTCTGTAATGGTGAGTGGATAACACAAGGTAGGTAGATTAAAAGCTAGACTACCTGGGATGATTGGTGCTTACTGTGGGGTTTGCAGTGGAGTGTGCAGTCACTGTGAAGCCAGTGCCCCTCAGTAACTTGTTACTTTGTGGTAGCTGCTCTCTGTATTGAAGCAATTATTATTTTCTTCAAGAAGCAAATTGGTGAGCCCTGCATTTTTTGAATAGAGCTGAATTGGTGTATAATGTTATTTCCTTGACATATTGAGTGTGAGGTTGTGTGTATAAAATTGTTTTCAAACCTCTGAATTGAAGCTTCCAATGCCTTTGAATTATTTCAACCTTTCTGTTAGAAGAAAGGAAGTCCAGTGACTTCCAGTAACTCTTTAGTAACTAAAAGAAGTGTCCTACCTGGCTATACTCCTCCCCACAAAATGTAGCTTATTTTTCCAGTGCTATAAGTTCGTTATTAAAGGTTCTCAAAGGTTGTTTGATTATGTATATGCTTGAATAATTTGTATCTTGCTTTGAGAAACTAATCTCAACTTTTTATAAATGTAATTTCTTTGTGCTGAAGACCACCGTTGTATTTGTGGGATTTTTGCGCTGGTGTTTTTGGTATTCACTAATACATAACTCCTTCATGGTTATTCATTGAGAGTGTATTCACAGCATAACTTAAGCACTTGTTGGCATTGATAAATTTGAAGAATACAATAAACAGAGGTATTACTGTCTCTGTCTGGCCCTGTGGGGTCACACGTGTGCACGCACAAACGCACGGCTAGCTTCAGTATAAAGTCAGCAGCAAAGAGATGGGAAGGTTCTTTTGTGGGGGTTCCAACAGGAGCATTTATTGCTTCTACACTGTCAAAGGTTACAGAGGCAAAAGCGAGAACAACAACGAACTCAGGGCTTTTATCTGGGGGCAGGGAAAAGGCGGGGCCAGGGAACGGGGACCAATGGAGAAGCTCTGGGGGAGTGACAAGGGGTAGAGGCCAAGAGCCAAGCGGGGGAGCTAAACTGGGGTAGGTTACTGTAACAGAGCAATGCGTCCTGGGAGAAGCCTTCCTGGTCACCCTAACCCTGACCAGTAAGTCTGGCACCAGAGACTGTCTGACCAAGAGCTCTCTGTCCCTTGTGCCACAGGCCAATTGGCTACCACACAGTGGAAGTATTATTGTATATAGTAATTGGCAATGCATATCTTTATCCTTAAGCATGAAATTGTCTTAATTTAATGCTTACTGTGAAGTATTTAGTCCATATAAATAATGCAGCCAAAATTGTGTTTCAAAGACACCAAAACCACAATTACAGTAGGAGAACTTGTCAGTCTTCTTATTGATGGGTGTAAGTTTTAATGTAAGATTCTATATTTCATGTTGCATGACATTCTGAAATCTTTCTAATGTGTAAAGAAGAAGTTTTTAAAGTTTGTATTTGAATTATATTTGAGATACAAAATCAATTAAATTCAAAACCAATTACAATGGACAAAGGATTTTGTTTTTCACACATTTTAAAGCAAGTTTTGTATTTATAGATTTTATCTCTGATAATTTTGACCAAAAACAAATTTGGAACTTGGGCAGCTGTGAGAGAGGACACTGGGAATCTTGGATACCAAAAAGAAGCAGAAGAATTGTAGCAGTAATTTTAGCTCTTATTTTCTTGTGCCATGAGCAATATAAGTTAATGCTGCCATAAAACTGTTCTAGAGAGTTTTCAGAAATAACCTGTTATGGGTCATATCATACCTTTGAGAGCTATTGTTTAAAGGGTTTTCACTTTGGACAAAATTCCATTGGCTTGGGTATGAATCTTTAGGATGAAGAGTTGCAAGCAAATAGTGGGGGAAAAAAAAAGTTGAAAGGCTCTAGCTGGAATGTGGATTCTTGGAATCAAGTTGAGTCAGTGACAAATAATCGTGTGGTACAGGGCCTTGATGGTGCTTTTTGATTTCATGTCAGGCTGATAGCGTGGAATTTGGTTGTTTGAGCCTGTAACGTGAAGTGAGGGGGAAGAATGAAGGTGTAAAACAGATTTGCAGACATAAGGGAGGACATAATTTGACCAAATAAAGCAAAACCAGAATACAGTAATTTAATTAACTGCTGAGACTATTACTTTCATTGAATTAATTCAGTAATTGCTGTGTTGCTGTGTCCCAGTCTCTGCTGTGCCCCTGGCACTGCCAATTAGCTGTAGAGAACAAAAAGGTGCCCCTGTATATTCTGAATCCCAGCTTGCAAATTATACTGGGTCTGTTTCTGAGGAGCCAGGTTGTTCTGACTTTTGAAAGGCTACACCTGCACTTGGTAGTAGGGCTCATTCCACCTTATAAGTGTTCATACTGCAGCAGCTTTTTAAAACATGTTGTAAAGTTTTGGAGACAAAAGTTTTATCATTGTCTCAAAAATCATATCTCAGAAATGATCCTGTAATCCAAGTGCATTAGGGGAAGACGGGAAGCTGATTTTTAATAAATACATTTCAGTTGTTTCCCTTTTCATCATGTTTCTTTCCATGTTGTATCTTGCAAGGTGATAGCTGATGGATGCTTGAGGGAGAACAGAATTCCTGTTCTAATGCCAGCTTCTACTATGGAGGAAAATTATTTGCTGCCATGTTTATTTTGAATCTATAAATGAAAATTGTTTGCATTACTATAAGAAGGTATCACTCAAATAGACTTGTGATTGTGGTATTTAAGGACAGGGTGGGGGGCTCATCCCAGAAAGGGACTGGGTCTTACATCTCTTGACAGCGTTTTTCAGTCAGGTTGGAGATGCCAGCTGAGCTGGAGCCAGGTGGTCTGGGCTAAACAGTTCCCAGAAGTTCCTTCCCACACTTAGCTCTTGTGTGCTTCTCTGATTTGGTGCTGATGACACTAACTGAGGACTTAACCTGGGAGCTTTTTTCTCCTGATCTCTGACCGGGACCATGGCCAGTTACAAGGTGCACGGTTTCTGTATGCCACACTTCTTCCATCAGTAAAATTTGTGTAGTAGCAACTTACTCATTTTATAGCTGTGGTATGAGGATAAATATAAAGAAGGCTGAGATTCTCTGACATGTGTGGTACTATATAGGATACTCTGTACAGGGGTGTGTGTGAGGACTTGAAATACTGTACATAACATAACAAGGTTTTCTAAGTTGCCGGAGGTTCAGTTTGTTACAAAGCTTTACCTTTTTTCCTCTGGAAAATTTGAGAAAATGATTGTTAAAGCTTGCTTAAGAGGTATAATCATTTCTGGGCACAAAATGATTGGATACTTGCAGTGATATCTCTGTCTGGGACTACATAGGCATCTTGTTCTTCCAAAAGGCCACAAAAACTACCTTGTAAAGGGTGAGGTGATCACTTCTATTTGTTTCCTTATAAAATTGCTTGGGGAACTGAAGGACTTAAGCATTAAATAAATTTGGCCACCATTTAGTTCTAATTTGACATATGATTCCCTGCCAGTTTCTATAACTGACATTTTCTGTAACATTTCATTTAGCTGAAAATTAACATATAGAGAAGTGAAAGCAGACCAAAAGAAGGTGAACGATTTGACTAGCTGTGTAGACCACAGATCCAAGTTTAGTTTCAAGAAATAGTATATTATGTATTTTGTGTGTTATTGAATGTTAGTGTACTATCCCTGGATGTGGGTTTTTTTTCTGTAAAAAAAAAAGCTACTGAGTATAGGTATTTATCCTCAGAACTCAAAATCATGGAAGTAGTCTAAAGATGGGTATTTTCTGGGCAACCAGCAGGTATGAAAACTTCTTCTGAAAACTAAGGCTAGTACTTTATAATTATCTAAAACTAACTTTGTGGGTTTTTTAACTGGTTAAACCACTGACTCTTACATGTTTATAAGCATGCATCTCATCTCATCTCTATAAATCTCTCACAGTACCTTGTATCTTTAGCATAATTGTTTTGAAGTATCGTATACCAACAAGTCCGTAACTGAAGTTATCTTGATGCCTTAAAATACTGTGTGGGCAGGGAATGAATGGGAGAGGAAATAATCCTGGAATCATGTTTTACAGTTTCTTTGTTGGAGCAGATTTAGGTGAAAATTGTATTTCACCATTACTCTACATTTGGTTTTCTGCATTATTAATGTATTACATTCTTCTTTTTGTAAGAAAAAATAGATTTTGGGGACTACTGCAGCATGATTGTAGGTTTTTAGACGCGGAGGTATGATACCTTGAAATTCACTAAGTAGACCTTTTTTTTACTTACAGGCAGTATTGGTTTGCCCTGTTGTACCTTCCAAAAGGCATAGTTTAATAGAAGTTTGCAGAATTCTGGCTTCGCATCCAAAGAGGTTTTTAATCGTTGTGGTAGAACAGCACATGCCAAGTAATTTCTGACTTAGTTCTTTCACAGACTGTGCCAAGAAAATCCCCTCACCCAAACAGTTGATTTTTGTCTTTCTTCTAGTGCTGTATAATGCCAAAGGGAGGAAAAAATAAGTATTGTGAATTTTTTATAGATTTTTAATTACTTTTGACAGTCTTGACAAGATCATCTTTTACATTTGCATGGGGTGTTTGTAATTACAAATATTTATAGCAATAGTGGCACTCAGATTGAAATAGAATTGGTTTCTTCTGAGGATTTCCTTGGTTGGTTGATTGGGTTTTTTACTACAGGTAGTTCTAGTACGCTGAAACTTTTTTTGGTGTGGTACCTATTGTTGGGGTTTTGGGAGTTCCCCTTCTGTTTTCTTTTTTTTCTCTTGAGGAATTTTTCCCATATATGTTACTGGGGCAACAAATTGCTGGGTGCTTGGGAGAAGCAAAAGACCTGGCCACAGAGGGAGAGGTCCAGCGGGTTACTCTCTTTCACCTGGGCTTGTGGGCTGTGGTTCTCGGTGTTCGGACGGAGAGAGAAGCTGCCATCGTGGTGGAGGGAATTCATCAGCACTGCAGGCTTCTGCTTTTTTGGCTGCCTTCCTTCTACTGTGAGTGGAGCTTGCTCACTGGAGTGGCTGTTGCACTGGGACCCTAACAGCCCACCTTACTAAAAGAGGGACCTGTTCACCATCTGCTCGGGTGCCTCAGGAAAAACCTCGGGGCTCCCAAGCCTGCCTTTCCCTGCCCCGCTGGGAGCCGAGCTGCAGCCGTCCTGCCCCTGCCGTTGCTTTGAGCCTTCGCTACGTTGTAGCCCTGCACGCCCTGCCTGCCCAGACCTCCAGGGGTTCCTGCTGCAGCTCCTGAGTTTAATACATCTTGTCTGCCACTCGGGATTTGTGCTCGTCCCTGCTGTTCCAGCCTGCTGTTCCCGAGGGTCCGGCCGGACACCAGGATCGGCTGCCCAGGGGTTTGTGAAGCTTTTGTCCCATCCCTTCCTGGGATCGGATCCCAGGCCACCGGTGCCGCGTGCTCCCCGAGCTCGCTCCGGAGCGCCCCCTGCAGCCGCGGGGGAACCATCGCACCTGCCCTGCTCACCGGGAGCCGCCAGCGCCCCTGCCGGCTGCGAGCGGAACTGCACCCGAGGGGAAAGGGCCCGACAGCCGAGAAGGCTGGCACTGGGTTTGGGATTGTTTGCTGTTACTGCCATGGTTATTGTTGTTTGTTTGACTGGTTATACATTAGTAAAGAACTGATATTCCTATTCCTCATATATTTGCCTGAAACCCCTTAATTTCAAAATTATAATAATTCAGAGGGAAGGGGGTTGCATATTTCATTTCAAGGGAGGCTTCTGCCTTCCTTGGCAGACACCTGTCTTTCAAACCAAGACACCTATGAAATACTACTTCACTGGCTCACTGGCTTAAGATAGACTGATACATCAACTATTTGAAAATACAGTTTAATTTAAAAACAGCAAGTAGCACTCACGGTGTGTGTGCTGAAGTTAGAGATGTTTTGAGCTAATCTGTTCCCACAGTTGTGTGTTTCTCTGGGTGAGTCAGCCAGTTCCAACATCCCATGCTGTAAATTTAAACCTTTTGGGAACAAAAGGGAAGCTTCTGCCCAGATCATGAAAGAGGAGCCTTTCTGTACAGTTCTAAGAATGTTCTGATTTTTCTGCTAAAGAGTCAGCTTCTGAGAATTATGGATGTGATTGGTGGGCTTGAGAGAGACAGAGATTTCACTGGCCTGGCCTTAGTCTGCAGTTCTCAAGTTATTCTTTTTTTTCAGTATCTCAGGTTCCAAGAATTTTAAGGAATTAATTCAAAAGTTATTGACTTAGATAGTTTTTAGGAAGACAGAATACTTAGAGTACCTTGCAGAGCTACCTCCTCATTACCACCACATTTACCTCTCCTCATTGAGGCAGGGATGTGGGGTGGGTATTGAAGGAAATACTTTCCACTTGTAACTTGGATTTTTAATGCTAAAAATACAAAATTAAATCCTGCATAATTCAATTTTTGCTTCAACAAAAAGGTTAACTGGAGAATTAGTAACCCTGATTAAAAGCAAGCAAGGGAAGGGAGGAAGCAGTCTTTAATTATCTTAAGATACTTTAGATTCCTTTGTCTTAGCATTAACTTCACTGAAAAATTTGAAGAAAAAATTGCAGAAGAATAAAAATCTTGTAAAAGATTTAGGCTCTTGTTTTATTGAGGGGCTGGAAGAATTCCCAATTTATGTCAAAGTTCTTCTGAGAAGAGGAAAAAACAACCTGTTGTTTGTCTCCAGTAAAAAAGTAACAAATTTTAAAGTATCTTTAAAGATTTATCTATAGAAAGTTAACTAAAAGCTGCAGACTATTTCTTCCCTAACCCAACCCAAAGCAAAACTTTGTTGTTTTTCTTAAGCTCTTCCTTTAATCTTCCAGAATCACACTGTGGTGCACTTGTTTTCATACCTTGTATGGCAGTGCAGCTGTTACGTGATATTATACTGCATCATTTGTATTTTTTAACCCTTTTTATATTTTTTTAATCTCTGACTGCTTGACAATGAAACTGCAATGAGTAAATAGTCAAATATTCAAAGTGCATCTTTCACAGGTGAGTCCCATCTGCCACAGACAGAAGGGCTTTCTGTTTGAACAGACATTGAGCTCAAGCTCAGTTGGATGCTTTCTTTATCATAGTAACATCAGAAATGATTTGTGCTTTCTGCTGGATCATGAATGTAAAAAAATCCTGAAAAAAGTCAAGCAAGATTCAGTCTTACCTAGTGTAATCCTCTGGCATCAGTGTTTGGTTTCTCTGCTGGTGGGTTGTCTGTTCAAACCAGCAAGGCTTTTGCAACATCGAAGGCAAAACCTGTGTGATGGCCGAGGCCTTTACAAAGACAGGATACAATTTAGTCCAATATCACCTATTTATTTGAAGTATACACAGCACATAACTGTCTTCCAGTAGGTATTACTGTATGTATCCAGGCATGCATTACAGAGTGGAGGACTTTGATGTTTGGGCAGACCTGTCACCTGTCTTGTGTGGAGTAAAGTAGGATTTCAAGTGGTAATCTCACCTCTAGTTCAAGCCAGGATCAGCCCTGTTGATGTCCTTTCTGACAGACATTTGTTGTACCAGTATATAAAGATTTCAGAGAATCTTCAGACCATCTTCCCTTTTTCTGAGGTTTATGACTCACTACTATGCCCTAAAATATTTCTGAAATCTGCTCTGTAATGTTGTGTTTAGCAGCACTGTCATATCCTTCTGATGAGTTTGACGTCAAAGTCTTCTCTCTGAAAGCAACTTCTTCACTGTATGTTTTCCTCATCTGAAAACATCTTTCCTGGGAATAGAGGATAGGGCAGACCATTTTATTCACCCACTTTGAACTCTTCCTGTTGTCTGTGGTGTCTTATAAAAATTAATTGTTTTGGTAGGTTTTGGTTTGGCTTGGATGGCATAAGAAATTCAGACCACTGAAGCCATGACTCCACAAAGCAAAAGTAAATCTTACCTAAAGTTTGTTTCCAGAGTGTTTCTTTGTTTTAGTGTATTTTGGGGTTTTATAATCATCCACTCTTCTCTCAATCACTGTAAAAGGGAGCATGTATGAAGCTAAACTTTGCCTTTGGTTCAAGGGAAACTCAAAAAATCTCCAAACTATACATGTCTTGGCTAGTAGGCTGAAGAATGTTGTTAGATGTCTTTGATGTTGTTAGACAGTCTTTGATTTGACTGTCTGTGCTTGGCCAAGAAAGTGAAGTTAGACTCCAGGTTAAGGCTTGCTGATCCGGAGTTTAGGTGGCCTCTTAGCTCTTCCTGTGAAGCACTTTAACATTTGGAAGTTGGCCTGTGTTACAGCTCCAGGATCGTGTGATTGCCTTGCTGATCTCCTTTGCTTAAGTAGAGTGTTGTCGCTCATGTTGTTGTACTGACAGATGGCTCGACACAGACAGGTTATTACAATGATAGTCCTTCTATATGTAGTGCATATGGATTCTGTGAGCTGCCATTCTCTCCAGCTATTTTCATGTCTTTTGCCACCTGGGTTCTCAACTGACTGAGACACAGCTAGGCATGCACAAAGGGTTTTTTCTTCTTACATGACATATGCAAAGCCCACCTCAGTTACAGAAGAACAGACACTGCGTCTGAAGGAAATCTGGTTTGCTGTGTGTGGGCATGTATGCGCCCCAGAAGAGGAATTAATATAGCCAGTGAAATGAATGTTGAGTATGTAGTTGTTTACTCTTGAGCTTGACTTGGCATGATTTCTGATGGTATGACATGGTGTTCTACCAAGCTCCCTTCGATTACTCAGATTTCTAGTGGGTTTTTTTTAAGTTGTTTTGGTTTTTTAAATAATGATTTAAAATAATAGATTGTGAAAAGACCTTTGAAAATGTGGACTCAGTGCATGTTGGTACAGGAAGGACTGTCTTCAAATAAAAGAGAGGGACTAAAAGGTACTCCGAGAGATCCATGACATTCCTGTTCATGTTAACACAAGGAGCTCAGTTGTCTATGAAGATAACAGAATACTAGTCTTCCTCTCTATTTCACCCCTCTCTGAAGAAGCATGGAATTGATTCTACATCGTACAAGCTATTCAGAGTGACTGTTCACTTTTATACTGTTTGTGTCAATTAAGGAAAGAGATTGCTGTTTCCCATCCTTTCAGGCCAGTGTTTCAATTCCAGTCTGGAAACCATTACTAAAAAACTTGGTAGAATGCAGCAGTATATTCAGCTTTCCTGTGGAGTTATCTGAATACCTGCAGAAACCTTGTTTGGAGCTCTGTGTGCAGTCAGAGACTGATCTGTTTAGCTCCGATATGTAAGGTTTGCAGACAGCAGTTTGGGGATTTTGCTTTTAATTTGTGTGTCTGGGTAGGTTCTAAAGCTCATAGCTTTCACTGAGTTGAAAAGGAAAGACTATGTCTCATTCTCTTTGAGTTATTTGTTTATTCCTCTTTAATGATCCAAATGAACCATTTGCTTATTAAGGGCGCAATTTAAAATGAATTGGATATTTACACATTTACCAGCCTTAAAATATTCTTAATAACCTCTTTAGTAATGAATTTTTAATGCTTGTGTTTCATTCCCTAGCTACCTTTTCCTTTAAAAATGAAAGTCAAGCACTCATGGGGACAGTGAGTTTCTAGACTTCTACCAAGATACGTGTGAGGAAGGCTTACTCTTAGCATCTACTTTTAGGCTGCCTTTGGGAAATCAAATCTTAGAAGGCCAGGTTGGAATCGAGATTCCATACATGTCAAGTGTTGGGTGTTTATAATTGCTCCCTGGAGACACCTAAATTAAATGTCTGAAATGGTCTCTGTGAATACCCCGTGCTGTGTCCCTGTTCCATGTCTCCAGTGCAAGGAATCAGATGTTTCTTCTTGGTGATATGAAGGATCATATTTCTGCTAAGTTTCATTGGAATGTAACAAACTGAGGAAACTAAGTAAAGCATTTAACTATAAACTTTCTGAAAACAAGTAAATTTATATTTAAATAAACTATAAATTATACTACCCCT
The DNA here is from genome assembly GCF_965178545.1 of Coloeus monedula. Lineage (NCBI taxonomy): Eukaryota > Metazoa > Chordata > Aves > Passeriformes > Corvidae > Coloeus > Coloeus monedula. Next base: position 78,822,562 of record NC_138782.1, read on the forward strand.
GCATACAAACATTGTTGACTAGTGTTCTTGTTGTAATTACACTTAACAGCAGTCGATGACTTTGTCACTTGTATATTGCTTGGGGGTTTATTTCTGTTAGAAATTGTTGGATATCCTGTAGAAATCCACGTTTTTGTTGTTAATATGCTGTGAAGCCTAGTCCTGTTTTAAAGTTCATATAGATTACAAAGTCCTAATGAAGTGATGTTTTAAGTGTGATGCACAGATATTTGGGATGTGAATCCCAGATTATGTTCTTTTTTTCACACTGTGTGTGTTTCCAACTACAAAACAAAATATGGCTACAGACAATGCAGAAGGGTCTTTACTGTATCTTAGAAACACAGGTAAAAAAAATCTGTAGTTTCTTTTGTTGTGGAACAGAACAGCTGTGCACTTTATGTAAGGTGCATCTGATGTTGCAGTCCAATTTCAGGCTGAGCAATGTGCAGTACTTTTGGCAAAGAATGGCCACATTAAATGACAGGAACAGGACTGTAAAATACACATTATATCTGTTTCAGTGTGCGTGATAGTAGTGACAAGTGCTCCAATGGCTGTCAGCATCCTTGTCAGCACGGAGCCTCCTTTGACATTAAAGTCACCAGCCCAGCCCTAATGCTGTGCAGCTCTATTGGCAGTTCCATCAGGCTGCAGCTGATGGGTGAATGTCAGAGCCTGCCCTCTTCTCCTGGTGTGTCCCCAGCCCTCTGTGTTTGCAGGCTGGCCTTGCCTGTTTTTTGATCTTGCCACACTTCTTCATAAGCTCTCCTATGGGAAATGAGCGGATAGGTCAGTGGTGTGTGGGTATCTTCAGGGCAGCACAGAACCCCATCCAAAGTGACTTGCATAAAGGTTTGTAATGATTACCATTTCTTTAAGCCAATCAATGGGTAAAGTACCCAGAGACTCATTAGGTGGCATTTGAGGCATCTGTAAAAGAGTTTTGAGCTGTATTTCAGGAAATGCAGTGACAGCCTTTAATGTCTAATTGACCTCTTCTCTGTTTCACTTTCCATATTTCCTTCTGATGTGTTCCCCCGTGGCAGCAAACAGCCCTGCTCAGTATTTTGAACTTCTGCTCGGAGCTGCAGCACCTCAGCCTGGGCAGCTGTGTCATGGTGAGTGACACCACCCATTCAGGGTGGGTGTGGGTGTGTGCACTTGCTTGCTTTGGAACTCCGTCTGGGTTTGTTTCACAAAGGTGTGTTAAATGTGAGGGTGATATAAGACTCTACTCTTTGGAAGGTTCAAGATGAATGCAGCTTGGTCATATACTTAAGGGTTACGTACTGGTTTAGTAGGCCTAAAACATAGCTTGTAGGCTTTCTCAGAGTTCTTCAGCCTCTTTCTAGGTTTTTGGGCATTCTCTATATGCGTAATCACTTAATAAGTAGCTAATGAGACTTTCATAAGGAGATGTAGCAACTGATCAATGTAAAATGGAAATAAGTAAATTCTTCAAGCATTCTTCAGTGCTTACACTTTCTGTGGTCATAAAAGCTGTTGTAATCATCTTTTTAAGGGAAAACAACTGTGCAAAAGAAGTTTCTCCAAAGAAACAACTTTTGCTGCATTTTGATCCTCAGTATTGAGTGAATTTAAAAACACCTATATTTGGGGTTTATAGGAAATTTATTTTATTTTTGTCTTTTATAAAAGTAGATCTCACTGTACCATACAATGGACAATTCTCAGAGCTCTTGAGAAATGACAAATGCTTCAGACATCTGTTATGTGTATTAGGAAGCAAACCTTGAAACACCTCTGTATATCTGGAACGATGCTACACGTCACCGAGTGTTTGCTTTCCTTGCAGATTGAAGACTATGACCTTATAGCAAGCATGATGGGAGCAAAATGCAAAAAGCTTCGCAGTCTGGATTTGTGGAGATGTAAAAACATAACTGAAAGCGGGATTGCAGAATTGGCTTCAGGCTGCCAGCTTTTGGAAGAACTTGATCTTGGTTGGTGCCCTACGCTACAGAGCAGTACAGGCTGCTTCACAAACCTTGCACGTAAACTCCCCAATTTGCAGAAGCTCTTTCTCACGGCCAACAGGTCTGTGTGTGACACAGACATCGAGGAGCTCGCTGCCAACTGTACGCACTTACGGCAGCTGGATATATTGGGTAAGAGGATGTAGGAATACTGGTGTTTGTTTTACTGTGTCTTGAAAGCCTTTCTGTTAAAGAGGAGTCATTAAGACAAAACTGTCTTCTAAACATAATTTTTAAATAATTATTTCTTAAAATTATGGTTTAGCACATGGAAAAAAAAGAGGGATGTTTTACTCACTGCATGAATTTTGACTCAGAATCCAGTGGATTTATACCAGCCGTATAATTTGATTGCTGAGTATGAATTGCTTAAACTAGAATTTAAGTGCAAGATTTTTTCCAGTAATTTTTATTTTCATGACCATCGTTTTTTTTAACTGAAGCCTTTCTCTTTTGATTATCAGAAGATCCAATTTCTTATCATTCCTTCTGCTTTTGTGGTTTTATTTCTGTGAAGTGTGATGAAGTACGTTTATAGCATGAGTCTCTGATCAATAAACAGATTTTGCTTTTGTGCAGTAAATACTTGCTATTTCTATTATATAGGTATATACTATGCAATACTGAATTTCTTCATCATTTTTATCAGGAAGTGAATTTGAGTTAATAAAGATGAAAGGGTAATTAACAGCAAAACTTAAATAGACTTTCTAGTAAGGTGGGAAGGAAGTGATGAGGGTTAAAAAGCATAGCAAATCTGAAATTTCTAATCCTCTGCAACTTCCATAGTTGAAAGTATTTTTAGAAATCTAAAGTAAATATACTTTGAACTCTCAAGTAAGGACTTTGAGAAGTATAGTTTTGTGTGATACTGAATTTACTCTTTTATGGTGGCATATGAGGTTTTCTTTTTATAATAATGTAGGACAGCAGGGATGTTTGTGGCATCAATGTGGGAGAAAATTCTTCGTGTTTTTACCAACTTATTTTCACAGGTTATCTGAAAAAGGAAGATTTAAATGGAAGGGAATAAAGTAGCTGCTCTGTGACACTGTTGGGGCTGCCTGAGGCAGCACAGCGTCCAGCTGCAGATGTCCTTGGCTTCTGCTGCTGCAGGCAGGGGTTGGCTGCAGCTTGCAGGGAAAGCTGGCTCCTTCGCAAGGAGCGAGCCCCAAACAATGGTGGTGTAAAAGCATCGGCAGAGGCAAAGGATGAGAGAGGAGTCTCTGTGCAGCTTCCAGCTGGTTTATTGCCAGTGGAAGATGCAGGGACAAAGACCAGGAAAAGGGGGAAAGCACTGCATTTTATACGGGGGGGTGGAACAAAGGGAAAAAAACAATGGGAACCAACTGAGGAGGAGCAGACAACAGGGGAATAACCAATGGGGATAACTTAGGGGAGGGAATTACATCAGTAGACCAATGGGGCATTGAAGAAGGGAGAACTTTCCAGAACTAATACATAAGCAGCTAAGGGAAATACATAAACATGAACTTATACATAAAACTGGGTGGGGAACTCCTGAACCAATAAACTTAAAACATGTAAACTAGGAACCACGTGGAGCAGGGGAGCTCGCTGTAACCACGGTGAGAATCAGACCTCTGTGTTCTGGAGGCCTGTCCATCAGTCCTCTGAATGCTCTGCTGTAGTGGCCACTGCCACATGCACTGCAACAGCTCTGTGTACTTCTAACATTTAATAATTATAATGAAAATATTGCATTTAGGTTGAGAGGGATACTGCAAAGAACTGAGAGACATCAATGTGAGTAATGTTGCAAGCAAGTTTAAGGCTATCAGCATTTATTATTGCAAAGTGTTTAGCATATGGCTTCAGATTGTACACACAGTACACTCTTCTGTCATGATGAAGAGTTGTGCTCACCTCTGACTGAGAAAGTTACCTTCTGAGCAACATGGAGAAGGAGTATAAACAGAAAAAACCTCCCCCTAGTACAAGTTGTAGAGCCTATATGCCCACTGGGGGTACTGTGTTTTGCCTATCTTTAAGAGAATCTGCTTTGTAGTGAAATTATCAGGGGCACATTGCCCTGTTCAGACATCAAAAGTTTCCAAGTGGTGTAGTGAATTAAGTCTTTCAGAAACACTTATGTGCTCCTGACCACCCACTTCCATGTGTTTCTTATGCAATGACCTGGTGTCTGCCCACAAAGTGGGCAAAGACCTCCTTACTGCACCAGAGGCTCCCCAGGGAATAGTTTGGCTCTGTTAAGCCTGTGGATAGTCTGTTACTTCTGTTGCCTCTCTGACAGCAGTGAAGGCTTGTTGCCATGTTTTTTTAGTGTTTGAATTCACATTTTAATTCAGTTTGACATCTTAATGTTTTGGGGTTTTTTTAAAATACCATGTGAAGGTGGAAAAGGAGTTTGTTCTGTTCCCTGAGTGCTTACCAATATTCCTGAGTTAGGTGGATTTGTAGTCAAAGTTTTCCAGTGAGACTGCATGCTGGGTTCAAATAAATCCTCTCTAGGGGATAGCCAGTTGAATTATCTGCAAAATGAATAATCTGAAAAAAAATCTTACTTTCTTCCTTCAGAGAAATACTTGGTAGGATGAAAAAAAGGGTTGTCCTCTGCTGTAAACAAGTCAGTACAAGGTGATAAGATATATGTGAAGGACCTACCCTGCTTTTTTGGCAACGGCCAGGAAACTGTTCATTTTTTTGTCTGAATATAGTAACCACTACAGTCTATGGTTAAAAGAAAGAGCTGTCAAGTAGAACCACATCGTGTCATCTGGAGGTAGAGATGCCAGGTGTTCCCATGTAAGTGCAGAAGTCTCTGTTGTCTGAACTAAAGAGTGAGACTCTCACTGTGCAGGAGTACCAAGAAAGTCATAAATGTCTGTTTGTGCTCTTACTTCATGCATGTGATACAGGGCCATCCTGTTACTTTAAGCTACATAAATGTGTAGTATGTTTTTGTCCTTTAGTAGAAGTGTGACAACAGGTCTGAAGCTGTAAGAGGCCAGAGGTCAGTACTCAGCTTTGCAAGAGTAACCTTGAACAGTGGGTCTTCTCTGTGATGTGAACGAATGAGAGGTGCTCTCATTATATCCTTTGTCATCTCCCAAGTACAGAAATGTCTGGCTTGTGTATGCATTGTGAAGGGTCTAGAGGTATTGCTGCTAGGTTAGCACTGTGTGCTGTAAAGGAACTTCTTTTGCTTCAACAAAGCTGTGTAAAAGGAATGGTTTTTGCTGTATACAAGCACTTATCTAAGTAAGGGTCAGAGTGTCTTCACTGTAGTCACCAGTGTTGAAGATATTTTACTAGTGTCTCTCTGCAGCTGTTAGAACTTACAAACTTGTCAGAGAAAACTTCTTGTTTCAGTTATAGGTTATTTATCATCATAATAGCTTCAGGGATGGAGGAGTCTGAGCTTCTGAAAGAAATCTTGTTGAGCTGTAAGTGGTGCAAAATACGCATTATATATAGCCTGGATGCTGTTTTAAGGTGATAGGTCCTGGGCTTGCTACCCATCTGTCCTTTACCATAATTGTTTGGCAATTTCCTTGTTTTACAGAGTCAGAGAACTCTGTAGGAGATTAAAATTGCTGGTTTTCAAGGGCCCATGTAAAGCATTGTTGGATGTCAGGCTGTGTTTGTGCTGTATAAAACATAGAAAGTAAATTTCTGTTCGAAAAAATCATGAGCTGATCATATCTGCTGTATCATAAGTTTGGAAGAGGAAGCATGGTGCAAGTGTGTCACTGAGTGCATGACAATGTGCTTCTCTTGAACTTTTAGTTCTGAGCTTGTTTTTACCCGCTACATCCTGAACTGGCTGCTTACAAGTATCATTTCCTTCCCAGCCCACATCTTTTCCACTGACTGACATGGCATATTTCCACCCTCTGTCAGAATGATCCAGTTATGATCATCTGACAGTTCTGTAGTGACGCAGTACATCAGCCAGTGCTATCAAAAGTTAAGTGGACACCTCTAGACCAGTAGTTAAAAAACTAGTCTTCAAACTGTGATCAGCATTGAGCAATGTGACAAGTCAGATGGCAACCTGAATTGACAGTGCCAAGAGCTTTTCTTGCACATCACATCAGCTGCTTAGTTCTCTTGCTGTGGGGTTCTCAGCTGCTGTCAAGGGTGAAGAGTAAATCATACTAACCTCGCTCCCCAAAAGTTCCAACTGCCTCTGTCCTGCACAAGAAGAGTAATGAAAAGTAGACACCCTCGTTACCACAAAATTCATGTATTCCTATCTACATTTCAACACCTCCCACACCTTCCTGAGCAACAGAAAACCCAACTGCCCCCTTGCCAGCTGTCAAACTTTTCAGCTTTATCTTGAGAACATCAACACATAGTTAGTCAATTCAAACATGAAAATGTGTAGTACATTAAAATTTTGAATTTGAGTTGTGTGCAATAGATGGAATAAAATGTAAAGAATAAAAGGCTAGTCTGGCTGGTCTAGGGGAAGAAGGGAAAAAAAGTCAGAATATTGAGGGAAGAGTGCTAGTTATTTTCAAGGTTGCTACTCTGAAATACTATTTTGTGTGTAGTAGTATCCCTTACCCAAGAAATTTGGGTTCTGGCAGTTTTTATAGCTGTTGTGCACAGCTCTCCTAAACTGCTATAGAATTTGAAGACTTGGATATATGATGGATATAAATTAAATTATTTACAGCTAATAAACATAATTGTTCTAGCAAAGAGATCATTACTCAGAGGTGATTTTTGCAATGGTGATGCAAGAGAATTTTTTCCGTGAATTAGCTGAACAACAAAAGTAAATAGCAGATTTTAATGTTTTGGTTATGTATGTATTCTGAGAAATGGCTAATTAGTCCATGGAGGAGAAGTAGTAAATAATAAAGGTCCAAAAGCCTCCAAACTCTAGAAGAAAAATGCACTATATAGATAATTAACTAGCAGGCTACGTTGTCAGTCCTTCAAAAACAAAGGAAAATGTGCTGTATTAAAATTCTGAAATGCTTTTGAATGGGCTTTTAAGATACATACCTTACTAACTGTACATTGTATAAATAAAAGTAAGACTACAGATAATGTTCACTTATCCTGTGGTTTGAATAACCAAACCCCAACTGGATTGCTTTTAGAAGAAGGTATTTCCTAACATAAAATTTTGAGTCTGAGGAGGAAAAAAACCCAGATGCAATAAAACATGCAATTTAGGATGACCTACTTAGTTGCAAATCTATTAAAAGTCTTAGATGAAATGGTAGGAGAACTATCAAAGTTCAGGTAGGAAGGAAAGAAGAACATCCTACACAAAAAATCTGTAGCTAGGCATCTAAATCTAGCATTCTTGTAGAAACACACGTTTGGATCTTGAAGCATAAGAGCTGTGATGCATAAATGAGACTGGGTTTAGATGAAGGTGCTGATGTAGTAGCAATTTTAAGGCTTGGTGGAAAAAAAGATAAGTAGCATAATGTGTTGTTCCTAGAGTTGCATTTGGAATGGTAGAGCAGGTCCTTATGGTAGAACAGTGATGCTGTGGTAAAGTTCATGGTCAAATGAAGTGAATAAATAAAGCATATTACAGAATTTCTATGTAAAGCCCTAGGGACTGTTGCATGAACCACCAGACAGTTCTGATGATGGTGATTATATAATGATAAAGGAGTTAAAAATCACAATGATAATGACAAGCTTTGTCTCTGTGGAGGAGGTAAAATTTGGGGACATGATAGCAAAGACTGTCCTTGGGTCCTGTTCAGTAAGGTCTTAAAGCAACTAATCTGAGAGCCTGACATAGGATAATTGAAGACCACATTTAGATACCCCTTTGTTTATGCAGAAGAGTACTGGAGACTACTGAAACCATCTGGAGTCTTTCTGAAATTGAATCCCATTCAGAGAATGAAAATAGGAAGATGAACTCTAGAAAGTGAAATGAAATCACAGTAAGGCAGTAAATATGAAGTATTTAGGAACCATTGGCTAGAGGTGAATGATCCTGTACTTCAGCTAGATGTGTTAGACATCTACAGGAGTGACTGAGCTTGGTAGATAGTCCAGATGTGAAAGCTCACCCCTATACCAGGCTGTTGCAGGAGAACTGTTGTCTGTCCATTAGTGTTCATGGCGGAGGGGATCAAGCAGGCTTCTACATCAGAGCCATTCTTTCCTGGAGATTAGCCTGGAAAGCTGCCTTAAATTGGAATGCCAATACAGAAAGCTTTTGAATAAATCAATACATTGAATAATAATAAATTGTTAGGAATAAATGGTATTTATGCAGTGGTTCTAAATGAGCTCAAATACAGGGCTCTGGAAATCTTATTTCTGGTGTGATCTGTCTCCTAAATCAGCCTCGGTGCTAGAGTAATGCAGGGTTACAAACATGGCACAACCTTCTGTAAAGGGCTTGGGTTAGGAGCTACAAAACAGTAAGATCATCTTTTGCTCTGTGTAAACCAGTGGCAGACATGAGAAAGTCAGTCAGTGGACATACAGGGGACATTACCATATTTGGAAGGAGAGCTGCATCGCAGCAAGGATGCCTCTCCAGTCATTTAGAATTCCTTGGAGTTCTTGGTGAATGTGAGCACTACTCCAATCCATAGAGCACTGGATTTTCAAAAGCTTTAGCCAAGGTTGTGCTGCTTTTGTAACTTAGCTGTCTTCTGGATTTTGAGTGTTTTAGAAACAGCAGAGGACAAGAATGTATCATCTCTTCACACTGAAGTTATGTCACTACTGTGGTCGCCAAGGGTCTGCTAATCCAGGCAGAGGGGTGAATAATTCCAGAGGGTAACACACAGGTATTCAGAGTTGAAAAATCTTAAACTGAAGAATTAACACTGAAAAACAGCAGCATGATCTTGTGATATTTATTAAACAGGTGATAAAGCAGGAGGAAAGCGTGGAATCAAATGCAAATCACATGAGGCAAAATAACATCAGCTAAATATATAGGGAGCTGGGTTTGTATTAGCTACTGTTATGTAGGAAAGAGATCCTGTGGACAATTTTTGGAAAACATCAGCTCATTACCCAGCATCATTCTAATGGGAATAGAGAAGATTAGGGAGACAAGAAATGGAGAAAATGCCATAAGACCATATTATAAAATTACTGACTGTGTGCTCAGTGTACTGTATTGTTCTGGTCATCCAGTTTCAAAAGTACTAAATTAGTGCAGAAACAACACAACAAGGGTCATTTTGAGATGCAAGGGAGTCTGGAAAACAGATGGCCTTGAGGGAACAGAAGAGATGTGCATGGGAGTATGAATGATTTAGAAATAGTAAACTGGGAATGATCTCACTGCTTTTTTCCATTGCACCTTAATTATTGCAATTAATAGGCTGGAGGTTTTGATTTTTCTCTTTTTTTTTTTTTTTTTTTTTTTTTGACGTTATGTACTTAAACTGTGGAACTTGTGAAGGGGCTGTAAGTATGAAGAAATTCAGAATAGTGGTAGAATTCATGAAGGATAACTTTAGAAAACCCTAAAATGATAAATTTTGGCAATTGAGAAGATTCACCAGTGAAAAGCTATCGCTATCCTGGGCTCTCTGCTTCTGTGCCGGAGCACGAGGCGCAGCGATCTTCCAAAAGCGTCTCCTTAGCGAAGCCGCTCAGCAGGATCAGCCACACACTCTCACACACACGTGCACGCAGAAATGCACGGACAGCTTCAGTGATAGGGGTCAGCGGCAAAGAGGCAGGAAGGGTCTTTGCGTGGAGTTCCACAGGAGCGGTTTATTACTTCCACACTGTGAAGGACTCCAGAGGCAAAGATGAAAACAATGGAAAGCTCAGGTTTAAGTATGGGAGTGGGGCAAGTGCCAGGGAGTGATGGAGAAGTTGTGGGGGAGTGGTGAGGGTCAGAGGCCAGTGGGGGGAACCTGGAATGGAGAACTTTCTAGGATATGAAACGTATCATGTAGTAAGGGGGTGGAGGGGCCACGGGCCAACCAGGGAAGCAGAACTGGGGTAGATTAACATAACAGAACAAGGCATCCTGGGAGAAGCCTTTCTGGTCACCCTAACCTGAGGAGGTTCTTTTGGTACTAGGGACTTGTCCCACCAGCGGACTCTTTATCCCTTGTACCACAGGCTAACTGGCCACCACAAAAAGCTACTTCAGAAACTCTGCTGCTTTTTTTGCAGGGGAGGTAAGGAGGGTGGGGAACATAATTGGCCCTGACATAGACAAGATGCTGAACTAGATGGCTTTTTGGGGTGCTAGTTAGCCAAAGATGGAGCTGTGTGAGTTGAAGTGTCTGCCAGCAGTTTTCTGCAGTAGTGTTGGCTATATAAACTCTCTAGATAAAAGTTGTAGTTTAGTAGCATTTTTTCATGACACAGTATTAACAGCTTGAAACTTTCCACTATTCCTGGTAACTTTACAATTCTGTTTGTTTTGTTTTTGAACAGGAACGAGGATGGTGAGCCCTGCATCTTTAAGAAAATTGCTGGAGTCTTGTAAAGACCTTTCTTTACTCGATGTGTCCTTCTGTTCACAGATTGATAATAGAGTTGTGCTAGAACTGAATGCCAACTTTCCTAATGTGTTCATAAAAAAGAGTTTCACCCAATGACTCCCTACATATGCTGCTGTGGAACTCGTTTGACAGAGTTGTTTTCCTGTAAATTTGTGGTGATTTTTTAAAGGAGAATATAAATCTGCTGTGAAATAGCGGAAACTATTAAATATCTACACAAATGGGTAAAATACATTTGAATATATTATGTTTCTTAAAGTTGATATTGTACCTAAGAATTATTTTACTCTGTTAATTGGTGGCACTGCATGTTTTAAATACTAGCCATATGTCTGGCTTTAATGAGAAGCAAATGAATGTCTTCTTAAATGTCCCTTCACAGGGTGTTACACACAGTACACTGTTAATATCCAGGTGAAAGCAGAAGTTCAATATTTAGCAGTAAGGAAAATATGGGTGCTTCCTTTTCATGTGCTCGTGTGTGTGTGTATATATAAATGTATACATATGTATTTGTATATACATACACAGGTATTGTAGCATTCTAGCTTGGCCTGCAGCATAAGATTTTATGATCTGGCCTATAATTAGTTATTTGAAAGCCAGTTTAAGTGTGTATAAGAACAGATAGAAAAGGCACTTTGTCTTCTTCGAGTTTTCGCAGTGAGTTGTATCTGTTACGTCTTTCTCCCTTCCTTCACCTGAAATAGATGTAGTGGTGTTTTACAGTCCAGCCTAAGTGACACAACAGATAAATGCAAGAACCCGGACCACCTGAACTTGGAGCAGAAATGAAAGATAAAATTAACAGCTGCTTCTTGGTATTGAGATACAAAGTTTAAGCCAGGTACTTAATGTTGTAACTGGTAATGTGTAGAAAACTCTGGAGTAGTTTTCTTTTTTAAATTTTTGTCATGGTCAAGACTTGATTTGTGATACATCTGGATGCAGAGTACCATGAAAAGTAGAACTTAGGGTAATGCCTTAGCAACTGTCCCTTTCACTGGCATCAAATCTACTGTCAGGTGTAAAAACAAGCATCTTTGTTCAGTAAAACAGCAATGAAAATATAATGGGCTTGAAACAAGGGCAATATGATTTGATGATTTGATGATCACTAAACCTTAGTACTGGATTTGTTTTGTTTGGCATTTTTGTTTTGTTTTTCCAAGAGGAGATTAGCTCAAAGTACTATTGCACTTTCTCTTTAAGACTGCTTAGCCTCTGGAGAAGATAAACTGTGTTGATGGACAATTTCTGGAAGTTTCTTCCTTTAGCACTTTCTTGGATGAAGCATTTCTCTTTTTTTTTTTCCACTCAAATACCACTGCTAGAGTATGTTGCTATGTATAGCTTTGGTTTAGAATTTTACCTTTTTAACCATTGTTGATGAATATGGACCATAAAATATAGGCTGTCATTTGATACTGGTTCTGTTATTCTTGTACTGATGGCACTTATTACCTACTGGGATGAGAAGAAAAAGACTTTGTCTGCAAGAAGTACAGTGTTGTTCTGAAGATCAGTGACAAAGAACACTTCAGTTCATGCAGTAAATAACGAACTGCTACTAGAGGACTGCTGCAAATCATTAAAAATCTGACAATCTCTGTGACTCCTGAATGACTGCTTTGAACTTTTTGTGCTGGTGCCAATACTTTATAAACCATGTCACGAAACAGCTACAAAACATTTACCGGATTTTATTGAAAGACCCAGTTCTTCTGATTTTTAAAATTTGCTGAATCTCTGGGGAATTCCAGATCCAAAGAAGGGCATGCACAGTTGGCTTTTTGATTTTTTTCCTCCACACAGATGGCACTATGGGATTTCCAACTAGATTATGCCATTCCATTTTTTTCTTAAGAAATCTGGGCATTGTCAGAGAACTTAAGATTGATTTACCTTTTTTTTCCACACTGAAAGATGTCAGCTTTGGTATGATTCTCTGTGAGACCTCATGTCTCTCAATCAATTTGGGGTTTGTTTATTTTTCTGGGAACTTCTAACTTTTTTAGTCTATATTTTTCATTGTAATTGAGTATTAAACATTATTATTCTAGTTACAGGAGAACACAGGTTCAAATAATGGCAGTTTACAAAGAACAGAATTTCAAAACAAATGTTTTTGTTGTAAAATTTCACTTCTCAGGGGTTGTTCTGTGTTTATGTCCTTTTTTTCTGTAGAGATCCTTTGTGTTTGTTTTTCACTGTAAATAGAATGGGATGTGGATGAAGTGATAGCCATTGTGCCTTCAAACTGGTAAACTTGGTAGATAATAGAGTTTAACTTCTCATCAGTGAATCAAATGAGTGTTTTTGTAATCATGTACATGTAATGAATTTCATTCTCTGTTGCTTTTTAGGTAGCGTAAAGAAGGTTTAAATTGAATTTTTTTTCATACTGAAGGTTTTTTCTTTCTTATATTGCATCTTCTGTTTGAAATTGGTTTTTTCAGGAATTCTCTTGTTGTTATTTGGAAGATAAATTGAAGTTGACTTTTTATTTGGATTGTTTAAAACGTAGCTATTGCCAATATATAATTAACTCAAAGAGCTGAGAAATGATTGGGAATGGCTTCCATCTGTAGTTGTAGACTTCAACGTTCAGTCAGAGAAGTAAGAAGCTCTTTTAGCTATGGCCTTATAAGTCCAAGAAGTCTTCCAGCAAAATGAAGTTAGACCAGACTTGACATTTGTAATACTTGTAGGATAAAGAAAACAACCTGCTTTTAGACCTTCCTTATACATCACAAAGAAGCAAGAGTAGGTCGCTGTCTCTTTAGCTCCACTATCTTCTACTTAAGTGTGTCTATTTATACATATGTATGCATAAATTATTTATATACACACATATCTTCGTGTGTATGTATGAATCTTTTTGGATGTGTGTACAAACTTAAATGTGTATGAATCTTTAAGTTTTTCATGTAGGAATTACTTTTGTGAAGTGAGTGTAATAGCAAAAGATGTTTCATAGCAGTTCTGCTTTCAGCTGTTGCTTTACTGTACCTGGAGCCTGAGTTCCTCTCCAGCCATGCAGCAGGAAAAGCCTGGACAGGAGATGTGCTGGGTTTCCAATGTTGCTTTGCCAAAGTGCCTTTTGGTTTGTCTGCTCCTGAAAGGTGTTACAGGGTACAAAGAGCGAATGCCAAGTCCGATAACTACTGTGGACTGTCTCCTTGCAAAGCAGTTGTGTAGAGGGAAACATACTCTAATTTCATGTAATCCAAAATTAATTATGTCAATTCCTCCATTGGAGGAATTTAATTACTCTTGAATTGGGTTGTTATCTTCATCACTAGACTGTCCCTCAGTCATGTTATCTAAATTCTGCTGTTAAGGATATTCCTTTTTTTAATCCTGTTGTTCGATTATCTGTCTTTCTGAAGCTTTGTAAAATATGTGCTTTGGCAACAAATGTTAAAAACCCATGGCTAACGTGTCCACAAAAAGAGGTTTGCTCCAAACTGCTCCTGTTTGTAAACTAAAGGGGGCCTTCCATACCCTCTTGTATGAAATTGATCTGGGATGGCCTATAGGTAAAGATACAGTTCCTTGGGTAGTTTTAAAAACTAGTATGATAACTTTACCATTTAAAGCATCTTCTCAACTCTTCGAGGCTTTAATTCAGTAGTGTACTTACTTGTATTCGTAATTTTGAGCTGTCTGGCTACATAGCTCTATGGAAATGGATGGGGTTTCTGCTCTTTAAATGATATACCTGATTAAATCCATTAGTGAGCACGACTTACATAGAACAGTTTTGCATAGGAGTTTGGACCTTATAATCCCCCATGTACTTGGAGGTTCAAGTTTCACACAAAAACCCCCAAACAAACAACAAAACCTACCAAACCCCTTGTATTTCCTTAGAGCTCTTAATGCTACGTTTTCCAGACACAAGATGTGCAGTAATCGTGGTACACAATGAGTAGAATTCATCTCACTGAATGTTAGTTCTCTGAAAGTTAGACATCTACTTCAAGGGAGAAATCTGGGCACCTCTAGGGAGTTATTAATCTCCTAAGACAGACATTTAAGGAAAGTAGAATGAATCATGTTCTAGAGAACCTCTCTGGAGACTCTGGAAGCTATGATTTAGCTCAGGTTAGATACAAAACTGAGATTAATTCCATCCAGTGCTGTACTACCTGTCTTGAAAAATAAGACTCAAACAACATCCATCCTTAAACCTTCAACCCCTCCAAATTCCATCAAGAGAGAAGCAAATAAAATAATTCTGACAACTTGAGAAGTTTTCTTAATTGCAGGATCTGCTTCTGCCCCTTGCCAATGCCTTTGGTATGTAATTTGTTTTACTTTGTTAATTAGTTTGGTTTTTGGTTTTGGGCTTTTTTGGAAATGCATCCCTTTTGTCTGTTCCAAAATGTCGTGTACCTAACTGGCTGTATGTATAGTTCTGTAAATGCATGAAATGAACAGACAAACGTAATTAATGTATTGCCACTATTTTGATAATTTTTCATATTGCTATAATTAAGACTGAGTAGTTTAACTGCTCTACTTCATCAGAAGTGTCACCCACTGTGCATTTGCAAAAATTGTTTGCTGGGTCCTGGTTCTTACTGTGTGTACTTATTGCATCTTACGGGATATATTTCCTGTGTCACATCTGCAGGACTGCTAAATTTACAAAAACTAGATAAAATGTAGCATTTTATTATGAGGACTATGGGAGTGACTTTATATATATGCTTTACATGTTCATTATTGCTCTTTTACAATGATTCTGTAAGTTGTAGCTTTTGAAATTGCTAGACTAAAAATTCCTGGTTTAATGCATCTGCACATGCTGTGTCAGATGCAGTCAACATATTTTCCCAGATGAAGGCATTAGTCCTTCACTGAGATTATGATTTCTGTGATTTTTAGATTTCTGACTTGATAATGAAATGCAAGAAGGTGCTCTTTGTTAAATGTTACCAGGCAAGGACAAGTTGTGGTAACTGACATTTGGAAGGGCTGAGAAATGAATGTTGCATGTTACAGATCCTCATGAGCTTCAGAGAAGGGTATCAGCAGGAGGAGTCTCTTTAAGAAGATTCAGCCTCTGTAATAGGAGGCAGTGGTGAGATTTTCCTTTTCAGCTAATGGAGTAAATACTGTTACTTTTGTTTGAGTTACATAGCTCTGGTTTCTCCTTGTCTTGTTTTCATTTAAGGATGGTAAATGGCGCAGTTAGGACAGACGTCCTAAATTGAAGGGGATCCATTGTGAGGAATGAAGTTTTGCTCTTGCATGCTTTGTTCACCTTTTCTAAAAATAAAAAAAAATAAAAATACCTTCAACTATTTGAAAATGCATTTTCCTTGGATTCTGAAGAAATGCAAATGTCAAGAAGGTTGAGAACAGAAAAAAAGGGGTACTTATCCAGCTTTATCTGGAAACTCATAGTAGGGTAGCCAGAGCTACTTATAGATGTGAGGAAAGTAAGTGCCTTGCTCTAGATCAGCTGTTATCTTTCCCAGAAACATAGCTTTCCACATACTATGACATGCTCATACTTCTAAATCAAGAGTTACCATTTAGATGCTCTTAATATTGACCTTTTGCACACGTTTGTGCAGTAAGTCATGACGTCTCTTTGTTTCATTTTTATCAACTACATAAAAATATTTTTTCTTTGCCTACCACTGTGAAGCCATGTTTTTTGTTATTTAATGTAACTATTTCATGCATGTACACACAGGTGCATGTAAGACTTAATTGCTCAGGTCTTTTGCAAGTGGTCCTTTTCTGAGGACAAATAAACTGCAGTTTGGGAGTAAAAATGGTAAAGTTTCTGGAGAAGGTTCAAGGGAAATGTAATTGATGTATAGGAATATCTGATGGATATAAGAATGAAGTAGAGGGAGCCAAATTCTCAGTGATGCCCATGGTCAGGACAAGAGGCAGTGGGCACAAACTGAAGCACACAAGGATGACACATTTTATGGCACAGGTTGCCTGCAGAGCTTGTGGAGTCTCCATGCTTGGAGATACTCATCGTCCTGGGCAACTGACTGGGTGGCCCTGCTTGAGCAGGTGGAGGCTGGACCAAATGACCTCCAGAGGTCCCTTTCCAAACTCATCCATTCTTTGTTCTATGATCCGACTTATGCCTGTGGTTGGTTTTTTTGCTTCAGTGTACTGATTGCTGAAGAAGGTAGGGAGAGGGGTGCTGAAGAAGGTAGGGAGAGGGGAAGGAAAGAATACCTATCATAATGAACTTGTGGTGTTGAGAACAGACATAAGAATCTTGGACATTTCCTTTTTTTGTTATTTTAGAAGTAACATTTCTCTCAGTTTAAGTTAGCAGTGCAACTTACTGAAATAAAATTTTGGTAACGTTTTCAACGCAGTTTTGTAACATGCAAAACACACAATTGGTTTATGGGAGTATGGTTGTCACTCCAAAGTCTGAAAGCTACACCAACGACTAAGAAAAGTAAACACTGTTCTTGGGCACTGGCAATAGTTTCTGATTAGAAACTGAGTTGTCTGTAATACACTAGGAACAGTTTAGTTGGTGTATCTTTAGTATTGGCTTACATAGACCTTACGCTGAATCGAGATTGCCATGGTGTAGGTGCCAGTTATTCCTGCTTACTCTGTTGGAAGCTGAGTACAGGAGTTACCTGTTCATAGTGTCAAACACAAACATTTGAATTCAGGTGAAAAAGAGGACCAAAAACACTGAGATGTCTGAGTGTTTTAGGGAGATACCATGTATAATTGTGGTGAATTCCCATCTTTTGTATATTTACTATATTACCATTGTCAAGAGTTGTCTGCTCACCATCAGAAGATGGATTCCCTTTTATCAGACCTTGGTTTCTCTAGATTTTTCTTTAGGGCAGTGCCACAGATTTCTGCACATACCCACTGTTCTGAAACGAACAGAAATGAATTTAAAATAGCTGGTTTGGTTGTAATTTGGAAACTAATGGCTAGACTGTACTTGAAGTTACTTTGGAATAGTTACTGAAAATAAACTAAAATAACCAGGAATTGATGTGTTCACAAGGAGACCTTGCACTTTCTGATTTAACTTTGGCATACAGACAGTTACAGGTGCCCTTCAGCTGTCACAGTGAAGTCTATGTGATGGTGATCTTTCTGGATCTTGTTAGTGAACATAAAGCCACTGCATCTCTTCAGCATCTTTGTGGCATTTTGCGTTCATGTCCTTGCCAGGCAGATGGTGGAATTGGGGGTTGTGGAGATTGGCCTGATCTCTGCAAGTGAGGTGTGGAATTGCCTGGGGAAATTTCCTGATCACATTTACTCATATGTGCAGGAGAGGGAAGGGCATCTCCAGACTTTCACATTTAAATACCTAAACCCAGCACCTGGAGTAATTTAAACATAGTAGGTCTCTCCCTGCCCCCCGTCACATAACCAGCAACAAAATACTTGCATTGTATTTATTATTTAATACTATGCTCCATTTTCTGCCACAACAATAGGAGTTTGAGTAATGTAACAAGAAACTCCTACTGTGTTACCTTTTAAAGAAACTAATTTCTATAAAGGTGCAAGAGCAGGAATAGAGGGAATAGTTCCAGACACTATCTGTAAATATCTGTGCTGTGCATGCTATGCCTGTAAGCACCAGAAGCAAGTTATGCCTTTTTGTAATAACAAGTTGAGAAGGACAAAAGGGATAATTGCCTCCAAGCACATTTTCTGTAGCTGGAGGATATTTATATCATTGAATTTTAAATCTCTAGAGTAGATACTAAAGTTAGGAAACTAGCCTCCTAGGGTCCTGTCACTGGGTAGATGGGTTCTTCTAGAGGGTAATTCAGATCAGATTAGTCTTAAATTGAGGTCTTGAATTGACCTTTGGAAAAGCAGAGGTCTGTGTAGACCAAATAAAATTTCTGTTGGAAGCTAGCACGAGTGGATTCAGAGTAAGAGGTTGCTTACCCCTCAGTGCTCTCTATTAGTCCCCTAGCTTCGCTTGCTTCCACCAAAGGCCACCACTTGCTTTGCTCTGTTAGTTGAACTGGATTTGATTGTTTCCTACAAAATATCTTGGTTAAAACTAGAAAATTATGTTTTTGAGTGGTTGTCCTTTTGGTTGTTTGGGGTTTTTTTTACCCTCCCAATTTGGCTGTTAAAGCCAGCAGAAGGAAGGGGGCATTTAGCTTCAGTTAAAAAAAACCCAAACAAGCAGCAGGTGGGAGCATGTTGGTTGTGCAAATGTTTTAATTCAAATTAACATAAATGAGGATAGCCACTCTAGATTGTGGTCCAAAGCTTCTTAATTTTTACATAGTTCATCTCAGTACCGTGCCACAAAAATATCCAAAGTGAGGTTGTTTATTTGCACCTCATGATGGTGGCTCAAGCCCTAAAGTATAAAATGTTTCTGTGAACATATGAGAGCATTCAGGTTAGGACTGGCTTCAATAAATTCAACAGAGATCCTTCCTCCCAAACAGATGTTGGAAGGTTTAGATTAGAAAGGCTAATAAGAGCGTATTTAAAGTATGGTGAAGGCAGTGGTTAGCCAAACCAAGCTGGAGGGAGGGGCAGCAGTTCTTGGATGTGTTTTACAGAACTGTTTTCCTGATGTTAAGCTACACTGGCCCACGAAGCTAATATCCACTCCTTTGCACCACTGCAGTCCTAAATATAGTCAGTATTCCAAGAGCTCTTTCTGTATGTGCAGTCTTAGATCCCAAATCTGTTTTCTGTGTTCCTATTAAGCAATTAGCCCTACTTTTACTTTTGTGCTCCTCTTAGTATACTAGCAGTGTTTATCTTAACATCTGTATATTTGTTTTTAATATTCCTCTCTGAGACTCATGCTTTCCTTTTACACTTAGGCAAGTACTTGATTACATTTCAAAACAAGGTTTTTCCCCGATCTGTGTTCTGCTTGACTGAGAGTAAGTGGAAGATAATGTTATTGGTGTATTCCTTCTGTTCTGATTTGGCTACCGTATTTTCTTTCTGTGTGTAAACCCAAAGGTGTCTGCATTTGCAGACACAGCTCAGGCATGGATACCTGGCTCCTCCTCATTTGAATACCTTTGACTTGTGCTTTTGGGGTATGAGGTCGGGGTTTACTTGAACACACACATACACAAAAAACAGAGATGTTAGCCCTGTATTCATGAAGGATTTCATTTATTACGGAGAAATTATCTAATGCCTTATGTTGCTAATTCAAAGGTAAATTCTTCTTATCTTTAAAAGTTAACCAATGATTTCTATTTAGCAAATTAAGCTTGTTTTCTTCTGCTGTGTTGGAGCATTTAAAATGTCATAATACTGTGTTGTGCAGTTTACTCCATTACTACCAGTATAAAGAAGTTTAAATTAATGTTCTCCCTGAGTTGTCAGTGTCTGCTAATTCAGAGATGACAGAAATGTGTTAGAATATATTCAACCTGTAATATTTATCTTGCTTTGCATTTAATTTGTTTCCCTTTGACTCTGTTGCAAAATGCCAAGTGTACATAAAATAATGAATAAATAAAAAATAAATTATTTGTCTACATTCATTGACCTTTTGTGCATTCCTTTTAGAAAACAATGAAATACAACACAATATGATGCATTCTGAGGAACATTTTGGTAATATTTTTATCACTGTTCATTTTGAAATAAGACACCCTGGATGATTTTGGATATAAATTTGTAAGCTAGCTTTTTAAAAAAAATTATTATTATTAGAAAAGTGTATTATTGTTTAATGGTTAGCTTCCTCTAGTCCTATGAAAGCACACGGAACTAGGTGTGTTACACAAAATAGATGCTTCACTGCCTGAAACATTTTGTGGTACAGAGCAAGAGACAACAGATGTATGTAGACAGATGGGATATAAAGCAGAATATGGAGATTACAATGTACCAAGAGAGACCTCCAAGAAAAATATAATTGTTGAATTTCTTTCAAGAATAATTTCCTACTCTAGCACAAATTATGTTACCATAAGGTATTTCTTAATCCCTTTAATTATGTACGTACTGGTACAGTTGCTTTTAAATGTGGAACTTAAGTAACGTGATAAACTCTGAATTTAGCAAAAATGTTAAGAGTTCTGCAACTTTGAAAATGGGCACCAGAAGGGGACAGGTGATCAGCTGGACTGTACTTGTCAAGAACAACCCAAATGTTGAATTTAAAATGAGCAACTGCTTTGCTAGAATTTGTCCTCCTTTTGATGAATTATCTAAAGTGGTTTTGTGGGTTCCAAAGTTGATGTTGGTTTAATCAGTGCCCATTTTCTTCTTGACAAATTTTTCGAGTGTTAGGTTCTCTTGATAGTGTTAATTGTTCAAGGCAATTAACTAAACCAGATACAGAGCTTTGAGTTTTCTAACATCTCTAAAGAAACTCTTAATAAGACTTTTAATCTCCAGCACCTCCTAAAGGGTTCAGCTTTTGTATCACAGCTTTGCCTCAGGCCAGTATAATTTCAAATGTGCAAAAACTGTCTTCTAGCATCAACTTAGAGCTGCTGGTGCTTCCAGTTATCCAGAAGTGTAAGAACAAGACTGGACCTGGGTTCTGTGCATTTGGACAAAACACAGCTGACTTTTGACACCTGCTGAGTACAGTTTCAGACATCATTTTTGATGGCCCTGTTTCTGCTGATACCTGTTTAACAGTATTGAAAATTCACACCAAAAAATCTGAAATGTGTCAGGTGTCTGTCTTCCTCTGTGTGGCACTTCTGGTAATGCAAACAGTTTCAAAACCCACATAGATAAAGCCAGATTTCAAAATATTTCAGGATTTGCAGACTTTAATGCCTGAGAGCCTGCAATACACTTCATTACATTATTATTTGGCAGATGTGCATTATTTGGGCAATTGAAAGGGGTTATGTGTTCTCCATAACCATACTTTAACCTGCTCTATGTCCAGACAGGTGAAGGAGAGCTTAGTGTTCTGTGAAAACATTAAAAAATGCAAACTTGTCTCTGTTACTTTGCAATGCAATTGGCAATCTTGATTGAAATTTAAACAGAATGCTGCAGATCTGATACCATGCATGCTGCAGTTTTTTATTCACTGGTAAAATCAAATGTCATTATATACAATGTAGGCATTTATTATTACAAACAGATTTTAACATAATGCTTTCCCTCACGGTTTTTTAGAGCTAGAAATAAAAATGCCCTGATGCCGTGACCAGGCAGTTTTGAACTGACAAATATCTTCAGAAGTTAAAGTAAATGCAGCAGCATTTTTGTAGCAAGGTCATGCCCGCCCCTCTGGATGCAAATGCACAAACAATTTCAGTTCAAACTTCAGGCCAAGAGGTCTCTAAATGCAGTTGGAACCCCGTGATGCAGTCTGCATAGTTTCTTTATGAAAAGGATGAATCATGCTTAGATGTAGCCTTGTTAACTGGCTACAAGCTCAGGGCTCAAGGTGCACCACAGGCAAAATATTAAAAAAAAAAAAAAAAAAAAAAAAAAAAAATTAAATAGTCTCTATTTAAGAACTATACTGATTGTGACAGAAAGATGTAACTGGCAATCTACTTAGGTTATCTTTTCTAGTACCAGTATCTAATAATAAATGTTAACATTACTGTAGCACAGAAGGCCTATCATAGAAGAATCTGGAAGAAAATTACTGTGTTTGGGATAAACTTCAGAGAACTTACTGTGTGGTGTCTCTGTTTAGAGAATTCTTCATTGTGTTTTTCCGTTGCTTCTGTCTAGTAATTGCAAAGGGTTTGTCTGCAAAATTATCTGGTTCATTGAAGGTGATGATACGCTATTTTCAACACATCTTTTTTTTTTCCCATATCATTCATTGATAGACATGATAGGATGATTTGCAGGAATTTTCATTCCCCCAGCAGATATCTTTTCTAGAACCACTACATAGTGCTGAATGTAAGATGCTCCTCTTTTTTAAGTGATTGTGGAAGGGAAAAGAAATGGTGGGACACAGCCTTCAGGTGCCCTGGATTATGTTTTTATCAGTGCTGTGGCTGCTGCTTGACCTGGGGAAGAGTTTTTAAGAAGTTCTGATTCACTTTTCATTTGTGTGTCACTGGGTAGTATTTACTGTATCTGTTACTAATGAGACTCCTGGAGAACTTAAATGTTATGCAAGAATAAATCACTATCTTTGAATTGGCTAAGAGAAAAGACTTGTAAGATCAAAATACTGTGGGCACTGATCAAACTGAGAGATCTACAATGCTGCTCTGATTTTTTTATATAGATCCTTTTAAATAATTCAGTCTTTTCAGAGAATTATGGCAGCTTTCAAGTAAAAATATTGATCCGTGGGCATTCTGCTGCTCTCCAAAAGGTGCAGAGGCTTTCACGTCTGTGTCTCCTCTGCCCAAAGTGGCAGATCTTCGTAAAGGAGGTATGGATTAAGGATCTCCAGCTAAAGATTGAGTGCTGTCTGTCACCTGCTAGGAAGAAGTCAGTTGTGGGGGTGTGGGGTTACAACCCCTCTTTTTGCCTTTTCGTAAATATACAGTCCTTAGGCAGTTTTTACACCTTTCAGTTCCCTTAAATATTTAGGAGACTAAGTGAACTCAGACACTCTCCTCTCTCTTTGCAAGGAAGTACATGTCCTGTCTTGCTCCCTAGCATATCTTTTTCCTCAGAACAGCACTGTCTCCTTATAAAAAACACTTTTCCCCTGGAGTCTCCTAAGATAATGAGCTTAAATTTGGAAGAGTGAAGGAGTTCTAGCTTCTTGCATCTTTCTATCTGCTACTGAACCCTTTATTCTGGCTCTGTTCACACACAATAGCAGGATCTGTCCAGAGAAGGCAGAGGCTGTTCCCTCTGGCTGAGAAATAGCAGTGCTGTATCTTGTCTTAAAACAGATATGAGAAAATGGCCCATATTCCCTTGGGATGCTCTTCTGTATTGGGTAACAGGTTGGAATTGTAACATTTCAATGAGGCTGTTACTCGTGTTTTACAACACTCACAGCTGCTGCAGCTGCTGCCTCTAAGGACTCCTGCAAACTCCACAGTGTGTCCTTCTTACCTCAGACTCTCTGGTCACTGCTGAATTTTACCTTAACTAGAAGTCACTCAGCACATATAAATGACGGGGCTTTCCCCTGCCTGTAACAGCCTGTGGCCATGTAGGCTGCGTGTTTAGGAGTAGCAGGAGCCTACTGCAGCTAGCCTGATTTCCTCTGGTGAGAGGTCCAAGTCTGGCAGTAGAGCAGTGCTAGAATGTGGGAAGCCTTGGATTCAGGCCAAGGGGAATTAACTGAAGTTCAGCTGAGGCTTAGCCACCGGGTTATGCGTGTGTTCTTGGGGTGAGCCCCCTTCTGCCCTTTCACTAGAGATGTAGACGCAGGAGGGCAAGAGTCACGGTGCCGAGCCAGGCAGGGGAGAGGGAGATTGATTTCAGCCTTGTGGGTAGAGCCTGTGGGAAGTGAAGGGGAGGGAAACCTAACCTATAGATACGAAACTTCATGCAGCCTGGCCACTACTGTCATTGGGCCTGTGTTTCTGCACGGTCAGCTGGAGAGGCTGAATGGACTGAAGGCCTCTCTGCAGGTCCTCCGAAACACTCGCCTCTCTTGGCTAGCTGCACAAGGCATGTGGGCACGCTGGGTTGGCTGTCCCCTTTCTTGCCCAATTCAAAGGGCCAGACTTGCATGATTAAATGACGCACTGCTTTAAGCTGAAGGCCTCGATTGCACCCAAAATTAAAAACCTCTGGTTTGGGATATGATTTATATACTGAGCATGTATGCAAAATTAGTATGCAAAAGGCCAATGCTCTCCAGCTCCTCAGACCTATTAGCAAATAAATCAATCCTTACTTATCAGCTGGTTTAGGAAGGGTCCCTGGAACAAAGCCATCTTTTCCCTTAAGAGGCTGAACCTTTCTTACAGCTTTTTGCCTACTGTGAACAGAGCTATCTCCACAGGTAGGACGGACACAGGCTTGGTCTGTAGTTGAAGACGTAGCCATGGCTTACCTTTCCAAGTCCTGCTGTACCACAGCATCTCATTTCTGTTATCTGAACAAGTCCAGCATTGATGTTCAGCTGGAAAACAGATTATTTTCTCCCATGTCTGCTCAGTGTTACAGTATTGGCTGCCTGTAGCGTGATTAGCTCTGTGCAGAATGCTTATTTCTTTCTAAAACTTAATCTGTCTTGGGTGTTTTGTTTTATTTTGTTTCAGCTCAATTTTCTTGTTGAGTTAACAAGAGACTCTGAGATCGTGATATGTCATGTATCAGTTTTCAGTGCAATGAAGTCTGCTGTAGCAGAATGTCTGAATGTCTTGGGTTCTTGATATTCACAATATTTTAACATTTTCAGCACCTACATACACAGCGTGGCAAGTGGTAGTTACAAACCGGCAGCACTGAAATAAACACAAGATGTAAACCTGTGTGGTCGTACCAGCCCGTGCTGCTGCAGGGTCTGGGCCCATACAGATACGAACTCCTGACAGCTCTCAGATGGCCTGGGGAGGCTGTCGTGAGCTTGGGTGTAAAAAGAGAGCACCCAGCCAGCATCCAAAAGGCTCTGTGAGAGACCAGGGCTGTCCCCGGATCTCTGTTTTTGGGAAATGGGGGGTTCTTCCACTGGAAGAGAGTTTTGGGGTTGTTGAGGTTTTTTTGAAGGCGTTTGGTGACACCGGTCTGGCATGTGGGGTGGTTTGACTTCAGCAAGAACAGAAGCCATTTGGTGAAATGGAGGGATTTGAGCCTATTGCTTTCCCAGAAAAAAAGGAGCCCTGTGGGAAGGCGCTGGCAGAGGTGTGTTCAGGGCCCCGGGATCTGTCCCACTCCCGCCGCCCCGGCTGTGCCCTCGCTTGCCGGGGGATGTGCGGCGGGCGGGAACAGCTCCCGGCGGCTGCGGGATGCCTGGCGCTGGGCTCGCACCTCCCTGCAAGCTTGAGGGCAGGAGCAGGAGCAACACCCCGCCCACGCAGCGTGGTCAGGACAGCCGAGCCCCACAGGTGTCCCCCTCCATGGGACCACGCGGGTCTGCTTCTGTGCCACGGAGAAGTGACAGAGATTTTTCCTGCTATCCAACACGCAGGAAGAGGGATTGCCAGTCTGAGGGACTGCACAACTCCCCAGCGGGAGGAGCGGAGGCAAATAGCATCTTCTCCCAGTTGTCGGGGGCTTGCAAATAAACCATGGGTGGTGGTTTTTTTTTTTTTTTTTTTTTTTTTATCCCATCCAGATGACAGGACAAGAAACACTTTTAACGTGACATTTAGATGTTGCTGTGTGTATATTTAAGAAAAGAAGCCCCCCAAAATAAATAAAAAACACGAAAAAGCTCAAACAAACCAAAACCAAACCACCAAAAAACAGAAACAAAACAAAAAAAAAAAAAGGAAGGGAAGACAACGAGCGTACTCACGACTTTGTCATCCCCCGCCCAGAGGCACCACGGGCTCCAGCGACCTTTCCGACGGATGTCCCTGAGGCCAGCCCCGTCGTCCTTGTGCGCAAGGAGAGCGAGGGGGCTGGGATCGGGGAGGGGGATGCGGGATGCTGCCCTGCCCTTCCCGGGGGAGCCCCCGCGGCGGCGGCGGCGGCCACTGGGGGGCGCCCGCACTCCACGCGCGGCCCCGGCCCCGCTCCCGGCCCCGCTCCCGGCCCCGCTCCCGGCCCCAATCCCGGCCCCAATCCCGGCCCCAGTCCCGGCCCCAGTCCCGGCCCCAGTCCCGGCCCCAGTCCTGGCCCCAGTCCCGCTCCCGGCCCCAGTCCCGCTCCCGGCCCCAATCCCGGCCCCGGGCCCGTGGCGCCTTCCTCGGATCGCAGCCCTGCCAGTGCTGAGCCCGGTCCACGGAGAGGGGTGAGACCAGGCTCCGCGGGAAGGAGAAACAGGACCCCCACCTACAAACACCCCCCAAAGCCAGCGCTGCCTGTCCCCCGCCAACGTCGACCCTGGGGGAAAGTCGGTCCCCAGCCACACCAGCGGCGGAGTCGTTTGTCAGAGGCAGTGGGAAGCCGTCTCACCCCTTTGTGCATCTTGCGGGATTTCTCCTCGCACAGGCAATTGGCAAAGGTTAGGAAGGCGTCTCTAGATCCCCTATAATCCCAGTTTAAATATTAAAAGTATAAGCAGCCTAGGCCCAGTATTTACCTATGTAACTCTATAGATTTCCCTCCAGACCTGGACTTCTAAGAATTTAAAGGATGGTTTGCGTTTCTTCCTTTTTTTTCCCCCCCCTTCTTTATTTTTCCCCCATCCCTTCGTATTTATTTAACAAACTAACGTGAAGAGGAAGGGGGAAACGCCAACAAAATAGCAGTATTTTTATAACCGAGAAATAGCCAGTCTCCCTGTCTGTAACGTGAAAGGAAGGCGAGATTCCATCCTCGCCTCCCGCTTTGTCACCGTCTGGGTTTAAGTGGCCGCCACATCAACACAAAAGGCCAACACACACACACACACACATTCCAAAACTCGACACGAAACCTCAACTGGCTCAAAAGCGAAGATGGGTATTTTGATAACGAAATAACCTCCCTGTTCAGGTGGGGTCTGGGTTCCGCTCTGTACCCCCACCGTGCTTCAAGCACCAACCGCCAAGGAAAAGGGGGGAAAAATCCCTCAAGAAAGTGTTTAAGATAAAACTAAGTCTCAAACGGGATTAAGGTTTTAATTACAATTCCCTATCGAAGTAACATGTTTGATGAACTGATCCTATCAATTAATAGTAACCTTAATTTAAAACTTATCAAATAGCTTTGCGTGAAGTATATGTCAGACTCTTTTTTTCTCTCTTTTTAAGAAAAAAAAATATATAAAGTACTAAAGCACTAGCAGAAGAAATTGTAAAGGAGAAACGTGCTGCTTTGGCTAGAAATAATTACTTGTGAACGCTTTGGGGGTGTTCTATCTGGTGTGGGGGGAGTATAATAAAATTGAAGTTCTTTTAAAAAGGGAAAATAGATGGATGTTTCTACCCGCCAACGATATCATTTCATAATAATTTTGGCCCACGCTGTATTAAAGAGAAAAACAAGGTAATTGGAACATGCATCAACAGTTTTCCATGAAATAAGAGTTAAAAGAAGTAATAGAACTAATCACTGTCTCCTCAAATCAAGTAGAAAACATTTCAATGCACTAATTAGAGTAATTAGAATAATAAGACTGCCTATATGTGGTAAGACAATGTGTACAAACAACTTTATTTAATGTATACTGGTAATCAGCGATGCGTGCGTGCTTGAATGCTTACTGCAATAAAATTCACCCCCGTCCGCCCAAACAATCAAATACAAATTAGTTTAATGATTGTGCCTGCTTGAACGTCTTAGAAATCCACAGGCAGAGGGAAATAAATAGCACCATCCTTGTTTGTACGTCTCCCCTACTGACCAAGGAGCTGATGCCTCCATGGACTTGGCAATGAATGACTGTAGACATGAATGAATCAAGGAGGGAAAGAGAATTAATGAATGAGTCAGGCTGGCTAAAAACAAGTCCTAACTTTTAGACGAGCGCCTCTTAAACTCCCGGGACGGGAGGAGACGGGACGGGGAAGAGGAGGGGGAGAGTGGTCTCGTCATCACTTTTACGAGCTACCTCTGCCTGCCAGGATTTACCGTCGTGCAAGGAGGGGGGGGGGGGGAGAAACACCGGCCGCCAGCTTCCTACCGGCCTGCTCTTTTTAATCCTTAAAAATGTCATCTGTGCGGACAGGCCCAGGGACACAGGGAGAGGTACAGCTCAGCCCGGCCGGGCGGGACGGTGCGAGACCGCCGGGAGAGCTGCAGCCGGGCGGGAGCTGGAGCCCGGCGCTGGGACGGCCCTGCCGTAGAAGCCATGGGGTTCCCCGGGCGGCCCCACGCCCTTTATCCCCACTCACGGAGGGAAGAAGAGCTCCTGCTCTGGGCCGGCAGCGGCTGTGCCCCGGCGGGGGCACGGACGAGGCCAGACAGACACGGGCCAAACCCGCCGCCTCCGTGGGGCGGAAGGGTCCCGGACCCCCTCCCCCGCCGCCCGGGCCCCGGCCGAGGAGCAGCGCCCGCCGCCGACCCGCCGCTCCTCCCGGCAACGCTGGCACAGTTTCGGCCGCTCCGTTGCCACTGTCCTTGCCTCATCCCTCTCTCTCTTTGCCTGCCGACAGGAGGGCAGGATGGGATGCCTGCGTCCCGCGGGGATGCTCGGGTCTGGCGGCGCTGGCGCTGGGCCGCTGCGGAGCCGGGGTTGCGGGGGAAGGGTCTCCGCGCCGGCACAGGCGGCCTTCCCGGCCCCGGGGGCCCTGCGCGAAATCCCGGCATACTCGGGACACTTGGCTGAGTTTCGGAGGTATTTACAGGGAGTTGGCCGGGAGAGATAAGCTCTTCGAAGGAAGAGACCCACAGCGTGGGCCAGGCCACGGGCTGAGGCCGACTGGGGCGTGAGAATCCACGCGCTGCAGCTTTCAGCCTGCTGAAAAGCCCACTTGTTTGGTTTATAGTTTGATGAGAAGTCGGGTCTGAGGACGAGTCCTTGCTATTTGTTTTACTATTTCTGCTAAAGCACGCTTTGCCTTTGCTCTAACTAATTTTCCCCGGAGAAGTGCCCACTCCCCCAGCATCGCCCGTGCGAGCCGGGGGCAAACTCACTTCCGCGGAGCATCTTCCTACATCCCCGACGGCAGCCCGAGCACAGAGTGCCAATTTAGCCTCTGCAACTCTGAAAATTTGTTTTTTTATCTTTTCCGTCTCGAGATTTAAAGCCAGAGAGGCAGCCCAGGCTGCGTCCCTTCCGAAACGCACAATAAATAGACAGCCGCCCGCAGGAGCAGGGGAGGCGGGAGAGCCACGATCCCCAGGACAGACCCCTACGTCCAGCCTCCGTTCTGGAGGCAGCAGAAGGCCGCGGCTGCCCCATCCACTGCCAAGAGGCCGCAGGCAATTTCCTTCCTTCCCCATCCCCACTCTCTGCTCCGCAAGCTCGGGCTGGGGGGACTCTCCGTGCCCGCCACCCTCCGCCAGTGCTCTACCTAAGGCCAGAGGTTTAAGCCGGACTAAGCCCAGTTCTCCCGCCCGCCAGTGACCGCTGTCCACCGCGCCTCATCACCCACCGGAGGCCGTAGCCTCCCCTCGCCGGCCGGGACATTCGTCCTCTTCCCCCCTCACCGACGGCACCGCAACAAAGAGCCACTAAACCAACAACGCGTCTTGGGACAACCCCGAGGCCTGGGGCCGCCCGGCAAGCAGGGGTAGGCAGCCGGGGGAGAGGATTTCCCCCCATCGGATCAGCCGGAGGGCAGGGAGCAGCCCCAAGCTGGGGCCGGGTCTGAGGCCGGAGACCGGGAAGGCGCAGGCAGCCGGAACAGTCCCGCCGTACCCCCGCGGCCCCGCGACAGTCACAAGCGCTCTCGGAAGCCGGGGCACTGGAGAAGGGGGCACAGGGGGAACCCCGAACTGCCGCCAACAAAGCCCGACGGAGAGAGACACGGCGGGGCGGAGCCGGGGCCAACCGGAGCCTCTGGCCCCGCCGGGGCTCTCACAGGCTGCCCGGCCCGAGAGATCACCTGGCCAGAC
Source organism: Coloeus monedula (assembly GCF_965178545.1). Taxonomy (NCBI): domain Eukaryota; kingdom Metazoa; phylum Chordata; class Aves; order Passeriformes; family Corvidae; genus Coloeus; species Coloeus monedula. Next base: position 78,852,509 of record NC_138782.1, read on the forward strand.
ACCATCCCGGCTTGCCCCGCAGCCTGGGGGATTTGTGGGATTATTTCCCCTTCCTCCGTTTCTCTCTTTTCAAACTCCGGCCCCCACTGCCCACCCTCAAGAGAGACGGCGCAGCTGGGCGGCGGCGGGAGCTCCCCGGGTCGGGCAGCACCGACTACTGCCTCTCGCCCATGCGGGGCTGGCCACACTGGGGGTAATAATCAAGACTGGAAGACTTGAGGATATGCAGTCTCCCTTCGCCTTCCAGTTTCGGCCTCCACCAGAGAGAGAGCAAACCGAGGAAATAGGGCTTTTGTTGTTGACATCTGACCTACGACAGTGTCCCTACTGGAAATGAGAGCCAGGGAGCCCGAGAAGCTGCCGCGCACCCTGACAGCCACCTGCAGAAGGAGCATCCTATAGCTGCTCCATTTCCCCCTCTCCTTTCTCTTAGAAGCGAAAACGAAGGAGATAAAAAGAATGACCCCCGAACCAGCCGGCCTCCCCACAACCAGTCCGGAAGGACGAGCGAAGTCGCTCCCCTAAGCTCAGTCTCCTGCTGGGCAAAGAGTCCCGGAGGAGCAGCGCAGGGACCCCCGCCGGGGACGGCCCGGCCCCGAACAGCGGCCGGCCGCGCCACCCCGCCACCGGCTGAGGCGGCCACCCCCGCGGCGCCGGGCCTGCCCCGCCGAGCGAGGCACCATCCATCCAAGTCATCTCCTGTCCACCCGACACGGGAACGCTCCCCGAGAACGGGGCCCTGTCGTCAAAGGCGAAATATTCCCTGGGCGCCCACCCGAGTGTCCTGCAGAGGGCAGAGGCTGCTCGCTTTCCGCAGCCCGTTCCGCGGGCTATTGACCAAGGACTTTTAAATCCATACCCAGCTTCAACATTTTACCCGTCAGCACGTCTGCGGTCACAAAACACTTCTTCTTTCTGTCACTTCTCTTCGAAACTATTGATAAGATCATTTAGCTGAATCTGTTCGGGATGAGTGTAATATTGACTAGAAGTTAGAAAAGATGATTAAATCTAATAAGCCCAGAAACTATCGTAAAGGAGGGGAAGGGGGGAGAAGAGCAGGATATCGCACTTAGGAAACTGAGCAAGCCAAGAAGGACCCGAACACACCACCGCGTGTGCGAACACTGCGCAGTTGGATGTCGCTTGTCAGCGCGCCAGCCCCGCGGGTCCCCAGCCGGTACCCGTCCGGGAACACCGACCGGCTCGTCACACGCACGGAGCCGCAGACGCCTAACGTGAAACCGGGGCCACAGCCGCGGGGCCCGGGGCCCGGCCCGGCCCGGGGGTGCGCAGCCCCGCTGGGCAGCCGCATTCTTCCTTCCTCCTGAAAACGGTACTCCCATCATTAAGCCCCGCCTTTTTGTTTTGCTTTTTTTCTTTCTCTCTCTCTCTCTCTCTTTTTTTTTTTTTTTTTTTAAGGAGTCAGATGTTAAATTATAAAAAGAGACCGAGAAGACTCGAATCTCTTCTCCCCCATGCCTTCCGCCAGAACATGCAACAAACTTGAGGAGCAGATCTCCCCACCAGCATCAAAGGCAGGACAGCCCTATCCGCACAGAAATCAATGCTCCAAAACACACGGCTGTGGTTCATCTGCAGAGAGACACAATGAACACAGCTCCCGAAGCTCTCCTTCAAGACCCTGAAAGTTATGAGCGTGGAACCTCTCGGTATAGGCATCAAATTTATTCCAAAAATTCCACGAAATATAAAGGAACGGTGGTTCTTTTACACAGAACTCAACTCAGTATAAGTCTTCTCCCTCCAAATCTTAAGAACTATGCAAATCTGTGCTATCTCTAAAAATAAAATAACGATATTTCAATAATTAGAAGAAACTATGAAGGTATTGTGCATTTCTGTTTTATGTAGATAATAAAATATTACTTTAACATAAATATATAAGGATCTCTGCGTTTTTATTTTTCCCCACAAGCACATCCAAATGTACCAAAACAAAGTATTTTTAAAGAGACTGAACCAAAAAAAAAATTACATCCCATATAGATTTTGTTCACCTACTCATTTAAAGCTACAGAAAAACAGTTTCCAGAACCTGTTTGCTTTAAAAGAAATAAATATACATTGAGGCAGGCCACTTAAAAATGATATGAAAATATTTCCCTGGGTAGCATTTAAAAAAAAAAAAAAGTAAAATAGACAAAGAAAACATTGAAACTATTTCTGCATTTCAAAAGACAAATATTAAACATATATACATAGTGGTAAGGTTTGCGTGGTAACTTTTTTTTAAGTAAACCTATTTGGAGTTTGAGGCTTTTTCAAACACCCTCTCGACTCCGTTTTCTGACCTTACACACATATTAATAAGTGTCTGAAAGTTCATTTCCTCCCTTTACCACTGGATCTGCCCTGATCTGATTCACTTCACTAGGCGCTAGTCCTCAACACTTTAAATAACAAGCAGCTCAACACATAAACAAACAAACAAACAAACAAACAAAAAAAAACCAAACACCCCCCCCCCAAAAAAAAAAAAAAAAAGAAAGAAAAGAGAAAAGCTTGGTGCCCGTATCTTTTTAACAATTGTTGGAAAACCAGGAAAAAGGCTAATGCATGTGCCTCTTAGAAATCATCAACTGTCTTACCAAGAAGAAAGAAAGAAAGCAAGCAAGCAAGCAAGAAAGGGAGAAAGAAAGAAGGAAAGAAAACCCAGTGTCACAGGCATTTTAAAAGACAATGAGAAACATATTCTAAAGCCTTAGCTACTGAATGCAATATTTATAGGAGAGTTCTGCGAGAGAATGCTCCACTGTTTTTTCTCCATAATTGTCCAACACTCAACTAAGTAAACTTTTAGATTATAAAAATGCTTTGTCTCTATAGCACCCGTTTGTGCTGACTAAATGATCCCTTTATGAATTTATAACTATCATAAAGTTCCTCTAATGTATATGCATAGCTGTGTGTGTGCATAAGTACACAAACACGCACGCAGACACACGCACATACATGCGCTGCTCCGAGGTCCCGCTCCTCTGCTTCCCTTCAGAGCTTTTTGTTTTCCTTTTTGTTTTCCTTTTTTTTTCTTTTTGTCCCCGTGGGTTTTTCTCTTTTTTTTATTTTGGAAAGTTAACCATTTCTCATCAAGATAATGTCACGAAATGCACTTTAAAACTATTAGCAAAGGGGGGGGGGGGGGAGGAAACACGGATTGAAAAATGGCATTTTTTCCCACTTCATTTCATTCCCCAGTGAAAGACACAAGGCTGCCCAAGTTAAAACTGGTCCTTTCCTTCAATAAATTATACCGCAATCTGACCAAAGGACAAGGGGAGGATGGGGAGGGAGAGGGGCTGGATACAAATAGAAAATAAAATAAATATGAAAAGTAAAGTGAAAAAGAAATGCACACAGTCTCTGTGGAGAGGAGGGGGCAGCGAGTGTTTACAGGCAGGTGTAAGCACCCGACCCCCACCTCGGGCCCAGCAGCTCCTCAGGCTCTCCCTGGCTCTGCCTTGACGTAAAACTTCTCAATACAAGAAAGTTTGGAGGCTGATATCGGCCTGGGCGACAAGACTGGGGATGCCAAAGGCATGCAGGGGAGCCGCGGGGGGAGGAGGGGAAGGAAAGGGCGCTGAGGGGGCGGTGGTGGGGAAGCTAAATAATCCCCTTTCCCTCTCAAGGAAATGCCACTTTCTCTGGGAAAACTCTGGAAACATGTTGTTCCCTCTCCGCCTTCCCCACACCAGGCCTTGCTTGCCCGCACTGACACAATCTGGAAGGGCTGCACATATTTTTTCCTCCCCCTTTGGTTGCGCCTCGACCCCCAGACACACTGCCTGAAAATGAAGTTTACTTTGTTGATTTGCATTATTCTCCCTTCTCCAAACTCGACTCTTGCCATTGAAGGCATATATTAAACAATTACGAGAGTCACATCTCTGGAGAATGGAAGCTGAGGTGCATATATATGTGTATATAGAGAGATTATATATATGTGTACGTATGTATGTCTATGCACGCATGCATATGTATACATACACACACATATACTAATCCTTTTTGCTATGGTAAAAGGAGAAAATAAGCATTACACGTATTTAAGAATACTTGTTTATAACAAAAGTTCACATATACACATAAAGCAAAGGCTAGAACACAGTAACATATTGTAGACCGGTCACTGGTTGACTAACGCTCACTGTGGAAAATGCAAGTCATTTGCAAAATTAAGGTCGGAAAGGAAGGGGGGAAAAAAGAAAAAATAAACATTTTGCTTATGTAAACTTCGATTTTCTTGCAGTGCAAATTGGTACGGTTAAATACTGTCTACATCAAAAGGGATAGCTTTTCGGTTTTCTTCCTTTTTTTTTTTTTTTTAACATATATTCATACAGGGGATCCACAGAAAATAAACACAGCAGCATGTGCCAACACCGAGCGACATTCCACAATGCAATCTGCCTTTGTGTGGCGGGAGGGGGCTGCGGAGAGGACCCGCGGTGGCTGTGCCCCCCCTTTTCCTCCGCCCCCTCTCCGGCAGGGCAGCGCCGTATGTTTTGGCCAGAGAGCGAGGGAGTTTTGTGCGAACCGCTTCGCCCTGCGCCTGCCCTGCCGGTGCCTGCCGCTGCCCTGCCGGTGCCTGCCGCTGCCCTGCCGGTGCCCGCCTGCCTGCCCGTGCGCGGTACCCACTCCACTCCCGTGCACGGGCACTCGCCTGGAAAGGTCAAAATACAGCATCACACCTCCTACCGTCTATGGGACAGTGTGGTGCAGGTGCTTTGTCTGTCTATCTGTCTGTCCGCTGTGATTCGCGCTTGCCCTCTCGCTCGCTCGCTTTTTGTTTTCTTTTCTTTTTTTCGCGTTTGTTCGTTTTTTTGATTTTTTGTCTTTTTTTTTTTAAGATAGGAGAAAATAAAATTAAAAAAAAAGAAATAAAAAAGAAAAAAAGGAGGACAATCAAAAGTTGGGGAAGGAGAGGAGGAGGAGGAGGAGGAGAGGAGGAGGAGGAGGGGCCGGGCGCCCCCGCCGCGAGTTCACTGCACGGGGGTCTGCACCCCGTGGTGCGGCGGCGTGTCCCTGCTGGCCCCGTACACGTCCTCGGCGCCCGGCAGCGTCCCTCCCGGGGGAGTCATGCGCTTCTCTTTCTGTCTCCTGTTACAAAACCACACTCTCACCACCTCCTTCTCCAGCTGTAGGCTGTCCGCGAGCGAGGTGATCTCCTGGGCGGAGGGCTTGGGGCACTTGAGGAAGTGGCTCTCCAGCGCGCCCTTGACGCTCACCTCGATGGAGGTGCGCTTTTTCCGCTTGCGGCCCTGCGCCGCGATCTTGTCTATGCTGGTGGGGCTGCCCGAGGAGGAGTCCGCCTCCTCCAACCACTTGTTCAACAAAGGCTTCAGCTTGCACATGTTCTTGAAGCTGAGCTGCAGGGCCTCGAAGCGGCAGATGGTGGTCTGCGAGAAGACGTTGCCGTAGAGGGTGCCCAGCGCCAGCCCCACGTCCGCTTGGGTAAATCCCAGTTTGATGCGCCGCTGCTTGAACTGCTTGGCGAACTGCTCCAGGTCGTCCGAGGTCGGCGTGTCCTCGTCGGAGTGCGGGTCGTGGTGCGGCGGCGGCCCGGGGGGCGCGGCGGCGGCGGCGGACGGTGCCGGCCCGGCCGCCCCGGGGTGGGGGCCGTGGGGCGGCGGCGGGTGCTCGGGGCCGTGGTGCGGCGGCCCCGGCGGCGGCTCTTCGTGGGCGTCGCGCAGGCCGTGGTGGTGCAGCCCCGGCTGCCCGGCGCCGAGCATCCCGTTGACGGTGAAGCCGGGCGGCTGCGAGTAGAGCAGCCCCGCCTGCGCGCCGTTGGCCGCGGCCATGCCGGGCGGCAGGTGCGCCGCGCCGCCCGCCCGCCACGCCGCCGCCGCCGCCGCCGCCGCCGCCGCCGCGTGGTGCCCTCCGCCGCCGCCGCCGTGGTGCACCAGGTGCGGCGCCCGCCCCGGCGGCGGGTGCTGCGGCGGCGGCGGCAGCTCGTCGCCGCGCCCGCCCGCCTGCACCACCGCCGGCTTGATGTCGGGCTGGCCCAGCGCGCCCGCCGACCAAGGCGCCTCGCCGCCGCCGCCGCCGCCGCCGCCCCCGCCGCCGCCGCCGCCGCCGCCACCGCCGGGGCCGCCGTGGGACAGCGCCGCGATCCACTGGTGAGCGTGGCTCAGCGGGTGCCCGTTGCTCTGCAGCGCGTAGTCCGCCTGCACCAGGGCGCCGGCGTCGCGGTAGCCGCCGCCGGGCTGCATGCCGCCGGGCGGCTCGGCGTGCACCATGGGGGAGCCGGAGGCGAGCAGGCTGTAGTGGTTGGAGGCTGCGGTCGCCATGACTCGCCGAGCCGCACTGATCGCGCCGGTTAAAGGCGCCGCGCATTTGACAGCTACTTTTTCGCCTCGGGCGCCGCGCGGCGCCCGCGCCCCCCCGGCCCGCGCGGCGGGGCCCACTGCGAAGGCACGCGCGGCCGCCCCGCCCCGCCGCCGCTCGCCATTGGCTCCCCGCGCCCTGACGGACGCCGGCGCTCCCGGCGACCGCCGCCGCCGCCGCCCGCCATTGGCGCTCCCCGCCGGCCGCGCCCCGCCCCCGGCCCCGCCCCCGGCCCGCCCCCGCTGGAACCCAACTCCGAGGGGGAACGGGGCGCGGGGGAGCGGCGGCCGCGGGGCGGGGGGAGCGCAGGGGCGCGCCGCCGCCGACGGCCCCGCCCCGGCCCGCCCCGCACCACCGGCGGGAGGATGCTGCTGCCGCCGCCGCCGCCGGTCCGCCCGCCGGCTCCTGTTGCTCGCGCCCCGACGCGCGTCTCTGCGCGGAGCGCGGCCGCGCCGCCCCGAAGTGGGTGCTGCGGGCCGGGGGGTGCCCGCCTGCCCGCCCCCAACTTTCTCAGCGCCGCCTCGCAGCCAGCCCCGCCGGAGCGGCCGGGGAGCGCCGCGCCCCCGGGGGCGGGGAGCGGGCGGCCCCCTGCCTGTTCGCCGGCTCTGCCCTTCTCCCGGCACCCGGTGGTCGCCGGAGCACACCTCTCCTCCGGGGATGTCGGGGCTTCGCACCTCGGCACTGCGGAGGTGGTTTTTTTCCGCTTGTCTCGTCCCGTGGGGACGGGATGCCTGCGGGACCGCCTGAGCGGCGCTGGCGACTCTGCACGGATGCGGAAAATGGGGATGAGAGGGTGGTGGAGAAAGGAAAAAAAAAAAAAAAAAAAAAAAAAGAGAAAAAAGAGGGGGATAGGGAAAAAGAAAGAAGTTGCGGCCCGGACAGGAAGGAAGGAGACCCTGGAACTGGATTCGGATTTCCTAGGAATGAGCAGCGCCAGCCTGGCCGACGCGAAAAGAGTTCGCTGCCCATTTTTGAGCTGAAAGCCTCATAGCTTTGTCTCGAAAATAAACTGCTCACGGGGGTAGGTGTGCGTCGCAGGCTCCCGCTATCTTCATCGAAATAACACAATAGGGCGGACCGGGGAATTTATTACTACTAACAAGAAACAGCTTTCTTCAGCGAGTTGTTTATAAATCATCGTATTTAACGTGAGCGCTGGAAAGGCTCCTTGCCTAGAAATATTCCTCTGTGTGGGGGTGTGGAGGAGAGGGGGATGGGCTCCTGCACATAAACATATACACAGCAGCAGCATAAACAGGATATCCAGTGCCCTGAGACAAGGGGCGCAGCAGGAGTTACCTCGTTTCGTTAGTTTAGCGGCGTATCAAGAGCTCCTTCTGCCGGGGGGTGGGGAGGGGAGGGAGAGAGGAGGAGGAGGAGGAGAAGGAGAGGAGGAGGGGAGGGCGCAAACTTTGTCCATGAAAGAGTGGAGATTCTTCCTAAGGTTTGTTTTGGTTTTTTTTCCCCATTTCTTCGAGGTGCAGGCGAAGGGAAGAACAATACTGCCTGTTCTGCGAGGGTTGTGGAGAGGGAAGTCAGTGCCTGTGAAGTGAAGCTCTGTCTTTTGTTTCCCGTGTGTAAACAACTGGGCACCCAGGAATTTTATAATTTGATGCTCATTTTCTCGTCTCTCTCCTCCCAATTAGGTGTAGACCAGTGAATTGAAACAAAACAACAGGGCAAGTCCGCAGCAGGCTTCTGCAAAGGCATCGCGGGGACCGTCCTGGGAGAGCCGCCCCGCTCTCTGCGCCCGGGCCAGCCCTCCCGCCCCGTTCCTGGGGCCACCGAAGTTCTGCCGGGGGCGGCTTTCCAGCCAGCCCGCCTCCAGGTCCGCTGCCAAAAGTTCGTGCGTGGACGAGACACGACGGGCCACGCCACGCGTCGTTTTCAGAGCGAGGTTTTCGCGCGGGCGCCTCCAGCTCGCCGAGCACGGACCTACCCCGGTGGTCGTCAGAGGGACCTCCCTTGTGGCCCGGCCGCACGGCGAGTGCACGCCCCACGGGCAGCTCGTCCCCGTGGAGTGCCGGCGGCACCGCGCTCCTCGCGGCTTGCCGCGACCAGGAGAAGGGACACGGGGTCAGCGAGATTCAACCAACACTTCTCTGGGGGGAAAAACCCCTCCAGGCCTGCTCCAGCCTGCCCAGTCGTGCATTTCCTGACCCTCCCCGGCCGTCTCTGTCCCGCCCGGCCCTCTGGCAGGTGCTGCCTACTGCGGGCACCGTCCTGTGTGCCTCTCACCCCCGCCGCCCCAGCGGCAGATCTCACGGCCTGACGGTAATCACAGTTACCGAAGTAGCACCGCGGCCTTAGGAGGCGGACAAAACCCCGTCTCCCCGGCAGAGCCCCCCGCCGTCCCTCCTGCCCCCTCCCCGGCGGAGCGCACGCCTATGGAGGCGCAGCTGGGAGCAGCGAGGACGGTGCATTCAGAGCCGCCGCAGACTCCACCTCCTCGTCCTCCCCATCATTGTTAGCCCTGTCATTAATACCGCTCCTTAAGCATCCTCCGCTCCTATCTCCCCCCGTGGAGAGGAGCGCCGGGGAGCGGGGAGCGAGCGCCCGACCGCCGGTCTTGTCGCCTCGCCGCTGTCCGCCGCGGGCTCCGGCTCTGGTCGCCGCTCAGGTCCAGGCCACTCGGGATGTAAAAGAGACAGTCATGCGGCCCCTTTCTGGCGGAGCTGACCCCGCGGGATTAGAGGTCTCACCAGCCTTTCTTTCCTTTTCTCTGCTCGCATAAAAGCAGGTTGAAGGTGATGCGGTGTCTTGGGCAGACACTGCAGTGTTTTGATTCAGCTCAGCCCTTTTCACTGTTCAAAGCAGCTGTTCAAATACTAGGGCTGCTTACTTTGACGTGAAGAAGATTTTCAAACAACCCCAAAAGCTTTGAACTGACAGGCCTCCTTGATATCTCCTTCATTGCAGTGCAGCTACTCGAGAATATTCGCTATAAAATACATAGAGCGCCACTTAACTGGAGCTGACTCCTGGCTGGGAGGCGAGGTGCTGCATACACATCAGGTGCATCCAGAAGGACGCGGGCGGGTTGCGGGAGTCCTCTGGCCACCCCCCGCCGGCCCCCCCAGCTCCCCACCTAGGGGTCCCCTGCCCGCCACCCGCCCCCAGCTGCCGCGGCGGGCTCCGGCTGACGAGATGTTGGGCTCCCTGTTGTTTCAACTCCGTGCGTGCCGGAGAGAAAGCTGCATTTCCAGCAACAAAACGAGCACGGCTCGTTCCTAGCGAGCCTCGGCTTCCAGCCGCTGCTCGTCAGCCTCCCCGGCTCGGGGGGCTGGGGGAATGGTCCCCAAACGCGCGCTCCTATGTGCGTTTGGATGCGTGCGGCTCTAGGGTGGGGAATATATATTTGCATATGCCTGTTGTGTTTAGAGGTGAAAAGCTTTTTTTTTTTTTAAACTCTGCTCTCCAAACCTTGAGATAGACTCACGCAGCTAAAAGGAAAGGAGGAGGGGGAGAAATCCCCGCGCCTCCTTTCCGCGTGTCTATTATCTACCCATTAGATGTTGTTTTAGGAGGAAATGCGGCAGGAGTGCAAAGACGCGGAGAGTCGCTCAGAGAATTGCTGGGTGCAATAAACGTGAGACTCCTGGTGCTCGCTTTAAAGGCCAACTTGGAAGATTTGTGCTTATTGCTGGGGCGCATTTAATGCACCTTTTGTGAGATGGGATTGTTTTGATCTCTGCTTCCTTTTTAACCTTTCTCTATGAGGTATTCAAGCCTGTGCTTTCGTGTGGCTCTTTCCAGTGCTGCTCCGAGGAGTCTGATTCGGCGGAGAGACCCAAGACATGAATGAAACTTCAACTTTAAGGGCCTGCGGAGAGACAAAACTGAGGCCGGGGCTTCACAAGTGATTGCTTTAAAAAAATCCAGTCTACACAAAGAGGCAGCTGGCTGCTTTAATGAAAACTGCTTAAAGCGGCAAGAACTGCAGCCTCAGGGATGTATTTATAAGATGACTCAAAAGCTACACTTTCAAGTTGCTTCTCCTCGGGGTAGATATAACAAACACATTTAACTAAGAAATCTAAACAAAAAGGACAGAAATTGATAACTTTGATTGCACAAGCTCACATTACCCATTGAAATTAAAATCTGCCATCTAAATAGATTTCTCCGCCTATCTCTAGAGAAAATAAAATCTCTCTCCCTGAGTATATAGATATACATACGTGCACATGTAATATCATGCACATTTTGCCCTGCTAGAATACTGATTATCCCAGAAGACAGAACGTAGAAAGGTGTAGAATTAAAAAAAAAAGTTCCTGTAAAGTTTGTATTAATGTTCATTTCCAACATTCCCCACAACTCTATTCTTCCGGCCGCTTCATTCATCTGAGAATCTGGTATTTTATCTGCATCAGTGTTTAAACTAGTGGGATATAATGTTCTAAGTTCAGTATTTGAAATTAAATTATTTGAATTCACGGATATTAATCTTTTCCCTTCATCCTCCAGTTCTGAATCTTGTCATTAAAAATGATCCACCCTTTGTAGTCCGCAAGTGAATATTTTATAGACAGATACCGCTATGAAGACTTCTAACGCAACGTCAACCAGTCAGACTTAGCTGTTGCAGGGATTACTTTGAGTAATTTATCAAAGGCAGGCTGCTAAATTTTGAGTGGTGAATATGAGGCCTTGGGGGAAAAAGAAGCAGAAGAAGCAAAAGGAAAAAAAAAAAAAAAGACGAATTCCATCAGTCTATGAGATAAATTCTGGTTGGAGTTAATACAGCTTGTTTATTGAATTCTCGGAGACAGACCCAGATGCGATTGGTGCAACGGAGTTTGCAATTTAGTGTTCAAAAGCCTGGCTGGGAAATGACCGCCCCGTGCTGGAGCTGGAAGGGCGTTTCTGTTGGCGTGAAAAGCAGGTGAATTGGAAGGAGAGGGGAGGCGATTCAGCCTCTCTGGCTCGGGAAAGCGGTCTCACAAAGGTCTTTCCAAAGCCTGCTCTGTTCGGAGAGTTGTGCAGGACGAAACACAGCAACAGATTTTAGAAAAAAAAAAAAAAAAAAAAGAGAAAAAAAAAAAAAAGAAAAAAAAAAGAAAAGAGAAGAGAAGAAAGGGAAAGAAAAAAAAAAGAAAAGAGAAGAGAAGAAAGGGAAAAAAAAAAAAAAGAAGTGCCCGGCTTTCTGTGACAAATCTAACAGTTGCTTTTTTGTTTGTTTTGTCAGTGCTCGTGCCTGATGGAGACAAGCAGACATCCCCGGGAAGAGCTCACATAAATGGTGCCCCGGCTTTACCAGGCGACGTGATCCTCCCTCCCCTCTTACAACTTTCGGGGCACTTTTGGGCACGACTCCCGCTCCTCACTCTGAGAAGCGCCTTCTTAGAAGGCTCTCGGTCGCCACTGCCCCGCTCCGTCCCCCCGGTGCGGAGCGCTCCAGACTGGGGGATGCTGTTTTTCTCCAGAAAAGAGGCGAACCCAGGAGCCGGCAGCTGAGCCCTGCTGGGGCAGCGGGCAGCACCGCTCCGGCCCTGGCCGCGCAGGGCGGCCCCGCACACGGACGCGGGGCTGGCGGTGGCTCAGGGGCGTTCTGCCAGCCCGCTGCCAAGGCGGGTTGGGGAATCGGGGCCCCGGCTGGGGGGCGACTTCTGTGTCCCCCCGCCCTCAGCCTCCCACGTGGGGGTCGGCACGGTCCCGGCGGGGCTGAGCGGGATTTGCACAGGAACTTGCCTCGGGAGGAGAGGCGAGAACGGGCCGGGGGGGCTGGAAACTTTCTTTTGCTTGGCGAGGAAGAAGAGGAGCGAGGCGAGCAGGAAGGCTGGGCCATTGTCCACAGAGGGTGCATTTTTGTCAGGCTGGCGTTGGTTGCTATAGTGAGGAGGGAAGGGGAGAGAGAGAGGAGGGAGAGGGAAAGAAAAAAATACCCGACCCTAAACCAAACAGAGGAGCACAGTTCGGCTCCCTTCGCTCTCCCGGCTCCAGCCGGCAGCGCTGCCCGCTCCCAACCAAAATAAGAGTGGGCCGCAGACCGACCCGGGCTCCCGGTGGGGCTCGGAGCCTTCGCGGCCCCTGCCCCGGCCCCGGCCCCGGCCCCGCGGGGCGGCCGCCTCGCCCGCCCCGCCCCGCGCCCGCCGCCGCGCACTCTCCGCCGCCCGGCCGCGGGGAGCGGCGGGCCCGGCCCGGCGGGGTCCGAGCGCTGCTGGCTGCGGAGCAGCAACCTGCCAGCCCGGCGGGATGCCCCGAGTCGCACAGCCCAACAGCACACCTGATCCAGCGCCTACCCACTTGGTCACTGTGGCTTCGCACCCCGCAGAGCATCCGTGACACTGATCCTGACACGGACTGCGGGAGGCTTTGTGGGGTGTCCTTTAATTTTCTTTTTCTTTTTTTTTTTTTTTTTTTGGTGCCTAAATAATTCAAAGCAGGGGAAAAAATAACTTCTTCCGATGCAAATGAGCAGCTCTTTAATTTTAAAAGAGACTCTTATTTTGCAGCAGTGTTTTTTGTTGCCTTGCTATTGAACTTTGAAAATAGTGTGGCGGGGGAAGGCAATAATGAAGGGTCTCGAAGGCTTAAGATTTAGTTAAGTGAGTGACTCAAGATTGCACAAAGAAAGTTAGTTACTTAGTTAATTGAGAATTATTCACCTTCTGAGATCGGCGCAGCAGTTTGTTCAGATGACAGTGCGAACTTGGGGCGGGGGAAGGCAGGAGGCCGACAGGGGAGGAGGCAGGTCTCACTTGTGAGATTTTCTTTTCTTTTTTTTTTTTTTCTTTTTTTCCCCCAGGACAAGTTAAATTGCAGCTGAAGGAGAGAGGTCAGTATCTTTTCAAATCAATCTCTCTGTCTGTCTGCCTATGTCCCCATCTATCCCCTGTAAAGGGAAAAGCTCCAACTTTGTGCCTCCATCTGTTCTGTATCATCTGCAATCGACAGTTCTTTAGATTGCATGCACTTTTGCTCCCGATGAAGTGAAACTTTTAAGGTGTATAGTCACTTATCTGAAATAGGGAAAAAAGGAAAGTCGTCTTTTCCAATCTTAGAGGAGAATTGTTTTCTTTCTGTGCAACTGTTAATTCTCTCCCCTTTCTTTCTTCCTTTCTTTCTTTTTCTCTCTTTCTCTCTTTCTCTCTTTTTCTTCTTTTCTAATTTTCGAATTGTAGTCGACAAGTTTTATTTTAAAAAACACTTTACAAGCCACCACTTAATGCATTATTCACATTTTTTTAAAAATGCTTGAGAGAAATCACGTTAATGAAGAGAACATTTGTAGTAATTTGGTGATAATTATCAGAATCACCAAATATTCGCAAAGGCTTTAACATTACGTGTTGGAAGAAAAGCAAAACACATTACTTTAATAGTCTGATATGCAAACTATGGACCATTCAATTACATGGCTTAATAATGCATACATGATGTGATCTTGTTATTGGGATAGGAAGGGCTCCAGTAATTCACTCCAAAGACCAAGTGTGCTCTTACATTCAGTAAAATCCATTGCCATGGATCAGGGGGCCCTGCCAAACTACATTTAAGAGAATAAAAATTAATGACTGAGAATTTGAGCGTTAAATTAACATTAATTATATGACCTGCCTGCTGGAAAGATTAAATTTCTTACGCCCTAATTAGATAACGTCTCCTCATACATCAAACAATTTCCATTTCCAGATTTCAGGATTAAAATGCAGGCTGGGGAGACCGGACTTGTTCGGTCGCCGGCACCCAGCGGCCTCACAGAGAGCTCCCGGCCCCGTCCCACTCCTCCCGAACCCCGGGGGCTCACCGCGGACTGGGACCGGGGCCGGGGAGCAGCTTTGGGTCAGCCCTTTTTTAACTTGAATTTCCCTCACCCACCGCCCCGGATGGGGTGGCGAGCGAGGCCGGGCGGGGCGGGGGAGAGCCGAGGGTGCGCGGGTGCGGAGGGAGATGCGGGGGCGCCTCGCCCGCCGCCCCGGAATGCTCTGAGGAGCGGCCCGGGCACCCACACTGCCCCAGAGGCTGCCCCCGTCGGCCGCCCCGAGGAGAAAGGCCAGAGAGATGGGGCTGTCTTTCCACCTCGTGAGTGCAACTAATTTGAGTTTAATTGCTTCTCTCAAGAATAAAACCTCAGCGGTTCTCCCTCCCTCCTCCACGCAGGCACACGGGATCCTGCCTTTTCCTGCCCATGAGAAACCCCCTCTCCCTTGCTCCTTCACCCCTCCAGCCCCGCGGTCACCCACGCATAACCCACGGGTCACGGTCACCCCGGGCAGCAGCCTGCTGCTTGCGCTCGCCCGCGCCCCCGTCCCCTCCCCACTCCCCCGCCTCCCTTCCCATCCCGGCGGCGCCCGGGCCACGCAGCGGACACGGGCGTGTGTGACGGGGCCGTGCCACCGGCGGGGCCAAGCAGCTCGGTTTCACGGCTTCGGGTTTCAGGGTTTTACCCTCGACTTCTGCAGGGGAAAAATAAATAGAAGACAAAAAAAAAAAAAAAAAAGGGGGGGGGGTGTAGCATGTGGGGGGCGGATGCGTGGGTGTTCACCCTCGGGGCGGAGGATGCCGGGGGCAGGCGACCATGTCGGCTCCGTTGTCCCGGCAGCATCCCCGGCCTGGTGGTGGGATGCTGGTTGTGCCTCGATGGTTCTTCGTTGTGTCTGCCTTTGTACTGAGCCTCCAGGAAAGCTCCCGAAGAAAAGTCCAAGGAAGCCCGACTAGGACAAATGTTACTACCCAGAGGCTGTTTTGGGAGAGCAACTGGGCAGCAGAGCTGAGGTGGCCTTTGGTAGCCTCATAGTTAAATGCAAAACTCATAGCAACCCCCTCCCCACCTCGAAAAACTGTGAGGAAGAGGAATCATAACATCATAAAATGTTTTCTTGTTCTCACTTCATTCTATAGTACCAGATAATTGATTTTTCAACTCAATTGAAACTCAGTTTCTGTTATTGCAGTGTTACTGCTCCTCCATGAGCTTCAGTATTTGTCAAAAACATCAATTTCTTGTCTATTACTGTCTTGTGCCCACTTTCTGGACTGGATTGATAACCATTTATGTTTAATGCTATGTTAAGTAACAGCTTCCAGAAATGGAGTAGGTGAGGAGGCTGTGGAGGAGATAAGAGTTAATTGTCTTGTTCTTCAGCCCTGATCTCCAGTAGCAGCTCTCCTTCAGGTCTGAAGCCTAGGCCAAGCAGTCAAACCAATGCTAAAAACAAGTCATTACTCCCCAGGGAGTTAATCTTTCCAATAAATAAAAAATACCTTTTATTTTAAATTTGATGGCAAATACAGTTGGATAGACGGGGGACCAGAGGCACTGAGGGCAGTAAAAGTTAGCTTGTAGCACACAAGCAGTCTGCAAACTTGAACAGCATCTTCAACAAAATATCCACACTTCAGTAACAAGAACCTCCACCAGAAACAGTTGAAAAACACATGTAACAGAAGCAGATCCAGAAACCACACAAAAGAATATTGTGGCATGCAGCTAAAAACGTAGCAGCCTGCAGTTTGCCACTCTTTCCAGCTTTAGAACAACTGATTCTTTAGGAATGAACTTTCTGCCTCTGGTCAAGCTGATGTGTGTTCCTGCATATCTTCCTGTCAGCTTCAGTGGCAGAGCTGAAGGGGCTGAAAAAGGTGTTGAAGAGGGCAGAAGTGACTGGGTGGTAGTGGTCTTCAACTAAAACACACCAGCACTCTGGTTACCAAGTTTATCACAGTGGGAGTGCAATAGCCTATTTGTTATAGCAATCTAGTAATTGGTCCAGACATTTCATATTGAGAGGAGGCTACAGCTGACATAACCATTTCTTCACTGAAAATGCAGACATGGATGTGGTGGGATGCCCCTTTCTCTCTGCTGTGGTGAGTGACAGAACAAAGTTTAATTTTAAGTATTTGCAGTCCAACTTATTTTCTCACATTTGTGTGAATCCAGTGGTTTGAAACAAGCTAAATCACTCCCTTGCTCTGAGTGCAGGGTGGGCAGGGACCATGACTCAGGCACTGCTACAGGTGACGAGACAGTTGCACTTCTGCAGCTATGCTTGACTGTCTGGGGGTGCCGACACCAGTTGGAACAGCAGGGATTTCTCTGCTGCTCCCACACACGGCTCATGAAAGGCAATCAGTCTTCATAGGGAACAGCTCAAATAATTCATGTACCATAATAATTGTATATTCCCACTAAAGTGACACCGAACAGCCGATCCTTCAACAAAAAAGATTTGCCCATCACCGTAGATGATTGCTAAAGTGTTACATTTCTAAAAAAATCCCTAAACCCCCATGATGATATGCAAGTACAGAAAAATTAGTGATGATAACTGAGCCTAGAGCTCCGCGGCTGAAATGGGAGTCTCTCTGCACGTGAGCTGGGTGGAAGAAATGAGCTTGGATTCCTTCCCTTTGCCTGCTAGACCCTTCACACCGTGAAGACTGGGTCCTACATCTCCCCCCTCCACTTTCTGCTGCGCAAACATATGGTTGGTGCTTCCTCAGTGGGGAGCCCCCAGCTGAGAGTGCACCTGTGGTATAGTCAACAGTAAACAGGACTAAAGAGAGTTAACCTACTTATGCGCACTGAGAGAGGTGAGTTTATCCACTTTTATTTACTGCTACACTACCGGACTGCGCTTCAGCATAAATTGGTTCAAGGTGCCTTGTTTCAGCAGTCGTACAGAGAACAGGCTTCTTAGTTATTCTGTAACTCAAAGGTGTGCAAAATCACTGCCTAACTGGGAATAAAATTATCATAAGCACAATTATGCCTGTGCTGAAAGGACAAGGTCAGAAGAGAGAATCCAGAATGTCAACAAGACTAGTTCATGATGGATTGTCCCAGACAAAGCTGTCTGATGTTATATATCACAAAAAGTTAAAAGATGATGTAATTTATATGTTAGACTCATTGTCAATTCACACCCAAACCCGAGGAATGGCAAAATCCATTGTCGTACTTTCGGCCATATGGCAGGTTTTGGGCTGTGTGGTAAGGGTAGTTGGCAATACAGAATTTTTATTTTTGGCATGTCAGTAAAGCATTTTGTGAGCTGACAGTAGCTTCTGTGTTTGGCACCAGCAATCCTGGGGGACCCTGTGTCAGTGTGTTTTCCCTGCCGTGGCTTCACGACAACTTGATCTCTGCTCAAAATAAAAGATCTTCATGCCACCAAAAGGGTCTCTGATTTAGTCCTTTTGCTCCAGAGTTTTGGCATTGCTGGTTCAAACCTTTTGGGATGGTGAGCCATGGTTAGGCTGGACTACTCAAGGACAATTTGGGTGTAGTGTCTTCTACCAGCTCTCACAAATTTATTGCAGGGCTTCTTGTACTGCCACCCCCACCCCCCCATTATTTCCTTTCTTCATTTTTCTTACAGGCATTTTTATACTATATCAACATATTTATCCAGTAACTATCCAGAAAAGCCTGGTCAACATCCAGTGCTCATGCATTATTTAGAAAGAGGTCCATATTTATAGCTGCTGAAAAAGATAAATGCATTCATTAAAAAATCTGCCTGCTTTGGTCTTAAGGGTGAGAGATGAAGACTTCACTCTTTCTTTGCTTCCTATCTGAACGTGTCCTGGTCATTACAGGCGGGAATGAGAGAGCTGCCCCTTGTTATAGTTGTGTGATACTTCCAGTTACAAGTTTTTGGTTATAATGTTGCTAGATTGCATCAATAAGGCCCAGATTTTCTATCACCACACAGCGCTTTGGAAATGGGGACAAAAATTTTCATCTTGTAGATTTTAATCTACAGTGGGGCAAAGAAAAAAGTCTAAGGAGCGGGGAACAGGTTGAGAGGGACTGGCTTCAGATGCAGCGCATAGCACAGCAGAACTAGCCCTTCCAGGCATGGCTGAGATCATCCAGCTTGATGCTATATGCCCTGTAGGAATGCTGAAGGTGGAAATTGGGGCCATTTGGAAATTACATGCCTTCACATTCTAAGTGCATGGTTGACACAATGAGTATGAATGGTTGTTCTTCTTTTCTAGGAGTGAAACTCTCCTGGACATTTCATTCGACTGTTTTTACTGTCTTAGATTAGCCTGCAAAAGACAAGACCATAGACACTGCTTCTTGATTTCAATGTAATTTGTAGATAATGTGTTATATCCATAACGAAAAAGGCACATCCTACATATAGGTCCAGTGTGATGTGGTAAAAGAAAAAGATAAACAGCTTAGGACACCCAGAAGCCCTCTTCCCTCCCTTGCATTTGCTGAAGGTACAGAAGAGAGACTAGCAATGCCTTCAGGCTAGATACATAGAAGGGGTCTGAAACTCAGGGTTACAATACCTAATTTTTAGATACCTGGCTTTCCAAGGGAATTCAGAGCCCGAAAGTGCACTCCACGTTATCACAATTACAATCCTGATAAGCAGGCACCTTGAAAAGGGCAGGCTGGCTGGCCTGAGCTGGCTGACAGGAAATGGTAAGGAGAGACAGACACTTGTCTCTTAGCAGGAATTGCTCTCTTCTCTTCCCTGGGTAGCTCTGGAGAGAAGGATGCAGGCAGTGAGGGTGACAATAATGTGGCCTAACTTCAGATGTCTGCAGTGCAGGAGCCATTGGCAGCCAAGGGGAGGCACAGCTCATCTGCTGTGCTTCTGTGTCTGCTCTGGGAGGAAGTGCAGTGCCTAGGGTAACTCACTCAGATACAGCTGACTATGCCACGGATGTAAAGTTAAACAAAATTAATGTGACACCCTAGTTAAAAAGCTGGGTATTTCCAGTGATAAATAACAAGCTTTGAGGATGTAAATTTTGAGCATGTTTGTCTCCAGGGATGAATCAGTGCCCAGCCATGTGTATCTAGAAAGTTGAGCCAGTGTAGTTTTCCCTCATGTCTGGTGCTGTTGATGTAAAAGATCAGAGCTCCGGTTTGTGTTTTTATTGTGTTTCTGCATTTGAATCAGGGTTGCTAGCAACCTTAGCTGCATTTCCAAAAAGCTTGAATCAGGAAGTGAGTCCAGGTTTTTTTGAGAAATGTTTTGGAATTCAAGCACCAGAGAAAAGTGGCAGTTTTCTAAGGGTTCATCTTCAGTGAGGCAGGAGGAAACTACCTCTTTTGCTATTAACTGGTTTGAATGGGGTCTTGCAAACTATCTACTGAAAGACAGTGTTCACATGATTGGGATAGTTAGAAGGGATTTTGATGAGTGGTAAAGGAAGGAATATGTATCCAAATACATAGGAATATGTCTCCTACACCCGAGATATTTTTCTCTATTAGTTATGGGTGAGATATCTTTTCTGCTTGACATTGCTATCATTTCAGAACATTTTTGGGCAATGGGTCTGTGAGGCATACAGATAAAAAAAAAAATCCCAAAAACCTTTTACAGCTAAATTAAGTGTTGGCATCTCTCTCAGGACTTTATTGCAATTTTTTTCCTCCTTAAATCTCCTACTCTTGGATTTATGTAATTAAATGACAATCTCAGCTCTTGTGAAAAATAATAAATACGGTTTCTATACATCATGATTCTAGAGGGATGTTTTAAAAAGTGATTTGAAAGTACCCTGAATGTGCAGAAACCAACAGAGAAATAAAATGAAAATCACATTTATTATTAGGAAAAATCTTAAAACTTTTAACCATACTTGTCATTTTTAAAGTTGACTTATGATTTAGATTAGACATTAAGAACAGCTTTCTAACTTTCAGTTGGAAAGCACAAGAATAGATTGCCTAGAGTGACAGTGGGAGGATTTTGAAAATAGATTGGACAAATGTCTGCTGGGAATAGTTTAGCTACACTCGATCCAGCCCAGTGCCAAAGGATGCACAAGTGACCTCTAATTCTTCTGAGCTGCAGCACATTTACGGTCCCTCAGCGCTGGCAGTGCCCCTCTGCCGGCACCGGCACCGGAGCCTGCCTGGGTTATGCCGAGGTGCCGTGGTTGGCAGGTGCAGGTGGCCAGACCCCTGTCCTTCCCAGGACATGTGCAGAGCTGGGGAGTGCCAGTGCTCATGGGAGGGCTGTCATGGCTGGGATTCACCTCTCGCCCTGCCTGACCTTTCTGCTTGACTTCTCTGAGTGTACTTCTGGTTATAAGCAGTTCCTCTGGGCAGGCAGGAGCGAGGTAGGGAGTCACCTTCTCTGCAAATGTTATACATGAATAAACACCTTCCTAGGCTTACTTAACCCCAGTTCACTGTGTGTCTGGTTCCCTGCTGACACACCATTAGCATCTGAAGCATCTATATTTCCTGAATCGCAACAGAGATAACTTATCATTCTCCAGCTGCTTATCTCAGACCTGCCCTGTGGATCTGGTGGAAAGATTTCTCCATTAGCACATAACAACAGGTGCCTGATACTCACTTTGAAATGTTCCCCTTTTTAAAAATAAGAAGGCTTGGGATTCTTGCCTTCTACTTTTTGCATATTTTTTTCCATCTCTATGCCCATGTAGCCCAGTTTATTAACGGAGCCTTGTCCCATATCTTGCTGACAGTGCTATCAGTTCCACACAAATATGTCCCGGGAAGTTCTGGATATGTTAGCATCATCCTTGCATTGCCATAGTCAGTGTGCTGTTTAAAAAGCTGTCAAGGGGTTAGGTACATATTCAGGAAGCTCTTCTGGAAGCTACAGGAATACAGAAGTACAGGAACAAGCATCCACTTAATTGCCTTTTTCATATCTGTTTTTTCCTCTCAACAAATCCCCAGGGCATCAAGTCAGCACATACAGTGCTATGCATAGGTTCACTTTTTGGGAGAAGGGTCAGCAGAGGCAGAAGTGCCCACAGCAGCCAGTGTGATGGAGACTGGGACTGTAGAGGGGCAAACCCAGGAGACATCCCTTTGTAGCCCCTCTTCCACTGAGTTTCACCCTGCTTCCCAGGGCAGCCAAGTGTGATATATCTGGAAGCAGCTTTTACAGCAAGCTCTTCAGCATCCTTTCTTGCAAACGTGGTAGACAGGTGTGCTTCTTCTCCTCACTGTAGCCTGGGGTGCTGGGGAGCTCCTGGAGTGCTTGGGGCTGCACACAGATGTGCTCACTGATGCACACATCTATGTGGAGCCTTGCCCCAAAAGAGTCTGACCCTCTCAGGCATTGCTCATGTAAGCTGCTGCCTCAGCCACGGTCCCCTGTGCTTGACTGGGACTTGTTAGGGTTGCTGCTGGTTTAGAAATGGTAGAGCTCTTTTTTATTATGGCTTTAGGTAAAAAAATAGACATGATTCAAGGAAAGAAGAAGATCAGGGCAAGAAGCTGAACTCTCTTCTTACTGTACTGAGTACTGCTACCCCTAAATCACTTGTTTTGTCATGTAGTGAAATCTCATCCAAATCACTGGAAAGGAGCACATAACCAACCACAGAGTTGAGATTCATTGGCTGGAATTTTATCATAAGAGATACGAGGAGCGTGATAGACACACTGGTGATATCACCTATAGATATGTTCCTTGATGCTTTTCATCACAAAATTCTGCTTCCTCTTGCTTGTATAGTTGTGCCATCTGTCTTGATTTGAGTGTTTCGGTGCTTGATGTTTTCATCCAGATCAAGATCCAGGAGACAAGTGAAAATATAAGCAGCCTATCTTTCATTTCAAATGAAAAGCTTCTTGAGTTTGTAAAGTTGCAAAGTTTGCAAGGGCAACCTTGCAAATGCAATGAGAAAGCTAAAGCACCTCAATGGCAGGTGTCTGCTTCTACTGCTATTTAAAAAAAAAAATACAGTTCTCACTTTTACAGCTAATCTATAAGGCTTTTTGTGCATGGCCTGATTTGTACTTTCTTAATGCTCAGGACTGGCAGTATTGTTTATAGCTCTTTCAAACTTATAAAAATTAAAGAGCTTTTTTTGGCTAATCTCTGACTCAAGGCAAACTAACCTGGAAGCAGTCAGTTTCATGGTTCTATGGTTTCAGAGAATGAAATTAAGGGAAACTGATACACTTGAACACCCTAAAAAAAAAAAATCACTATTATTTCATTGTGAAAGTCTAGCACAAGATTTGGTACAGAAGTGCAGAATTTTGCAGTGCCTTTTACCAAACTCTGATATTCCTGAAAATGTGAGTTTACAGTTGGTTGTCTGTCCTGGGCCAGACACAGTCCTTGCAGGCTCTTTGTACCTTTATCAGACTGAACCTTCTCCCCTGATCTGGTCACGACCAGGCTGTGGATGGAGAAAGAGAACCCCAACCCAAAGGTTGGGGGAGGTTTCCCTGCAACCCCTGTTTGTGATGGTGTTCTATTTCTGTGTTTCTGGGTAGGGGAACTGCCAGTAAGTGTCGCTCTCTTGTGATCTTATGTGTTTCATCTTATGGCAGGAGGCTGGAGTACTGAGAGGGGGAGAACTACCAGAAGTGTGGAAAGATGGTGGGAGAATGGGGGTTCAGACAAGGGAAAAGAGGGGGAAGGTGGAAGATCAGGATGAAATTAAGAGGATGAGGGAAACATCAGGGCCCAAAGTAGGATGGAATATGACGCTGAAGGGGGATTGAGGGAAAGAGGCCAAAGGGCTTGTAGCTCCCTAAGGGATCCTCAGCAGGATCCAAGAGTGCCACCTCTCTGCATTTGTGTCCTGACTTGCAAGTAGCAGTGGATGCAGTAGTCTTGAAGATGCTCCTGTACACCCATGCTCTAATACACCTCTGGTGAGCAGCACTTCAAAGATAACAGCCTGTTACTGCCATTATTTCAAGCAACGAATGATGTCACAGACTTAATTATGAGTGGAGGACTTAATTCTCCTACCCAGTGATACATTTATTTTAAAACAAGTCATAAAGTTTTCCTCCTCCTGAACTCCATCTGTTTGAGGGGTATGAAGGTTGAATAATTGAGCCTTCAAAAGTTACAGAATGTCAGAATTAAGTTTCTTCTCTTGTATATATAAGTTAAAATGTGCTTGTGTGATCACATATGTGGGCTCAGTTGACTAAGATTGGACATCCAAAGTGGAGTGACCTCTTGGGAGGAATTGATCAAATGACCAAATTCTTTTTAGGTTTTAATTGTATATGGCAATTATAGATAATAACTATACATTGTGTGTGTATTATTTTTATTCCAAAGCCTCCTTTATAATGTGAGTGGAACACTACTAGTCCTCATCAGGGTAGGAAATCTGACCTGTTATTTGCTGGAACACAAGCTCATTATACTCAGTCTTCTGGCTGGAAGTGAAGAAACCCTCACCTTTTTAATTTGTTGGGGAGAATAGAGAACAGCACTGTGCAATGAGTTATCCTCATCAGGTATCCCAAACTTCTTAAGTGTAGATGAGCCATGGACACTGGTTAATACAATATTGCTGCCTGCCATGATGGCTGGTGCTCACCCTGACCTTCCTGGTCCTCCAAGACATGAGGTTGCTGGAATAGGATGGAGAGAAGTTTCTGATGGTCCTACTTGTCCATGAGAACGGGCAAGGAGCAGCTGCAGGAGCCTCATAGCCCGGGCCCTGGTTTGACAGCTGTTTGTCTCCTCGATCACTTTTTAGTCAAGCTCCAAAATGACAGTTTGAGGTGGGCAGAGGGAATGTAACTCTTGGGAACAGAGGTTTATTATTCTTCTGGCCTTATAAGCTTAATAATTTCCAGTGAGGGCACAGCAAAGACCAAAGTCTTGGTTGCACACTGAATATTCAACACTGTTCAGCATCTACTAATTTTTAAGTAGAGATGAGCCATTGCTGCACCGAGGAAAATTAGGTTTGTCAGTTCATTCACACTTTAAAAACAATCTAATAAATCTGCATTCTCTCCGTCCTACCTATTGCTCCTCTGTCTCCAGCTTTGCACAGCGCAAGCCCCAGGTTACCTGGGTGCCTGCAGTACATGCAGAACACATGGTGATCTGTTCAATTTTAATGAAGAGCATTTCCAAAATTAATTACCTAGAAACAAATATTAAATGACTATTCTGTAGAATACAGGAAGAAGAATTATTGCAGGGAGGGAATGAAGGCTGCCGTGAATGTTGCTGTTGTGCTCTGGGGTGCAGCCTCCACATACCCTCCCCAGCCCCCCCGAATGGCAATGTAGTAGCAATGAGAGCTGATCTGCTCTCAAGGTTTAGATGTGGGCCTGATTTCCAGCAGGTGGGTGATGCTGGTGATCCGATGTGCCCTGAATTAAGCACGTCTTTAAGGTGTTTTTCTTTTTTTTTTTTTCTTTCTGAATAGAGACTTCCAGTTCTGCTATACTGAGGCTGGCAGTGACTTCAATTAACTCTGGATGTGACTGCAGGACCTGGACCTCCTCAGCTCTCTGGCTCCATGCTTCCTCTCAGGCTTTGCCAAACTGCTGCAAACAAGTTTATTATGTCTTGCCTTGATGTTCTATATATCAGTTTGGGTAGGGATTCTATGTGTGAATCTAAAAAAAAAAAAAAAAAAAGAAAAAAAGAAAGAAATTACAAGAAAAATTGAAAGCTGTATGCTGACAGGTGTAGGTGGGCTTAGATAACAAGGATTACATTGCAAAATCTAATATGAAGATGGGTTATATCTAGTCCTTGCCAAAACTAAAAAAAGGAAATCTGATCAGCATGGTAGGCAGCTGAGTTTGACCCGAAGACTTATGGAATAAAGCGTCATTTGCATCCCTCTTCTGCAGTCTCAAAGACTTAATAAATAGTGCAATAGAAAAGAAGTGGCAGTGGAATACCTAATTTTAAAACTTTTTTATACTAATCTCCTTTCAAAAGGAATAAAATAAGAAACTGAAGGTAAACAGTTCTTTTTAATCTATTAAAAAAGCACATAAAATGAGCTATAAGATTTATGTTTTTATGTTTATGTGTTTATACTTTGATGACAGTAGAGAAACATGAGAATGAAGATGCGACCTTCATTTTTTTTTCTGCTGTGCATTTCATATGCATTTTTTTCCTAAGGAATCCTGGTGTCAGAAATCCCTTGCAATATACGTGATCCAGGGATTTGCTCTGATACACAGTTTTACCAAATAACAGAGTATTTAGGAGACTGTATGTGCAGTAAATGGAACCCAAGTATTATATTATGTAGTAGAAGTTAAAAATAAGACAGGCTGTTTCCTTCTGGCTGTGGGGTTTGCCTTCCCAGAAAAATGCCTGGCTAACTTTGTGCCTGCCACACAGACCACAGGGAGCGGTGGCTGTCTGGACTGACTCTGCTGTGCTGGCTCCCTCTTCCCTGGCACGTGGCATGGCCACCAAGGACAGGGGTTTAGAAGGGTTTGGCCAACATCTTGGGACAGGTGTTTTAAAAGAATTTGACTTTATATATCTCACTCAGGGGCTGGATATCCAGAAGAGCTTTGCTAGTGGACTCTGGGCTGCTTGGAAATGCAGATGTTTCCTTTGGGTGTCTATACTCGAATAGACAGAGGCAGGCCTATGGAGAGCTGCAGTCCACGAAGTGATCTCTGTCCCGAGGGAACACTTCCAAAACAGCAGTCCCAGCCAGGATGGTACACACACATGAATGGTGCTGTGTGTCCTGCTGGCTGAGCTTCCTTTGGGCACCACTCAGAAATGCCAGTGGTTGTCAGAAAGAAGCGGAGCACTCAAAATACATTTAGGGTAGGACACCCACCCTGAGTGAAGGTCACAGGACTTTTGCTGCTAATTTGAAGGAAGGTGAGGCTTCTTCTGATGAAGAGTCATTACTGAAAGCTTTGAATAAATCTTCGAGTGAAGCCTAATATGTTTGCAGCTACAGGCTAGTTCATCTGTCTACATACCATACTTATGTTCATATGTAAAATGATGAAATAAGGGTGCTCATAAGGACACTTGTAGGCTGTACAACGCTGTGCTGAAGCTTTTATTACATTGATTCAAATGCTTTCTGCAGATTATGTAAAGTAATCTTTCTGTATCTCACGGAATTTGCATCCTGGGAGTGATTGATACTCTCAGTGGGATGAAGCTGACTTCCATTCCCTACCACACAGGTGTGTGATGAATCCTGGTTTGAGGTGTGCTATTATTTACTGCCAAGGTTATTTCATAAATTCAGTTTCACACTTCTAATTCAGACTTGCATGCTTTCTGTGAGGAGGGCTCTTATTAAGTCATGATTTTCTGAGCAAACTAAACCAAACTAAAAGGCACCAGTAACAGATTGGTTTTATTCCCCTCCATAAATGTGTGAAGTGTTGTTTTATTATGTGTTAAAAGTGTGACTAGGTGTGATGGCATCTTTGGACCATGTCAGTGGACAAGTGCCACTTTTCCTTAGTAGCTTTAAACTGTGTGTGGATCACTTTTAGTTTTCTAGAAGATTTGTTAATGGGATTGCAGAAACTAACACATAAACTGTAAAGGGGAAAAACAAATCTCTAAAACTGCCAAAGAGAATAGTATTAATTTTCAGACTATCTGAATATTGGTGTATATATATCACTTGCCAGTAAAAAGCCAACACTCTCATGAAGCAATTATTTTCCACTTTAGGAACAGGGAAACAGCAAAGCTTCTTGGAGAAGAATGCACTCGGGAGAGCATACACTGTTACTGTTGGCTATTCAACAGCAACCACTGGATCTCCTGTCTTTGCTTTACCACCAAAAAAGTATTTGTGGTTGGCCAGGTAGTTGCAGAATTCAGCCTTTATAACCTCTTCCAAGAAAAAACAGGGCAGAACTTCTAGAAACAGAAAGGATGTCTAGTCTTTTTTTAGCTTAGAAGCAGGTTATAGAGGATGAGAACACACTTGTGGGGCAGGCTCAGTCATGAAACAACTCTTTTTGCACATTACCCTTCAAGCTCAGCTCGGAATAGCCTGCCTACCTATTTGTTCTTGACTGATTTGGAGTCTTTCAGGCATCTAAAGAACAGAATCATCCCCATCTTTTTGTTCTCTGAGGTATAAATTATACAGTATAGTATTTTTTTTTCTTTCAGACCTTTATTTAGAGGACTCGGAGTGTTTTGTGCCCTGAATCTGTGATCTGCAACAATTTCATTCCTGTATTCTTGTTCCTCTTGTGGCTATCTCTCTGTCCCTGTCTGCATGTTGCAGAAGAGCAACTACATAGCTCCAGCTGTGCTGTGTGAGCCGAGCAGGCACTGGACAGGCTGGATGCTCAACACAGGAATAGACATGAAGTTTATAGGTGCTTTTGTCCTTCTGCTAAGTCTGGCCTCATGCAGCACAGTTTATACCTTGCTAAGTTGTTCTGGGTACAGTGACTTCTAGGTATATCCTCCACAAAGTTTATTTGGATGCTTAAGCCTATTCTTTTAAGTCCTTGTCAGAAAATTTTCCATGAAAAAATTTAGTCTCCTATTTTAAAAGATAAGACCAATTAAAATTTCAGTTGATCTTCTCTCTCTTTCTCTCTTACTGAATACTGCTTCAGGTGTGTATCCCTTTGAATGCATCTCATCATTTCTGTGCTACATTCCTAATACTGTCCCTGCCCGGCTCCGTGGGTCCCGCGTGCCCCCACAGAAGCACGGGTGGGTTCAGTGTTACAGTCGGTAGCAAAGAGTCGAGAAGGGCCTTTGTGTGCGTTCCAGCAGGAGCATTTATTGCTGCTACACTGTCCAAGGTTGCAGAGGCCAATACCAACATGATCCCAAAACTCACAGTTTTATCTGGGGGTGGGGAAAAGGCAGGACTAGGGAACAGGGACCAGTGGGGAGCTCTGGGGGAGTGACAAGGGCTAGAGGCCAACAGCCAGACGGGGAATTCAAACTGGGGTAGATTAACATAACAGAACATGGCATCCTGGGAGAAGCCTTTCTGGCCACCCTAACATGAAGTGGTTCTTGTGGTACTGGGGACTTGTCTCACTGAAAATTCTGCTGAACAGAATTGGTGGCAAGTTGTGAGAAACTAGGAAGCCACTGAGAAGGGAAAGATCTAAGCAGGAACTAATCGGCTCACCTCTGTCTTTTGCATAGAGAATTAAAATATGACTTTGTCATGGTCCTCTAGACCTGTATAATTAGCTTTCCGGCTGATGTGTGAACTGTATTTTCTTCTCTTGGCTTTTACTTCTGTAGGTTATTATCTGATGGTGTGCACATCTTACTTTAGTTTCCACCTTCTTGAGAAGGAATCTACCAGTGTCTGACTGCCCATTTGTCCTAATGACAGGGAAATTTGGCACAGCTCTCCAAAACAGTCTTTGCAGCAGAGAAGCCTGAAGTGCAGAAGTGATTGTGGTGTGAGTCCAAACCAGCTTTTATTACAATAAATTATCATGTTCTATGTAAGTAAGTAGGAGTTTATTTTTCTTCTGGTTTGATGCAGACCTTCAACAGTTCTTTCACATCTGTCTTCAGAAAGGATAATTTGTATGGGCAGTGAAGTAAGAGGTGGGCTCAGACACAGACATGAATCTTCTGTACAGGTAGTAGGAATCCACATGGAAAAATTAGTGCAAAGACCACTCATTCTGAAGATGTGAACATAGCTAATCTGCTGTCTATTTTACTCCTTTTAAAGTGAGAATATGTGTGGCACTTGATTAGAATAAACGCTTGGCATTGCTGTCAGAGTAAATCCATATACTTCCTTTATATTAGATCAGTGTTTTATTTCAAGAGTTACATGCATAAAGGATGACAGCAAGCTGATTTTCCAAATTGCTCTGCTTTGTCACTGTTAGCTCCTGGCATTAGGCCACCTAAATACTTTGTTCCTGGGGTGTGCTCTGCCAGTTCCAGAGCTGTCCCTCCAATCATATCACCTTTCCGAAGGTCACTTGTGCTTCTACAGTAAGTGCTACATTACATTTTTTCTTCTTTTTTTTCTTTTCTTTTTTATAAATAGTATTTTTGTAGCACTAAAAAACACCCTCTCTCGCAAAATAGTGTTCTATTGAGAAACAATAGAAAATAACCTATCAAGGCATGGGGCTCATCATTGCCTCTAATTTCTTGACTCCTGTGAATATTGCCTACCAGAAGGATCCTATTAAAAAATGGAATTTTGAATAAAATACTTCTCAGAATCTTTTGTTTTTCAATATGACCTGTCTGGCATAGCAGGAATTACATATTAGGGTAAATATTTTCCAAGCAACACAGTGGAAGGATTGGAAGTGCTGAGGAGGCAGAAGTACCAAGGAGGGGAAAAATTTGGTTTCTGTTTTGCCAATAATTTCTTGCTGCCAATTTCCACATAGAGCTGCAGATGTTACATGGGAGTGGAAACTTTCAGATAGTGTCACACAACTCATGAGATTCATTGCCACTGAAAATATAATTAGAGATCTGGTTATCCAGCTAGAGGTCAGAAAACCAGAGTTAATTGCTAACCTGTTTATCCTACTCAAGGGATAAAGCACATGAATACAGTTAGAAGCTGCTTAAAGCCTAAGAGACCTCTGCTGAAATCCTGCTGCAGGCTTAAGGTAGCAGTTTTGAAAGTGCCTGAGGGAATGAAAAATGTGGGATGGTGAGCAGGCCCCAGCACCCTGCCTGTGCCAGTACATCCAGCCCTGCACCAGCAGCCTGTGGAGGTCCTGCTGAGCCCACAGCCCCATTCACTGACAGTCTCCCTCATCCCTCCTCCCCCACCAGCCCAGGCACAGTCCCTCTATTATCCAACATGGAAGGGGTAGATATATCCTAAGTGACTTAAGAGGGAGAGGTCCTTTAGAAAACCAGACTTAGGTCTGGTTGAAAAAAGGTGCCTCAGACTTTTGTTTAAGCAGCTGGGGTTTACAAGCCCAGTCCTCCAAAGCCTTACTTGTGTGAATAGTCCTTACCCTTCAGCCCAGCATGGCTGAAATTAATGCCTCTTCACGTGCCCCTTTCAGGCTTAAATGGCAGGAGCCACAAGTCACTTGTTTCCTGTCCTTTGACCACCTGATTTCTTACATTAAAACCCTCCCATCTATCTATTCTGAGCAGGCAGTGAAATCCCTTATGCCTGTACAAGGCAATCCACTTTCAAATGGAAAATTTTGTTACCCCTCATTCCTATTAAAGTAACTCCTGTGCATATAAAGACTTTGGTTATCAAGCCCACATAATGCAGCCAAAACTGAACAGGACTTCCATGGGGCTGGAGAAAGCCCCTCCACCACTCCCTAAGGGCAATGTTCTTCCCAAGTATCTTCTCTCTCATTAGGAATACTTCTACAAGGGATTCAGCACTTGTAAGAACCCAGAAGAATTATTGTTATGTCAGGGAAATGCCATTTTATTTTTATTCTACTCATACTGGAAAAAAACCTACTTTTTTTAAATCAAAATTTTCAGAAACATTTTCCTCTAGTGCACGTTGAGCATGATATTCCTCTCCCCTCACTTTCACTACTGAAAAGCCAGCAGTCTGGCTCAAGACACTTGCCTGGGCTCCATCGGAAGCTATTGGGTATTCTTGGAGGGAAGTGCCCTCTCTCGTGGGAGAGGCGTTTAGGAGAAGGGAGCTCCCAGCATTGTGATGCATGGCAGGTAACAGGCCAGTTGCTAAGGTGAGTCTCACACAAACCACGTGGAGTAGGAGCAATTGTAAATTAGGAAGGTTTTGCTGGCTTAAAGGGTGGTCCTCAGCTGGGGCAATGCTTCTGCCCCTGCATTCAGGATAATACTTACATATATGACAAAATTTTAAGTATCTGGTCACTGACACTAAAGAAGATTCAGAATGTGCTTTGGCTCTGCCCTCTTACTGACATGCTCACCCTAATACACCATCAGAGAGAGTATTAGTGCCTGTTGCTTAATACAAACATGATGGAGGTGTTGATTCATATTATTTAATAAGATGACTGACTGTTCAGCATTTTCTGTTTGCGTCTTAGGAGCAGTAAAATGAATCCATTAACTTATTAACTTTTATTTTGAAATCTTTCATGGAACTGTCATGTTATTTTGATTTGAGTAAGCGATTCATCTTTTTTAACAACTATTTTTTTGGTCCAGGGAGACTCATGTACTTCTGTTAATAGGTCAGAATTATGAGATGTATCACTCATGTTCAGAATCTTTTTGTAGTGTATAGCTTATTAATAATAGATTTGAATATCAAAAATAATGATATGCTGTTTCAGCATTTAATTTTGGGGAAACATTCAGAAGATTTCCCCCTTGTACTGGCACAGTCAGTGATGAAGGTAGAGGGAGACGAACTGTACTGTAGGTGGGAGCAGAGACACTGCAGCAGCTAATGTGAGGTTGAGCTTTCAATTTTTATGACAATTCATAAACTATTTTTCTAGTCAAGACCCTGGCTAATCGCAGCCTTTCCCTGACAATTTCCTTGTTCTGATTCTCATGGATTTAATAGTGTTCGTGGGGGGTGAGCTGGGTGAGATAGCTCGCTCTTGTAAGCTGCTTAGGCTTGTGTACATTTTTCTTCAGGAATGTCATATCTTCAGCGAGCTGTTTGCAGGCGACTGATTTCTCTCCTCTTAATTCTTGTCTGTCTGATGGTTTTACTAGTAGAGGGTGGACATGTGAGTTCAAAGTGATGGCTCAGAAGCCTTTATTCTTGGCAAAATTCTACTAGGTTGTTATCTTGTGCATCTGGTATCTCTCCGTGCCTCTTCTCTCATCTCCTTTCCACCCCCAGTCCCATCCCCTTGGGGTCCTCTCTAATGCTTGCCATATCTTCCTTTTCAGTTTTACACTGTGGGCACTGCCAAAACTCTTCTCATCTCCCATCTTGATTAATGTCATCTTTTCCTTTATACATCCACATAGCAACTCTCAACACTCAGCATCTCCTCACCTTGCCCTCCATCTAACTCTCCCACCCCTCAGGGAGAAAAAGAAGACACCAGAAATACAGTTTATCTAGTCTGAAACTTTAATTTCCTCAGCTCTGATCTTGCCAGCGATAGCTCTTACACTGCAGGTGAGGACTCCTTTTCTAACCCTTTTCACTGGTGGGGAGCTACTGGCAGCCTCCTCAGTCACTGCTCTTCCCTTTGGAGGGCAGAAAGGATCTTGCTCCTCACCACTGGAGCAGGGTCGGGTAACTCAAGGGCTTGCCCACTGTTAAGACAGTTGCTTGGATCTTTTTTGGCTTGATTTCTCCACTGCCAGCTCTGCATTATCCTGGTACTGGTGCCCTGTGTGGTGCTGGGCTGGTGTTGTACCCATGGAGTTTGACGTTGTTTTCCATACTATGCGCCAGGAAGATGGACAAGATGGTGGAGCAGAGCATGATTTTACAACGAATACAGATTTTCTCCCTTGTGTGGTAAGAGTGACCTCTGCCTTTGGCCATGTATCCCAGTTATCCCTGTTAGGATCATCTTTCTGACAGGTCCTTCACATTGCATTTCTCCCTTTCACCTCACACCTTGAATCTCTCCACCAAAGCCCCACTCTCCACCTTACTGAATGCAACTCTCCTCCATAAGATAGAGAGCAGCTCCAATACCTTCCTGATCGCTGTTGTGCCTTACTTTAGCAGCTCCTGATTGGCAGTGTCAGCAGTCTGATGGTCCTGCCTCTGTGCAGGGGCAGTCCTTTCTGAGCCAGCTTGTTCAGCCACTGCCACCTCACCTCCACAATTCTCAATGCCATTTCAGCTGAAAAGCCTGCAAAAATTGCCACCTGCTTACAGCTAGGACCATTAAACAATTTAAAAATCTCTTTTCTTTGGATGTGCTTTCAAAAGATGTTTGGATATATCCCTGGCTAACTCTAGCCTCCAGAAGAATCTCTCTAACCCCAGTTCCTGTAGCTCTTCCTTACATCATTCTCCCTCACATAATTCAGGCTGCTTTGTTGCACCTTTTAGCTGCAACCTGCATGAAACAGGTGTTTTTCCTCTCCACGTGGGCGTCCTTCAACTACTTCATTTCAGTAAGCATGGACAATCTGGCGATTCACGGCTTGGCACGGCAAGGGAGCATGCTCCCACTGGCTCCTCCCAGTCTCCTCCTCCTCAGGGGTTGGGATGCACCTCCTTTTCAGCCAGCCGTGATGCAGTGCGTTCAGTGCTAGGAGATGGACTTGGAGAAATCCCTCTTAAAATGCTGCAGAGTGGCACTGCTGGGGTGTGTCTGCACGTCCTCCCACCTTCCACAGTGCCGAGAAGAGCAACCTTGTGGAGGGAGAGCACATTTACCCCAGGCCACTGGCACTGGCAGCTGTCAAATTGCACAGCCAAATAATTGTGTCCCCAGTGCACACCTTGGACTCTGGTGTGCCCACTTTGTTGGAAGGCATCTGCAAGTTAAAACATCTTCCAGCTGGAGCAAAGGATTTTGGCATGGAGAAGAGTTTAGTTAGAAGAAACACATTAGTGCAGGGACTTTTCGTGAATTTATGCTTTTAGTGAACTTAAACTCCCATCATGGAGCTTCAGGTTCGATCGCTGTGTCAACTACACAGCATAAAACACACAAGAACAAAACCTTGATGTATGTATAAGGCCCATGTAATAAATGCTGCTGGCCCTGAGGTAACAGAGTGAAATTAGAGGCAGAGCAG
This sequence comes from Coloeus monedula, assembly GCF_965178545.1. NCBI lineage: Eukaryota > Metazoa > Chordata > Aves > Passeriformes > Corvidae > Coloeus > Coloeus monedula. The sequence continues at coordinate 78,886,186 of NC_138782.1, forward strand.
AACTTGTCCTTACAGGTTTTTTCTTCACTTGCTGTCCCTTTTCTCCCACTGCAGTTCTACCTGGTGAAGGTTTTGTGCCCAGATATTCTAAATGTTTTCCCTCCCTATGTTTTACATATATAACACATATGCCTTACATTAGTGAGAAGCTTAAAAATTTTTGTGTAGCTTACCTCACCCTCTCAACCAGGAATTTCATAAATAAATCACTGTCTTTCAAACCTTTTTTGCAGATTGCATCTGTCTAAAGTGTGTGCGCTTCAATAAGTGTGCCTGACAGAGAAATTAAAAAGAAAAATCATCTCCCAAACAGAAACTGTAAGAGGCATGTTGAGCTAAACACTCGCTGCACATTATTACAAGGGGAATATGATTTGAGAAAGAGTGTTTAGAAAGTAAAGGTGACATTTTGTTTCTCTGAGCTCAGTGGGCCAGAACTTCACCTGGGGTAAACTGACACAGGTTCATTGAAATCAGTAGCTGATTTGCACTCACTGGGACCAGTTCTGCTGTATTTTAGCCATTGGTTATTGAAGGGCTACTTTTTTGCCTAAGGAATGAAATATTCCTTCTTAAAATGTCTTGCTGTTGGTATTTATTCAGTTTTCTGTGAGTAATTCAAAGAGGTTGTTCATTGAGACTGTTTTTCATTAGAAATGTGGGCTCTTAACTAAAAAAAGATTTTTAGAAGCAAAACATTAGCTTTTCCTGGAAAAAACATTGCCAAGTAAACAGATGTTTTGAAAAAAAAAGGTATTATTTTTTATTAAGATTGAAAGAAGTTAAGCTGAAAGTGACCCCACATTTGATCTGGAAATGCTTTGCCAATGCTTGATGGGAGGTGTAGGAAGTTTGGGGGTGTAAAACCTCTACTTTCCCTCTGTTTCCTCTCTTTTCAGGGTCTGCACCCTGACCAGGACAGGAGCCTGTGAAGATCCTTGAGAGAGCACAGTCTGCAAGGCCAGCCCAGGAGGCACTGCTGTGCCCCTGAGGTTTTGGCCAATTTCCCTTCAGCTGAAGAGTCACTGACTTGAGAAACCCCAGAAAATTTGCCACAGTGGCCACTGCCAGCCTCCGTGTAAGGAGCAGGCCTTTTTTTACTTCCAAGTTGCCAGCTGTGGTTCATATAGCTAAGCAGTGATCACGAGCCAAAGTGTATCTTTTGGCAAATAATAAACCTTTATGCCATACCTGTTTTCATTTGGAAGCACTGTGGATAATGTGAGTGATGCCTATTTGCTGTAACTCCATTTCACACCAGGACTTTAAAATGGCAAATGCTAAATTTGCCCTCTCTTTAAGAATTATTTTATTGCCAGAAGGTGTTAAAGTCCCTTCTGTTGAGAGAAGTAGAGATTATTTAATCCAAAGGCAGTTTTACTTAAAACCTGCAGGAAGGTTATTTTTCTATGTTTTCCCAGATTTTTGTTTGCATTATGCTCAGAAATACCAGTATAAATACTAAATAGAAAGCCTTCTCTTTGTTGTCCTGTTAGACAACGTGGGGTGGCCCTGCCTGCTCCCTGCTGGACTCAGCATCCCTCTCTGCCTCTCACCTTGCTTCAGCTGTGTGTGAAAAACTCTGCTGCTGTGGCCTCGGGATCACCAGAAAAGCAGCATCGCTCAAAGAAGGAATGTTCATACTTAGAAGGAGCATTTATTTATTGCCTATTAATTACCAGATCCCTAAACATATAAATATACCCCAATGCTAAAAGCAAATTTGAACTTTTAACTTTGATTTTAAGGCCGCCTTTTCTTCCCTTTTCTTTGCCGAATTGTGAAAAAATACCCCAACAAAAGTCTGCACAGTGATTGTGTGCTGTAAGTTGCTGTGCTCTTTTGCATAAAAGATTTTCCATATTACAGCAGGGGGCCTTCCCCGGTATGTGAGGAAGAAGAAGAAAATTCATTTCCTACACCCGCCTGTCATTTGCCCTTTTATGACTGAACTGTACAGCGTCAGACAACCACAAAAGTGACAAAAGCTTTTGCAACTGAACACATCTGATAATTGCAGTGTTTGGCTAAATTTAGGACTACAGCAGTTGATACTGCAGTGTCCAAGAAAGAAAATAATAATAAAAAAGAAGAAATGGTGTGTAATCCTATTTTACAGTCTGAGAGTTTAGTGATTACCTTACATGATCCATCACCTTAAATAGTGTTTCTATTTTGTTAATCTTCTAGACTTTAAGGAATCTTTGTTTTTTATTTTAAGGCATTTTATTATTATTGCTCTTTTAATACAAACCAAGGCAGTAAACACTTCAGAGAAGCAGATACACAGGAGATAAGCTTTTATGTTTATGAATTGTGAGGTGAAAGTAATCCTCCTTTGCAGACCCCCTGCAAAATATGTCCAGTCCTTGGAGTTCATGCATCACTGGGACATAAGGGCTAAGGGATCTTCCCAAGAAGCAAATTTGTTGTAGTGATACCATAGGAGGCTTTGGAAAAGTCATGGAGGTTTGGCAAACAGAAGCCCCATGCAGCATTTATCCTTTATATAAGGAGGAGAATGATTATGTGCTGGACTGTCCTGTGCAAGCATTTTCCAGGTGCTTGAGTAAACCAAGAATTTTGTATTTATTCAAACGAACTGGACTGAGAAATAGATGAGTTTTAAGAACTAGGTGGGAACCATATGGTCTAGATGATCCTTAAAGGTGCCTTCCAACCCAAACCACTCTATGATTCTGTGGCCTGTTCCAAACCTTTTGGTATCATTGGGAAGATTAGACCAAGACTCTTTATTGAAAGGGTACCAGCTAAAAGTAGGCTCTGATTTTGACTTTGGTGCAATTGTGTTGAATTTTAAATTCTTAAAAATATGAGAATAGTAGGAGAAAAAGAATTGTAGAGTAGTTCAAGGAAACACGCTCAAGATTTTGATGTATTAATAAAATTATTTCAACCAATCGAGACACTTTATAGTAATGATTATGTGACTTGATTAAACATAATCCATACACCATATGGGGGACCCTGCTCTGCACCTTGCCCAGGCCAAAGCTCCTGTGAGGGGTTTTCATAAGCTGTGTAATGCTAAAGCCTTGAAAACTTCACCGGTCTGTAGTCTAACATGAATCGATATAACTAATAGTATTAGACTGATATTACAAACAAATAATTTTCTTCCAGAGCAGAAAAATCTTTCCATCAGACCATGAGAGGGTACTGAAGTGAGAAATGATTTTATATGAAGTTCTTTCCAATGCTTATCATTCTTATATGTAGCTATTTAGTGTTTTCCGAGAGTAGTTTGAAGTTCTTGTTATTGATTTGATGTATTTCAATGTATTTTCGTGACCTTTCAAAACACAAAAAATACAGAATTGTTAAAAATTCTATATTTACTTTTTTGCTGTGTAAAGACGTTGCTATAATGAATATTTAACCCACATATCACCTTTCTTCCTTTCTTCCTCATCCACATCATATTCATAGCAGTCAGGAACACTGTCCCTTCCCATTCCTCCTGAATTGGAGAGAAACACCAGGATCTAAGAGGGGTGAAGTAAACAAGGAGAGGGGTGATGGAGGTGGTAGGCATCAGTCATGTTGGAGGAAGGTGCTTAAAAATATTTTTCAGGTTCCAGATGTAAGTTTCATGGCTATTAATTATCGGGAAACTTGGAGGACAGTGAAAACGCGTATTTGTGTAGGATGGGGGAAAAGAAAATGGTGGGTGGCTGAGTAATGGAGTTTTTCAGGCTTCTTTCAGTGGCACAAAGAAGGGACCAGGAGCAGCTTCAGGGTATGGGACCTGATGGGATATTGAAACTTTTACCCCTCCTCTAGAACTTGCAGCTTTTAGCTCCCTATGAAAAGAAATGATAAAGTGGATGATGAAGAAGAAGGAAATATAGGTCCTGGGTGCATTTGTCAGGATAAAGTTATTAATGGGACTGTAGCAGGGTTGTAAACCCAAGCCTTTGACTTTAATAATGGTTGATGATAATATTATTAATATGGATGTTTCACACTCCATTTTTATTTCAGATTGTATATTTAAATATTTAAAATGGGCTTTAAAATATGGCTATTATTAGGACTTACCTCATGTTATGCTAGATTGTCATGTCCTCTGGATAGAGTACGTACATAGAGGAGCTGTGGCACATACTCCATCAAATATCCTCCCTGGAATTCAATATGCAAATTATGGGACACTAAGATTTGAGCTATTATGTTTTTAATGTGGAGTATGTAAAAATTATTGTTTGGGCTGCTATGCAGCTTTAATGAAGGATGGACAATATTGGCTATTCCCATGTTACGATTTTGGTGTCTGGGATCTGGAAGGCTGAGGTGCCTCTGGTTTCTGATGGGGCTTGGTCATCCTCTGCATGCTCAGAGCTCTCCTACACAATGCACTGCAGCACAGGACAAGTCCCCATGGCCAAGTGCACAAGGGCTTTGCTGAACCGAAGTTTTAACCTTGCCAGAGGTGACGTGCAATGCAGAATGGATTGATTCGCTCCCTTGGCTGTGGTTGAGTGCAAGCATTTGTATAAAGGAGCCATAGGCAAGGAGGGAGTGTGCAGTCCCAGCAGATGCAGAGAGCCTGTGGGGCTTCAGCAGCTGGAGAATGGGATGTGGAGCTGAGGAAAGAGGTGCAGTGGGGCCCAGGGGATCCCAGCTCACCCTTGCAGTAGTCATGCTATGCATAGTTTTGCACTCCTTGTGCTCCTGGGCTTGGGAAGTTGTTGGGAGCCTTACAGTTGGTTTGAATTTGTGGGGTGAGAGAACCCAGCTTCTACGAGCTGGCTGAAATGGGCCTTAATGTAGCTTGTCAACATCAAAGGGGTGACCAGCTGCTCTGACAAGCTAAACTCAAACTCAGCATCTCTGCGCTAGAGTCTCTTCTGCTTGTCTTGCAGCCAGCCTGAGCCAGGCAGATGGAGGGCACGTGTCTTGCCAGAGGTCAGACAGTAAGTCAATAGCTTTACCAAGCTGAGATACCAGGACCTTTCATTTTCTCAAAACCATATGCTCCTCTCTTTTACATCTTCTGGGAGTGGCAGATGGGTAGAAGCCACCTCCTTTCAGAGCAAAGGTGGCCGGCGATAGCGTAAATGCCACTGCAGCCTCCCAGAGGGGGCTGTGTTTTCTGTGCCACTTACACAATAGAGAGAGGCTTGGGGAGGATGGGAGCAATTTTAACATCAGTTTAGCTTTTCTTCTAACCTTGCTAGTGCTGCCCAGCCTAGCAGAATGCCACCTCTTGATTTTTACACAGTGAGGTTTTCTGAAGGGTTGGTTGAAATACACGGCTCAGTAAAACTAGTGGACACCAGCCACTCTGGAAATCCTGATGGGTATTCATGGAGTAATCACAAGATTTTATACTGTCAGACCAACAATGTCTGGATGGACACAGTCTCTGCCCTTCTCTGGCTGACACTTAACCCCCTTCCTGCAGCCACAGGATGCAGCAGCACTGGAAGATGGTTTCCCAGAAGTTCCGCCTGACTGGGAAGAGGAGTCTTCTCTTTGAATGAAAACTTTGTGCCTTACTGGGCTCAGCTTCTCCACCCTTCAGGACCTGGGGGCTGTCCTCTCCCTCTCTCTTCCCCAAATGTTTGCTCTATTGCTACCACCCTCTGCCCTCTGCGGCCTCTACAGGGCTGCCACCACCCCTAGGCTTGCAAAGCCACTAGAGCCCTGGGGGCTGGCAAAGCTGCTGCAGCGACTGTCCCCAACACAGTGTTTTAGAGACACCCAAGGTAGCTGAAGTGGGGCAGGAACTGGCACAAATCATTTGCAGAGGGACCAGAAAGGGGGGCTTTGTGGTGTGGCATAGCAGGGTGTCACACCTCTGAAGAAGCAGGAACCCTCTTGCCTCCTGAAAACCAACAGCAGCTTTCCCCGGGAGGTTCATATTTTACAGGAGGCATGTAAAGTTGCTGTCCTGATTATACAGCTGCTAGCCTAGTTCTGGGAAATGAGCGCATGAAAATGTGTGCAGGAAATGAGCCTTCTAATAAGGCTCAAAGACTTTGAACTTCCCCTATTGTCACTGTAGGTCTTCCCCTACTTGCTTAGCAGAGGGAGAACTATTCAGCTACAATCAAATAATGCAAATGACCTGAAGGAAATTCATCCTAGAGACACTTGCTGGATAAACTGCTAATATGGTTTCCTCTCTTTCACTATTCAACCAGAATCTAGGATGACCTTTCCAATGAAACATAAAACCTACAATGTGCACCCTTACTAATGTATTCTAATGCAATTAGTTCATACAAAAGGCTTGTTAAATTTGCAGTATCTGCTTTCACCTTTACAATAATTGCTAGTGATCCCAAACCATAAGTGTGTGTCATTCTACAAGGCTCCTGAACTGTAAATAAAATGGAAAGTTTATTTGATAACTCTTCTGCCTGTCTCCTAAATGGTGCTTCTTTTCTTACAGAGGTGTCTGCATGAAGCCTACCAGAGGCTTGAATCTGGCTCAAGAGAGAGGGTCAAAAGAAAAGGTGTATGCTGCAGTGAGGCATTAGAGCAGGAGAGATACTGTCAGTAATTGTGCTTTTTGAGGGGCAAGAAAGGAAATGCTAAGGTTAATGAGAAATAAGGAGGCTTAGAATGATGCTGGGTGGTGACTCCATTTTGCTGGGGAATTAAAGGAGGGCACTCCTCCCTCAGTTGTGTTTCTCCAATTGCAATTCCTTCTAAATAGTTTTGTCACACAGAAAAACCCGTGAATAATTACCTCCTTATAGCTCTTGAATTGTGCAGGAAAGCTGCCATCATGAATGAATGTCCACTGTTCCATTAAGCTGCTGTGTGACTGATTTCTAAGGACTTCTGGAGACACTCAGGTGGGTGAGATGGCGCCATAAGCAAGCCTGGTCCATTATCCAAAGCCAAATCATCAAGCTCACCAGGCTGAAGCCAGCATCACTGACTGAGACAAGCCTGGCTGGCTTCTCCCTGGTGGTGGAAAATCCACCCAGAGTGGGATGACAGTACTGCAAAGTACCCTGAGCATCTGGGTGCTTCAGAAGGGTTTGAGACAATAATTTTGGCCCATAAAATGAATGAAAGCAATGTTAGTTCAGTAATTCTATCACAATTTCTCTTGTTAGTGAATGCTGCCTGAAGTGTCAGAGCCAGAAACAGGTATGATCTTGCACTTTTGCTCTAAATTGTTACTGTTACATGAATTGCTGCTGTTATTTTGCTAAACCTTTCTTAGCCTGAATTGTTTTTTCTTCTCAAAATAACTTTGCTACGAACACAGTCGCTGTGATGCACTGAAACAATGTTGCATTTCCATTCCCCCACTCCAGGCATGTAAAGTCGCAGGAAGGGAGCTTTTCCAAGGGTTTGCAATGAGGTCAGGGAGAAAGAGTTCTTTTTTCAATCTAACAGTTCTCTGTGTTCGACTACAATGGAACAAGGGTCTCCCCCTGCCCTCCGGTGAGATTGATCTAGAGCTGCTTGCGGAATTCTTCAGTACTTTTTGGAGGTAGGAATTCTGAGAGGAGGTACCTAGCTCCAGGAGGGGACTCCCACAAAGGACATAAGGCCATACAAAGATGGTTCTGTGTGGCTGATTCTCTTCCCCTGCCTAGAATACTTCTTAAGGAGGAATTTGGAGCATTTGCCCATTTGCCCAGGATTTCCAGCCACCTGGCAGCCCTACCCCTGCTATGGCTGCAAGCAGGCTGTGGGCACATACCTGTGAACATAAGCATCCTCTGTGGCACAAGCTCAGGGAGTACAAACCAGAGTGAATGATGGCCCTACAGAGTCCAAGTCCTGCCATGTGCACTGGAGACAGGCTCAGATGCTTCTTGCTCAGTTGTTTTTCTCTTCAGATACTGAAACTACCTTGTGCATGCCGTGTGCTCTGCAGCCAAAGATCCATGCCTCCCACGCTGCAGGATGCTCAGGAATTTTGATGATGCAGGGCTTGAAATTGCTGCTAGTGTAGCCGGAAAAGGATTCACCTACAGTGAGTCACAGTCTCAAGTGAACTCTGAGGATGAGCGAGGAGCTGGGCTGAAATACTGCTAGAGCCGGGCAAGTGGTTTTGTTAGTCCTACCTAGACTTGTCCTGCTGCAGCTATAGGAGCTGAGGAGCAGTTTTGTTGAGACAAGAACTGACTCAGTGTGCACCTTGTGTAAACCTTGCCCCTTTCCTTTGTGTTCCAGTAGGTTTGGCTGAAGAATTGGCAGATTACAGCTGATATCGAGGTATATGTTGTCTTTTTATCCCATTTGTTTGTATAGGTTCTCAGTTACAGAGAAAGAAATGAATGCTGTAAGCACACAAAGAAGAGTTTATCCTTCTTTGTTATGAGCTTTTTACTATTCACATTCTCATGTGTTCTGTGTTTTTTGATGCAAAGCCTTCTTACTGTCTAAGCAGGGAAGTGCTGGGATTTATTTATTTTTTAACATTAATATTTAATTGTGGGCGGTTCCTAATTATCTACTGCTAATTTAAAATGGGAAGATGAAGTCCTTGATTTGACAAACTGCCTTCTGAAGCCAAGAGAAATGTTGCTGTGCAATAATTGTCACCTGCACATGCTAAGAAATAGGTTTTATTTGCATTTTCCTTCAGTGTAGTATCTGCAATGGCTGACTTGAAAATCCCTCCTCAAATATATTGTCAAACAACAGTAGCACAGAAGTATTTGACCAGGTTTTCTTTGGTTGTTGTTATAAAAAGAGAGAGAGGAGCAGGTTTTCAGCAGGTATAAATGGGTGAAATCAGTGCAGGAATACAGCTGGGGATCTGGTCCTTTGCTGTTTGGTGAGGAAGAAACTAACACTTTACGTTTTACTCCTGAGGCAGGTCAAGCACTGCCTGTTGCTACAACCTGCATTGCTTTGGCAAGTTGTGCTGTTCGTTCAGGCACTGCTTTCCCAAACCTGTGTGTGCCCGTGCAGGTGGTGGGAACTACCGGCATGCCATGGCCAGCTCCGTGCCTGAATTTCCTTGCTTGGCACTTCGATCAGCTCGCCCTAAACTAGAGCTGAGGCGTGAGGTGGCAACACGGGGATCTGAGCGCGAAGAAAAGTCAGAGCTTGCAGGACCACGTTGGTTGCAAAAGCATCCTTATTCTTGGTCTGCAGGAAAGAATTCCTCGTGCTGTTTTCTGTGCAGAACAGATGGGATCGGGATCGCTGTGTGCCAGGTGACAAGGGAACCCGCCAGCTCGCGGAAGGTGTGTGATCAGAGAGGACCCTAGGGTGAGGGGATTCCCAAGGGGGCTGAGAAGGGAGCGTGTACTGCTGAAACAGCACACGTTGCTGGCTTCCACTGCTGGGAAGTCAGGGCTGGCATCACTGCAGACACTCCCCACCAGTGGATGTTGCTGCAGGCACACCAGAATTTCTTAATGTAGTGAAGAAGAAAGGCAAAAGAGGACAGCAGGGAAGAGAAATCAGGGGAAAAATGTATAAAAAATTCACTACATAAATTAGCTGTGCTTCTTGCAGCAAAACTAACAGTTTCTTTTGAATGTGAATTCTGTTGCTTCTCTTAACTAAATGCCTAAAGGAATTGTATCACATAATATACAAGGGTAATTATTAAAAATGCATAAATAGTCTTGTAGGTACAAAAAGTTGCAACTTGTCTCCTGCAAAACATTAAAAGGTTTGCATATGTCAATGAATTACAGGCTGTTTGCTTTTAATCGCTGCTATTTTGGGAGTTCCTGTAAGGATGTTTTTAGAAGAAACACATTTGGTAATTGGAGGAGGCTGCCCCATTGTAATGGGCAGTTGAAACCCAAAGGAGGCCTAGTGGGGATTATTCAGGGTGTCTAACGGTTCTGGCTCTGGCTTTGGGTGTTAAGTATCGGCTAACATGTTTATGCCTGGCCTTCAGATGTCCAAACACAAAGGCTCTTTTCTTCTGCTCCTGGCAAGAATCCAGGCCAATCTTAGAATATTTGCCCATCCTCCTCTTCTGTATCCGACCCATCATTGAGGACAGTGTTTCTTTTGGAGTTTCATCTGAAAAACACTACAGCAAAGGAATGTTCACTGACCCAGAAGCCCAGTGACAAGAAGAGGGAATTATATGTGTATGAATGTCTGCCTTTCGGAAAAAAAAGCACACGGAAAGAGAACTACAACAAATCCAAAGTTTCTTTCCAAATTGAGCCACCTGGATTTTTTCTTTTTGAAAGTCAGTTCTGGTGGGATATGCTTGTTTTTTTTTTAAAAAACAAAATGTTATGTTAAGACAGCCTGCTTAGCATTACAGATCTGAGATGGAAGAAATGAAAAATGTACATTTGTGTTCAAGAGCACAGACATCAGTTCAGATTGATACTTGGAGATTATCTTGAGCTAGAATAATGTTTTTATGACTAAGGTCAAAGGGATTACCTACATGAATAAGACCTAGCTGGATCAGGCTCTGCTGCTTACAGCCAGCCAGGAATGGATAAAGTGATATGAAAACAAACCTTTTTGGATGTTTCTTCAAACTTATACATGTTTTTATCTCTGTGTTTGAAGCTATTAAAAGCGTTTGCTGCAGTCCTTAATTTTGGTCAGTATTTTCTTTTAATTCAATATTTTTGACCCCAGTCCTGTAGTTCCAGGCTATAGAAAAAGATGAGTGCTTCTTGCAAGCAGCTAGAAGCCAGTTTCTAAGGATTTGTGTTGTTTGTAAGAGAAAGGATCACCAGCATGAACACTGCGATATCAGTCCCTGGGTTTGTTGTGTGAGTGTTCCAACATTTATATTAGCAAAGTTCAGGCAGGGAAAACCTGCATTCAGCTAAGTCCTCACATTTTCCAGTTATGCAGCTATGCACAGTATCTGCAGCATATCTTCTTGGTTTAAAGTCCGAAGTGCTACAATGAATGGCGATGATAGGATACAATAAATGCATTTTACTGGCTAACAAGATGGGAAAGAAAATGAAAAGCATTCTTAAGTCTTAGTCATTGGCTTCTGTATTCAGGCTTTGTTTCAATAAGCACAATTCATCAGCTGCTTACAAGAAGTGTTTAGTTTTTGAGAGTATTTGCATGCGGTGTACATGTCCTTCTAATGCAGTTAATGAGTTTGTTTTTATTACAGAAGAACCCTGAATCTTTTGATGTTCGTACAGCTCTGTCTCTGCTGAAAGAGCCTCTCCTTTCCTTAATCCAGATTACCAGTCAATGCATGAATTTCAGATTTTTAGCTAGGAAGAGCAATGGAAGAGAAGTTACCTGACAGAAAAAAAGCTGGAAGGCAGGTTGCTCTAATTACAGAGGTAGTGTTTCCAGCCCTGATGTGTCTCCCATTAAACAGTGATTAGGATGGAAAGACTGAAGGGACAGCCATCATTAATGCTCTTACAAAAGTTGCTCCTTCCCTCTCTGCTGCTGAAGCAAAGGCAAAAACTCCAACTGATTTCAAGAGGAGCAGGATTGGGCCCTTAGGCTGTACATAAATGTCTGTGTTGGAAAAGAGAATGTACAATGTTGGCTGCTTCTTCTAATATAAGATTAGATCAAATCCTTTCAGTGCCCTGAAGCACTTAATGCTGGGCTACCTGTGGCAGATAGCAAGTGAATGCCTGTCAGCATGGATCATCCTCTCAGTGTTCTCTAAAAATGTACAATTCTCGTTTTGCAGCATTTGAGATCTTTTAAAAAGTAGAGTCTAGGGGGAATAGAATGTAACGTCAAGACAAGTAGCTTCAATTTTTACCTGATCACTGGCATCATCAAAGAGTTTTGCATATGGAAATGCCTGACAACCAATCAATGGGCAGTCAGAAAACCAGTTAGTTGATAGTCTTTCTGTTGAGGTGTAAGAAAATTACATGTAGCTAATGTGAGTGAATGGTTCACCAAGCAAATAAATGGGTGTTTTCAGCAAAAGCAAAAGTATGCTGATCAGATGGAAGGAATTTCCCCTGTCCCATCTCTAACCTGCCTGGGAAGGAAACTCCTCCTTGTCTCACTAGCACTCAATGGCCACAGCTCTATAACATGTCCCCTTGCCATCAGTCTTCAGGCTGGGTGACAGACTCTGTACACCTGAGCTCCTGGGCAGGGGCAAGGACCCATGGCCATCCCAACTTCAGTGATGGCACAGCCATAGTAGGAAAGTGGGAAATATGGTGATTCCATCTGACTTTGGACAGTTGACAGGAGCTTCCCCCAGTGCACTTCTGTGTTTGAGGAAAGTGCTTTGCCTTTTGTTTTATACCCCATCTTCCTCCTCCTTGCCACACTGTAGGGACCTGAGACTCTCCAGAAAGCAGGCATGCCTTCATATCAAACCCCAGGCAAAGCTGGTAGAGTGCAATGGGCTGGGATACGTGGCACAGGGTAGCTCAAGGGAGCTGCACTTTATTCTCCCCAAACCCAGGGTGCTTTCAGCTATCTTCCCTTCATATCCCAGGCTGCCCCCAGGCACTGGGTGGGGAGTATGCTGCTACTTGCAGAGCTGGACATTTTGTGCTTTGCCCCTGCCTAATTTGCAGGTACAGGCACTTCAGAGAATGATGCTCAGATGCCCTCACCAACCCTTCGCTCTCTGACAGAGGAGAAATCTGTGCAAGTCTGATGGCTCCCGGGCTGAGGTTACAAAGGTGAACCCTGAAGACCCCTGCCCTGCATTTTATATCGGAGTAGGACACAGCTGAAATGAGACTAAGTGTTTCCACCCCACACTATCATGACTAGAATTTTGAGCCATTAATTTTTTTTGGAATTAAAAGCTCCTTTTTACATAAGTAATATACAATAAGTCGGTGAATACCAATTAAAAGCATATTTCACAAAATTAGACTTTCAGTTGCCTGTTCTATTGAATATCAGTAGGTAATAAGCTTTCCTCATTTCCCTGAGCATGTAATTTTTCCCTTGAATTCTTGAGTCATTGCTTTGATCACTTCTTGATTGCTTAAAGGCTGTGAGTCAGTAATATTTCCCAGTTTCGTTGTCACATCAAAGATCTTTGAGGGGCTTTCTCCATTAGAAGGCAGCCAAGGTTCCTGGTTGACATAGTTCATCACCATGCCACAGCTATGCTGCACAAATGAAAATAGGGAATAATGCAACACTTTTAGCCATTCGTGTAATCACTTGAATAATATGTATCACCTCCTTAAATGGGCCAGCTGCTACACAGCAATTTTTTTTGCTTGAATTTTTTCACTTGAAAGTCTGGAAGACAAACACTAAACAGGAAAGGTGATTTTTATCCAGACAAGCTGATGAGTGGAAGCAAAGGCAGTTGCTTTCCTCTGTTTAGAGACTTTTACTGTTGCTTTATTCAGGCATTTATGGCATGAACAATTCTGAAATAGAAAAGCCTCACATTTTTACGGAAACATTATTTAATGTGATAATATGCAAAATGAACAATTTGCACAGGATTCCAACTTTCAGTTTGGTACAGGAATTTGCATCCCACAGTGGCAGTTTTGATCAGCTGAAGTCATTGTCATGGCTCCCCACAGCATGCCAGATCCTGACATCCTTGCTCTGCTTTGTCTTGGGTTCCTCTTGGGCAAAACTCGACAGATTTCCAAAGAAGCTGGGTCTGAGAAAAATGAGGGCCAAATTACCATCGAGACTTGTCAGAGTTTTCCTTGGCTTGCAGGAAGGGGAAAGTATTTCCCCACCAGCTGCTCTGCCCTGTGAAGGCTGTGACACGAAAGCCTCTGGCCTTTCATCTTTGGATGTGAAACCCTGCATCTTGCCCAGCCCCACATGAGCTGCCTGAATATTCTTTTTCCTCCCTTGGTGGGAGAGTCAGGGTGTGCACAAGCACCCTGTTGGGATGTGTTGGGGTCCCATCTCCCACAGAAGGAGAAATGTGTGGGGGAAGAGATTTGCTTTGGGATGCCTTGAAAGAAAAAGCTCTCTCTCAAGAAGGTAGTGAAACTTGTGGAAATTTAACTTCTTCAGGACCTGCAAGTATTTCCAGTGTGAACTTCTCTGCCGTCATCCCTGAAACAAATAAATTACAATGGGAAGGCATTTAAAGGGACACTGTCACCTTACAGCTCCTATGTTGAAAACAAACAAATGCCTTTACCCGTGTTACAAATCCCACCTTAACATTATTAAAAGTGAAAGAATTTTTAAAAATCCAATTTACTTGTCACTCTTTCTGCTTTGTTTACTGGTTGTGTTTTCTCACCGTGGACAATAGAAATCAATGAAGTCAGGTTTGCCTGTGTTTGAGTCACTTTCACTTTTAGGTTTTCAGGCTTAGGGCGGAAAGTTCAGGGGAATGGTTATTTCATCAAATACTACTGTTTTCATTTGCAATTAAAAAAATCAATGGCAACGTTTCTATTCAGACATACGTTTGTAAAAGTCTGCTTCTGTGAGATTTAAACTTTGGACCAACCTTGGCAGTGTTCTTTGAAAGATGTAGCTAAGTAAAACATTGTGGCAATAAAAGAATTCTTTCCATTATCATGGCAGATTGGAGACTAGTTATGCAGCAGGACCCCATTTTATAGGTATTGCAAAAGTAAGGGATAAAATATGGTCACAGCCTCTGAAAGAAGGGGTAGATACATCCCTAACAAGAAAAAAGATAATGAGATACTAATATTCAGCAGTATGAGCCATGATTTCAGCAGCCCAAGAAACCACGGTTGCTGCAGATAACATGGCAAAGGTTTCTCTGGAAAGAAATGTGAAAGCAGATAAAGGAGTAACTTTGCAGATATTTACATGAGATTCTCATAAGCACAAGGGGCAGCTTTTGATCAAAGGATATAAATCTGTGTGAATCTAAATGTGGGGTTTTTTTCCTACACTGGAGTTCCCTGTTCTGTGCTACTGCAGGAGGGCTCAATTTGAGTCCTCATAATGGCATGCAAAACTTGCAAAATGTATCCCAGCTGGGGCATGCTCTCTAGCTAAGACTTCCTTCTTGCTCCAGCAGGACTTCATTTCAGGGAGCTGCTGGAAGAATGAAACACAATAGCAAGTGCTGTTTGCATTCGGAGAAGTAGCCCTAGCCTTCTGCTGCCACCCATGTCAGAATGGATTTAAGGACCGGGCCTAAGGCTTCTAGTTTTTATTTATTCCAAGCTAGTGTCTTCCTATGCAATACTGTCAGAAAAACCTAAATTTCAGTAAGTGTACATAATTTGAATAATTAAGAGTTGGTTTATTTATTTAAAAATGCAGAATCAACACAAGGAATTCGCAATCTAAAGTGTTTTTTCATTCATAATATTTTAGTGGAAGTGACATTGATTCCAATGAATCGGCTTTGTGGTTTCATATTGACTGGGATGTATGCTGGGTGTGGCCCCTGGGGACCTGAAAGACTCACCCTTCTTCCTTGCTGAAGTGAGAAGTGGCTGGACACAGAAATCTCTACCCAGCATGACAAGGCACTGCTGGTCGGCTGGCCAGTAACTCACATGTATGGGCTGCTCTTCTGTGCTGTGTTTGGCATACACTGCATAATTCTGCAAAAGGCAAAATAGCACAGGTAGTTGTTAAGGGACAGGTTCTTCTTTCACTTAGAGAAGTAATGAAGATCCTAAATCGAGGCTGAAAACAATAGAAAATGGTAGCTCTAAGTTTCAAATACAAAGCATTGGGAGATGCCTGTGCCAGAGTCCTTTAATGTTCTCCTTCCAGACTGAGTGTTAAAGGTCTCACCTAAAAGGAACTGCTTTTTGTTTAAAAATGCTGAGAGTACAGATTTCATCGAGTGAACACCACTTCATCAAGCAGCTGTCTGCATGCCTTTCAGTCCCTGCTCCTCCTGACAAGCTCATGTTCTTACAGGCAGCATCTAATTGCTATAAATACCTGCAATGTATCATTCACTACTCCTCCTTAACATAAAACTTTGGCTTTAGAGGAAAATTTGATCTGTTATTCCTGATGTTTCTTAGCCTCTTGCTGTTGCTAGATGATACCAGGCAGGGTGGCAGGAGGAGGAGATCAGGTTGCTCCCAGGTAAACTGGCAAACGGTTCTGCAGACCCAGCAGGGGCCACCAGGTCCCCTCTAAGGCTATAGGTATCATGGGCAGGGAATTCCCAGACAGTGAACCCTCTTGTACTGGCAGACTGGGAGTTGTTTTTAAAGGGGGGAGAAATGGGGGATAAGAAAAGAAGACCTTGTAGAAAATTCCAGTCTCTATTCATAAGGCTTGTGCTAAAAATGACCTCATGTGTTTCATAGTGCAGCAAACAGAGTTGAAGAATGCGGTCTTGTGGCCAAGAGGAGGGTGTTTCAGTGACCACTTAGGAATATTTGAATCACACAGTGGCTTATTTTTCTGTTCTTTCTTATTCCTGACAGCACTGTGTTTAGAGAGGCTCTTTGAGTGGGATGAAGACACTGAGGTTTTAGTATGGATAATTCAGCTGCACTCTTCCAGTTGTACACAGTTTTGCAGAAGGAGGGACCAGATTTTTTGCCTTCTAAGACATCTCATAATCTATCTGTGTTTGTCTGCCACAGATTCAATCCTTTGAGCTATGATCCTAAAAGCCCTCAGGGGCCAAACTTCTTGGGGAATGAAGCACTTAACACAGAGTCTTCTGCAATCAATACTAGAAATGCTTTAAAAATACTTTTATTTCCTTAAAAGAGAAAAGAGCCACTAGAGATGAAACCTACTCAGCCCTTACTTTACTGCTATTACAAGCAGTTTCTGCAAAGCTTAGAGTGACCAGTGACATTTCTCTTTGGGTGACGTTCAGAAACTTCACTGTTCTTTCATTTTCACCACACAGCACCAGTTACTTTGTCTTTCCAAAGCAAATGAGCATGTGAGCACCAACTGGATCTCCTGGTTTCTCAGCCCAGCTCCCATCCTAAACTCTCCAAGGAAAGAAAGCTCCTTGATTCTTATGGCCAGTTTCAAGCTCTGGGGCATGGGATGACCACTTGTTCATCTTATAAATCCAGAGATCCCAAACCTGTGTCAGCAGCAGTATGCTTAGGACATAACCAATGCAGCTTTTGACCATGACATGTCATTAGCTGCTCAGTGCTTAGGAATGTTTCCAACTGCAGTATTTTTGACTTTTTCCTTACTTGCAGCTTTGCAGAGGTCTGCACTGGGATGGAGGCTAGCAGGAATTGCAAACTCCATCTCCTGTAACGAAACCTCTCACAACTGCCTGCTCCTGGCTCTTTGTCTGCTTTTTGGAGAGGCCCTACTCTCCTGTGTAGACACAAGAGATTTCAGCTGAAACACAGGTCTCCCCTTTGCTGTCTGCCCCCGCTTCCCGAGACTTAAGAGGAAATCGAATGCTGCAATATAAGCGCGCAGGTTACACTTGTATTTAGTTCAATGGCCTCTTCTTTCTAACAGTTTACTTTGTCTCTTCTAATTCAAGCATGTCAGTAGCAAGTATCATATCTGTGACATCGATAATAAAAATCCCATTGTAAATGCCGGGGTGTCATTTTCCATTCTGCCTAAACAATCCCGAGCTTTGTACTTTCTGGAGTGGCCTCTGTCTTTCACAGGTGACATTTGCAAATGGGGATCCGCATGTGTGAGGCACGCAGCTAAGCGTCTCATTTCCATATGGACAGGCTGGCATAAGCGCACTTTGTGTCAACCAAGAGGCCAGTCTGCAGCAGGTGGAAATTTGACTATACTGGATATTTACCATGAGGGAACAGGGCCTTCTCCCTCCACAGGAGTGCCAGCAGTGGAGGAACACTGTGCAGTACCTGGCAGTTTCACATGCAACTCCATGCTGTTTGTTTAGAGGGGAAAATCAGGAAAACCTGAAATCCACAGGCTTGTGTGCTTTGACTCTGAAATGCTTTCATTGACATGCTTTGGCCCAAGTGTGCCTAGGGAAGTTGACACCTGACTTTGTGGAAGGCAGCCAGTGGTGGCACTTCCAGAGCTCCAGAGCAGCTGGACCACTCTGCAGGGTCTCAGAGATGTGGAAGATGAAGATCCCAGCTGGACAGGGCTCATTTGGAAAGATCCAACACCTTTTCTATATCACCACCACTGCTTCATCTGTGTCTCAGAGTTGCAGTGGCAATTGGGAAGGAACTGTGCTCCCTTCTCAGAAGAAAAGAAGTGAATAATTTTCAGAAAATGTGACACTTGGGAAGGTTTCATTTACAGAGTAGGGGGTCAAAATTGTGTGTTTTTTTGTGATCCTACCCTTCTTAGAATTACGTCATCATTTATATACTCTCCTGAATCGCACCAATTACTCGAAATACATACCGACATATACCAAAGTAGCTAAAAAGGAACAATTACGATACTATTTGGCATGGTTACAGCATCTGTGAAAAAGACATCTTTTATGTGTAACACAATTTGTCCAGAATTAATGAAAATATCCAGGGCTGTTTTTATGAAGTAATTTGTCACATTAAACTAAAAAAACCTAAGGTTATGTTGGACATGAAAAGAAACTCCCTGAAGGTCAAAGCAATTAAACATTGAAACAACCCATCAACCCAGGGGTCACCGAGGCCTCATCTAATGAGAACGTTCAAACGAGAGGAAATCCTGCAATCGTCTCTACTCATTTCTTCGCCAGGTTAAATACCCATTTGAAGTCCTGGCACAGCACAGCCAATGGAAAATATTCCCATGGGCTTGATTGGGGCCGTGTTTTTTTTTTCCCTTGGATTTTAATAAAACCATTGTATTTCAGCCAGATCTGGAATAGTTTGCATCTTCTATGAATTCCCATAACGAAAAGACCTGCAAGGAACCTAGTAGAAGCAACTTCAATAGGTTTTTTTTCCTTCTTCTGTATAAATATTAACAGCTAATATTTGGATGTTGCAAATGGATTCAGATTTAGTTGATTCTGAGGGAATGTGTGTGTGTGTGTATTCACAATCAAAAAAGAACTGCTGCAGGAAGCTTCCTTAGAAGAGAACAGTCCAACAGGAAAAGAGTGTTTATACAGATCTGGCAAGATTATAGTGTGATTTTAGCATTCAGTCAAATCTTTACATAGTTTGGAAATTTTGATAATAAAAAGGACTCATCACTAACAAACTGAGAATTTGTGTGCTGCCCTAGCCTTCTGGAATTAGATATAAGAAGACTTATAAATACCTCTCTTTTAAAACTGGTTTTGAAAAATGCCACATAAGCTCATACAGATTTGTGGAAAGAACTATGTGGGTCAAGTGCTACCAATTTCTTTGTGAGCCTCACATTGGGAAATTGTTTTATATCTGGTAATGATAGCACAGCACAGAACAGTTTCCCGGATGCTTCTTCCTTTTTTTGCTTTACTGCTTTGGTGTTGTCATTAACACTGCTCCCTCTTGTTTTCCACTCTGCCTTCCTATTCTTCTTGGTGTATGAATATATGAGAAATGCACGTTACTCAGTTATCAGTATTATGTTCTATAGGATATAATTTCCAAAGGCAATTCCCTGCTTTGGAGCAGGTTCTTTTACTATAAACTAACAAAGCCAAGGAAAAAAGGAACCAACATCTTTTATGAGATATTTATGCATTCAATGTATTTTTATATTAGACAGAAGCATAAAAGACAAAATAAGTGCTTGGGACTATGTACCATAATCTGTCCACGTACAGAGGTCCATGGGATTCTGTACAGGGGCTGGAAGCAAAACCAGTGCAAGTTTGGAGTTCATTAAGTGGTGATGAAATGTGATAGCTTTTCATTTGTAGCAGCTGAAGTTGTGATCCAGTTAGATTAGGAACACACATTGTTTATAAGACAAAATTTGGTATTCTGTGCTTTTTGGCTAAGTGGGATATAATGCTTTTCTCTTTTCTATTCTTGACTGCTCATCAAGTTTTAGTTCAGATGGAACAAAAATGGTATTTTGTAGTGTGGAGATGGCGTTACAAGTAAAGACTCCAGCGATCACTGATGCTGATGTTTTATAAGCAATCACCATACACAGATGGGAAGTGGCTTAAAACACACTTCAAAATGATTTATCAATAACTTCACTAATTCTCCACTGTTAAATAGTGGTATCAGTGCTCTAACCATGTTAGATATCATTCGTGTCTTGGTTTCCTTCCACAGTTGTCAAGTTTGAGGGTTCATTTAACATGCTTTCTCTGGCAGAACAGCAGGCACATGGAGCTGGCAGCAATGAAATATAGTGGTACAAGGACATGGAAGTACATTTAGGAAAGGGAAAATTCAAAATCTACTTCCCCATTGTCAGAGAAGAGCCACAGAAAATCAGTTTGAGACACCGATGTTCTTAAAGAAATTAGGATTTAGACCTGCCACAATCATTAATATTGTCAATGCATAAAACAGCTCAGCAGTGTTTTAGGTCTGAGGAGACTTTTTTTATGTCCTGTCACTGCCTTTACATGATGCAGATACATGGCTCAGCCAGGTTTCAGGCACCGTCTGCTGGGGAAGGAAGAGGTGTTTCTAAAAAACTGTTCAGCTTTAAAAGGAATGTTTTTAGGGCTAAATGGGTGTCCTTCAAAAAAGAATAAATCAGAAGGTTCCACCAGGTTAAGAACCCAGCATTTTGAACATTGATGAAAAAAATATTGTGAAAGATGTTAACCAAAATTTTGCAGAAAACAGGCAAATTCTGAACTCGTGTTCACTCTGCCAAGGCAAGTCCACAGCCCTGTGGAGCAGGGCATTGCAGAGTGGGGGTACCCAATGCATGGCAGGAACCACAATGTATGTGGGAATGGGAACATCGCACTGGCTAAAGGGGTTCTGCCCAACAACAAGAAAACACAATTAGGTAATGTTTGTTTCCCCCAAGAACTGTTCTCTGCCCCAGATGTTGCTTCTTCAAAGCCTGCATTCAGAGCTGACAGCAGCACCTTCCTGTCATCTCTCCCTTCAGTGTCTGCAAAGGAATGCTTTTTCCTCTGAGATGGTACTTACTGTTTGCTTCTCCTGGCAGAAAATAGATGCACTTTTAGGGCATGATTCCTCTTATCTACTACTACTTAAGGAGAAGGATTACTTTTTGGTTAGATAAGTCCCACCCCAAAGGCTTTGTGGAGATCTGTGTTTTCTGCGGCTTATATTCACCCGTATGGTTTTTCACCTTTTCCTCTTTCCAACATTTCCCTTCTTCTTTTATTAGACTGTAAAGCCATACGATCTGAAAGGACAAGTTTTAGATTTAATTTTTGGTCTTTGGTCTTCTCCAACCTAAATGATTCCATGATTATAAATGAAGACACAGCAATGGCTGACTGAAACCTGGTCCAGGTTCTGTGACCAGGTGCTGGTTCTGTGTGAAGCAGAGATGAGGAGAGGCCTCATGAATTCAGACTCACCCACACAGTCCCAGAGTGAAGCTTCATGTTCTAGCTTTCATTTTCAGTGGTTGGCTGTGGAAATGGAAGTGATTTTTCACAGCTTGTTCTACCCCACCAGCACAGCCCAGTTTCTTCCAGTTCCTTCCTTTTTTACACTTAGTTGATAGAAGTTGTAAAGTGTAAAGTGCATTGCATTTTACCATTTTACAAATGGTATTTGTAGATGGAGGTAATAACAACCTTAGAACCAGGCAAAACAGGAGTGCAAGACATGCAGTTAATGACAGACAATAGGGAGTAGTGGGCAAGTAGGGAGGGCACTGATCTCTCAGGGGTTTCCAGGAGTAACTGGGGAATCTGCCTCCTTTTGAAACTCTCCCTCCTCCAGTCACTAAATGGAGAAAAGATAATGAGCTTTTGTAATAGGCATGGGACTGCTAATAAAAGCTTGTCTTGCTGACATCCCTTTATTGAAATTATTACGTGTTCCTTTTCATGTTGAAGCAAGATTAGAACAACCCTAGGATATTACTGTTTTATTGGAGCCAGAAATCTACACAGTGCCAGAAGAGACAAAAATCTAACCCAAATTCATACCTACAAGTTGGAGGTGAAGATTTAATCATCTTTTCCAGCAGACACCATCAGACAAAGTGATCTTTTAAGAAGAGGCTGACTTTCTGTTGACAGAGATGGACAGAGACATTGAATGATCTCGGTGCTAAAACTAAAAGAATAATGTAGCTGGATCAGCAAGATGTCATGGTTAATAGTGTCAAAAGCAACCAAAATAATTAAAAAGCAATAGGTCAGTCACATTGCCACACTCTGAAGACTGTAATAAATAATTAAAAATTCAAACCAACCCAGCCTCACTATTATGGTAATCAAACTGGACTTTAGGGAAATTTTTTTGTGACTAGATGGTCAGACATAGGACCATCTTTCCCTTCAACCCACCCCCCAGTTCTTTTCCAAGCTCTTAGGGAAGGGAGGTTAAAGAGAAGCTGATAATCCAAGATGATTAGGAGATAATGGTAATTTACTTATGATAAGAGAATAATAGCAACACAATTCAAAACAGACAAAACAGAATCACAAACAAGATGTAGGATTACCCATGTTGAAATAAAAGGATCAAATACTCACAGACGCATTTATTGCACTTGGGCGTATTTTGAATCTGGATCATGTAAATCTCTTGCATGAACTTAATTTATTCCCATTAGCTCGGAGAACGTCAATGGAGAAACTCCAGTACATCAAATGATATGTCTGCCTAGATGGTTGCAGCATCAGACTGTAGGGTGAATATGACCAACACAAGTGGAAATAATCAGCTAAAAGACAGTCAGAGAAGAGAGATGGGATACGTAAATAGTTAAAAGGCAACAGAAAAAGGCAGCAAAAAATTTCTGCAGGAGTTTCAAAAAGGAGTTTTGCTGTGTAACGAAAAGAGATCTTGATCAACTTGAAACAACTTAGTAGGACTGGAAGGCTACCTAGGCTTTTGCTTTCTAACAGTGACACTGTCAAACGTTTTGAGTGCATTGTCATCTAATTATGTATTATAAAACAAAATTGAAATTTGGTTTTGATTTATTTTTCCCTTATTCAGTCTGGAGACACACAAATACAAGTATCCCATGAATATGCAATACTGAGTCACTGTCATCATTGACTTGACTTCCCTGTGGGCAGCAGGAGGAGCTGCATTTGTCCTACAAGTTGGAGCCACTGCTGGGGCAATATGTGCTGCCTCAACAATGTGCCCTGCCTCCTGTGGCCTCCCAAGTCAGGTGGGCCTCCCTGGCCATTTTGCTGTCCACAGTTAATTTTACATGATTAGGTAAAACAGCAAGCCGAAATACAGAAACGCCTCCATGCTGTAAGTCCATACTCCAGTAAGGAGGTTGTACCTTACAGCCAATCTTATCAACAAAGCAGGTATGAAAGAAAGCAAAAGATGCTTTTTGACATCTACCTGAGCTGCTCTTACTGAGGCTGTCAAAGGAAAGTATATCAAAATCATTTCTGATCCAGTTGGCTCATTAATCTGTTCTTTTCTTGAAAAATTCACCATTAGCCAAATGATCCATTTCAAGATTGGTGCATAAATCCAGTTCAACAATTTGACAGTAGAATGGAGGAGTTCAAAAATCTTTTCACCAAAATCATGAGTTATACCAGTATTAGTTTTGAATTAAAGTTTAAACAGGGCAGTCTACAGAAAGACATAGGACCAGATTTCATGTTTGTTGCAATGGCATCCATTCCAGTTATTCCACTGAATTTTGTTGAGTTCCAAACAATTCATACTTTCTGCTGAAGCTGAATTTGGTTCATAAATCTGATTGCTGGCAGACAGCACAGCATATTATTCTTACCAACACCTTGCACATTGTTTTCAGCTGTAGATCCCAAAATGCACACTGGATACTGACGATCCTAGTTGTGACTTTGATGCCAGCAAGCCCATAAAATATCAGGACTGGTACAGAGGTTTTTGTGATGTTAGTAGGAACATGTAGGTCTCAAAGCCATAAGGGACAGCTGTCATAACAAACACAGTGGGCCAAGTTCACTGCTGCTGATGACCATGGTAAAATGTCGGCACCGATAAGATCTGAGACTGGTGTAAGTGGTTTAAAAGGTAACATACTGATTCTATACTGATTCTGAGTCAAAGGATCCTGTAAACCTGAAACTAACAACTACCAGTGCAAGAGGACAATGCGCACATATTGATTAACCAAACCATTCCCTTCACCAGCATCTTTCTGTGTGACAGCCTTTAAAAGCCCAGTGGATTTGGGTTTTGTTAGCATGAAAACATCTGGAGAGGTCATGATTCTGCTCTCCTGCAGGCATCCCTCGCATCCCTCAGTCCTCCAGACTTCTGTTAGGTGCCAACCTAAATAACTTGCTTTGGTATCTACATAATGGCTTCCTGCTCGTGTCTCTCCATCCCGTTTACAGCTGCTGTAGAACTTACACTGGACTTTAGATTTTGTTCAGTGGAAATTGATTCGCAGGGAAATACCTCCACACCTTTTCCCCCAGTCTAGCAATCTTATCCACAAATCAATTCTAGCTTGTGATTACATTTTATTTAAAGCAAAATGATTGGCTGGAGTTTTGATTCAGACAACAGTACAAGATAGGGAGAAATCTGATGTCTTGCCAATAAACATCAATTAATGTTGCAACTACATAAACAGAATCAGAAAAGAGTGGTATGACTGCTTCAGATTGTCCCGAAACAGATGCAGCTAGATATAGTCATCCTCAAAAAAATGTTTGACTATTTTTTTTTCAGAAAATGCGCTTGCTGCAAGCAAAGCTAATAAGTTGCTCTTTAGCACTGAGATTTACAAAAATTGATTTCCTATTGCACTGTGTCTTCTGACTGGATCCTATGGTGTCTAGTAGGGCTCAAGAAATGAGCAGAGAGTATGTGGGGGTTGGGGTATTTTTCCCTCTCATTACCTTCTCTGGCATCTCTTGGTGGGCACAAGCGGCCTTTAGCTACCTTCTCAGAGAGGGCACTGGAAAGGTCTGTCTCTTCTGCCATTTGCATCTCTGCATGAAACATTTAGGAAGAAGAACAGCTTTGAACATTGTGCACTTCTGTTGGGTTAAGCTGAAAATGCTCATGATGATGGAGGAAGGTGGGGTAGAGTGGCAATGGTACCTCTGTCTTTTACACCCACAAGAACACAGTTAGTGCCAAACCAGCCTGACCGTGCAAGCCTTTTTTTCCTAAGAAAGTGAGGTTTAAAAATCCCCATTGACTTTGCAGAGTTCTAAGCCAGGATTGTTGCTAGGTCAGCTGGGTTGTTGGGGTCAGCTGGGTTGATACTAGAATTACATTGAGAGTTACGCTAAATGTGTGGAGCATCATATGATGGGCATCTTACATGGGGTATTATCCTTGTGATATATAACGAGTATTTCCAGGCTGTGCGGGACAAACCTGCAGGGCATTGCAGGGACATAAAGGATAGTGGGGCTGAGGAGGTGGGGTGCATAAGCCTGGTGTAGAGGAAATCATCCCAGCCATAGTTTTCAATGTCACATCCAACTGACACAAAGACCAGGGAGAAAATAATCCATTTGGGTCAGCAGACAGAGGAAAAGCACGTGGCTCGATGGGTTAAGGAATAGGCGAGTAAGAGCCCGGCCCAGAGGGTGGTGAATGAATGAGCTTCCTCCCCCTCTCCGTTCCAGCAGTGATCAGGATTCCTTTCCCAGCCCACCCCCGGGATTCCTTCGGCAGGAGGAAAAGGGAGAAAAGCAAACCCTTTCTCTTCATGGAGCGCAGCAGGGGCACAGAGCAGCGCTCCCCGCCCGCGCTTCCCCTCCGCACCCCTCTGCTGGCTTCTAGGGGCTGCCGACAGAAGCTGAGAGTTGCTCTTATGAAATGCAAATACATTTGCAGGACTTTTCCTTCCATTGAGGGCAAAGACAGAATCCAAGTGAGGAAGGCACACGATTGAGATTTGCTGTTTTACATTGTCTGTTCAAACAGAAAGATGAATTGAAAAAATTTAAAAATGTGGTCCTTATTCTTTGAGCAGAATAAATAAGGTGACTGCAGCTAATATTACTTTTCTAACCCTGTCACCTGGGGGTTTCAGCACATTTTGTGAACTTTTCTCACTTACTTCTCTTAGAACCCATCTCTGCAGATGGCAAGTACTACATTTTGGAGGGGGGAACTCTAAGTGCTGATGAGCAGTTTTGCCCAAATACTTCAGGAAACCTGTAGCAGAGAGAGGAAGCAGAATAATTTGAAAAATTATTCTGCCCTTTCACATTTGTGTCATTGTTTCCTTTTAAATCACATAAGTTCAGAGATTTGCATTGCAACAGACATTTTCTAGGGCACTTTCTAACATCCTGAGCCCATTGAAGTGTACCAAACCCACTGAAGTAAAAAGACCATCTTTAGACTAAGTTGCTGTGGGAACTTGTCCTCGTTTGGCTTATGATCAATAGCCCACAATAACACTGGGGCCAAGAGATTATAAACATAAATCTGGACTCAGAACTATTTAGGACCATTGACCAACCTTACAGAAAGTCAGTGTATGCCTCTGTAAATTTAATTCAACTTAAAAACATTATCTTCTTCACAACATTTAAAATATCCTTTAACCTTTCCTGGGGAAGAAGAAGTCTTAGCACAGTGGAATAGTTGGAAATGCATTTCTCTCTGGCGTATTCTGCCTTCTTTGTCAGTAAATCCTAAGTGGTGCACACTTAATGAAAAAGCAGACCTGGGTTTTCTTTTTTTTTTTTTTTTTTTCATTTGGAGGACAATTAACAGTGTGGCATGCTGGCCAACAGCCAACCATACCAGTCATGCTTTGTTGGTTGCATATGTACCCACTGATAGAGAGTTTTAAAACAAATTAGAGGGCAGAATATAAGCAGTCATAGATTTGGTCTTTGGATCCAGTCATGGAAGCAACTGTATGAGAACATTTGTGACTTTCTCAAGAGTTTTTGGTGCTATTGTAAACACTTTCAGTTTAAACCTAGGTCAGAGATCAATATCTTCTTAGAGGCCTACCCATGTCTTATCTGGAGATGCATTTTTGTCCCTTAGCTACATGTTTACAAGAGTCCATTTTGGGCCAAAATATTCCAAAAGACCAGCTTGGATATGCTTCTGCCTGACAGCCAAAAAACAGCCTTCTTCTTTCCCCTTCCCCTTCCACTTCCCTCTTCCCTTTCCATAACATATTCTGGGTAAAATTGGTGCTGAGGCTTATGGGGAAAAGAGAAAGAAAAAGGGTAAAAATAATAATCTGGGTAATAACTGAGTAGTAGCTTCTCCTGCTGCAGTCATTTCAGTGTATTGGCTGGGCTTGATATCACTTTCTCTTTAGCTGGTTCACTGAAGAAGCAGGTGTTACGAGACTTGCAGAAAGCTGATTTGGGACTGCTGAGATGCCTTTTTCCCTCTGTGTGGGACACCATCATGTCAGGCATGTGACAGTACTGCTCAATATGAAACCATGTGCTGGGGGATGGTGCCATCCTTGCTCCAGCAAAGAGGGTCAGTGTGGAGAGCAGAGGAAAAGAGACCCTGGCACTGATCTGCAGATATGGAAGGAAGGAATTCGGAAGGAATTCGGAAGGAAGGAAGGAATTCAGAAGGAAGGAAGGAAGGAATTCAGAAGGAAGGAAGGAAGGAAGGAAGGAAGGAATTCAGAAGGAAGGAAGGAAGGAAGGAAGGAAGGAAGGAAGGAAGGAAGGAAGGAAGGAAGGAAGGAAGGAAGGAAGGAAGGAAGGAAGGAAGGAAGGAAGGAAGGAAGGAAGGAAGGAAGGAAGGAAGGAAGGAACTGCAGGGGATGCATTCCCAAAATGTCTGGTTTGGCACGTCTGGCTGTATGGGTGCAGCTTCATAGAAGATGAGACAGTTGCACCTGTTTACAACAGAGATAGCTTTGGACTAAAAGACACAAAGAAGAAAATCTCAGAGAAGCAGAAATCTAGAGACAGAATTATAGATACTACTGAATCCCCAATGTATTTTAAAACTTAATTTTAAAGGGAAAACAATGGGAAAAAAACCTCAAAGGCACATATTTAACTGTTAGTTTCAAAGTAATACCTCCTCAGAGATCTGACTTTATCACTACTGAAAGGAGAAAGCAGAAAATGGAATTGTTTTTGTTGTTCTATCATGTTTATGACATGACAAAAACGTGGAGTTCTTCTGCCTTTTGCTTTTCACCTTGTTGAACTGCTGTCAGACTTCTGTAAATCGTTTGCACCATAAACAAGCTTTGTGAGTGAAAGGGCAAGTGCTGAGAAAAGCCAAAGGCAGAGATTTTATATTGAATTTTTTCTTACAGAGATAACTGACTTCAGCATAGACCAGCTTCACCTAGATCTGGGAAGAAAAGCCAAGCACCATTGAAGGCAACAGCATAATGAAGCTCAAGCAACATCAAATGGGCTAAGACTCTGAATGTGTTTGTTTTATTTTTAGGCAAAGAGTAAGATAATTGCGGCTGAGAGGATTTGGTTTTGAGAAAGAGCTACTATCTTGTTTCCCCTTAGCATTCCATCCACAGGTGTGGAAAGACTGACATCCCTTACACAGGAGTACTGCCTGGAAACTGCCTGCTGTTGAGAAGCCCTGGCTGTTACTAATTGCAATGTAAATTTTGGAGGACTATCTGTCTGCAAGCACCAGTGATGGGATATGAAGACAGGAGGAGATGAGGATGCATTTTGCTTGCACATGTGGCTCCTGCAGTGTCAGGATCCAGCACAGCATGCAGTTCTGCTCCTTTGGCAGAGAGCCATTGCCCAAGGAACAGGCATCGACATGGTTTGGAGCATGGCAATGACAGGCTGGGATAACCTGGTCCCATGGGGACTGCTGCTTGTTTCAGTGCAAAGTGAGAGGCTTAGCAGGGGAATGTGCATCTGTTTTATCTTGCTAGGTCTTGCTGTGGAAGCATGAGGAGAAGGCTGGAGAGATAGGGCCACACAAATAAATGCATCTTCAGCTCACTGAAGATTGCATAAGTTTGGTTTGTTCCCACAGTGTCCTCTTTGCAAATACAGTACCTCAGAGAGATGGAGAATAGTATTTAAGGAGATTGAGAGCCAATACTGATCTTCTATTACATGGACAAACCCAAATCCACCTGTGCTGAGGCCCACTAAATCCAGGCACATCTCACGCAAATACCTGCAGACTAAGTTCAGCTTGTGCCTCCAAGGGAGAAATTTGTGTGATCGGTCTCTTCAGTAGTTCAAGGGGCAAAAACCTTTCTGTATTACATGCTTAGATCTGCTTTGGTTGTTACATCTGGGACCTTTTAGAAAATCATGTGACACAGTCCAGTACTAATTACTTTTCTTTAAACATCTTTTTTTTTTCTTCCCAGTTTGCTGCTACCCTTTCACCACTGCTTCAGTATGTCTACATGATTTATGCAATGAGGGTCTTAATGTAACAATGAACTCTTAAAAATATCACAATATCAATAATTGACAACCAAAAGCACAAATGCATATCTTAGAAATGAATAAAAAAGACACTGAGCCTGAGTTTAACTGGTGCTATGAAGTCTCAGAGCACTGTGCACTGCTGAGAGCTCTTGGCTGGGTTTTTTGCCTATGGAGGGCTTAACATTTTTGACACCAGGCATTCTCCATATAAATCTACTTTGGATATGGAACTTAGATGAATTATCTGGTGTTTTTACTTCCTTACTTGGGAAGAAACTGAGGAAGGGCTGGGAGAGGCTCGGCTCCTCCACCTGAGACAGGTTAATGATAGAAACTTGTCTTCTGCTGATGGGAAATTCAAATAGAGATTATTAGGGCAAAAAGGTGGATTTGGCCTAGAGAAAACCCATTTTTCCTATGTAGTCCAGAAGGGAGGAAAAATAAATTATAGATATTTGTCTGATGAAGCTGATCAGAAATTTACACAATTGAAGGACATACAGGTTATAGAAGGCAGGATTTCTCAGGAATTGTTGGGGAAACACAGGTGAAAGACTGGCGAAGCATGTCCTGCCCACCACCCAGCAAGGTACCATGGTCTGAAAGATGTCAGGGGCAGAGGGGAAGACCAAAAGGATCTGGTTGTAGCGGTAGGTCTCTTCAAACCAATGGACAAAGTGAGGAGGAAGGGGACCAGAAGAAGAGAGAGGGATTATAAAGATTTATATTCTTTAGATCTGTGCATTTCTATGTCACTAAAGACAAGACAGCATGACTCTGAAACTCCTGACTACTTCATCTCAGCTGGCTATCTAAGGCACATGGCATGAACTCCTTCCTGGTGATGCTTGCTTCTCACCACAGACTGCATATGGAGTTTTGGTAGAAGGAATGTTTACTTCAATACTCCTAATTTTTGTCTCCAAATACCAAGCTTGTGGTTTTCCTAAGTGAAATTGGCAGTGTGAATCTTGTCCCCAGAGTGTTTCTTAATTACATTATAGCAGTTAAGCTGTAGAGACGCTCCTTGAAGAATGGTCTGAAAATAAAACTAAGAATAAACTCAGGTGCCTTGCTGAAGCAGAGCCTAAGTACAGATTTTTAAAGGCAAGACCCCAAACACCTTTTTCTGAGCCTCTAGCTGACTATGAAGTGTGTGATGATCATGAAAAAGAAATAGTATGCATTTATAGGGTAAGAAGTTAAATTATGATTGGCACTAGCAATCTCTGGATCCCACATGGTTTGAGAATGCTCTGATGAATTGCATTTGATGTCCACTTCATCCAAACAGGCATCCAAAGGGCCGTTGCATCCTGTTTCCAGGAGTCGTGACTTGCTCCAAAGGGAGAGCTCAGCTCAAGCCTGGGGTCAATTCTGCAGCCACTGGTAGTGCTAAGGAGAGGCTGGCAGGAGATTAGACAGAAATGTACATTCAATAAAATCAAAAGGATTTTGTCTCCCTAAAGGTTTGGAAGAAATGAGTTTATAGATAACTGTTTGCCCTATGGACATCATTCTTTAACTTTCACTGAGGCAGCACATGCTGTTATCCTATGGATGTCCAACGAAGCAAATGATAAGGAATAGATGATTTTCCACGCCAGCTCTGTAGCACATTTAATACTTTTTTTAGGATAGATCTTCTATGAAACTTGTATCAACTTCAAGGTTATTTTTAATGGTTTTACAGTTTGCCAGCTACTAATGGTATTTCTTTGGAACCCTCCAAAACCATCCCAAACCTCCACTTTCAGACTTTCATTTAATTGTCTAAGAGATTGTAACTTTGAAGACAAAGTCCCACAGCTTCGATCTTCTTGATCCTTCTTTGACTTAGCTTGACATTTGGATTTTTCCATCTCACCCTTATGCAACTGAATTACAAGCATTTTCTTTTAGAATCAATATCTTTGATAATTTTCTACACCACTTAAATCTCAGAAATTAATTGATAACATAGTCTTTTTAAAGCCAAGTTAAAGGTTAAAAGTTAGAAAGTTTCTCAGTGAGCAATAGAGTATTTCCTAAAATGTTTTTAGTTTCCTTGCCTAGTCTTGCCTTGCCTTCTTCCTTTGCCTCTCTGTCTCCTAGACAAGGTGTACTGAACCCTTAACAAAAAGATATCACTAGGTGACTAGGTGCTTTCAATTAACTTTTTTTCTCAGAGATTTTTTGGGACTTCCATTTGAAAGTTGATCTGAAAATTTTATTTTGATTTAGAAGTGCTGAACCGACTTTCTGAAAATCCCCCTTTATCATTACAGAGACATTATTAGTTAATCATCTTTTAAAAAGACATCTCTTGCTCTAAAACTCTGACACTCTGCATTACTTTCAGGAATAGATTTCATGCTCCCTTCACTGTTTGAATTTTATCTTCTTTGCAGGAAGAACAGAATAAAAGACTTGCAATAAGCAGTGTATTTGGTGATTTTTTTTTTCCCCTTTTGGGAATACCTGTGAACAAAGCTATCAGAAATGAAAAGATAAGTAGATTATTACTGGTCACCAGGCTATGTGGCACCACATCTCATATGCCACCAGCACAAATCAGCTGCTGCTTTACAGCACATTTCCAACTGGAACATTGGGTGGTTCCCCCAGATGGATAGTACAGCTGAGCAGCTGCTGAGGTCACTCATCACTGAGGGTGTTTGGTGTGGAGGAACCAGGCAAGGCTGCTCCAAGTGTCCCCGTCACAAATCTGTGTGTATGCTGAACTTCATGAACTTCTCCTCTTGCTGCTGCTCATGGTTGTGACAGGACAGACCATGGAAACTTTGTGTGAGCTGTTTCTTTGTGAAAGGCGAGATGTTGACACAGTGAAGCAGCATTGATACAGTAGAGCATCCAGTGGTTGTCAGTTGAGGAGCATTTCCTGAGACACAGACAGCAGCTGGACAGAGGTGATTGATTTATGGCAGACTTGGACTGACATGATGAAATGCTGTGGCTACTGCTTCTTGGTGGAGTCAGAGAAAATAATGGACTGAGGTTAATTCATATCATCCCACAGAACCAGAATAGGAGCCCCAGGATTTGCAAGCATGTTGCTACAAGCAGAGCAAGGGGTCTTTGTGGCACTGCCTGGTGTGCAGAGCTTGCCCTGCATCTGTTCCCACAACAGGTGTCTGAAGAAATGGATGCAGCAAGGTATTGGCATTCACTTTCATATTTGGGATCCTTAAATTGCTGATTAGCTGTATTTCAGGTGCCCCTCTGCTGTTAGGAAGAACTTTGGGCTACATGTCTTTGAGAAGGAGAAGGCATTGAAAGCAAGACGGTGCTGTTGGCAACCATCTCACTTGGCCAGTGACGTATTTGTGCTTTAGATGATGCGCCCTGCATGTTTGCTAGGTTCAAGCAGAGTATTTTTCATTTGGCATTGTCTCTGCACATGATAAGTTATTGATTTGCAGGTCTGGTACAGGTAAGCAGAACTTGTCTGCCCCCATCACTGTGGGTATGTGAGGAGAGGGAAGGAAGCAAAGGACTCCTTGCAAGCCAGGGTAAACCCCATGTGATGCATTAAGGTGAGACCTAAAAAGTTTGAACTGTTTTAATCAATTTTTAATCAGCTTTTACTACACAACAGCAATTTATTACAGGAGTTATGTGATTTTAGACTTACTGAGATTTCACTTGTTGGCTTACCATAGTTTTTATGGGCTTATGATGATTTTAGGTTTTATGTGCTAATGACATTTTCCAGCTTTGCTAAATGCTTATCTGTACAACATCCCTGTTACCCTTGTCTTGGCAGAAGAGAACATTGCTACAGGCTGTCCCATTTATTAACCAAATATTCAAATCAGGAAAAAAATAATTTAACATGCATTACAGACTTATTCTAAGTTTAGAATAAGGGATGTTTCACAAACACTGTGCAAATGCATGCACCTGCAGCCACATGTGCTTGCATAACATATTTGACGCTGTAAAAGGATAGGAAGCTCTAAGCCCTGAGCATCAAAGTGCTCCATCTCCAAAGTGCATTTGCTCCTGCAAACGTTGTCAGGCTGGCAAAGCTTCTACAGTGCTGCAGTGATACCTAGGTGCCAGAGCTGTCTCCAGAAGTTCCTGTTTTTTCCACCTCTGCTACTGAACAGAAGGAGCTTCTCCAGCCACAGGGAGCAGAACAAAAGGATTCTGCATGCTCAGGGGCAACTTCTGAGGTTTTGCCAACCGGATAGCTTATCGGTGACTTGATAACCCTTGGGACAGCACCAGTGTGGTCCTGGCATGAGGAAACTGCCCAGAGGCTTCACGAACATCCTGCTGATACCAATGGGCACAGAGAATTGAAGGCCTAAGGCAAAGCAGTAAAACCAAAGGAAAAGTGAAGTTTCTCAAAGATGTGGACGTTTCTGTAGATCATGTCATAATTGCGGGACCAGCAGTGTTCACATTGTGGTACCTTGAATCTGATGAGCTCATCAGGGACTGGCACAGACAGGGGCAGGGTGAAGGGGATACGACGCAGCAGGTAGCATGGGGTGTGTGTATGGAGAGCCACAGGTATGGTTGTTAAGGACCTTATTGACTGGACTCTGATAACCCATAATGACACTCTCTGAGACTGGCCCACAGTTTTGCATGTGGACTCTTCTTTGCCCACAAAGGAAACCCTCCGTTTGGGGACAACTATCTCCTCCCTTCACCCTCTACAGCATGTTTAAAGGCTTTGAGGGGAGGTTGGAGGCCTCTCTGCATACCACAACACTTGGAAAACTGATACTTCCATTTCAAAATGAACTTTATAAAGGGACCAATCTAATCTACCTAAGCCATAAAGCTCTCCACTGCCTAAGGAAAGCATCAGTAGGAGGATGGCACAGTATGTCTGAGGACAGTTTGGAGTGATCTTCCAATTCAGGACGTTATCTATTCCAGGCTTCCTTGTGCTAGTCTAGATACAGGCAAGAGATGCCGTGGGCTGTTGTGAGCAGAAAGGTTATCCTGGCTTTGCTGCTTGCTTCGCCTGTGTCACAGCCCAAGAGAAACCAGCAGGCTGCTGCTGAGCGTGAGATCAAATAGAGATGGCCACGGCAGGGGACAGCAGCAGCCAGCCCAGCTCTGCAGACCTTCCCCCAGGCTCCTTGTACCAGCTCCATCCCTTCTTCCTTTCCTCCTAGTCCTGGCGCAAGGGCTGCCCCAGATGTTCTCTGCCTGGTAGGAAAACTCCACTGTGTCAGTGGCACTGTGACCCTTTGGGCTGGCTTTGGTTCTGAGTTTCTCTGCACTTTGCTGGGTGGAAGGCTCCCATACAGCAGTACAAAGATCCTGGAAATAACCCTCAAACAAACAAATTTGCCTTACTAGTCAGCACTGCATTTTTGTTTCTATTTCTCTGTTCAGTGTTATGAGGAAATAAAACAAGAATTAGTCTTGTAAGACAGCATTAATGTGAACCCCATCATCTGTTTCAGTCACTCAGAGTACTAAGGTTGGCTTTTAGGGTGATTCTTGTGTTAGAGATGAGAAAGTTACACAATAGAGATTAGGGAATCACTTTAAAAACCTCCACAGTCCTGCATTGAAATCCCATCCAGTAAGGGAGAGAACCAGCCCTCGGCTGGCTGAGACGCAGTCACATGAGTGTCCAAAACAATGAACACACAGTGTCGACAGCTGAGGCCATTGAACTTTATGTCACTTCCCAACTGCAGCATTTCTCATAATTTATGGTTATACTCGCCTTTCAACCTTTAAAACCTTTTCCCAAGTATTTGCAGCATTCTCACATAAATATTGCTACAATAAGTAACATCAACATTTAGTAGCTGTTTTTCAAGAATAACCGTGTGACACTATTATGGCATTCCATTAAACCAGCTGCAATGTGGGGAAGGTCTAAATCAAATCGTGCTCACTAAAGGTAACGCTTACACATATACAAGGGAACAATGGATGGGAAAAGTTTATTCTGTGTTTCAAGACTTAAATGACAGTTCTGTCTCCTTTCATGGTTATGCAAGATGTCTCTCTCTGGTGAAATGACCTAGAGAAGACACAGACAGCAGCTTACATTCCAGTGCTATTTGTTACCTCCTCAAGAAAAGTTGCAATTGCAAAGTCTATGGTTTGGTCTATTTATTTATTGTGGTATTTTTAGGGAAAAAACCTTATTTCAAAGGAACAGAGAATGTTGTCTTTTCATTAAAGCTATCAAATGTTGTGAAATGATTAGTAAAAAAATTCCTTGCCAGAATTGTTCACTGTCCAAAATGCATCACAATGACTAAATGTAAATGACAGATAGTTAGCTTGCATATAGATATGTACTTAATTGCTTTCATCCCTCCTGTCTGAAGAATGTACTTAAGCATATGCTCATTTAAACACATATGCTTCATTTCTGTTTAGGTCAACAGGACTTGAGCACGTGCTTAAACATAAGCAAATGCTTAAGTGCTCCTCTTGAATAGGGATGCTTTTCTGGGGAAAAAGCCAAAGAAATACTCTTTTGTAATATTTCTTCTTACCTTTGCCTGACTCTTGCTCCAGCTGCATTGTTGCAGTACTTCTTCTCCTCCTTTCCAAAAACCAGCTTACCTTCCCTCCCCATCTCCCCCGGGGCTGATGCCAGACACATAAACCCCATCGTTCTGCCAGCTAAGCTTGTACATTGGGAATGGCAGAACGTGGAGTTCGTGGAGAGAGGTGTAGGGCAGGGAGGTAGAGGTCTGTGGAGGAACAGAAGGGCAGCTACACTGAGGAGTGCACAGTCTTCCCTGGACAGGGCAAACATCGGCAGTGCATGAGGCTGCTGAGAGCGCGGGAGAAGCCAGCAGCCCCTGGCTTGCGCCCAGCCTGCCCTCCTGCAGGTGCAGGCGCTGGGTGCAGTGTCCCTGGGACACGGCTCGCACACGGCCCCAGGCGAGCGTGGCGCCGCAGCCTGTCCCTCTGCATCCGGCAGAGCTGGGTGATTTCAAATCGCTTTGCTGTAACTTTTGCCTGCATCCTGTGGCACGGGGCTGCCCCTCCCCGTGCCAGCCTTCTTGTCTCGCTCCGGGCTGCGGCGGTGGCTGGTTGAGATGGAGTGCCTCTGCTCGGGGGTGTACGTGGGTGCTTCGCTGCCGACACCCGAGGCTCAGCTGTGGAGCTGTGTGGGTTCCCTGCAGGAGAAACATCAAACCTCATGGCAGTGTCAAAACCTTTCCAGCAACCCACAGAGCGAGGCAGGGCTCTATTCCTGCTCTCCAGCGGGCTGCAGAGCCTGCCCAGCTGCGGCAGCGGGTGACGTGTGGCTGGGCGGCGAAACCCCTGTACAAACACGTGCTTGCGAGAGCCTGCAGCGTTCAGGGCTCTTTTCAGTTGCACTTCGGAGCTGTATCTGTTGTGCGTTATCAGCTTAATTAAGATAAGGATATGGAGTTTATGCTGTATTCCCGTAAATGACAGGGCAGGGATATGAATGATTTATATGGCATTAATTGTACTTGCGAAGCTTGGGTCTGTCGATATGCATTAAAAAAACCCATCATTTGAATCCAAGTAAGTGAATGAAAGTACAAAAAAATTTTTTTTCCCTCAACTACTTTCAAAATTCCGCTATTTGCAAAAACAACCAACAGGCAATGGGCAAAAAGTTAGAAGGGTCGGAATCTGGACCACCTGGGCAATAATTAATAAAAACACATCCAAAGGCAACTTTAGGGAGTGAATTTGATCCAGTGAAAGAAGACTGGCTCCTCTCCCTGCCCTGCAGGTAATGTGTTTGCCTGTGACGGCAGCAGATTATTTGTTCTTTTTTTTTCCACTGCCACCGAACTAAAGAATGCATTGTGGGAAAACCGTCCTGACACATGACACTGTGCAAAGGAGGATCACAGCGTGAGGCAGCATCAAGGGGCTTACTTGGTCTTGATGCACTCTTGCACAGCATGGGGCTCCAGAGATGAGTGTCTCTTCCAACGAAAGCACTGGTGCAATTTGCACAACTCTCATGAGAGCGCACGGTGAAGCTGCTCTCAAAGCCCTCATGTAAACAGGGCTGGGGAAAGAAAAGCGAGAGTAAAAGAGCCTGCACCATGCACGAGAAAAAGCACAAAAGGAGATGGTTCAAAAGAGCCTCAGCTAAGGAGGAGGGGAGTTCTGAGGGAAGTGGGGATGGGGCGGGGAGGGGAAGGGAAGGGCAGAAAATTAAATCCAAATATTAGAAGCAGAAGGGAAAGTCTTAGTAATGTAATGGAACAGTTAGCACCACAGTGAGGGGAGCGGTCAGGAGAAGTGAAGTGTGGGAAGACACTGGATGGCAATGAACAACTAGAGATTTAGCTTTCAAGGCAAAACCACAGCTGAGATGTGCTCTGAAGACTGTGCCTCAGATATGAAGCCCTTAAACTTCTTCAAAACCTCCTAAGTTCGGATAATAAGTTTGCATAAAGAGAGAGAGGGAGGGGAAGAGAAAAAATAAAGGCGGCTGTAAGTGCTCCTCACTAGCCTGTCTCTGAGCAACAGGCCCTCCTGTACTCACTCTCCCTTGTTGCTCCTGCTTATCATAATATGCCACTTTTGTGCATCAAATTTACATTTCAAAAAATGCTGTATCGCTGCTCTAAAATTAATTATTAATCTTTCATCAGTCCCTTCCATAGATACATTTTTAACTTTGATTTTGCTACCCGTTCGGGGGAGGGATGGGAGAAGGGGGCGGGGGAGAGAAGATCCTTTAATCTTGTCACTTTTCTGTGGGGTTCTCCTCTTGTGTGCTGCTACTTCCGGGCCTGCATGTCCCCTAAGCACTCTGGAGGTAGAACTTTAGTTTTTCTGCTTGCTCAGAAAGGAATCTTCCCACACTTTTGAGAGCGTGAATATTTTCACCCTGCAGGATGCAATGCAGAGAAGCACCTGCTCCTCTTGTTTGACCTGGCATTTCAGCCTCAGTAAAGTGAAGCTGTCTGATAAATTGAGCCCCAGGCTAAAGAGCTGGGTGGATTATATGCCCTTGCAAGGGAAAGAGATCTGGTTGGGTTTTATAGGGCCTACCTAGAGTGCAGTATGGGCTTATTCATCAATCAGCTCATCAGAGTGACATGTAGGCAATGGTCTGAACTTTGGTTATTTACTGTTCAAGGCAAGCAAGTACTGGAAATGCAGCCATTTGCTCTTAGTTTATTGAAGACTAAGTCCTTCTCTTGCCTGAAGTAAAATGAAAGAGGAGCAAGGAGGAACTGTGTGTCTCAGATGGATACTGGAGAGATGTGAGCTGCTGGCAAACTCCATATTCAACCCACCCCTGGTCTGGAGTTGTGGCAAATGCTACAATCTGCTTGAAGGAGGGGGAAAGGGCTCACACAAGATGCAGTTATGATGAGATGCTTTTATGGGTTACAGAATAAACACATTCCTTTTTACCTCTATGCTGTGAATGTACTGATCAGTGGCTTCATAGCCAAATGCACATGTGTGTAGGTGTCCACACACACACACAGACACAGACACACAAGGGTGTGCTTTTACTCACCCCTTCCCCCAGAAATATGCCATCTGGACGTTCATGAAACTGAAGTGCTGTGTGTAGGCTGCTTCCCCGAATTAAGGTGGAAAGACTTGACGTACACCATCATATTCACTGCATTTTGCTCAAAAGGGACAAAAAATTATCACATTGGAAGACAGATGTCAACACAACATGGCATCTAGTTAAAGGCCAAATTCTCCCAGTTATAAACAACAATACTCTACATTGCACTTTTATTTTTCTACTCACATGTACAGTACAGAATGTGTACTCTTTTCAGAAGCTCCTTTGCTGTGAGTTGCTGGGTGTATGTGTGGGTGAATGTCTCTCAGGATGTTGGACTTAATCAGAGGTGAATTTGGATCAATAGACTATCACTTACTAGAAAATCAGATAAAGTACAGGGTAAAAAGAAAGCTAAAAATTCAGAGCAAAACACACTATGCTTGTTTTCCAGACCCAGCACCCCTGCATGTTTCTTCCCCAGTTGTACTTGCCCAGATTATGAATTTATCCCTGTGATCATCACCTCCAGAC
This sequence comes from Coloeus monedula, assembly GCF_965178545.1. Classification (NCBI taxonomy): domain Eukaryota; kingdom Metazoa; phylum Chordata; class Aves; order Passeriformes; family Corvidae; genus Coloeus; species Coloeus monedula. The sequence continues at coordinate 78,925,383 of NC_138782.1, forward strand.
TGTGCCTAGGTTATGCAGCCCTCTCAGACAAAAATCTGCAGTGCCAACCAGCAGATACACTTTGAAGGCTGCCTGCTCTAACACTTTCATCTGGGCTATACTTCACCAGTAATAAATTAGCATTCACATGGATGCAGCCAATAGCTCTCACAGCACACCTCTACATAAACATTATCCTCTCTGCCTTTCACAGTTGGAGAAACCCAGCCAGCAAAGTTGCTGGAGGTGAAGACGGAGTCAGCAGCATCTCTGGATCAAAACTGAAGCCTTGCTCAGTCACACCTTTCTTCTCCATCTTCTAGACAGCATCTGAATACAGGTGTACATCTCCTCTATGTGATTTATTCTGTGTAATAATATGGATTTTTTTCAAAGCAGACTTTGATTTCAGTTTGTTGACACTAGTTGTGCATATATGTGTAATTATGTAGGATTATCAGTGTGCTACAGAAGGCCCACTTTGTATATTATGCCTCTACAAACCACTGGAAATTAAGTGCCGTGATTCTCCTTGCAGATTCTCATTTGGGGGATGCAAAGTGAGAGCGAGTAACTGTAAGCATAGCTCATGTTTCATAGAAATAAACAATGCTTATGTGGATGTGTGACAGATGTTACATCTTGTTGAGTGCATTGAATTCCTTATAGCCAAATAAAAAAAGGCGAGATCACATAGACTTCAGAGTAAGTGTAGTTTCACCAGGAATGCAGCTCTTGCAAAAATCCAATACTGGCCTTGGGAAATGCCCCTTTTTATCCACATAAGAGATGAATGATGTTCATGGCTGAAAATGCTAAGGATTCTTAATTGTGCAGAGTCTCTCCTCAATCAAAATACATGCTCCACTTTTCAGTGAGTTACATGCTCTGCCTGCCCAGCCTGCCAGCCTAGCTGACAAGCTGCATGTGTCAGAAGGAGGCAGAAAGACTTCTCTTACCTCTCAGAGCATTTTCTTTCCTTTTGAGATGTTATAATAGTTGTTTTTTTATTTCATCTCAGATTCTTTCTAAGGGTTAATCTTGGGCAATTTTTTTCAACTGATCTAGGAGATTCCCTCGATTGTTTTTTTTTTCTTTGTTGGTTGGGACAGGTCTTTCCGGTAGAGTGGGGCCATAACAACATTTCCTGATAAACAGAAAGTATGGTTGGCGTGGGCAGGACAAATAAGGGAAGGCACTAGGTCTTCAGCACTTGAGACATGAGTCTCCTGAGAAAACACAAGCAGATAAGAAGCATTTGTCCCATATGTCACTGCTATGTGACACTGCTCTCCCTAGCTGGAAGTATGCCTGCTGGTCCAGGACCAGGAAGGACATCCTTATCCTTCCTCACCTGCATTCCCCTTCCTGCACCATGGGACTGTGTAAAGACTTTTGACCAGTGCTACCTTTCCCCACCCATTGCTCTTCCCTCCAGTGCATGCTGGAAAGAGATCATTTAGCTCCTTGTTCCTGCTCCTGTCTTTGGAGTGGGACAAGGATCCAAACCTGGAAGTGGCTTTTCTTACCTATGACCCCACAGGTCTGTGGCCAGCCTGAGCCTCACTGCTCAGACGAAGGAGATGCTGGCCTTGTGCTCACAGAGCCCAGGCTCTGCTGGTGGCTGTTAGCCAGTCCCACACCTGCTGATCAATGCTCATTCAGAGCCTGGGGTGGAGGGGGCTACCCACTGTTCACATGCGGGGAAAGGCCAATTGCCCAAAGCTGGCTGCCTGAAGTACCAAAACGTGCTGCCCTACTCAGTGCCCTGCTGCATGGGGAGCTCGGCAGCTGCAGGGAGCCTTGTGACACCAGCAGCTGAATCTCCAGGAGAGCAGGTAGTGAAAGGCAGCATCCCTCTGCAGCTTCTTGCTGTTTCATCCTCCCCATCCTTCATCACACTCTGAGCTATGCTTCACAGCACTTCTAATTACAAAGTGAAGCCATCACAAAAACCTTGGACAGAAATAGAGTGGAAGTCACAGCAGCAAGGTGTATGAGGGCAACCGACTTGGGAAAGGCAGAGGCACAGGGGCAAGCTCTTGGAAGCTGGAGTGCAAAACTGCAGCATGTCATTTTTCTCAAAGACTACGGATGTGCTGTCCCAGCCAAGTGTTCCTCCCCAGTGGACACTGGATATCTCACATGAAAGTCCAACAAATTATCTAGGAGGTTTCTGCATGGAAATAATTTCAATATAGCTGACATATTGCAAGCTCACGTCCTAGCTGATAAGGTCAGCATCTTCTTTGGCTCACATACTTGCCAAGCTATTTGTAAAGGTGGGCCCATACACTGAGGTTAAAAGGATGTATTAATTAGAGGACCGAATCTTAAAGCCTGGGGACAAAAGAGCATTGTCAAAATCACATGTCCCCTTTGGCGCAATCAGCCTCAGCAAATGACATCCAATTGGATTTAAAGGGATCCAGAAGTGTAGACAAATTCCTTGCATCTAACTCTCCTTTCTGTCTTAGCTCCTGGCTTGGGACTAAGGTCATTTCTGTAGGGCAGCAGCACTGGAAAAGGCCTATGGTCTTTGCCCTCTTGCTATAAGCATCTTTTGGATCAAAGGTTTTTTTTTCCTCTATGGAAAAGTAGGAAGAGGAAATGTTCCTTAATTTTGAAATTCTTACCTGTGAGAGAGTTTGGAAGGTTAGAGAAAAGGCATCAAAGATATTTCACATATGTACATCCCAAAGAAGTGAAAGTCCATCTATCTGCATCCCACTCCTCTCTCAATTTGTTCCATGCTGGAGAAAATGCTGCAGTGAGTTCAACAGTTGGGAATGCTTCCCTGGCTGTTGTGGAGCTGCTATGGATTACCTCCCCCGCGTAAGGGACGGTGTGCCTATGTTTGATCCTGTGAGTGCCCCATGGGGCTGTGACACTGGGCTGCAGCCTGCAGAGCACCTTGGGGTGGCATGGACAGCCTTTGGCTCTGAGTGGAGCTGACACAAGGAGTGGCCACAGGAGTGGCCTGTCCTCTGGCCCATCTTGCTGCAGGAGACATGATGGGGTGATGAAGGACTTGCAAAACTGCTCCAACTCACCTGGCATTAAGGTTATAATGTTAGACAGGATGAATTTTATTTTGTTGTGCCTGATCTGTTTGTTGAAAACACTCTCTTTATAAAAAAATACACTTTATGATATATTAAAATATTCTCCAATGAAGAAAAGAATTTGAGAGTTGAAGAAAACTATCAGAGCATGTGAAAGAAAATCATTTAATATTTATTTGGTGAAATGAACCAAAATGAGGAAGGGGGCAGGGCAGAATGAGAGGGAGAAGGGAAAGATTAAAAATAGACCAATTGCAAAGTGTTTCTAAACATTTTGTTTACTGATGCATGTACCTCTTGCCCACACAGGCTTGAAGAAGACAGTTTTGTAATTCAGGCACAGACGTACCCTGTGGGTTGGGAAGCAATGTGCTTTGGTGAATGGGAAGTAGGTGGGAAGGTGGGCACTCCTCCATGCTGAGTGCTTCTCTGCTTAGACTCTGCTGATTGAGCCTAAGACCCGGGGCGACTTCCTTCCACCAGTCACCCCTTCTGAATGCAAATGAAGGGCAGCAGCAGGCTGCTCAATTTGTAACCCTCTGCTTCCACCAGGAGTGAATCAGCTACAGTGGGATTCACCTCTGAGGATGGGCTGAACCTAGAGATGCCTGTCTGCCTTCACTTTTTGTAGAAAGAGGTTGGAAGCCAAATCTTGAAAAAGCTAAAATCAGGTGAGACAGTGACTCTTCCTCATAGTATCAGTAAGGAGTAACACCTGGAGAATAGTAAATGGGTATAAGCCTGCTGTAGTCAGAATAAGTCCCCTTGTTCCAGCAGCCGTGTGTGGAGGCAGAAGAAGGGGCAGACAGGCAGGCTTGCAGGGGCTCAGCAAAACCCCTTGGACAGAGGTGACAATGTACAAGTTTCCAGTGGGAATTAAAAACTCAAGTGTGGCAATATAGATATTCACAATGGGGTAGCAGTTCCACTGCTTCCCTGAGAGTAGTCTGAATGTCTTTACCAGAATGTCCAAAAGAGGAAGTTGGACTCCTCAGGGAAAATGTGCTTGGTATCCTCCACTGGAATCAGAGCTATGTGCTGGTAACTATGGAAAGCCTTTTGTGAATTGGTATCTTCACATTTACAGTTATCTATGAGAGACATAAGAAGGAATATTTAAGCATGGCGGTATTTGCCATGTACTCCACCATTAGGGAGTGGAGAAGCAGCAAAAGGCAGAGCACTTGGTCTTAGCACTGAATGCACAATTAGCATTTTTAGCTGGGAACACCAAGCAAGAATGAGAAAAGGTGCTTGCTCTGCATGTTAGCACCAGCAAGGGAAGAGAAATATGTCATCTAATGAGGACATCTCACTTCTACTTAACAGTCCAGCAGGAGTATGCTGGCAGTTAGGAAATAAAATATAATTTTAAATGCCCCAAATCAAACAAAATGAAGTCTGAGACAAGATGGAACTTGTTGAGACTCAGGACAACATTTCTCTGTGTAGGCCTCCTCCAGACTGTTTTGCTTTCTCCTGAAACATGAAGACAATCTGTTTGCTTTTTTTTTTAATGTGTGTTGAATGGCTTGGCCAATAGCTGTGAAACAATAATTTAAGTATTGGCAAAAGTAGCTTCTATTTACTCTGGTAAGTATATTTTCTTACACTATATTTTTCTGCTTTTGTATTTTGAGCAAGTAATCTCAATTACTTGACTGGGGGATCACAATTCTCACCTGCTCTAACTCTCAAGTCCCCTGCACCTGCCCCTGGTGTGGAGGTAGTCACCCTAGTGGGCTGTAGGATTAAACTACACTTGCATTTTCTTTTGCAGAATAAACCTGTCCTATTCTCTTTTGTCCCTGCTCCACCATACCACATTTGTGCTAATTGCATTATTTCAGTGGTCTCAGGAGTCCTTTAGAAAACAAGAAGTGCCGATGTTAGTGGGACAAAGGCATTTATGCTTTATTGGCCAGCATTTTCAACAGGCATAATGCTAAAGCTGAACAAATAGGCCAGCTCTAAATGCACACAAATCCACAATCGGCAGCTTAGAACTGCCAAACTTGGCTCTGCCTTAAGCAGGAGGCAAGGGGAGGTTTGCAGGGTCTCCACAGATGCAGGCCTGTTCCCCGGCATTCCACAGCAAGCCTGGATGTCTCAGAAGGGCCCTCATTGATGAACAATCATGACCTCTGCACACCACATGGATCAAAGGCTTTACACTGGAAATGGGGTGACCCTAGGCAGACTGCTTCTCTCCCCGTACCTCATGAACACTCCTTGTGTGATGAACTCTCCTGGAGGCTTTGAAACCAGCAGATGAAAACCATGGTGTGAGTGTTCACATCCAAAAGGTTATATGAGAACCACAGCTCCCTGGCACGAGGCTTCCTTTCAGCTGTGCCAAGAAAGCAATACCAAGAATCCACATTTTCCTTCAGCACTTCTCCTAAGAAATAATACTTAATTCCCGTGTAATGCTTCTCAGACTTCTAAGTGTTTTGCAAAAGCAATCAGTGTCAGATGAGGAAGAGGAAGCAAATGCCATCACCAGGGTCACTGAAGTCTCCTGTTTCATCTCTAACCACTAGATCCTAGTCCTTACACAGGTAGGAAGACTTCTGTAAGACTGTGTTTCTGTAAGACCTGTTTTCAGCTGCTCTGACCAGCCCTAGAGTGTGCCCAGCACACAGAACCAGGAGATGACAGGAACACTGCTCGTGCTGGGTGTAAGGGCATAGCAACTTTACAGGAACACACAAATGTTTAATCCTTTTTAGCGTCTTATAATCATCTATGTATTTATTCCCTAACTACCCTTCTTCAGAGAACATCATTCTCACCCTTCTATGGATGACAAATGGCAGCTTTCTTGCCTCCAGAAGGGCTGGTGATGCAGACACAGTCTGGAAAGGGGCTCGTGCTCACTCTCCCACAGCCCAGGCAAGCAGCCATCCTCACTCCAGCCCTTCCTGCCTAACAGTGTAAGCAAACCCATGCACAGCTGCCTGCAGAAAAGCTCTCAGGGTCTAGAGAACAGGCATCACTATTTGCCCCTTAAAGTAATAATAGAAAGCTAATCAGAGTGGCAAGTAAAGTGTACAAAAGGAAAGAAAAAATATGATAAAGGAGTGAAAATGGAGTTTTGTTTGACCATACAAATAGACAAAGAGGTAAAACTTGGATAGCAGCAGAGGAGTTTGAAAAAGCTTTTGGTGCATTCAGTCTATTGCCTCTCTACTCCTGGTGGAAAAGATCGCACATATCATCTTACAGTGTTGTTCTCTGTAAAGATCTGCTCCAGTGGAGCTCTCACACTGGCTTCATACTGTATTGTATTGGCTTCTTGTTAACACTTATCAGCTGAAACAACATTACAGCAACCCAGAGTCCAGAAGAGTGTATTTTAAAATACTACTAGAAGGCTGTGTGTATGTGTAGGGGGATATACACTTTTATTTTTTTCCCCTTAAAAAAAGAATGGATAATAGTACAAAACCCAGCAGATGCAAATAATTTGAGCCAGACCTGCTCGTTGCCCAGAGGTAGCTGTTGACATGCAAAGGCTACAAATTAGTGAGTTTGGACCTTTTCTAATTACAGCAGGTGGAGTCCTTTCATGATGTGCAAAGGACAAGACAAGAAAGACCTACTTCTGCATATTTTCCTTAAAATTTACATGTATGCCCTGTGAGAATGGGTATCTGATTGCCTGAGTACAAGAGAAGATGGCAACAATGGAACAGCCTTTGCCATTGTTTTGTCACATCCTAGTAACAAAAAGTAAAGCTGCATGGAAAAGCATGGAGAAATTCTACTGTGTTCAGTCCACAGAATCATGAGCTACCCACTGTCAATAGGAGGAATAGTCTTCCAGTTTTCTCTGATGCTGTAACCTAAGTTACAACTTACAGCTGTAACTGTACAAATATCCACTATTGGCAGTGCCTGAGCAGGCTGTCTGCTGCAGGCTTGTGGATTAAGGGTACAAAGACTTTCAGGTAAACACCAACCAGAGAAAATGGTCTGGATCTACTGCAGTTCGAGCAGTGATGCAGGAACATGTGAGTGTCATGCAGCACCTTCTGCATCGTGGTGTATGTGATACCATTAGAAAATGGTAACGCAGTCAGTAAAATGAACTCTCAGGTCTTGTGAAGGCAGTGAACTGAATGAAGAAGTTTAAAATGGAGCACAGAAAAAGCACATAATGATTTATTTGCATGTTTCTTCCAGGGAGTAAGAACCATAATGATTGCAGCCCTACCCGCAACCAAAACATAAACACGTATTCTTAAGATGGAGTAGTTGCAGTCTATCTGAGTTTTATTATTACTACCCAGTGAACAAAAGCAGTTGGTCAAAAGTTGCAAACATATTTCCTGTAAACCTGTTGTTTGTTCTTGACTTAAAACATATGGTTAGTCTCCTACACGTGCTTGCTTGGATAAGGGACAAGACGTCCTTTTGAAGAAAACATGAGACACACTAGAGATCCACAGAAGGGAAGGGATCTACAGGATATGATGGATTTACCCTAAGAGCGCCCTAAGGATCAGGATGCCTATAAGAGAGCATTCCCTGTCATCTCTCCTTCCAGACTTACAAACACCGAGCTAGCCCATCTTAGAATGAACAGTATGGCCAGCTGAGAAAAGCAGCCATATGAGAGCCTCTGTATACATCCCACATTACCAGTCATGGGGAAAACAAAGGGTGAGTGCAGAAAACTGCAAATTTGGTTCAGTTCAGAGTAAAAGGAGGTGTGCTACTGATCCTTCCCAGATTGCTTTCTCTTCCAAAATATCTCCCCATTACACCTAACATTTCCCAATTATAGATAATTCTCCCTTAAAGTACTAGAAGTGTTTTATTATGGGCTCTGGGAAATGACCCTAAAGGAAATACTTGACATTATTTCTTTAAATGAAATGAAAAGAATTTTCATTCCTGAAATGAAACATAGGTTCTTGATGGATTCTACTCTTCCATAAACAAATCTAAACTGATTTCATTGCTCTTGAATAAGATAACACAAACTCCATTTCTGGTTTAATCCTAATCAGAGTTAATAAACAAAACAAGAAGACAGAACTTGAACGGGTCTTTGGGTCACTGATCTGAGTCCTTTGCCACTGTTTTCAGTATCGTGTTTTCCCTTTCATTAACTCATCGGGCTCTGACAATTGCCATGTCTTAAACAGACTTGGTGGCTTTCCCCCCTCAAACAAAAGTCACTTCTTCAAGGCACTTCCAAGACAACGGCGATATAAAATCCAAGCATCCTCAGTTTCAGTCTCTCGCTCTGTTATAATACCAAAACCAAAACATGTCCCAAATAATGTTGAAGGTGGATCATGCTCATACACTATATAGGGAAAGAAAATTTTATTGTCTTTCTCCAATTCACTGGAATTCTCATGAGAGAACAATGACCAAGATAAAAGCTCAGCAAAGACAAATAAAGAAACAACTCCACCTCTTCCTGAAAAGATGTGAAAATAATGTTAACTGGAGAGAGCTTTGTTTTGCTTTTGCTTCCTCTAAAAGACAGAGAATGTTAATGAATTACACCATTAATTGGAACATAATTTTGTCTGTAAGGGATCAGGGGAAATTTAGATGTGGGACTAGCAGATAATAAGAAGCAACTGGGAGTTTTTGGAAGAGTTGAGAAATTGGCATATGAAAATAATAATTATCGATTTTACAGTATTTACTGACAAATAAATACTATGGAAGAAACCTCTTTATTTTTAACTGTGAACCTGGATAGAAAGGGAATTAGGATACCTGGTGTTAAAATCTCCTCAAATCCCTCAAAGCTTTAACTGAAGATCTAATTCTTTAGCTGGTACACTGGCGTTTGCTTAGCTGATACAAATCATATTTCCAGGAAACTTTGTACATTATACTCCCAGATGTCAGCCAGATGATACAAGGATATTTTGGCTTGGAAGCTTCTTTTCTCCTTTTCTGTTTTGCTTAAGAAGAAAAGAATTGCTTGTATGTTGTTTACAAAGATTTCAGCATGATGACTGCTATTTTAGCCACTAACACAAACAACCTTGACAATCAGAATGCATTTTTTTCAACCTTCTTCATCCAGACAAGTAAGCAGTCATCAATTACAATCCCATGCATGAAATACAAATTTAGCAGTACAGAAAGGAAAACTAAAGCAATTTGTACCTTTACTGTTCCAAGGGGATTAATTCTTCCCTGTTTACTATGAAATATTTCCTTTCTTGAAGTCAAAGTTACACCAGTGTCACCGACCTTAAGTTGAATCATAGTAAGAAGATGATATCCTGGCATTCCTGGCACCATCTCCTCATTACTGAGCTTTCTATTTACCATGTGTTTTAAAACAATGCTCAAGCATTTGTTTTCCTTAGGTTGCAGTCAAGTTTGATTTATTTGAGTTGATATCATCAAATGTAACACTAAAAAGTGCATTTTAGAAAGCCTGGTTTTTAATTGATGTCCATTGAACAAATTAACTTTACCAGCAAAATATGTAAAATGTTTTTTTACCCACTACATAATAGTTCTTAATAATAGCTGTCATGACACTAACAATCTGAAATGCAAAAGCATACACATGTCTATGGAAACATAGGTTTCTGTGAACAGCTTGGAAAACAGAAAGACATTTCTGACTGAACGATCCTATTTCACTTCCGGCTCTTATCCTTCTTTTGTCTAGGAAACAGCCAGAATATTAATACGGGTGTTCATTCTTCTACTGCACTGGCCTGTCATTTTCCCTATTTATAAAATTATTGCTCCCAGTAACATAGCATTTCCCACACCTGGATGTACACACACACACACACACACACACGCACATACAGACACACATATATGGGCACAGACACTTGCTGATCACAGTACATTCTAAGTTAGCTGAGTAGATAAAGGAAGAGAGCTCTGTGTCTTGCTGGCTCTTTCAGGAAACCACGTCCCATAAAATGTAATGGAAATGCTCTAAGTGGTGCACCTCAATCCCCGACACGCCTGAAGGTACTCTGTCTCCTCACTGCTGGAGTGCACATTTGAGTGTATGGGCACAGTTGCATCGAGCCTCTCAACACATCCCTGTGTCCAAGACAAAAACTTTATCACTTTGCTGCCCAACCCTTAATACACTTCTGCAACTCCTAACCAACTCCAACATGGTGAATGAAGCCACTCAGGATTTAAATGAAGGTTGCAGAGGGGCCTCTTTTAAAACTCTCCTCCTGGTGATGAATGAAATCATAGGTGACTAAACACCAATTCTACTGATCGGTGTTACCCCTTATTTGCCTTCTTTTTGGTCTGCTCCATCTACTGGTTTTGTCTTCTGCTCAAACTGCTTGTAACAGGGATCACCTCTGGGCTGGTGTGACACAGTCCAAATGCAGTGTGGCTCTGCAATGTCCCTAGGCTACCTGGGCACTAAGGGCCATGCTCAACCTTCTTTATTTTAGGGAGTAATGTAGATGCCTAATTTGGGAATGTGTCCAAACAGCTATCTCCATAGAGGTGAAAACAGCATTTTGGCAAGACAACTAAGCCTCAGTAATATCTGGAGAGGTTTTAAAGTTCTTCTCTCACTCCTTGGTCTAGAGAAGAAGTCTAGAGCAGATATGCCTCACAGAGCATCATAAACTAGTTGGAATACTCTGTGCTTATGTAACAAATATAAAAACCTCCATGTACCATATCACAATCCACAATAACCACCCTCCCTGTGCAGGGCTCTGTTCTACTAGCACAACAACGCTAATTTTGTGTGATGGGCTGGCATGAAATTATCGTCCTCATTTTCCTTGAACACAAGGCCAGAATTTAAATCCAGATCCTGATGGGCTTTCTCATACAGTATTTCAAATTGGTCTGTTTGTATGGGAAAGTCAAAATAACTGCATCAGTTCCTAGGATATTTGGCTGAACCTGATGTCTCTATTTTTGAGCATATGGTTTATTGAATTGTAATACTTTTCAAGATAATTCCAACTGCCCTATTCTGAAGGATTTGTATTCTCAAGTAGAACATGCACAAGTAAAAAGATTTTGATTGCAGCTTTAATATCAAAGTAATATGTTTCAATTGACTAAGCAGACCACTAGCAATTTAGATAAAGGGATGCAATATAACAATTAATGAGCTATACACAAATTCCTCATTGTTCATTAACCCTTCAGAAGCTGCCAATTTGCACATAGGCCATGTCTTCCCTTCATTTTGTCCACACTCCCAAAGATGGTAGAGTACTCAAAATATGTTGCTAAGAGGTTGTTTTAATGTATGGTAAGCAATATGCATACATATTATGAAATAATACATACAAAGCACTGGTAATGGTCCTAACAGTGGTAATGGAATTTACTGTAAATTAGGGTAAAATTTTAGATAATCTCTGTTACAAAATCAGCTATCTCAGACAGAGCTGGGTTTACCAGATCAGTCAGCCTGGGGCAAAACTCTAGTTGAAAGAGCAGCAGGATAGAAAAGCTTCCAGGGAATGGGTTGACCACACCCTTATTTTTGAATTCAGCCCCAGCAAAAAGCAAAACAACCCAAGGCCTACTCTGTTTGTTCATGCAATATTTTTCTTTAGCGGCATGGCAAACACTTCATGCTATTGTTGCACATGTTGCAGCAACTGGTTTGATCTGGAGGGGTCCAGATCCAGCAGTCACATGGTTTCATGAAAACCAGAACTTACATCACGTAGTTCTTTGACCTTGTGGGTTGTGTTAAAAAGGCTGGAATTATTAACCCTGAAAAACGTCATAAAAGTCCAAATTATTTCTTCTCTTTTGTTTTCTTGATTCTGCCAAGACTTCTTCATGAGGTCCTTGGGGTGGGAGCATTAGAGTCGGTTACCACAGCTGCTTCTCCCCTTTGGATGTTCACATTTCTCCCTATTCTTTTGGCTCTATTTGCATATTTGCTTGATTATTTGACAGAGTAGTTAAGGTTGGAAGTGATATATATATATAGATGTATATTAGCTGGAGTAAATAAGAGTATTCCTACTGATGACAGGGGAAATATAGCGCAGTAGGCTACAACTTAGAACTTTTCATTACTGAATTTGACATTCAGGTGACCTACATACAAATGACACAAAATTATCATTTCTGCTTAACAAATGGGAAGCAGCGATGTGAGGTGTATTAAAGAGGTTTTCCCAAGGACACACTGCAAGTCTTTAACTGAGCCAGAGCTCAAGTAAAGGCTCCTGGAGGCCATCCCAGCAGCCCATCCTCTTGGCAACTGAAAACACTAAAAGGTCATAAAAGTGTATGAGACAACTGAGTGAATCATGTCCGTAATTCATTCACTTGAGCTTTGTTTTCATTCATAAACTCATCAAAGATCAGAGCCCCTGAAGTGAGTTATAGTCCCATCTCCACTGAAGAGCTGTTTGTTAATCTCAGACAGACCTTTGTCTTTATGGCTATGCAGTAGGTGCAGTTAATATACTTTCATTTCCTTTTTTATTGTTAGCTCAGATATTAATGATGTCAGCGTATTCCCAGCTCTACCAATAGGCTGGGGTTAAACCATGACCTCAAGGAATACCTGTACAGACCAGTATCCCACCTGCATGGTAAATGGATTACCTTTTCCACAGTGCTTGTGCAAATGTACCTCCACACCCATGGCAGCTGGTAGTTAAGGGCCCTTCAAATTAAATGGATTTTGGGTCAGCTCCACTCTTCCTAGCCCTGAATCACCAACCTATTGGTATTGGACGAATCTTACTTGATATTCACATAAAGATATGAAACAGCCTCTTTTAGCTCTTCATCTGAGCCTAAGCAAGTTGGGAGCGGAGGAGTTTGCAGGGCAGGAGCTGGTTTTCTCTTCCTATGGAGCAGAGCAGGCAGAGAAGAGATGCTTTGTGACTGTGGCTTCTTCACAGTTCATGGACAAGGTAGCAATGCTTTTGCAAATGAAAGGTTCATTCCAGGCAAGTTTTTAAAATTTTTCCTTAGACAGAGAAGGAAAGGTCTGCATTCACAAAGGAAAAGACTCCCTTGCTCTAAGAAGCACTTAGTGACCAATCTCTGCTGTACTAAAGGTACAGAATATATCCTTAAAAACTTTCTCATAAAATATAAGATCCTTGACGTCTTGGTTTCGAAGCATTTCTAATTGCTATTTAAGGAAATAAATGCACTAGGATTGCATTGTCGCAAGAGACTGTGGTCATGTAGATTCCTGTGGCTTTCTGATATGTCTGCTTGGTAGCTTTTTCAGTTGTTTCATATAACATTTGTATGTATAGCACAGATTTAATTGTTACTGAGGGTCACCAGTACCATGAAATTATACATTTTTATTTCAAAATATTTGTATACAACCAAACAAATTCAGAGTGGACAGTAACAATATTCAAGCTACAAGCAAATAGAAAAGGAAACAGACAAAAAATAAGCCATAATTTTAGAGCTGGGGCTTTTGACTACGTTGGAAAAAAGATTTCAGAAGAAAATCCTACTCTGCATTTTCTCCCCTGGTACATCAAAGTTAAAAATCAAATCAATACCATCTTAGTATTAGACGGTGGTGACAGCATGCGGACATCAGTGTTGTAATTAAAAAGCCATTCAGCTCAGTTGGTAAAATGTAATTTTAGCTGTAGTCACTGGCTGTTTCCAAGCAATCTATTTACCCCAAAACGTCCTCAGGCATGGACTGAAGAGTGTGAAATGATCGAATTTTAGTTATCCTCATACATAACAAATTTCAATTATAATTCCTACTGTAAAAAATGTTATAATAATATTATGCTGAAGTCTCTATGTTAACTGACACCAGGGATAGAAGAGGAGGAAGAAACTTTCTCTGCTTTACTACTTCCATTAGTCTCATTTTACATGGGACTTCTTCCCTGAACCTGTAGAGGGGCTAATTCCAGCTGGGGACTGAGGCAACACCCTGTGCTTCTCCGGTCCATGGCCCACACCAAGAGACCATTGCAGAAAATTGCTGTGAGATTTCCCCCTGCTCTGACAAGGACAGTCAGAGGAATGTCCCTCATTGCTTAAAGACTGGCAGAGCTCTGGCTTCAGATGCTGCTCACAGGAAAAGCTTAGGGCCACTCATTAAAGTAGCAGCTAAATTAATGGTTAAGAAAACTAAGCAAAATGCACACAGCATTTAACTTTCTAAGCTAAAACTATCAACCAATTAAACCAAATAGCATGCCTGAATTAAATATTAAGCTTATTTACAGATAAGAAAACTGAGGCAGAAAATCAAAAGGCCAGTTTTGAGGATAGTGCTTCAAAACTGTTCTACAATCAGTATTTCTTCTGGACAAACTTATTTCTTTCTAAAATGCTGTGTGCCCATAAGCAACTTTGTAACAATTGTAAATCACTTGATATTCTACTGCACATTATGAAATCCACAGAGATGGACCTGTCCTCAGTGCCACAGGTGTGCTTGCATCCCCAACCCCAACCCCATCCATATCCATATCCCCATCTATAGCTGTCACTGTCTGCACATCTGCTTGCTTCTCTGACTGCTTGGCCAGTTTCCAGGGTCCCCTCCACTGTATCACCCTGCCATGGACTTACCCTGGAGGGAGCCAACTTGATGGTTAAAAGCAAGTGCTGCTTTGGAACCCCTGAACCGTCCTTCTTCTCTTCTCAGCAGTCCAGGGGCAATAGGATACTCTTCCCCACCAATCACAGCAAAAACTGTTGCACCAACACATGAAAGTGAGGGTGTGCAGGCTTTTGGAATGGTTTATAAACATCTTCCAGAGTCTGACAAGACTTCTAGACCTCAGGAGATCTGTGTCTGTGTTAGGCAGTTGCTGTAGTCAAGGGTTTCACAACTCACCTCTGTGTACCCACAGTGGGGCACGATGCAGGCCAGGAAACTGGTTTTGAAAGCCAGAGCTTACCAGTCTGATGAAACCAGAATCTGTCAGAGACTTGGAGATCCAGAAGGTCCCCAAATCACAGGCTGGACTGGTTGGCACAGGGAGTGTAAGTGCAGTAGTAAAAGCAATAATTTTGGGTAAACATGGAATAAAAGTTTCTTTTTTTTCCAGGAGGGGCAGAAATAAAAGTGGAAGCAGAGATACAATCTATTTGCTTAATTCTGTGCTAGACCTTACAGGAAAAATAGGAGATGTTCAGATAAGAAGACAAATCACACTGCAATATGCAGTGCAAATGCATATGCAACTTGTCATTTCCTACTCTCTGTTCTTGTCATAGTAGCTATTATTCTCTCACCTTTGCTCAGCGGCAGTAGCAAAAGCAGTGGTGGGCAGCTAGAAATACCATATGAGTTACAAGGCAGATGGTTTGAAGCACAGCCACTTCAATTGTAGCGTCAGATAAAAAGTTTAGAACCATTTTCCTGACTCTCAGTTTCAGCAGCACCCTCACACTCAAGGCAATGAGCTAAATGGCCCAAGTCTTACAGAACAGAAGTTTCCATCCCTTTGGGCTGTTGTAGGGTGCAGGTTATTGTACGCTGCATATTAAAAAGTGAAAACATAAATTAGAGAGAGTGCCCTAATCTGGCATGCAGATGACTCCAGCTCCTGCAGCAAAGAGAAGGCACCAGGCAAGCAGCAGCAAGAAAGCAAATTTTCTTAGTTTCTCACATCCTCTCTCTGCAGAACTCTTTTCTCCTTGGGGGGAAGTGCTGCGCTGTAGTATCCTTCAAAGGAAGGTCAGCTTGCAGAAACACACGTACAATCACTGGCCTGTCTCTGCTGCTTCTCTTTAGCTAGTCAAGCCAAGTCCCTAACAACCCTATTACACCTGGCATTTTTCCCCATCCTTGAAAATTGCCATTGCTGCTCTGTTTCCTTTCCATATATGTTTCCTTCTTAAGACAGCTCAGAAGGTCTACCAAAATGGGGGATCTTTTGCGATGTCTGTCACAGTTTGCCATGGCCAAGCTTAGTGAAACCTGAGAATAAACATTCCCAAATGTATGAAAAAAAAAATCATAATTTTATAACTGTTTGCATGGCCAGGTTAAAATTTGGGGGCAAACTGCTTGGATTTTAGTGCAGCTGCTGACACAGAGAAGTGCTCAGGGATTGGGGCCCTCACTATCTCTGATTTGCATTAGAGGGAAAATGAACCCAGAGAAGAGAGGACGTGTTCAGACAACACTCGCACACATCCCAAGGGAAGGGCGAAATGATGGAGGAATACAATGATGTTTTCTGAAGCATGGTAAATGGGAGAGAAAAGGACAGAGAAGGGTTAGAGAGAGCTCATAAGGATGACTGAGAGGCAAACAGACCACCCTGGTGGCTTTTAGGGAGGGCAAAAAGCTTCCCTCAGCCTTTGGTGTAGCACAGTGTCCAGCCTGTCAAAATGCCTTATTTTGGGGTACACATCTCACTCTATTCCTGCAAGGCAGCAAGGACAAGAGAGTCTTGGAATACTCCAAACGTCCCCTTTTGCTGTCGTCTGAGAAGAGAATATCCATTAGCTTCCCATCAGCATTGTTTCATGTGGTCTTGAAGGCAGAAACTTATCTGTGCAACATTTATTTTTAGGTTTTAAAAAGATTCTAGCTTATTGTATTGACATACAGTGATCACTATTTCTCCCAGTTGTCAATAGTTAAAACAACATTAATTGACATTGGATTTATTTTCATGGTATGTTTCTGGAGCAATTCATTAAAATGTCCAGGCTTACTGCCATAAAAACCAAATATGGATTAAAGTAGATCTCATATACAGTCTTGTAGGATCCCTGTGATGCACTGGAAGGGCTTCTCACCACAAAGTGACCAGTACCTTGCTCATTAACCACCTGTGCCTATTTATTCAAAGTTAAGAGCAAAATATGTTCCTCACCCTTTTCTAGATGCCTTCTTCATTGCTGTGTACAGCATTCAGCTGAACAAGCTGTTAAGTGGGAAAAGGAGTAGGAGGTGACCAGCTTTCCCTTCATCCTTTCAACTAGTGAGCAAAACAGCACACAGTAACTATCAGGGGGAGCACATATTTTTTAGTAGCCTGCAGGCTAAACATCCCTCCTCCATCTACCTGTCTATCTTCCCAATGCATGTTGCACTCTCACTCCCAAAGTGCTCAGAATATGCAGAAAGAGCTCCCAGGAAAGCCTGAGGAGCAGAACTCAACCTGGCTCTTCCAGGATAGTTAGATGAATAGCAGTACTTCCTTTTTCTGCTCATAAATATGAGCAAAAAGGTAATTTTATCACTGCAATAGATGACACAGTATTTCTCAAGACTGAAGGATCCTAAGCTGTCAAATACCTAAACTACAGATTACTGATAATCAGGAGAGTATAGCAGGGCTTTTGTACTATTTTTATACTGCTCCCTAGATATCCCCCTCTGGCCACTGTTGGGCAGAGGCTACTCAGTAAGGTGGCTTTTTGGTCGGACTTGATGCTAGGAAGTTCCCTAAGATCTCAAGTGATTTCTAGACTTCTGAAACACCTTAGTATTGGTGAGCCTTCTATGACAAGCCTTGCAGCATAATGAGGATATGGTCTAATGTGCTCACAGAGTCCAAAGTCTGGTGCCTAGGACACAGAGTATCTGTATTAATAACCTCTGTACACTTTGGACGCATCTATATGGGTGAATCAAACACATCCAGGACTGTTTTCTGGCCAACTGGCCTGGAATAGCTTGAATCCATATATACACAGACTGCCTAATGGGAATGGTCTCTGGACTGACCTAACTTCTGTAGCATGTCCAGGAATTGGGAGAGCACCAGTAGGACTGGTCAAAACTGTGCCAAGGACCCTTCTAGCAATTTAATGGTTCAGACAATCAAGTTTCAGTGCCAAAGGATTTTCATTCAAGCTGTTTAATTTACTTGGGTAGCGTTAGCCTTAGGGAACCCAAAAGTCTAAGCTCATTGATAGCCTTCTATATATCATCTACTGTTATTAGCAAGAGTAAAAGCACTTTCTTGATTGATGTACATCTCTTCCTTACACCAGCTTTGAAACGGTCTGCTCTGAAGGAGCAATCATTATTGGCAAGTTTCCAGGTAGTCCCATCTACTGCCAGTCAGCCTAGGTCTGAAGCTCTATTGTCCCACAGTCCCTGCCAGTTGGACAGGTCTAAAAGAACCAAATGAAATTGTTCATAGAAAGAAATAGGTCAGCAGCCTTCACAGCTCTTCCTCCTTAATAGTTTGGTTCAGAGCAGGGGTGTCCATATGTTTGCAGCTTGTTGCTGGCACCCTGGCAATCTTTCCTTCAGGGTGTCTGATCCTGCCCTGGAAGTGGTGCTGGCTGCAGGGAGCAGAGGGATGTTGGGATGAACTAGGACACCTATGGAAGCTGTATTTTTTGACACTAGAATTCTTTTGTCTTTTAGAGAAAAGAAAATCTCACCAAAAAAAGCATAATGAAACACCCTATGAAATGGGAATTTTTACCATGGAGCTAGCAAGAACACAGCTCTGCACTGAGTTTCTATCTCTGTTCTTTAACAGCTGACTGTGTGCTGTTTTACCATTCTTTTAGCAGATAGCAAAGGCACTTAATCTGAAACAGCAGGACTTCTCTCAGAAACAAACACAAATATTTCCTGCAGAACACAATATGATGTAAACCCAGTGGCCGGAGTAGTTTCTGGTGACGTGTTCCCAGGCCCTCTCAGTAGTATTTGCGGACAGGCAGCTCCTGATTCCCAGACCATGGCGAGTGGTGGGAAGCCTCTGTGGCAGAGTCACCATGTGTGGAGCACTCTGCTCCAGGAACTCCACTGTGGATCCCATCTGAAGCATGCCATCAGGCTCAACCCTGCATTTCAGACTGGTACAGGTCTCACAGAAGTAAGGTGGAAATCTTTTCAGTTGACTTTGGGGCAGTAGTGTCAGGCAGGCTCTCATCCCCAGCAATGCACGAACAGAAAATCTCCAAGTCATGGTGGGAACTCAGGAAATCACCGGATCCCCATTTTTTCTTTATAATTGAGACAGATTAGAGACAGTGTGCCCTGTTCTTGGCAATCTCACATTTCCATCTTTTTCCAAGCTTTGGCTAAGCAGAGACAGCATCCAGCTCAGGAGCAGCAGCTGGACTCGCACTCTGATGTAGGATAGTTGCATAATGTCATGTGTTCTCTTCTGTTCTCCTCCCTCACCTCACCAGGGATCTCTTGTGATAAAAACAGTAAAAGGCTCTTGATTTATTTTGCTGACTAGAACATTTCATTATATTGATTCAGCTCATGAAAGCCCCACAAGGAAATGGAAAATAGCCCATTATTTTTAATTTCCAATTGGAAAAGTTACAACACACATCTATTTATGATGTGCATTTTTTTTTTAATCTAAATCATCAAATTCAGCACTTATTTTTAGAACAGTCTATTTCCATCGTTAAGGAAAGACTAAGGTTTGAACTTGTGTTTCTCTAGATCACAAGCTGCTGAGGTTCAAAAAGATTATTCATTTATATTTTGCACAGAGTTGGTGAGGAGGTGAAACTGCCAGATATCCTGAACTTCTCTATTTTGGGAAAAATGGTGGGCTAGGATGATCTTATAAAATATATTCATGGCTTAAATTGAACAATTTAACACTCTGAAGCTTAAGTAAAAAATTAATAGAAGGCAAATCTTTGAAGTAGTGGCATGTGTGTAAGCCTCTTGTCCCCTGCAGCCAAAAAAAAAAGTCATCAAGGCTTCAGACAAGCAGCATTAAGCATTTGAATTCTCAAAAAAATATTCGTGATGTAGAGCAATTACTTGTTTCTGATATTAGAGAAAAGTTGCTAAAATGTGTTTATTTTGCCTCTCTCTGTATACTATCCTTTGGAGTATATGCTTTACATCACTTCTGCATCATAGTAGATTCATCTTTTGTGGTGTAATCATATACCCCCATGCACATTCACACGTGTACATATATGTTTATACACACACACACACACACAAAGAACAAATAAACTAGACGGCCAGAAATTCTTGGCATGCTCTCTGTTATTTCTGTGTTGCTCTTGCTTGAAGCATATTTAACATTTTACTTGACTTGAAAACTTAGTAAGGTAGATGGATTAAGGAAAAAAAAGCCAAAGGTTGAAAGGATGAATAGCTTAGAGAATAAAGCATCAGGCACTTACAGTACTGCTGGCACTGAATGCAAGGAATCAGTCCTGCAGACCTCAAAAGGGTGAGGAATGAAACTCAAACACACCCGGTTTGGTCAGCCCCGAAAACCTAACTGAACAAAGACATCCCAAACCTGCAGCTTGGGTTAAAGAGCTAAGACACTAATCCAGTACAAAGGGTTTTATTCAGACTGTTTACCCTTTTGTATGTATGTATATACAATCAAAACTAATTTTTTTTCAGACCCTGATGTGAACCAGTGCTCTATACAAATCTGTGGGGAAAAAGTCCAGCAAGTTATTTCACTGACAAAAGTGGCCTTTATGTTGCTTCAAAAGTGGCCTTTACTCTTTGCAAAGTTCCTTTAGAATAAGGTCTGTGAGGAATGTTGTGGAAAACAGAGCTACTTTACAGTATTTTCTCCGCATTGACTCTTTAAACATACTAAATCTGTGCTTTGTTAACTCAGCATTCAAATGTAGAGAAATCCAAAGAGCAGGTCAACTTTCTGTCCCTAACGACAGCTTTCCCTCTCAACCGGCCAATGGCCTGGTCACACAACCTAACCTCCTGCCCTGGAAGATTTATCATCAGCTTTGCATATGTCCTTGTCACTTTGAACTAAATGGGGCTGCTCAACATGCCCTAAAATCTAGTGCCTGTGTATGCCTTTGCTCGACTGAACCCCGAAGAGTTTCTAGTGCCGAAAACTAATTGCAGGTGTTTTGCTCGTGAGAGTGTATCTGAAATTTAGTGTAGGTGTGTCTTGCTGTCTTGATTAAACTGCAGGCTCTTCAGGGAATGAGCCACCTTTTATTCTCTGTAGTTTTTAGAGCACCAGGACTCTAACTTCAGATGGGACCTTTAGGTGCTACCACGATAAGGATAAATAAAAGACAATATAAAATGGTGCCACCAAAGAAAATGAAAGATGTGAAAGATAATAAATAAAGCTAATTTAATCCGTCTGAAAACAACTGATTAAACCAGCAATCAGATCAGAAATAAGGTAAAAAATGGAAATCTTTCCATAAACATTTTCTACCTTTCTCAGAGGAGCAGTGCAAAGATGATGTATCACTCATCCCTACACAAACCTTGCTTTGATTTATTACTTCTTAAATAAAAAAAAGACAACCTCTGTGATTTTTGTTGCAAAGTGTTTTTGCAACATTTCTCAAGAGAAATCCATGTCTGTACTAACAGACCTTACATATATCGCCTTAACTGGTAAAAATACAAGCTTCCAAGACTTTCTAGAAGCTAGATAAGGAACAAATAGCCTGGATCCAAACCTTCTGCTTCTTGTCTGTGGATATTAAGTATATTGCTGTGAATATAGAGCTGAAAGACTATTCAGATGCAAGAAGGCAATACTCAATTTCTCCTCCCAAAGACAGTTTCTTTGTCAGAATTAGAGGAATTCTAAAGGGCTTTTCACTTGCAGAAAAAGCCGCCTGCCAGCAATGATCATGGTTAAACAAAAAGCATGTCCAATAGAGCAAGCCACTCATGTGACTATCATTTGCAACCCAGGTACTGGGAGCAAACGCTGGCTGCATACTTTGATCTAAATATACCCCGATTAAGGTCTGACTGATTATCTGTGCTCACAGAGTGGAGGTAGGCAAATTTAACAAGTGGCAATGAGGAAACTTGGGTTTATGGAGTAATTTAACAAAGGCAACATAATGGCAATAACATAGGAGCAGCAGACCACCTGCTCCTCGGCTGGGTTCGCTTTCTCATGGACCTGCCACACTGTAGAGCTCCTCACACAAATAAAACAAGAAATAAGTAATTCTCCTGGAGAGCAATTGTTAAACCTCCAGTCCTGAAATACACCGTGATGGAAACTGATATTAGGTGACATTTTTTAAACCTGTCTGAAGAAATCAAAAGTCTCATTGGTTACAGCAGAGGTTTTAACCAAAAGAAGCGTGAAAACAACCAACATTTCTCACTTTGAGAATTATATATGGATTTTGCTGAAAAAACTGTAAGTGCAGGAGAATATCTTCATGAAAACAGCCCACAGTAAATAATGGAAAACATTAGCTTTTCTCTAAGCTTCTTTATATCACAATTTAACATATTTGTCAGAGATTCAGACCTCTGTTATTTGGCTAAGTTATAATTCTAATTTTTTTTTAATCTTGCGTTAGCTGTTTTGGCATTATTTGTTTAATTTCTACTGAGCAACACAGAGTGAAATTTAGAAGTATGAAGTACAATAACACATCCTAGAAAAACCAGTCAGGTTGTGCCATGAGACTTATACCAATGGATCTAGAAGAGAAAACTGCAATAAGAATTACCTTTTTTGTTTTGGTGGATGAGAGGAAAGAGGCTAAAACACAAAGGAATTGTGGTATAACTAGACAGTAGGCTCTGAAAACACTATTAGCAGGAGGTTATTTTACATTTGTGAAGGAAAAAATGGAGAAAAAAATCAGTCACCAACAGTTGCTTCAAAGACTCAAAGACTGTTGAGATGAGATATTTTCCCAGAACATTCGGCCTGGATCCTAAGGGACTAATTTTATTTTCAGGTGACCTACGGACGTGAGTCAGCACCTTGGGTAAGCATTTGAAAACAGATGCCCATGCACCATTTGTCAATTAATATGCACATCCGAACATGCATACTCACTGTGGGACTGCAGACACTAGAGACCTTTGCTTCATTGTCATAATGTGTTTTTTCCCATGAGTAAATTTACTGCTAATTCTTTCAGCTCTCACAACCGAGCATTGTTAAAAATAGAAAAGAAAAAGAAAAGGAAAAAAAATATTACTCAGACACAGTTGGTGAGAAATCTTCAAGTTTTGATTAAAAAATATTGACACAGATGTTGGGAGAGTCTGCAGACTGGACTTCCTGGGCAGAGTAAGCAGAGTAAGGATTTAACTCACCTCACTTCAGAAATCTTAAGCATAGATATTCTAACCACTCTGTTCTTTCTTCTCTGAGGGTAGAGGAAAAAAAAAAAATCTTTTCAGAGAACCATTTGCCTTAAGTTTCTTAGCTAAGCTGCTCAAATTGCCTCTAGAGGGATCTATTTTCCACCATTACAGTGAAAGTCTAAATTGAGGAGCTTCAGTTGAGATGACTAACTCCTAGGCATCGGCTTTAGGGTAGATCTCCTCTTCCAAATACCCATGGAGCTTTCTTGCATGTCAGGCAGGCTCTAGTTGGTGCATTCTGGGCTACTGAATGCATCAGAGAAACCTGGACATGAAGGTAAAGCAGATGGCTCCCAAACTTACCAATAAATTGTGAGAAAAAATAAAAGGGATCTGTTTGGAATGGACCTGGCTGTGAAAGGCTCAGATCTGGATCTAGATCTGGACTTTGGGGATACAACAGCCACTGGAAAAGAGTGAGGCCAAAATTTGGATCAGGGTTGGCACTGCTCTGTCTGTGCTCACAAAAAGTCTCGGGTCAGTGCTTGGCACTTAGTGCCACATGCAGCAAAATGCCTACACGCTGTGGGACCAGCTCAGGGTCACGTGTCAGCATAAACTCACAATTCCTTCTATTTATCAGCTACTGTCACAAGTGGAACATTACTTTAGGGCAGTAGAGATTTGGGGTGTGTGTCTGTTAATCTTACTTTACTGTGAAAATGTTCATGATAGTCCTTTTACTATCAAGATGTAACGCTGTTGATTAAATTACAAATTACACACTACATCAATTCTTATTAGAGATGCTCAGGTCTCTGAGTATGTACACTCATGTGGCTGATACCCTTCTTGCCCATTTCTCATACCATTCAACCCAGTAATTATCAGCAAAGATTTCAGAGCAGACTTGAAGTAGTCACGCATCTCACTGTCAATCAAGGGTTTTATTTTTTTTGGCAATGTTTATGTGATATCAGGGGTCAGAGGTTTTTAACCCTACTTCCCCTGGTGAACTATTACAATCCTCTGTTGGATTCTGCTGGGAAAGGAACATATCCTATTATGCTGCTATCAATTCTTCATCTTGTAGCATCACCTCACAATTCACAGATATGATATCATTAAGGCTGAAATTCTACCATATGTTGAACCCTTTGTTTATTTCACTAAGACCTGAAAGATCTTGGGACTAGTCTTCAGATATGATGAGACCTGTCAAAAATGAATTCACCAGTTTTTGTGTACTATCAATATTTTATTCTTTAATGATAGTTTAAGGATGTACTAGCTTGTTCATAACTAGTCTGAAAAAGGAGATTATCTTTTGCAAACAGTTGACTTTTATCCTTTTCACCCAAACACAAATAAATGTGGCTGAAAACTGAAAATGTTTCATTTTTAATGGAATAGTTAAATTCTTTTATTATGATAGAGAAGAACTTTCTGTGGGGGAAAACAAAAAGTTATGAAATTATCAAGTGGTTCAGTGAAAAAAATCCACTTTGGTAGAAAGCTCTTGCCCAGGGTGTTTCTTTACAACCATTACAGCTCTACACATGTACTCTATGAAAAGTTTATAAGTCCTGGATAACCTCTATAAGTAGATAAACTGAGAAATTGAGAAATATAACATGGTAGTTACTGAGAGTGGCACCTCAGCTATTCTGGTTTTATGTCTGATTTAAAAAGAGAAAAAAAAAGATACTTTAGTAGTAATAATAATAATAATAGTAATAATAATAATAATAAACCTCCCTTCTTTTTTTTCCACCAAGTTACAATATGATGAGAACACAACATTCCCTTCAGTATAATTCTCCAGCATAAACTTGGCAAAAATTTTCAAGCAGTGCTGTGACAGCAGAACTGACAAAATGAAACAGATACAATTGTTGACAAAATTAATATGACTCTTCATAGAACAATAAATAGAAGCCACCAAAGCATTTTGACCAATAAAAGAGTGGTTCCTTTGTATAAATTTACTTACATACATACAAGACAGGGTGGGTTTTTAGTATGATGATGCGGAGACACAAGGGCACTGACATAGTCCTAGAGTCGCCTTTTAATAAGTGAAGTGTTAGGGGGCTGGGCAACCCATGGGGGTGATACGGAGCCGCTTGCTTCCAGGTCACTGCTTTGAATCCAGCCTTGGCTGATGCCAGCTGAGAGCTGTAACTCTTTGATGCCTGCTTGGCGGCCTTACAAACTTCTCCTTTTTTGGGTTCAGCATGAGTGGGTGCTTGCCACATTAGCAAGCCCTGTCAGGGTGGCAGGAGCGGTATGGGGACTGTGAGGCTGGGCCTGGTGGTCTGTGCACAGTGGGAGTGTATGGGTAGAGCATGCTGCTCCTGTGCCCGTAACCCAGTGCATCGACTGCCATGCTGGTGTTGGCAAAGAAGCTCCCTGCAGAACACCAGTCTTGAGGACACAGAGTGCTTTATTCTGCATGGTTGTTCTACAATATCATTCCTGAAAATTTTTCAGTAAGTGAGCTAATCCTAAAAAATTTTTGGCTTAGAGTAGGTCATTCTTATGCCATTTTATGTCTGTTCTGCCACTTCCCATACTGTGCACCACCTGGGAGCCCGAAAGCAAACTCATAAAACAGCATAACATTTTCTAGCTATTTATTTATTTGCTACACTTACTTTCTAATGGAGTGTGTGCAACATCATATTTAAAACATGACCTTAGAAACTTAAAAACACATCCATTTCTCCCAAAGAATATACAGCTGCCAGAGAAAAGGGGACATTCAGTAAACTGCATGTCACTATCAGCTATTGATAGCCAGTGATTTGTTCTGAATCCAAAGGCTAAACCAACCCTCATGCTGCTGTATGTCAGATGCAATTGGTCCAAAGTCAAAGTTTTACAGCTCAGACAGGGCGCACTTTATCCTTCAGGCTGCTACTTAAGATAGCCATGACCCTGAGGAGAACCAGTCAACAAAACAGACAGACAAGAGGATGTGATTTGTATGCATCCCTGAGCCTGCTCAAATCACCTCTGACCTTCAGGTCAGGCTGCAAATGACAGCAGAGTGCATGCACCTGATCAGACAGCACATTCTCATTAGAAAGCCTGGGAAAAGGGGGCAGCTACACTGTGTTTACTCACAGACCAAATGCAATCTACCCAGGAAATGAGAAGAAAAAAGATCAATTTGGCTCAACAGAAGGATGTGAGCAACATGTAAGCATGTTATGAAATTCCATATCAAACTGCTTATTCTTATATACCCAGATGGGAGCTCTCTGCCTGGGTGAGTCACCAAGAAGACAGGTTAGCAATGAAAAATGTGTATTTATTTGCTGCAGAATACCATGCCAGAAGTCTTTACTGGGATGCATAACTTCTAATAGACTGAGATCCACAATCAAAGGCATTTATAGGCTTGATTTGCTGCTGGTACTAGTTGATAGTCAGTGCAGTTTACTGATTTGATAGTTGTATCGTTGCTGCTAATTTACACCAGCATATGTGAATTTACCCAGTAGAGAGGGCTGGATTAATCCAGCAGAAAGGCAGTGTTCATATGGAAATCCAGGCTTTCCTAAATTCAGTTGTTTGGATACGGCAGCCTGTCAAGTTATTAGAGAGACCAAACCCATGTTTTTTCTGCCAGGCTTCTGGAGGTAATCTGGGCTAAGGTTTTGGTTTAGGACAATTTCCAGCACATTTGGAGCAAGTCTGTGATTTGAAGGGTGAGTGTGTTTGGTGACTGTGTTACTTTGTGCAGAGACTAAGGACCACTCTTCATTGGTTCTCCAAGTTGGCATTACATTTCTTATAAATTTCATCTGGCATTAGACTGAAGGCTGCAGTGCTGCCACGATCCATCTATGCTAAACAGGCCAGCCGATGGCAGCGAGGGACCTGTGGCACGGGTACACGGCATCACTCGTGCAGACACTAAGGAAATGTGACTTGTGCCTCCACTTGTCAGGGGCTGCAAGGACTGCTCTGGCCTCGGCATCAGGTCAGACATGGAGCTGTATGGGGGAAGTGCTGCCCACCTATTGCCTCGGTCTGAATGGAGAGCAGCTTAGCATGCAACTCATCTGACTCAGCCATTTCTGCTTCCAGCCCTTGCTGTGCCACCTCCCTGCTTGGTCGCGCTTCTCTGCCCAGAGAATGAGACATGGCACTGGCTGTGCCAGGCAAGAATTCTGGGGCAGTCTGATTGCAAACTGACCACAGCATGGAGGCTAAATCCCTCCTGTGCAATCCTGGACAACAGCAAATTTAGAGTCCTTCTGGAGCCAATCTATCTCTAGGACACAGTAGAAGCATACTACTGATAGGCTTCCTGAGTGTCTGACATGTAAAGTTGCTGGCAAAGAGGTCAGCACCATGACCTATAACGACTCTCTTCTGAGAATAACACTGAATGGTTTTATCCAGTAATGAATGATGCTCCTTGCTAGACATGAGATTTTGCCATAAAGATGAGATGGGAAACAAGGCTGAAACAGAATTTAAGGCTGGTGCTTTGCTTGGGTTGAGGAGGGACTCAGTGCGTGAAGGTTAGTTGTTTTGCATTTTCCACACAGATCCACACATTTATGACAGATTTTAACTGTGACATTCAGATTCATGCTTTCCTCTGGTGATATCCATGTCAGCAGAAAGTAAAGGAATCCTACACAGTGGGGTTATTTTAGTATCATTCCTGTGAATTAAATAAGAGCCTTTTTTAAAGCTCTTGGTATAGATAATATCAGGTGACAGACATATTCTGGAGAAGAGCCATCCTTACTTTTACATAGGTGTCAAACTACCCATGTTATGACATTAATGTTGTTTTCAGGCTTACTAGACAATCACTGAGGTCCATGAGTATATTGCCTCTTGATTGCAAGGCATTTCAGCATCCTGAGCTGGAGAAGACAGAGAATGCCTCTGACGCAGCTACCCCGTGCAGATGAAGACAGAAAAAAAGTATCCCTGTGAGTACCATGAAAAGTCACAGAAGTCTGGATTCCTAGTAAAATCCTTTCCAGTGTGCTGGCCACAGTTCTAGGGAGAAGAATAAAAATAGACTTTGTTGCTGGAATAAAATAAGAACAGAGGAACAAGAGAACAGCTGTACTGAACAAGACCAAAGGTCCTTCTGCTCCTGTCCCTGACAGTGTCTAGTAATAACTGCTTAGGGAAAGGCTATGAGGAGAACAGCATGGAGTGACCCTTCCCATGGCAGAGTCTCTCTGCTTTCAGCTATCTATAATTTAGGAATTTCCTGACACAGATGTGGTTATCCAGTGGACTTTTATTTTCTGGCTTTGTGTAGTTGCTGTCTGAGCCCATTGCCTTCCACATCCTCTTCTAGGGAGGAGTTACACGGTACAAGGAGCCCAAGCATGCTGTATGTGAAGGGGTACTTTTGTTTGTCTTAAAATTGCACCTAGTAATTTCATTTGGTGTCTCTCAATTCCCAGACCAAGAGAAATTGCAAGATTCTGATTGGGCTAGGACATGAAAACTCATGAAGCCAGAAAATCTCCCTGTTGTTTATCTTTGTCGTGGTTTCTCCTGCTTTACAAGCCACACAGTTGTTGGTGAGCTGCATCGTGCTAATAGCAGCATATGGAAAGTACAAAAAATGACAGCAGAGTCTGGAAGGAAAAGCATTTTATTATTGTACCTGCACCTGTGTGTGCCCAAGACACAGGACAAGAGGTTTTGAATGCTTACTGCAATGTGTCACTCACAAACTGCACAGCCACTTGCAAAGGGAATGAAAAGCAAGGCATTTTACAAGGTTCTTTTTCCCAAAAGAGGAATGTGGCCAAATACTTTCGTTTCATCTGTGCTAATAATTTCATTGCAGTTTGTTTCTCTGCTTTGTCACCCATAAAATTTAGCTAATTATATCCCAACTATGAGCCCTGAACAATAGTAACATGTATAATGGAGAGGACATAGATTATGGAGAGTTAGGCAAAGCAGAGGGATTGCTGTTTTCTTCAAGTTTCAGCAATGACTACAAGTAGAGTGGTTTATGTTTTTGTGAACCACTGAGCTTTCCAAGTTTTCCAGACAAACTGATCAATTCATATGTAAATAAAATATATCGTATCCTATAAGAAAAGAGCAGTTGATAAAGAGGATCTAGTGCTGTGGGTCTTTATGACCAAGAGAGGGAAGAATTTCTTTGTGTCACTACAAAATGTTACTCTGCCCCTGAAAGGAAGGAGACAGAAGGCTAGCTCTATGCAAAAGCCTGACTGCATGTGACTGACCCAGCAGGAGAAGGGCTGGCTCTCTTTCTCGGGCTCCTTCTGTTGCAAGACACAGATCCTAAGTACGTGCCGGATGACTCTGCCTGATTTCTTGGGGGTATTCAGGCCCAGTGATACATTTTAGAACAAGAAGGGGAATGAGCAGATCAAAAATGTAAAGCACAAGCTGTTTCTCTTGAACTTTGTTGCTCTGCTGAAAGCAGAGCATAGCAAGTACATGTGCATTTCACTTCTTTTACGATACACACCAGTAGTGACTCCTGCTCTTGTTACAATAAAAGATTTCATCCTTTTCGTTTTCCTTTTAAACAGCAGTTCTTATTTAAAATTATCTTGTCCCTTCTGAAATGTGCTTTTTCAGGGTGAATGAGCCTAGAACAGCTTGAGAAAAAATACAGTCCTTCCAAGTTGGACTGCATCTCATCAAAGTGTTTTTCCCCTTAGGATTTTATGGAATGTTACCTCACTTTATGACAGTTCACATCACAGTGTAAATGCTGAACATTTCTGTAAGTGAGGCAATGCACTGTGAAATGTCAGGCAAACGATAAAATCAATAATCTGCAAGTTACCAAAGAGAAATGAAATTCATGGATGTCAGTAGTTTTTGGGTCAAAGGCAGATGCTCCAGAATGGAGCAGTTTGGAATGGCCAAACACTTTTGGGCTGTTTTTGTTTAAGTTTCACTCTCAAAAAGCACTGAAAAATGACTCTGAGGAACTAGGACCATTTTTACATACACTTCTTCCATCTTTTATTCTTTTAGCTGAGAAGGTGAGATTGAAAAATTACTTGTTTTCTTTTGTATCATCTTTTTATGCCCTGGATGTATGTTCTGTAACAAGGTTAACTTGTATTCTTAACAAGCACAAAAAGAAACCTTTGAACAGTACCTATGTGAGATCAATGGTACATTTCTTTTCCACTCAGATCTGACTGCAAAATCAAAAATTGAGGATTGGGATTTTGTGGGAACTAAAAACATGTTAAAAAAAGATTTTAGCCAAAAAAGAAAAACGTTCATAGAAGTGTTCCATCCAAACCTGAAAATGGAAAATGTCAGAGTAAGCATCTTTCAGTATTTTTTTTCATAAGTTAAATATTTGAAACCAAAACTGATTTTTAACATATCAGCATTGAAAGACTCTTAGCATAGTTTTTCAGTTCTGGCTTTCAGTTTTTAATTGAAAAAGCAACATTTTAATGAAAATCTCTGCACAATTTCTCCTGAACAATTATAGCTACTTTTCAGACAGCTCTATTTAATTTCTTGGATGTCCATGTTGAGGAAAGAAATCCTACTGGAACTTCCCATATTCACTTTAAACCTTAAAATATATGAGGGGAAATGCACTTAACACTGGGATTAAAGCAGTGTTCTGGGTCACAGAACAAGTAAAATAAAACCGAGTGTTGGTATGTTTACTGAGCTGTGCTTATTTATGTCCAGGCTTTTGAAAATAGAATACCATTGGAAAACGTGTGGGATAGGTATAGCAGTTGCTGAAATATCTGCAGATACACCAACAGATGTATGGCTGGAAACACAGTGCTTCCAAAAAAAATGTGCAAAGGATGGAAATAGATGCTTTCATCAATCCAAACCAAAAAATTCCCATGCAAATGAAAACATCCCGATACAGTGATATACAGTGAAGGCTAAAAGGTCAATCACTGTGGCTAAAAGTTATCAAGATAATTATTGCTAATGCCTTGATTGGGGAAAATAAGCACCGCCATGGAAGCTGTTCAGCTTCGCATCCCTCGCAGCCTTGGGAGAGCTCCTCTGGCCAGGCATTATTTTATTGATATAAAAGGCTTTGGGCTTTATAAGCGCCGCACCTGCGGTCGTGTCGCTCCTCGGGGAATCATTCAGGAGAGGAGAGGGAGCGGGCAAGCACGGCCCTCCCGACATCAAAAGTCCCCACTCTCCCTCGCCCCTTTCAGCGGCGGGTCCCTCCCTCCCCTCTCTCGGGGCGGCTGCCCGCGGCCTGGGGAACCTCTCACTTTTTGTCCTCTCCCGACCCTTCTGGACCACATTCTATGTTTTTATTCAGGCCATCTGCTCGCCGGGGAAGGCAAAGCGGCTGCTGCGGCTGCCGGCCCCACGGCCCCTCCTGGCACTTCTCTGCCCAGCGACGGTGCCTCTCCCGCCGGCCTCTGCCCGGCCCGCGCAGGCTGGCGCTGGCCAGGCGGGATTTTATTTCCGCTTAAATATAGACGGCGAGGGGTAGGTTTGTGTTGGTGGCCTCCCCCTGCTCCCCCGGAGTGGTACGGCCGCCTTGTTCCTGACAGAAGTCTTTCTAAAGACCTGCTCAAGCCTCACTAAGCAGCTGTGAGTTAGGTCATTTTCCCAGGAGTTTTACATGTGGAAAACCGGGCATTAGGAAGGCCTCAGAAAAGGACACCATCTGGCCCCAGTGAAAAAAAGGATCATGACACTTTCTGTGGTACCAACAGGCCCTGATGAACCATAAAGGAATTCAGGCCTCGACTGTGATCCGATGGTGACTGGCCCAACAATCCCCCCCGTGACAGCCTCCCCCATTCAGCCCCGCAGTTATCTCATAGCACAATGGACTTTTGTGCCACGCTGTTTACCGGGGGCGTCGTCAAATCCAGTCGGATTTCTGGGCTCGGCTTCAGCGCCCCTGCTCTTTGCTGCAACATGTAACACGCATCGGGAGAGATAAGGACACAAAGAAGGCGGCTTCCCCCCCCCCCCCCCCCCCCCCCCCCCCCCAGCATTCAAACCCCCTTGCATTTCTTTCACTGTACGATGGAATAAAGGCTAAGGCTCTGTAGTGGATGCAAGAAAGATCTTTGCTGGGAATCAAGAAATCTCCTCCCATCACCCCCCAAGTTAAGTCAGACTTCGTGGATTAAGGGGAATTTGCACCACTGTTTTCTAAAAGTGAAATTTAATTAATGCGGATCAGGATTTACAGCTTACATGGACTTTTTGTGAGAAAATAAATGGATGTTTATTTTTTTCTAGCCAACATGTCACTATTTCCTCATTTTGATTTTGGAATAATATCTGTCTAGGTAAAAAAAGAATTTTACTATTAGCAATATTGGATTTACATATTTACATATTTACAATATTTAGCATGATTTCAATGTATGGGTGTTTATTCTTTAATACAGGAAGTGTCTTAATTAGTTTGGACACTGGGTGCAAGCTCTGCACAGCCATAAGCAGAAGTAGCCCCCCTCGCCTCCCCCCACGAAGGATGCTACCTTCTCTCTGCCATTCTCACCCCTCTGCCCCACTCCCACTGCAAGAGAGAGCCTGGGAAAATAAACAGACGTTGTAGCCTGCCCTCAAGGTCACTGCATTGACCTTGAAAGGGTAGGGACTACCAAAATCCAGACTCAAGGAGCCTGCAGGGAAAGAGACCTGCTGCCTCCCCCCGACTCCCCAGTTTAACCCAGTCTTGGTGGTGCTTCCACTCTCCAGGCTCCCATGACACCACTGGTGGTGACGACATCTCTGCTGCTGGTACCCCAAACTAGACATGGCTCCTGAGGTCAAACCCAGCAATTTTAACATCATCAGAAACCTCTCAGGGAGCTGACACAGCTTGGGCAAACATGACATGTGAGTCCCTGTTAGGGCTAAAATGGGCTAAATTTGACAGGAGGTTTTGGGCATGCTGCAATTCCCCAGGAAAGATCTAGTGCTGACATCACAGGGATATGGTGTGGTTCTGATTGACCTTCATTTGAAATGCTGACAGACAGATACCATATGTGAGTGTGGCTGTTTGTCCTTCCAATTTTGTGCTTGTGTGCCCACCAAGAGGGCATTTGTTGTGCCCAGCTTGCTGCCCTCGCCCTTCTGTGCTGCAGTCCCTTCAGCCCCTGGATCCCCTGGGTGTGAGCAGAGCATGCCCGCCTCACATCGACTGTATGTGATAACTAACACAGGTGTCCCCAGGGACAGAAATGCCATTTTCCCTTCTTTTGGGAAGGAGAGAGGAGGAACTGAGGTATCCAGGCCTCTCAACAGGTTAGTGCCAGAGATGGGTAATACACTACATCTCCTGAAGTATCAGCCTGCTGCATTATGGTATTTATGCAAGTTTCTGCTAAAACAGGTCTCTAAACTCTTGAGTGCCTAATTGAGCTTTGTGCACCCAAACAGAGGTAGGTAGGGAGGGTTGAGGAAATATTTTATTCAGGTTTCATACATTGCCTTAATTGGTGACCACAAACAGCAGGGCATTACTTGTGGCTTCATTACACTCTGCTTATTACATGAGCCTTCCCAGCACGAAGAGCAGACCTCTGCAAACAGCCCTGTTTTATCCAGCATGTACCCAGTAGCACATGTGATGGCAATCCACAGTTTTTAATGGGATCACTCATTCTCTCATTTCGCCATTCTTTTACTACCGCAGGTAATGTTTTGCTCTCCATTTCAAGAAGAAAAAACAAAAAGAAGAAAACCACAGGAGTAACCACATCCAAGTAACACATTGCAAAATCCACAAAGAGAAGACTCTACTCACCGCTGAACCAGCACGTTGTTTGACAAGAAGACATATTTAAGATCAAATACCAAGGTGATTTTCAGAAAAGGCTAGTTCTTAGAGGAATTGCCTTAATATTTTATTTTTTGAGACAATGATCCCATTTCCTATGGGTCATAATCTCTACCTGTAGCTATTTATGGCTCCCAGTAAGTAGGAGATTTACAGTTTATACATTCTGAATTTTGTGTGTGCTACATTGAGAGATGTCAGAAAGGAAGAGCTTGACTGTGAGACAAGGAACTGTGTGTTTGCAAAGGTTTAAAGATGAGGTCTGCAGCAGCTAACATCCACTTACTGAAGTGTTTTTGCAATTATGCACACAGTTATTTATCCTATTATGAATTACAGCCTTTCAGAGGTTGCCTTGAGCTGCTCAAATGAGAAAACCACCAATGGCATTCTGAGCCAAGCAGGAGGGAGAGCAGCCCCTGGCATGGGTGTGCAATGACAGTCAGCTGACCTGCGCACATGGTGAAGCCCCAGTGAGCCCTGATCTCGCAAAGGGCTTTGGGGGCTACAAAGAGCCCTGGCTAAAACAAGAAAGAGCATAAGGAGGAGTCTGGGATACCTTGGTTTGGGCTTTGCTCTGCCACCACAAAAGATATTTATCTAGTCTATTGGCAACTCTTTCAACAGATGGAAAACCAGGATGAAGACTTTATCATGCAAATAGTTAAATGTTCTGTAATCTGGGGTACATGCTTACTTTTTATTCAGAAAGCCCTGCTCGCTGTAATGAAAAATGTCAGGCTCTTTTAATAAAAGAACAATTTGAAAACTTGATATATCACAAAACCATTAATTTTAGCTATTATCTGTTTGACACTTTTCATAGCAACGATTTCACTCTGTAACATGCTTCCCGAGGATTAAAATGATTTTAAAGGATTAAAATGTTAATTAAAAATATAATAGAAATATCAGTCGCTGAGAAGACCAACATAAGTATTTGTCTCTTTAACTGTATAATCATGCTGCTGCCGTCTCCTCCTGACTCTTTACAGTTTGGAGTTTGAGTTCGTGAGGAGGTAAATGACAGATCCAGGAGCAATTCTGTTCTTTAACTATTTGACAATGCATCTGTTTACACTTCACAAAGGCAGCGTTATGTCCTTGAAATTTCTAAAGGTCATTGTTAATGGGATATTTTTTTTTTTCTTTTTTTTTTGGTGCCAACTGTGTCTTTCTTAGCTTGTAAGAGCACTATTCCCGGAGAGAGGCTGGAGGGGGTTGGAGCAGGCAGGTCCAGCAAATTCCATGTGACCAGTTCAGCTGCAATAATCTCTTTTCTCCTTCTGGTCCAAGCTACACATGAGAGCACTCTAGTGTCTTTCATCATTATTTGTCACCCTTTTGT
Organism: Coloeus monedula; assembly: GCF_965178545.1. Taxonomy (NCBI): domain Eukaryota; kingdom Metazoa; phylum Chordata; class Aves; order Passeriformes; family Corvidae; genus Coloeus; species Coloeus monedula. Next base: position 78,960,539 of record NC_138782.1, read on the forward strand.
GTTGAGCAACTTATATCCACAGCCATTCCAGCAATTAAAATAAAAAAGGACCAAACATTATTCACAGTGAATAGCTCTGAGACCAGTGACATCAAGTACCAACCAACCCATTGAAGAGTGGGTACCTGATATCCCTGGAGTATTTTATGGAGGGAAAAGAAAATGCAGCCGAAGCTCCAATCCAGAAAACACACCGTTATATGGAGAGTTCAGAGCCTGATTAAAAGATAGGCTCTCTACAGCAATTTGTCTTACATGTTCCTAGTAACGAGAGGAGAGGGGAGCGGGGCCGAGGGGTGAGAGGACACGTTCTCAGTTACTGTACAGCTAACTTTTAGCACCTTCAAAGTTTATTTATATGTTCAGGCACCTAAATGGACCACAGGGCTGCATCATCTGCACCCGCCTTCTCAAATGCTGTAATTTAGGAAACCTTCGTCATCAGGGCTCTGACAAAGTTAAGATTTTCTCTGGTGCTTTTCGAGTGAATGAATGACAGAGCCCCCCTCATTTTTTCCTCTCTGGCGATTGCCTTCCCTGTACATCTACTGTGAGCAGGAGCAGGGGGATTTGTATGCCTATGGCTCCTTCCCCACCTGACCAGGTAAACAACTATTCATCTTCTAGAAGCTGATTGTTTTCTATCTCATATATTCATTTTCCTCTCAGAACGGCACAGCCCCGAACAAATCCTTGGCTTCAATTTCTCCTAAAATATTAAGAAAAAGTATATTCTTGTGTTTTCAAAGGGTCTTCAGAGTAAGATGACTTTGAAATAATAAAAAAAACCCCCGACCACCCCAACAGCAATGCATTTATATTGTATCTCTTAAAGCCTGGATTAATATATGCCTAGGTATGCACAGTGGCACGAAGAGAAATGATTCTTTTGGCAACAAGAGGAGGCAAGAGATCCATCTATTTATGGAAGTGGACTGATTGTCTAACCTTGGAGCTGTGTGGGGCTATCTGGAGATATTAATTAACAATTTCTGCATTGAACACATAAATACTTCATGGTGTTCAAAAGGCTACCACATCCTTTATAATTACTCAATTAGTTAATTAATAGCACTGTTAAAGAAATGTCCTTTATTTCTAATCATCATTTGTGAAGATTGACTTTTCAGGTTCTGATTGTCAGGCCTCTTCTTCATTAGAGAGCCATCTGCTATCAGGAAACCTCCTTCTTTTTAAAAGGTAGAGCTTTATATGGCATAAATTTGCTCTTACCCTTTCCTTGAAGAAAATGAACACACTGAATTATCTGATTTCTTACCACAGAGTGGAATATTCCATAATTCTTAATGAATAGTAATAGTTTTCTGGATTATTTTCACATTTTTCCTACATATGCTTTGAAATGGCTGAAAGATGGGGACAATATTCCAGTAATGTTCTCAGTGGTGCTGTTTAGACACAATTCACTTCTCTGATATTCCTCTGCTTTTAAATTTACTATCCCTCACAGCCAAAGCACTGGACTGGGAGATTTGCAATGGTACATAATATGGGCATTAAGTGGGTTTTTAGGGTCAGGGCAGTCTGGGCCAAGGGATTTCAGACTCTTGTGAGTCTGAAATTAATTTTTTTTTTTTTTTTTTTTTTTTGTTCTGAGATGAATTACATCATGTTTGGAATATCAATAACTTTTGATGTTCAAAGGAGACTAGTTTATCAAGCAATCTAGATTGCTCTGTTCACCTGACCTGCCTCTGTCGTTAATTTAGGACTGCACCAACTTTGAATCACTACTTAACCTTACTGCAAATGATTCATATATTTTTTCCCAGAGCACTTTTAAGGTATCAAATGACAATGAACAGAAAGCAGATCCTGACAACACTGTTCTAGAAGCTTTCTTACTGAGGTTGTCCTCTTCATTATTTTGTTCATTATGTCATCATGTGACATTACTAGTTCCTCTCCTGGGTCTGGACATGAGTCTCTAGAAACTGGGGAGTTGGCAAGTGGACAGTGACTCTGTTCAAAATATTCCTGACATTTGGCTACTTTAGTGATCCATCCAGTACATGTTGCATGGATTTGTCACAGTGCTGCTTTTTAGGCACCAACATTTGGTGATGGCAGAGATGCTGCCCCTGGCTCTGAGCTGGGGGAGCTCAGGGCTCTCAGCCTCTGGGGGGAAATTTCTCTCCCCCATGGACAATCTCTCATTGAGGGCGGAGAGGAAAAGGCAAACTTGAGACTGGGAGAGTTCCCAACTATACTTTCACTGGACAAGCTCTGTGCCTCTGGAAGGATGGGATTCAGAGTATACCTCCTGGGGATCTTTCTGTACAACCTCTTCCTGGTGAGGTTTGGGTGGGTAAATTGCATGCCTCATATTGCCTGAGAGGGCCTCTGCCCTTAAGTTTGAGCTCAGGGATGCAGAAGGAAGCTTAATTTATAAGCATTTTTTAAAGGGCAAAAGAGGAAAAAAACCCCTGACATTGGCAAGGATATCTTTCTGTTTACAAATGACATGAATAAAATAGTGATGTATTAAATTCAGTGCTCTGTTTGGACCAGACACTTTCCATCTGTGAAAAATGACCATGCTTCTCTCCCTAGGAAAACCAATCTTTTGCTTTAATGCGATTTATGAAAGAAATCACCATTTGTACGTTACTTTTAAAACTTGAGGCACTGAAGAAGAATGCTCTTAGAAGTTTCCTCAACTTTGGTGAAGGCTGAGCTGTTTGTAGAGATGTCAGCCATAAGATTGGTGGCTAAACCTAGCAGGTTGCATTCAGAATGGCTGTGTCTGTTTTCAGTTTGAAAGGAACTGGCTAAAGTGTTGCAAACACATGAAGCCATGCATTCTGCATTACAATAAAAGAGGTGTCGTTATACACATTGCCCTCAATAACAGCTTCCTTTTTAATACATGAAGGACATCATAATCAAAATTTGCTGAGTATAAACCACAGGAAGAAAAACTCCTAACAATCCAGACAACACTGGATGTACCAAACTTTGTAGCTATGCTGTGTTCATGGCTTTTTCCCAGAGATACTGCCATAACTTGTACATAATAAAAATATCTGTTTTTATAGTAATGCATTAGTGATAGCTGTCAAAAAGAACATTCAGGATAACTCCTATTTATCTTTCTTTGCTTTGCTTTACTTTTCAATAAAACATTATATGCAGCATATACAATAAAAAAAAAAAATCCCAAGCACTTCATGCACCACTGTGACTCCTCTGTGAACTAGAGGCCAAAGTCATATTGACACAGACAAATACGGATCCTTGTTCATTCCTAAGAAGATGAGAAGTCCAGAGCAGGAACTAGCAAATCCATTTGGCACATTGGCTGCCTAAGCCCTCATGATAGGTAACCCATTTTTGTTCTCTGAGAAGCTTCCTTCTTTTGAAATCCCATGTCTCCCCCAGCAACAACTCCTCTGATGAGATATTTAATCAGAAGTAGCTATTTCCATCCTTTCTTCTTTGTAGACAAATACCAAAATGAGCAGACCAATTGTAGGCAAACAAATAATTTTTATTCCTGAGATTTACTTGGGAGTAGGTTCTATTTTTACTATTTTCAAGACAAATAAATAGGGACAAAACCCCTCACATTACTTGAATGGCAGAGTTGCACTCTGTTAACACAGGATAAGGCACCTGAGACTTCCTTTCTTGGTGTCACACTCTCAGGGCCAGCCCTGACCATCACCTGGCCATCCTTGACAGAGGATGAACTAAGACTCTGACCAAGACTCCTGCCTCCGGACAAGATGAACAAGAAGTATTTTCCCAGAGGGTTTTAATGAAGCCTTTAGTAAAAATGTCATCTGCTGATTTTTTTCTGCAATTGGCAGAACATTAACTGCAGAGTCCTCAGGGGTGCTCAGAATAAAACTCCCATTTTCACTGGGAAGAAATGTCAGCATCAGGAGGGAGAGAGGACACATGGACCAAACATATTTATTTTGCCTAATTCTTGGAAGCAGTTTGATTTTTCTTACAAAGAGATCTGCCACTGCTTTGCTTTCTAGAACACTAATATTAAAAACATTTTCCTGTAAGCATCATAATAAATTGCAGAAGGAAAAAGAAAATACTGTTGAGCAGATAAATCTCCACATTTGTTTCATCCTTGGAAGGACCAGCTTTCACTTAGCTTCCCACCATGTACTATGATGGGAACAGAAAGAGGATGGGTTGTTTACCCAACAAAGTTACATCTTTTCTTAAGCACTAGATTTTGCCTCTGGCTTTTTTGTTGAACTGGGTGTGAAATGAACACATGGCAAAATTTGCACTAACAGCAAAGAGGCAAGGACTGAACTCTTCTAGAAATCCTGCTTTACGCTCAAAAAACTATCATGGAGCATCTGAAAAACCTTAGATACAAGTTACTTACTGGAATACTGACGTGGGATTTCTTAAAAGGCCATTTCTGAAAAGATAGAACATAGGACCAACATTTAAGCATGTTTTGGAGAACACAGTTCAAAACCAATTGAACTTATCAGTTGAATTCATTCTGGATCAGAATGTGATGATGTGTATTTATATTATGTTTTTTTAATATCTTCAGTCAATCAAACTCCAGAGTATTAATTTCATTGATTAATTCAATATTTGATTCTATGCTAATTTTGTGGACCCTTCCCCAAACTCTCCTCTTAACATATTTTTGTGGCTGATATATGGATTAAAAAGAAAAAAAGCCCCCCAAAACTTTGACAGTACTGGGGATTACAGCAAGACTAATGAGCAAGAAAAGAACTCTGAAGTAGGTGGAAATCAAAATGATGTGTACTATTTAAATATATATTCAAGGGCTCCTCTTTTTTCACACTGCCTTGCCATATACTGGCTATTTTCCTCAAAACTGGATAAAAGACATGTATTTCATATGTGAAAAACTTTAATGAGAAGATACACTTTCTTAGTGATGGGATTAACTGTTTCTCTGAATGCTATCCATGTTTCCTTATAGCTCTTTAGTAAAAGGTCCATGAGCCAGCATGGAAAGGGCATCACAACACCAAAATGAGGAAAGGCAGCAGGTACTGAAGAAAAGTGGAGCTTGGAGGGGAAGCTCTAATGGATTGAATAAAGCTCTAAGATCGAGAAGAACAGGACACAGACACATCCTTCACTGACTTCATCTTACTGAAAACACCACCATTATCAGGGCAGGTTTAGTCCTGCCTGATTGGGATTGCAGTTAATAGAATTGGCAAATAACATATAAAAGGGACATAGCAATAGCTCTCAGCTGGTTGCATGTACCTGGCTTCCATCCCAGCAAACGGACATGGCATTATTTGGAAAACATAGACTGAGATTTGAAGGGTGGTTTTGTACTCTTAAATCCCTGCAACAGCCTGTGGGATTGGAGCACTCTTTGCTGCCAGCTATTTTGGGAGACAGGAGTGGAAGAGGAGGCATGAGTGACTTTCCAGTGACTTGAAATGGGAAGCAATGGAGCCTTTTGTGCTTGAAAGACTCAGACATGGCACTTGGGAATTTCCTGCCACTGAGAAGACACAACACTGGTTTTGGCTACTAAGAGATTTTGCCTTTATTTACAATAGAACCTTTGTCAACTGCCAGTGCCCACACTCACAGTCCTTGGAGCAAAGGCAGCCATGACACAGAGGTATAAAATACTTCAGGTGCAGATTCTCATCTAACATATCTCAGTGTTGATCTACTGTCTTTTGGTATGGGTAAGTGAAGGTTCTGATCCCCAGGGATCATCTAATGGGCTGTCTTATTTGGTCCTTCTGAGAACCTGGAAAATACTTGTGTGGGTAAAAGGAGCACAGAGACTTTCAGTCATACAGACCTGGCCATTATTCAGTTGACCTTCTTGACTGTTCAGTAAAGAATTCCAGGATACATTTTCTGCTCCTTTAATTGGTGCAGCAGGCAGCAGCACTAGCAATAGGATTTCCATGCTCCTTTGGGTGGGTGGAGAAAAATTCCACTGGCTCTACTTCAAGATGCTACTGAGGCCAGGAACTTGGGAGGAGTCAAAGAAAGGATTTATTTTTCATGCATACATCCTGGTATTAGTCAGTATAAATTAACTATACTGATAGTAACTTTTATTTTCAGTATCAGGCCAGGAAAAATCACTAATTTTCTAGGTTTAAGAAGGCACTTTGCATCTGGGAAGGATAGTCATTATCCAGGATACGAACAATTTGGTATTTCTCTTTGTTTCCTAAAAAAGGGAATCCACTTTGGTGGTTGTTCCAGAAAACAAAATTTGGCTAGATGAACCATTTTCTTTATTGACTTTCATATCTCATGTTTGTGGCTGGTCTTGATCATGGTCTTGCAGAGGGCTTGGGGAGATATCTGCCCCTTGAGTGGAGCACAACAACAAGTCCCCATGAGCACTGGGTGCTGCTGCCCTTGTCCAGCTAATAACCAGAGAGGGAAGTTTGAAGAGATGGATCAGTCTTCCAGCCTAGCTGATGAAAAGGGAAGAAATCTGACCACTTGTAATGCTTTCATAAATGCTAAGCTTTATAGGGATGCAGAGAGCAAACCTTCCCAGCAGTGAAGCAGCATGGCCCCAAACTCTACCATAGAGCATTGTGGAAATTACACAACCTAGTCACACACACACACAAATCCAGTGTGCCTGCAATGTGTTATTTGATGTTTCATGGAAGAGCTGATCCCTCCTCTTGGGGATCAGGGATAATACCAAAGGGGTACGGTGCTTTTTCTTTTGGCCTGGTGGGTAACAGGAGCTCGTATACTAAATAAGTTATCTGCTAGGAAATGTAGGTGTGCTGCTCCTTCAGAGTGTCTGTGGGATGTTAATTCAGAAGTGGTGGGAGCTGATGGCTAGCGGCACTGCACAGGGCTTCTGGGGACAGGCAGAATCCTTTGCAGTGTACTTCAAAGGGGGATTCTCAGTTAAGGGAAAAAAAGGATAGATTTTGAAGTTTCTTTCTGCCAGAAGGCTTTACTGTGAGCCCCTGAAGTTCTTTTTTTTTCATAATCAGGGATGAGATAGGTACTTTCTCTTTCTTTTCTGCTTAATTTGGGCCAATATATTTTGAATCCTGTGTAAATTCTTGCGTGAGGAGAAGATTGAATGTACTGTTTATTTCTTCATGTTGATCAGGTTTCTTGTTTATTTATTTTAACTTAGAAACTGAGCCTTGAAAGATGTTTACAAGGAGACCTTAATCACTACATTTACATTCATTCAGCATACATTGCCAAAGTCAGTGAAATTATTCTTTGGCATTAAATATTGTGTGAAGATAATGCTTTGCTACTGGACTGAATGAGTTACCACCTTCCAGGACCAAGCCCCAACCTTTTGATACTTTCACCTTCACTCTTCTTGAGGGCACATGAGATGCATCAGATCAGGCTCATCCCCGATCTGGGTGATGAATTATCACTGTTTTCCAGCTCTCTTTCTCCCCTCCTTCTCATTAGTTTCTTCTTGAGCCTTCTGAATGAAAAGCAACTCTACCAAGTGAGAGACCTTCAAGTTCTTGTGTTTTGAATACAGTTTTTGTCCAGGATCAGGATGGGAATGGGATACTTGACTTATACCTGCATCCAGTAATACAGTACTCTCCCAGGCCCCAATTAAAATGCCTGTTGCATGTATGGTTGCAGTGGGAATATTCTCTGAGACCACAGGGGCTGGACAGGACATGTTCAGCGACCCAGGCCTCTTGGTTTTGCAACCTTATCCAAAGCACATGAGGAAGTAATTTATTTTCCTGTTAACCACCTTGAATTGGGTGGTTTGTTAATGATGTGTGGGTGGGCACTGGGAGCTCTTTTGATGTCTCCTGGAAATGTCTTCCCAATGACATTGTGTTGTTTGCCTCAAGTCTCTTGTGTTCATACTTGGAAAGGCTAACAATGTGGAATTTTGAAAAATTTCAAGTTCTAGTTCAGAATGGGACACAATGGGCCTGGAAATAGACATCCTATTGCAAATGAACAGGTACAACTTTGGGCACAACATAATCCAACAGATCATTTCAGAGTGAAAGTCCTTCCTAATTAGAAGGACTTTGAGATATGTTTTGGATTTTGCAAAATTCATTCTCTTGAGTCACGTCGGTTTCGGAGCTGGGAATATCCCACCTTGTGCTCACAAGGTTCAGGCTAAATGTTGCTTTCTCAGAAGGCCTTACAACATTTTCTCACATTGTCATACTATTTATTAACCACTTGCACTAATTGTGGTGAGGTCTGCAGATTCATGCAATGAATTAGAGCTTGATACAGTAGAAAAAGTTTTCTCCAGATGCATGTAGAGACCTTCTGTGTCCTAAAAGTGCACCTTGGGTAAAATTCAGCCCTCAGTTTATGAAAAATAACTGGATGTAAATGGTGTTCATATTAGACGATACTTTAAGTGGCATCATAGCCTATTTGTACTCCATGGTTCTATTTTGGAAATATAAAAACAGAAGACTTTGTTCTTTTCAGGGGTAAGACTAAACATTTTTTCACCGTATATAGAGTGAGCAAAGTAAGTCATGCTGGCTGACTTATTTTGCAGTCTATATCAGCAAAATATTATCAGATTCTAGAGAGGAGTGATGGTTCCTCGTGAATTACTGGTGGTGCAGTTTGTGTTGCTCTATGATTTTATGTAGCTACAGTAACTACTATCTGATCCATTTTAAATTTTTAATTTATTTCAGTCAACAAGGTTTAATCTTGCAAGAAGATTAAAAAAATCACAATTTTTTTTAAGGCCACCAAAGGACCAACAGCCTTTCATTTAATCCCTCATAAGCTGAATGCCTTGAAAAGACGTGTGACTTGTTTGGCGCTGACCCTAGCAGAGTGTGATATTAATAGGTTATTGACTTGCTAGGTCTTAAACAGCCAGAGGGAACATCATTTGCAGTAGCTGCAATGCACTGGAGGTTTGTTTCATTGATTGTGCTGTTTAACCCATCATCTCCAGGCATTTAAACAATGATATACGCTTGACAAACCTAATATTTCATTCTCTATCTGGGGACCAAGAAACAGAAATTAAAGGAAAGAAAAAGATAACTGGACAGATACACAGCAGAAAATGATGATAAATGAGAGGAGAAAAGCCAGACAGATAAAAAGGCCAAATTTTGGAATGTGCTGTAAGTAAAAAATATATAAAAACCAAGACAATTTTCTATGATTAAGGTGGGGAAATGATAGCAAATATAGCTGAGTGCTGAAAGATTCAGAATTAGCATGAATTTGTAAATCTTTGGAAATTAGTACTTGTTTTGCTCTCTGCTGTCAGGAAATTTTGATGGGGTAAGTAGTGCGTTGAAAGACATGGCTTTTTCCATTCACAAAAAATGACGTCAAATATCAACAATGTGTTGAGCATGTACAGCATGAACTGAAGGAAAAGAACTTAATTTTCAGGACTGACGCTAACCTGTCAGTAAAGATAATTATAGTAACAACAATAACAATAATAATGGGGCTTCTCTCTATGAATAGATAGAGTATTATACTGAAGGTCCACCTGAGATATTTAAAATACTTGTTGTGTCATATGCTGTTGTGTGTGTCTGCAGCTGAAGTAGGAAAAATACTGAAAATTCAGTTGTATTTTGCTATCTTGGTATTATAGTTCTATTTGAATAATACAACTATATTATAGGGGCCTTTCAATATTTTTTTAATAAAAATTTTAGGCCATAAATTTATAGGAAAAGCTCAGGGTGGATTCTGTTCTAATAAAATTAAAAGCCCTCTTTCAGTCAGAACCACACTTCTTCTATGTGCTAATAAAACATTAAATATAGCAGATAAATAGGTCTCAATAGTAAAGCTGGGATTCATTTAGGTATTCAGTGTGAAGGAGCAGTGAGATTCACTTTCACTTCTGTCCATATCCTGGAAAGTCAAGCTGAATTGGGCACTGGAATGACAGGGTGGTGAGTGCATCTCACTTGGCTACAGCCCTTTAAGAATCAGGCACTCATTTTGAGTTAGGCATCAAGAGAGAGAGTCTGTGACTTGCTGAGTGAGGTTCATGGACACCTCTGACAGAAACCTTTATGAGGCTTAAACCACTTCCTGGAGACTGTTCTTTTTCCACTGACCACTGACACAATCTAATCTTTAGGAAGCTAAACAGCCTGGGTGAACATGGCTGTTTTGGGATCTCTTAATCCCATTGTCTTTCCTTAAGTAACTGAGTCACTCTATGAGCAGAAATGTTTAGGCCTCCTTTTTGCAAGTGAAAGTGCCTTGGCTACATTCCCTTACTGAAACAGCTCTAGCAAGAGTCTCCAGCACTCAGTCAGTGCAGAGGGAAGGCTTCATGGTCTTGAGAGATGGTTCTGATTAAAATTACTGAGATGGAATGTGAAACAACAGTGTGAGACTTACACAGCCACTTGCACCCTGTGGAAAGCAAAGAGAAAACAGTTGAATGTTTCTGGGTAATCCTGAAAAACACATGGGAAGAAATAGCTGAAAAATTAAGAAAGGACTGTTACAATTGTTCTTATTTTTAATTTGCCACTTCCAAAAGGCCTGAACAGAAAATAGAATCACTGAATAGGATAATCATTACCTAAATCTCAGCATCTGAGAGTTGGTACCTGATCTAGCATAGCTATCTAACCTCTTTTTCTGATCAATGAAGATGGAAAGGGACTTTGAGAAGGTGGCTCCTCTCACTGATACTAGATATAAGAATGGTGTGCATAATTCCCTAAAGAGACCTGGCTTTCCTTTTTCACTACAAGAAACTAACTGTCCCAGACTGTAAGACCAACTCTTAGATGTTTAAAATTGGGCTAGAAAAAATCCTTGTTTTGTGAATATTTTCCATATGATTTCATAGCCTCTGATCATTTCTTTTTAGCTTTTAAGGAATTTGAAAAAAAAGAAAAAAGAACTGAAACAGATAAAAATAATAATTTCAGTATGTATGATTTTGTACAGTGGATTGAGTGGATAAGTTGACTTGGGGATCTTATACACCCTTAGTATCAATGAGCCTACGAAAAATGGCAGTTGTGAGGGATGCCTCATTTACAATAGGTATTTTATTAATATTTACCTGCACACTTGTCACATTCTGTATCACCAAATATATTGTATGGCTTTTCCTTTGTTTTCCCAGAAAAGAAAAGCTGAAACTTCTAGATTTTACTAGCTAAAGTACTTTAAGTTCCTTAAAAATTATTTCCTTGATTTTAGAATATACAAACGTAAGAAATGCAGGACTATGGTTAACATGGAGCAAAAATCTGTATCTGAAATTGTGGTTTTCACTAGAAATACCAGGGGTGTTACTATTGTGTTTATGGGCAAAACTGTCTAAAATGCCAAGTTCATCAATAAAGTATGGTAACACAGGGCTTGGTAGGTAATTGCTTTTACTTCCCATGTATGAAATTCTGACTGTGCTTTTTACTTTTTTCAATAGACTTCTTCCACTAGTTTCAGGTGAGTCAAGAAGGGTCCACAGGATGCAGAAGCTTACACGGAAGAAAGTATTTCTGCTTTCCTAACAACATGATAAGAAGCGAACACATCTATGTGAATTTGTAAGGAAGAATTTTCTTAATTCATTCTGTCCATTCAGTTGAGGTTTATTTTCTCCTCTACCCTTCTTCAGTAATCTAGGCACCACTGTGAAAGCAGCAACACTAACTATGAGTGATGTGCACCTGTATTATTCCTCAAAAACACGTTCTGCTCCTGAAACACCACTGTTCAGCATTACACTGGTCTCTATACAAGAAAATGCCCTGCTTAAATTGGAGATGTACAGTCCTGATCTGCCCCAGAGCTCTACAGCAGATCAGGGGTGAGCTGTAACCAAATAGAGTATGTAGATATACAGTATTTATTTAAAAGCTGAAAGCAGAAATTGAGTACACATTGAGACGGAATTATGAATTTAGTAATATCACATAAGAAGGTTCAAAGGGGGAGGAAGACCCTCTTTAAAAAAACATTTACTAATGGAGTCCTCAGAAGATGCTATGAAAGCACCATAAACATGTCCAAACACTCTTTAATATTACTAATTAAGTTTCCTTTACCAGTACCAGCTGGTATTTATGTGTATACTTCCCTCTTCAGGAACCAGGTTGTTGGTTAGGACATGCTGTGCAAATCTCTTCCTGTCCTGAATTGGCTGCATTAGCTTTCTTGTTGCTCAGTACAGCAAAGTTACAAACACATAGTCTTTACCTACTGAATGCAGAAGTGAAACATGAGACCTGAGAATCAACACAGAGATGAATCATTTTAAAAAATCTCATGTCATTGCAGTGTTGTGGTTTAACTCCAGCTGGCAACTCAGCTCCACACATCCAGTTGCTCACTTCCCCACCATCATGAGGGCACTTGATGCATAAATCTGCTACGTGAATTACATCATACCACTCTGAGAAGTCACCACTGTAACTTGGGTTTTGCATAAAGAAATTGTTTTCTGCTGTGTAAGCCTAACATGGGACTACACGTGTAGGTTGACCATGGGCGGCATATTTCCTACAAGGCACCCTCACTAAAATCAGCTGGAGATACACATAGCATATATGTAACTTTGAACCAATTTATGCATGAGCTACCCAATAGCACACTCTATGGAATAAATCCTCTAATTTACTCAGAAAATTCTTAAATTAGGAGAGATGTGTTAGAGACATAGTTTATCTCTAAGACTGTAAGCAAATATATCCCACACGGCATCCATTTAAAATACAAAATACATGTTCTGCAAGATCAAGCTCTCACAATTATTATCTGTATGTAATTCCATGCATACACTCCTGAACTACTAATGCTCCTGAGCATTCTGTGTCTGGAGAAATACCTTCCTTTTTGCTTCACATTTCTGGTTTTATGTTAGTTTACCCTCCATCATTAGTGCAAATGTTAAAAGTCCAAGTAACCAAGCACTTAGGCTCTGTTAAGATGCACTTGAGAAACAGATTTTTTCAGACAGTAATAGGAGAGCAGAGGAAGAGACATGGGACACTTCTGTCCTATCTGCCCAAGTTGATGAGGGAGACCCCTATCATAACATCTGCTGGCAGGAGACCTCTTTACCCCACTACCTCTGTGGTAAGGAGGGGTGAAAGTGTGAAAGCATTCTGCTCTTTTGTTCCAGGCTGAAACTGCTTCCTACCTTCCCTCTGTCTTCTTAAAAGAGAGAATGTAGAGCAGCAGCGAAAGGCGGAAAATGTAGAGCATCAGTCTCTGGTAGCTCCAGAGGCAGAAGTGAGAACCAGATATGTGAACAGAAAATGTGCCTTCATTCACCCAAGTCCTTTTACCTTGATGGAGTAAAAGGGATTGTTTACTCCAGAAATTAGAAAGCTCTGAGCTTCCCCTTGGCTCCTTTGCTGAGTCTCCAATGCAATGAACATCTCTCAGGTGGAGGGAGGCCTGTTGTGTTGCTTTTGACAACCAACAGGGAACTAAACTCCAAATAAGCCACCCCACTTCCCCTTGCCAGCAAGGGAGTGACAATAAATGAGAGAGGTGTTTGGGTCTGCTGGTCCCTTTGCTGGAGTGAACAAGACAAAAAGAGCTCCCTTCTGGTTCTGGCCACAGCATTTCCCCTGCTGAAACCACACCCTGGTTATGACGTAGAATGGTATTTGACTAAACAGAGGTGACAGCTCCACCCCCTTGTCTCTGTATCCAGGACACCTGTTCAGAAAAGAATGGAATGATGCTACTTAGTTGTTCCCACTATATTTTTAGAGGAAACATTATTTTGGTTGAAATCTGTTCTGTCAGGCTTAGAGGAACAGGCTGAACTGCTTTTTAGCCATCCCTCTATTTGTTTTTAAATGTATATAAAAATGTGGGACTTAAAAGCATTCTTCATGAGTCACTTTGGCTTGATGTCCCTGCTAGAGGTCACTAAAGTTAAAACAGAAACTCTCCCACTGAATCATTTAATGACTGGAAATTGGAGGTAATAGACTTGAAAACGTATTCTCATTTCTGTAATTCAAAATCCTTTATCTGTGCCATGTAGTCCTGTTAGAAAGAGCAAAATGGCCTTTAACAAAGCCTATTTGCAGAACAGTAAGAAGTGTTAAGATGCCAGATGCATCTCATTATGAATTTTAATGAGTAGATTCACACCTTGTCTTCCATTAAATGAATTACATGGTCTTTTCCAAAGCCTTATCTGGCAAATTTGAAATTTGTTTCTAAAAAGTAGACTTGAGAAGAGTTTAGGACTGTTCATCCTGGGCCCAGGACCTGTGGTCCCTAGTCAGACAAAGAGGGAAAAGGGGTCATGCTCACTCATGCGGCAACACCCCAGAAGCTCCTCCGGAGCACTGCCTGGAACATGATTAAAAGTGAGAGTCAGAAATCAAGATACTCTGGGTTGCAATTAAAAGACAAATCAATCATCTAATTTTCTTTTTATCTCAGCAAGTAAAGAGCTAAATTCATCTTCTTCATGCAGAAATCTCCAGAAAAAGAAAACAGATATTATAGTGAATAGTGAAGCATATTCTAGTTCCATTATCACAGGAAATGCAATCTCTTCCAAAACCATTTTTATTTTGGAAAATGGTCAGAGATTTTTTTTTACAACAGGCAAGTAACCAAGTATCTGCATGAACTCTTTCATGCCACTTCACCTCTGAACAGGTTTGAAGCTTACAGGGCCCTTGAAGTTAGACATTGATTGTGGTGAGGGATGTTTGCAACACTGTACCTGCAGGAGTGAAACTGAGGGGAGGAAAGAAGCCCCCCTTTTGTTCCATCCTGAAAAGGGAGAATGTTGAATGCAGTTGTTCAGACTACTGGTAATTGCAAAGATGAATCTTAAAGTTGAAAATATGAGACATTACACTGCTTTGAATCAGTGTAGTTTCACAGAAACTAGCAACTGCACAGTGCTGCAGAGAAGCAGAGGACTTGGTCCTTCTCTCTTGCATAATCATGTTTCAATTTTTTCTCTATTTATGGATAGTCAGAATCTATTTCTGTAGAAAGAGGTAACAGACAACCTCCTTGAAATAAGCTCCTTGCACCCATGGTCAGAATTCCTCTTGTGAGTAACAAAACCTGTGAAATCAATGGGATGCCCTACTTTACTCTAACCATTCCTCACTAGAAAGAGGGACCGTCCAAAAGTTCTAAACACAGCAATAAAACCCGCGAAGTTTCACTAAATATTATGTTTCAGAGCTTGCAGCAAACATCAAAGTAGAAAACATATACATAGTTTTTTCATCCTGCAACAACCTAAACCCAGTCTTTTGCCTTTCATTCCTCCAGTCTACCCAACTTCTGCATTTTTACGTCAGATACAGCATATATTTATATAATTTTATTCTTCCTGACAGAGCCATGGTGTTTAATGAATGCAACCATCACACACATATATGAAAGAATAGCCTTTTAAACAGTACACAGAGTGTCAATAGGATAATGAATGATGCTGAAGAAAAGTCATGTCTTTGTCAGGAAACATCTGCTTTAGGGAAAGGGGAAGAATTCAGGTATTACATTAAATCTGATGCATTGTATATACATGTGTGTATACATAAAGGACATAATTGAATATGTGGATCTGGTTTTAAATATAGTCTATTGAATGTAGGGACTATCTGAGGACCAGACTTTATCCACGTATTATACATTTCCACTTCTGTCTATTTTGCCAAAGCAGCTGCCAAGATTTAGTACCTACTTTCTAGTTCAAAGAGCAAAGCAAGAAATGTTGGGTTTGCTTGTTTATTTCAAAGGGGAAATATTAGAAATTAATTACTACATTTTTCTGGGTCAGGCAAATACAGGTGAATGAAACCAAGTGCAAGCACCAACTATCACTAAAGCACCACTAGTTAAGATACGGCAGATTTATGAGCTTTATTTTCTACCTAAGGCCTGTCATATTTTTCCACCTTTATGTTAGTTAATTGCAGAGTAACATAAATTAACTTTTGGAACACAGCAAAAATGGGAACTTTATTTATGAATTTCTTGGATTTCTTTACCCCAAGCCAAACAACTAAATTGCTACTTAGCATAAATTATTTATTGGCCCTGGCTCAATACCATCCAACACCAGCCCCTGGAGGTCTGGGAGATATAAAAGATTTAAAGCATCTGTGCGACAGCATTGGTGCAGCCACAAAGCCATGTTTCTTTCCAGAAGGGTCCTCTTTATTTTGTTGTAAATAAATAGAGCCTAAATTTCAGGGGAGGGCTGGGTAGCTTCTAGCAGGACTGTAGTGTTTTGCATATGTTAATTACCCACAGTTGCATGACAGAGAGATATACACTGTTTGCACAACTATTCTGGAGAGACCTGTTGGCAAAAGGATGCATTTTAATCTGCACATAATACAGGAATGCTATAATTTTCTATCACTTTGTTTTATGCATATATATGTATAAATACATTACAAAGCAATCATATATACATACAGTCACTTCATAATCTATCTTTATCACATTTATCTTTATAATCTTTATCTTATCTATGAATCTCTACATACATGTAAGGGGATTGTGAACAAAACCAGAGTGAACTTGCAAAAGGGAATATGCCATTCAGTACATATTCACATGAGAAGCTAATATCTAACTTCAATCTGTCAAATATGTCCAAATAATGCCCCCATCTAGGGTCTACAAACTGCAGCTGATGCCATCCTGCATGGCTCCTGCGAGCTTGCTCTCCTCTGACACACCATCTCTATACGTGCATTGGCTTGGCTCTTTGCCTGGCAGGCTCATTTTCCATCATGCTCCCCTCAAATTCCACACATTCCCTCACTCTGGCCACTGCAGAGGCTTGCACATGACAGGATGCAGGATCCCATTATGCTGGTACCTCTCTCCCAAGAGAAAGTTCCTGAGTGTCAGAGCTGAAACTGAGTATGTAGGTCATAACTCAAGCTCTGAGGCACCCTGTACACCGAAGAACAATTATCTGCACACTGACTGTTGGCCATACAGCTGAGCACTTCTGCAAGTACATGTACAGCACATATTTTATTCTGTAGAAGATCTGGCTTCTACAATACTTAAGTGTGCAATTTACTCGTCTCTTGTTTTTTTTTTCAAAAACTGTCTTATTTTTCTGTCAAAAATGTCAAAATGAGGTAAAATTTTATTTAAAGTTTTAGAAGAACTTGGGAAGACTTGTGGAATTATAATAGCACTTTTACTTCATTTAAAATGTCCTTTTTTTGTTATTGTTTCTGGAAATGGGGAATCCTTCTATCAAACAGAGAACAACTACAGCAACACCAGTCTATAACAAAACACCGTATCCCATATACATATATATATTCTTGGCTTGCCTTTCCTTGGCCAGTCTTGTTGGTTTCACAGTGAATCTGGTTTTCAGGACTGGAGCTCAGGTGACATGTGCATAGTACAGCCTTTATATCACTGGACATGAATTTACAAGACTATCTTAATTCCTAAGAACAGCAAAGGAAAATTTTAAGTTGCCTTCTTAATTATTTTTACAAACTTTAAAAATAAATTAATTTCCAGTTTCATTAGCACTTAGAGAAACTGAAAAAGATATCTGCTCCAAGGAGCCTACAAGCAAGCAGAAAAATATTTACTTCTCTCAACATCTTTAAGCCAACACATACAAAACTGATAAAGAATGGAGAATAGATGGAAACGGCTATGAGGTGATTCACGATTTGTTGCAAAACAGAGCAGAAGAGTTGGGATCATCAGATTTCCTCTCTGCCAATTAATTGCCCCATCCACTAGAACAGGCATCCCATCAAAAAGATAGCTAAAATCCTGAAAGGCTGTAATGATTTTCAAATACAAACCCACTGCCACCTTCTGTCCATGGACTTGTTCCAAGAGCTGGAAATGAACACAGGCAATTATTGTGCAGAGAGTTATTTTCATAGTTAATAGACATGAAGGGCGAGAGATTCCAGTGGGTCTGAAAGCACGGCCGTATCCACCCGGAAATAGCCCGGGAACCTGATTCTGTGGTTGTCATCATGGAGACCAAGGGGACAGTCATGAGATGCAGTGAGCAGTCATCAGCCGGGAAAACAAATATTATTTGGGTAAGCTGACACCCCAGTACCATTAACAGAGTAATGCAGCACTTAAACATGTACATCCTCTTCTGAAGACCTCTTTTTCTTTTGCAATATTAGTAATGAGAAAGAAACAGAACTCCAAAACTCCAGAAAATTTAAATACAAATTGAACTATCAGATGATTTTTACTTTATTTATAATACCTTTTTGTTGATGTGACTATAGCATTTCTCAATAACTAGCTTATCCTATGTGAGCCATAGAGCTAATAAAATTATAAAAATGGTTGGGAGAAAAAAAAAAAGCAATTATGCAGGGGTGAAAATGCTATTTTTGAGGCATATCCAGAAAATCCATAATCATCAATAAGTTTGGCCGATGTGCATTCAATAAACCCTTTGTATGAACTCACAATGATTTCATGCAAATAATGATTTGTTACATAAAAATCTTTCTTCTTCATCATCTTTCTTGTCTTGCTTTGACAATATGTTTTTTAATCACATCCACTTTAGTGAGTTTAATTAATCAACCTGTGTCTCTGAAGAGTCAATTTTATAAAAGCTCTGCAGTACTGTAGAGGCACTGCTTATTTTCTCTCGGTGCTCATTCAGAAAAGAAGACCTCTAACCCTATCTAGGGCTATTCACACTTACTGCCTCCCCATTGGTAATTCAGCTCAGAGTTTGGCATCACTGCTCATGAGTTCTGCCAAGGAACCACATCTCCTGCTTCTGTGTTCAACACAATTTGCTCCTTGCTGGGTGTTTGGGATCTGAAAGTCCTGCTCTTGGTATGCCAAGTGTTTTGTTACTAGTCATGTTCAACACAATCCTTTATGACAGCAAAGTCAAGGAAAATCTTTCCTGCATTTAAAATACACTCTTTAAACAACCTTAGCAGCTTCCCTATATATTCTTAAAGACTTTGCTTTAGATCCACATTAAAACCAATCTGTCTAGGCTCTGCTTCCTTGTTTATGAAGAAGGGATATAGAAGGCCATTCACGATCTGGCATCATTCAGTACTGAACCATTAGAAAAAATAGGCTTGGATGAAGCTATTCTAGTGGTGACCTAAATAAAAAAAAACTAGCTATGAATCAGGAAACTTCTTCCCTTGCTGACTATGCTCTTACTATGTATTTGTTTAGAGGCATTAAATTCTTCTTGGTGCTTACATTTTTAACAATAACCTTTGCTCACATATAATTAAAATTTGCGAATGAAAAATCAAAATAGCACTAAGTTTTAAATAAACTTAGATATATAAAACCATCTCTGAGCTCTGTTTTTTGTTCGTGTTGACAGTTTTTCTCTCTCTGTACCAACATGAAAAATACCCTGATACTTCAATGCAAGCTGTCATGCAGAATCCTCAGCTGCCAGTATCCAGCGTATTTGAAAAGTATGAGGAAAAACTGTCAGTGCCAACAGATTCCCTAATAAAAAATAATAATGAAGTCTTGAGAACTGTCAGTCCTTCAATTATGCAGCTCTGACAGTGGCTGCGCATTTGCAAGAATCCAACCTTGCTACTGGAGGGCATAAAAAGGCCAATTGAGCTTTGTCAGAGCCAGATACAGTCAGGCACAATATTTTTTTCTGTCCTAAAGTGGACAACCATATCTTCAGAAAGTTTAGTGTTCAATCTAGGATCAGCTTTGCTGACATTAAGAACAGAATAAGTTAAACATAAGTGAATTCTAATCCTGACACAAAGAAAAAAAAGTAAGCATCGTGAAATGCTCAATATTGCAGTGCTCCTTGGATGAGGGTTCTCAATGACATTAAATTAAGCAGCTAGTTAAAAACCAGGTAGAGCCAAGAGAAAAAATATGATCTATTCTTCTACGCTGTCTCTAAAACTACAGGTCAGGTACAACTTCTGTTGGGAAAATAACATTAGGAGGACATTTGTATTGAGCCTATCATTGCTTTGATAAGGCTGACACTGAAATTAGTAATCAGTGAAATTGGAGGCATCATGTTCCTTGTTTGAAAAAGAGCAAGATATTGACATGATGGAAGAATCCATCCCAATTTGTTCTGGCATCTCCTCATTGACATCTATCAAAACGGTATCCCTTGCTTAGTCATAACTTAGGTGTAGCTTTCAGAGAAAGTGAAAGTACCGTCAAGGTGAGATATAAGGCATAATTATCCATGATAATAGTAGAGATCTATCTTTCTCTTTATGCTTAACAAATAAAAATAGAGTCACTTTCTCATTGGTTAAACAAAGGACAACTATTAAAGCATGAAGTCTGGAAAACTCTCTTGTGACGTTACCTGTTCACTAACCCAGCATATTCCTCTGTGACTGGATTGGTCAAGTAAAAAAGGGATCAAATACAGGCTTGTCTTGCCCTTTGCTGGTAGAAAATCAAGATGCGAGTATCCTCTCCACACCCAAGATTTTCCCCCAACCTTCCCTACTGGATAGGTTTGTGGGTTTCCCAAATAAATCACCCTGAAGGGAAAGCCTGATGGGCTGAGGGAGCCAATAATAATGTGCTTCTCCCTGCAGATGAAGCTACTGGACATGAGCAGGCATCTCAGTACAACCTGCCATGAATATTAACCTGTGCCAAGGGGTGAATTAACTGGTGGCATCTTTGGGCTACCTAGAGTCAAAGAAAGGCACTGCATATTCTGCTCCTTCACATCATGGTGTGCAGGAAGGGGGCTTGGCTCTTTTTCTTGTAGCATCCTGAACCACATATAAGATCCTAAAAAGGAGTGAGAAATTGCTCCAGCCAGATGTACCTGCCTTTAAAAAACCACCACTACTTTTCACAGTGATACAATGTGACAGAGTTTCTGATTGTTCCTTCTCCCTCTCCCCAATAAAATACACACTTGCGATACTTGGTACACAATAAGGATTTCTCTGGAGGGGAAATGTAGCACTGGCAGGAGTGCTTCAGTTTAATCCTCCTTTCTTTCTTTCCACTCTCCCTTCCCCAGCCTCCTCCCGCCTCTTCACCCACCCTCAAGGCTCTTATGGGATTTTCCAGGTAACTAAAGGCTTGCAAAGCCAGTGCATCAGAGCGACAGACCAGACAACCGCAACATTTAGGAGTGAGTGACACATCATTTCTTTAACTCTCCCTCCTCCTGAGTCGCTCACAATAAGGCTCCAAGCCATTCTTTATGTTATATATGGTTCTGTTACTTTTTTGGTAGGGAATTGGTGATACTGTGTATTTTAGCAGGCACTTGTCAATGAATCCCTGTGAATCAGTGTATACCCTGGCTATAGAATGATGACTTAATCAAAAGCATTACATAGAGGAGTGGTAATCATGGGTTTATTTTATTGGTTTTGGTCAAGAAGAGTACGCCTGTCATCCTTATGTACAGCAGAAATTTCACTGCAGCAGATGTCTCAATTTTTAAAGTATATATTCAGTAAGATGTGACTTTTGTTATATGTGTACCTTTTTTCCCTTTTTCTTTGATGCAACAGTTATGACAAAGAAGTTGTCCTAACACACTGCAGAGATGACCATAATGGCTTTTAAGACTTCAGACAGGCCCATGATCACAGAATGCTAAGGGGTTGGAATGGACCTTAAAAATCACCTAGTCCTAGACCTTTGTGCCATGGGCAGGAATGATGATATCTAATGCTAAGGGCTCCTTGGGAGGAACTAAGTGCAGGATGGTGAAACCCTATCTTACCAGGCATTGCTGGATGGTCCTCACATGGGATGAACATTTCAGCCTCAGTGGTAAGCAAAGAGCTCCAGTGGACTGGGGCTGTATTGTGACAAATTGTCTCTATTCCAGCTGATCTCTTGGTGGTTGAGGTAAAAGATGAAGCTCAAGCACCAACCCACCAAACCCACTTGTCCCTTCCCAGTATTGTGGGACAGTTTGGCCCCCTTCAGCAAATGCATTTTCTGCAATTCATTTTGGGAATTCTGAATAATTTCACACAAGGTCCAAATCTGAGAGGTTTGACTGAGGACAAGACTGTCCTCAGCCAACTCTGCTGTGGTGGGAACAGACCCAGATGGGTGAGCTCAGGCAAGGGAAGAGCACCACGCAGCCTGGTGAGGAGCTGTACGTGGCTTGGTTAGCTTATCTGCCTGGCATGGAGCTACTCACTGGCTAATTCACACCAATGTGCAGGGCTGCACAGTGCTCTGGGAGACCTCGAGGAGCCTCCTTGCCCCCATGCCCCCCATCTTGCTTTAACACAGCAAGCTGGTGTTCTCACACTGTCCTCAGTGCACAGAGCTACCCTGTAGTCTCTGTATTCTCTTCTGTGACAGCACCAGTGGTCTTCCTTCCAGCTGACAGCAGACCTGAGAAATGTTTCAGCATAATTTATAGAATAGCTGTAGGTGACAAAATGTCTGTATCACAGTGATGCAGAGGGAACTGAAAGTTCCTGTTATCACTCAGGAAGCACCAAGGAAGGGGACCATTTATTTAGCAGATTCCCTCTCTAGAAAGGATGTTCTCATCCACCCTAGGGGTGACTTTGCCAACAGATCTTTCCATCCTCAGGGGAGCAGAGGAGGACTCAAGCACCTGCTCTCTGTATTTTCTGTACTATCACAATGATCAAGAAGGAAATCATTAGACAGACCAGACTTCCAGCTTCCATTATTTTTAACAGGCATTGCACATCTAATTTGAAGTGCACAATGCAAATATTTACCTTCAAGTGTCAAAGGAGACTATAAAGATCTTTATGTATCTTCACACTTCAAGAACTTAATTCAATAAAAATAATTATACATATGTGGGGATTACTTCCACAGTGGAGCTGAGATATGCCATCAGTTGCCAAGTCGGAAAGTACAGCGTGCATGCTATACATCTGTGTGTCAGCATTTATGTGGGAGAGGAGGGCTCTAGTACATCAGAACATATGTGTGTGTAAGCAGGGCTGAGAGGAGATCTCACTGGAACTCACTGCTGAATAAATTAGACAAAGTCACCCTGTGGCATTGCACACTCCCAGTGCTGCAGACAAACTCTTCTGTGCTTGCCCATCTCCTTCACCTCAACCTGAATACTCCACATGCCTCTTCATTTTAGAATGGGAGCAGTTTTACAAAGAAAAATATTAGAAATAGGCTTTGATTTTTCTTTGCCCCTCAGAGATTGCAAGGTGTCAAGTGATTTGTTTCCAACAGTGCCAGTTTTACGAGATTGAGGCTTTTAGCCTCAAATTTTGCTTTATTTTGTGAGAACAGACAGACACTTTCCCATCCCTGAATTGTGTCAGTTGTTTAAGGGGCAGATGCTGCTATTTTGAGCAGGTAACTGGAAAAAAATTTACTGCTGAAGTCAATGGCTGAGAGGAGGAAGTCAATTAAATTCTCAGACACTAATAATCTGTCCTTATTTGTAAATCATGATGACTGTTTTAAGTGCTTGGGAAACTTGAATCATGTAATTACAAGCGCCTTATTTTTCAAAAATAATATTAATAATTTAGGCTGTCTGTTTTACTGCAAGGAGCATCTATTGATCTGACCTACTTGTATGCCACCACCAGCCCAAACTGTGAGCATGCCTCAGCTCTCATCACACACACAAGGAAGTAGCAGGAGAAGAATGTCTCTCCTGTCTCACTGCTCGTGCTTGAGGTGTGGTGGTTTTGGAGAACAGCTGTCATACCAGGCATTTATTTCTCCTTGTGAAGAATCCCATGGCCGTTTACCTCGTCTTGCTTCAGAGAACTTTCACGCCTCTGCTCAGCCCCTGCAAAAGGGTGCCAGGGGCTCAGTCACTCTGGGGACCACGCTGAGGCAGGGAGGAAAGAGTCTCAGAGGATCAGGACAGAGACAGGGAGATCTTGCAGTACTGTACCATATATTCTTAATGCTATGTATTAATGCTTACCTGTGCTCAGGAGACAGCTCCAAGAGTAGAGTCTGAGGATGAAAGAGTCTCAGTAACGTGTGCTGTTTAGTGGATTTTCATCTCAATTTGCATCAGTTGGTGAAGCCCTGAGACTATGGCAATTTAGTTCACTGAGATAATGGATCTTTCCTCTCTTCATAGAGTAAATTTGCACTTCATAAAATCTTACAGAATTTCACTGGTTGTAGGGACACAACCCAACTGCTGTTGCTGGTAGTGAGAGTTTTGTGGGATATGAGGTGCATTAGGACATTATTTGGAACCCATTGCAACATCAGACATTTGCCTTTGACATCAGAAAGGTGGTAAAGTAATGACGAAATGTGCTCCGAGGGTACATCTCATTTTATAGTGCCTATTACAGCTGACACACACAAGCATGAACCAAGTTATCTTGCACTTTTGCAAATAATATTTATTCCACAAAGAAGTTCATGCATGCAGAATAAATAGCACCTTCCTGGTGAAAGCATATAATTAGCTGAAATCCAAGAAGTGACAAATATTTGCTTTGCCTGAAAGTTACTGCATGAGATTCTCAAGTTTGAAGTATTTCAGAGACAGAAATGACAGCCTTCACAGTTTCATGATTACTTGGTGCTGCTAATTGGCACTGGTTGCAGGTAGCAAATTTCTAGCCAATGCAGAAATTATGTACCCTGTTCCACCTCTCAACAAATATCTTCTCCCTTCCCTTTTGCCCTCTTGCAGCTCTGCATACCTCCATTCTTATGGATAATTCAGGGAAGCTGTAGCACCTTCCAAATACAATGGACTAAAGCCCACCAGCTGTTATTCAAGTTGCCTGAAAAAGTTTCTGTTTAAAAAAAAAAACCAAACCAAAGAAAGGTTTCCAATCAAAAAATGCCGTTGCAACTGAATTACCCTGTATTTCTAAGTCTATATTGTTGTTTTTATTTATTTGTGAAAGAAAACAAAAAGGAGGCTTTCCATTTTGACATTCAGAATAGTGCGGGTTTATAATTTTGAAGTAACTTTCATTACCAAAAATTTAAATTATCAAAGTAAAATGAATTGTGACTCCAAATATTTATGAAAAATCCATCGCCTACTGATTTGATCTGATAAACCACAGGAGATTAATTAGTCTTGGTTATGTGACTTTTCAAGCACTAAACATGGCTGAAGGGGTTTGATTTTTGTATTTTAAGCCTGTATTTTCACATAGTTACATATAATATATAACATATAGGGGAATTTGCTACATGGCAGCATTTACCACTGGTATGATGATTTTACCCCAAATATGAAAATCTCCATTTCACCAAGAGCTATAAGGCTATTTTCATAATGAGAGTAAGTCTACGTAATTTTTCATCCGTTAAATCAAAACCGCTCCTTTTCAATGCTTTAAATGAATTTGTACCGTAATTAAAAAACTAGTATGAAAATAACCTTTATTTCCCTTTTTAAGTCAGAAGGAACCATATACACACTGAGTAATCTAGATGAAATTTTTTCTAAGATAAAGACTACAGTGTCTTAAAATAGACCATAAAACTTCTCTTCTCTTAAAGAAAAATGAAAAAAAAAACCCTCAAAAAGCAACAGACAACTTTGCCCCAAAGATACTCAGAATTGACTGCTCTTGTGCCCTGCTGCATCTTGAGAAGGTCTGACAGATGTCCATGGTGTTTTTAGCTCGAGTCAAACGTCCAGACAGCTGAAACATCTAATTCTAGTGTTAAAATTAGAAGAAATTAAACTTCCATAAAACCCGCTAACCGTATCAAACTCAAATATCTTTCCTCACCCTGCTCCATTTATGCAAATACATTTATACTGTTTCATAAACAAGCAGTGTAGCAGCTTAAAAGTTTAAAAATAAAACTTCTGCAGAGACATTAGCTTTAATTCATTTCAAAGTGCTCTTTTTTTTTTTTCCTTTTCTTTTCAATGGATTTTGTGATTTAAAGTTATATGGTGTTGGGGTTGGGATTTTTCTACAGCTGTAAATGTCTGTCCTCATTTGGCTTGTAGACAGCCCTTTCACAGTGTGGCGCTGTTGCAGGTGAGGAGCATCTGTGCCTCTGCCAGGCACGTTTGATAAGGATGTTGACAGGTCAGAGGTTGTCACCATTAATCCCATAAAGCTATTTCTGACTAACCATCATGATAGAAACACACTGT
This sequence comes from Coloeus monedula, assembly GCF_965178545.1. Lineage (NCBI taxonomy): Eukaryota > Metazoa > Chordata > Aves > Passeriformes > Corvidae > Coloeus > Coloeus monedula. The sequence continues at coordinate 78,986,586 of NC_138782.1, forward strand.
AATAAGACTACCAGGTTCAGTATTGATTTTCCATCTAATATAATATCATAATTGTATATTACTTGTTTTTGCACTTTATTATTCCCTAGGATGTTAACTTTTAAGTTTTAAAAGCATTTAGTTCTACAGCTGCAATTCTTAACACCTCTGAAGACTTCTATGCATCACTTTGTCACCTTCCTCTCCCCCAAGTGCTCAGCTGACCTGGTGCAGTGGAAAAACCCTTTCTACTCACTTCAACAGGAGGTACTGACTCCTGAAACACCAAAGCAGGGTTTTAAAAGATGTAGCACTATTAGAAAAGGCCTCCTTAAAAGAAAATAATAAATAAGCATCTGTATTCCCTGGATCATCTTTACAGGGTAAGAGGAAGGTTCATCAGAGACCCCTGCACTCATGGGGACTTCAGAGACTTGACTTCATTGTTGACTCTCAGAAGGGACCAATTGCTTTCTGCTGGTCCATCTCCCCATTAGCTGTCTTGTGTCTGTCTTACTGCTGTGGACTTTGAGGTCTTTGGGACATTCTTCTGCTGAATGCTCTTATCCATCCATCAGCTGGGTTCTCCTACAAGCTGCTGTAGATATCTATAGCGATCCAAGTCAATTAGAATACAAAATGTTTAATTGAATTCTTCTTTGTTCCCTGGTGATATTCAGGAGGGCAGCACATGGTACCTGCAGATGGATGGCAGCTAAATAGCCTTTTAAAGCTGCAAGCAGAAATGGAAGTTTGTTTTCATTCATTTTCTCTCTCTCGTTCAGATACAGCAAAACATTTATTAATCCTCCTCCAAACCATATGCCATGTGTCTAATGAGCGGTAGGTTAAGTTAATCATATACAACCAACCAAGTGTAGTAGAAAAAACATTGCAGAGTAGGTGAAAAAGCTAATACTGTAGATCTAAGTTAAATAAGTGAAGGAGATGAAGAATATCCAGGGTCAGGCCCTCCAGGAAGTTCAGATAAATATTGAGTGAGCCAAAATTCTTCTGGGTTCTTGAGGTACTCTCTTAGTAACTTTTGAACTTCTAGCTGGGACATCTTCACAGCTTTTGTGAAGGCTCATGCTGCAAGTATTGCTGACCCTGCTTTTTAAGGTTTAGGGGTTATTCTTAAGGCTTAGCAAATATAGATATATACACTTCATTGCACGATTGCTTTGGGCTCTAAGGAACCAGTAGAAAACTGAACCAAGAGATTTCCCAGGCTTACCTGTGGGGTATCTGAATTACTGAATGAACCCATACTTAAGTTTTCCAGACATATTTTATTGATGAAGTGTCATGACTGCTCATAAACTGTGATAACACAGAACATCTGCAAACTTAGCAAGGAAGAGCTGGAGGAATTTTTTTTTTTCACTATTCCACCAGTTTTACCAGGTTGTGGTACTGTTATGATCTTCTTGCTGGGACAGCAAATGCTGACTGTGAAAAATGAGTGTTGACAAATTCTGTGCAAATTTCTGTGCGTTGCTCAGTGCCAAGTTATAACTTGTAACAGCTCTTCTATTCTCAAGGAATTAGCCTGCAATGCTTGCCAAACTAGAGCAGTTTTGTGGCAGGACTAGGAAGACACCATCATACTTATTTCATTTGAGCCCTAATTTGACCCAAAGGTTCGATTTCCAGCTTCCAGATTCACTAACTACTAACCCACTCCTCCAGCTAGGCCCTTGAGTCCTTTACTCGCTGGAAATTATGCTCCTATTTAATTATAAATATTTATAAAACCTCTGTGATCTTTAAAAATGTGAGAACTATCTCGTGTTTATAATTGTTATAAAAAATATCCCAAACCCACTAATTGAATGAATCTTTCAAATGTGAGTAATTTTTTATTTGAATTCTACATCCTTATGTATTATGTAACAATTAGTAATGATGTGATGGATAATTTTTTTGGAACAGTTCCTGATTCCATTACTCAACTACTCGATCGACCAGTAATTATGAATCATATCTTTAATTAGCTGCCGCTCTTCAGAAACATATGAAAGCCAAGGGCATAAAGTAATTGGCATAAAAGTTTTCCTAATTAATTTATCTGTCTATGTGAGTAACCGGGACTGGAGTCAGGGGAACATTTATAACTCCAGGAAGGCCAGCCCTAAAACCCAATGTCAAATGAGATTTATATTTCTGAATTATAAAAAGAACAACAACAAGCCACAAAATTACATTATCCCCAACTCCAACAATAAAGCACATAATGCGTTGTTCAGAGATGAGCAAAAACTTCTTATTGATCCTATTCATTTTCATCGTATTCTCCAGTGGGTCTTTCAAATCTCTCTGGCTATTTCCCTCATTCCACATAGTAACAGTAATCAAGCACATTAAGCAATTCATTAAACAACAGCCCCACTGACCACAGGGAGTATTACAGCTAACATTCATTAGGCAACTAGCAACTTTATTTAAGCAGAAGAGAGCTGGGGAGTGCAAGACTCAATTCTTTGTCTTTTGGGAGCCTATGGCCCACCTAAGCAGTGCTGGATCTGCTTTTCACTAACTATAAAACCTTTAAGCTTGCTGGCACAGACAGTGCCTTTTTCAAGGAGCCGCCTGGGAGAGAAGACAAAACGGAGTGTGTGCTGGTTTAATTCTCAGCCTGCCAAAGATTAAGTTAAAATCTGAGCTCATTGTTAAGTGTGGGTTGTTAAGATTTATGCCTGATATAAAACTAAAACCTAACAGTATTGATATTTAGGTCCCATATTTTTCAGATCTGATTTCAAGAGGGCAAAAGCTGTAAAGCATCCAGGTTTGTTCATTTGAATATCCTGGCTTGCCTGGCACCTTGCAGTAAAAATGATGTATATTGTCCTTCATAATAACAGAGGAAAGGCTAAAACAACAGTGGAAAAAAAGCCTTCCTACAAACAACCATTAGAAAAGTGTTAGAAAAGTTAAACTGGTATACCTGTACAGTGTTTCTAGCCTAATTAATGAAGAAGCTAAGATTCATGTTTGTTACAAAGTCCCTGAAAACGAGAAAATTCACATGAGCAAATGCACTGCTATTCCCTTGCTTGCTTTTTTTTTTTTTTTTTTTTCCAGTTGGTCTGTATTACAGAAAAGAGGAAATTAGACAATATTACTTGGCATTACTTTTTTTGTATAAGAATTCCTGCAGACATCCAAGCTATTTTCTTAAAAAGTTTACACTCCTAAAGCATTAACCCAGATTTTTAAGTAGCTATTTTTCACAGTCCACTATGTGATTCCACAAAATAAATATAATATGCATGAATCAGGAAAAACCCACCTTCTCCTTCTATAGTGTTACTATTTTCTATTCACAGAATCACAGAATTGTTATGGTTGGAAGGGACCTCTGGAGATCCTCTGGTCCAACTCCTCCAGCACAGCCAAGTTTGGCACGGTTACTATTAAATCATACTATTCTTTAAATGATTTGGCTCCTTGTGTGGCGTAACAGAGTATAACTCTCTTAATATGCCTCCCTTAGGAACTAGATAAACCAAAAAGTTCCTTTATTTAGTCATGGCCTTATTCTGGCTTTAAAATCCTCCACTGCAGCATTCATGTTATTTCTCATTGCTGATACAGAAATTATTAAGACTATTCAAAAGAATTAATGGCACTACTGATTACTGACACTTATAACTGGAGGGCAAAGACAACTCTGCTGTAGTTTGAAAGTACATTTCTGCGGTGTTTAATTACTTGAAACCAGATGATTAAACCTTCAAACCAACTTTGTTTGTTTGTTGAGTAATTTGCCGTCATGGCCAGAAACATGTAAGCTGTAGGAGGGTTCTTGCCAGAATTTAGATGTTCTTCCCATCTGGATGGACCCATTTCTGGGGAGTGCAGTAATCTCTCACTGAGGGAAAGTCATGGAGCAAACCTATTTCCCTACATTAGGAAGATGAAGCTTGACAATGGATGGAGTTTCATCCTAGAAGCTAGCTGGGAAGGTCACTTAAATCTTCATTACTTGCTTGTAGGAAAAATTGTATAGAGGCAGAGAGGTGGTGGGCCAAAATGCTGGTATGAAAATGAGCTCCAGCCAAGTGGGGTGAGCTCTTGGGAGAGCATGGAAGTCAAATACAGCCTATGGGGCCCTGCTGCCTCCTGTGCTCCACCACTTATCAGCACTACCATTCATAAGAAACCATCAGAAAATAAGACATTTATCTCACCCAGACATCTTGACAGCCCTTGCAAGCAGAATGTATTTGGTTGTGTGACCAAATATTTTGGGATAACGTGAACCCTGGGTCCACATTTCTGGCCAGGCACTTCAGAGCCCATACAACAGCCGAAGCTCTAACCTGGCTATGAGATTTAAAGGGCATAGAGGGTACCGTGCTTTTTCATAACACAGAGCCTGCGATTTCAACACTGCCAAACTACCCCTGGAAGAGAGCTAGTGACTTATTTTGTTAGCAACAGAAAGTATTACAAAAAGTGTATCTAACATACCCAGTTGACTGCTTGTATTTCCTGTGCTCGTTTCCAATAGCAGCACATAAATGCATTTATACTAAGGCAGAGAGTTTATTACCTATGATGAATGGCACTGAAATATCAGTTTTATCCTTCCTGTAAAAACAAGGGCCATAACTCATGACAGGTGCAGCCTCCAGATGCCAGCAGTGATACTGGTTTCAGGGCCAGAACCAGGAAGACACAGATAATTTTGCTAATTCCCTCTATTATATTATTATATTCTTACCTGCAGTGTGAGACAGCTTATCATGGAATCATAGGACCCAAAATGCATCTTTAATGTCTTATTACAAAAAATTAAATGAATGCTGCAATTCGAGCACTTTTCAAACATTATGCATTATACAGTGAACTCTGCTCAGTGAATGCAGTTTTTTATTTTTAAAATTTATTTTTGGTAACTGGATGTTTGAAGACAATCTTTTTATGTTGGGAACTTTTAAAGGTCTCCAAAATCATATCTGAGCATGGAAGAGCTTATTATATATATATGTGCTCTCATGACAAAGGACCACTGAGCAGTGCCATGGGCCCTGGAACAAATGTTCCTGATTTACTCTTTCTAGTCCCTGCTGAGTTTTCCCTCCTAGAGAGGCACTACTAGTAGAATTTACTACATAGTAACAACTCCTGTTGAAATGGAGGGATGTTGTTGCTTCTTTCACTAAAACTACAGGATCTCTGGGGAACTTGTTCTGCATTTCTCTAAAACCTTGATTACATTGTCCAGAATTAAGATAACACTGTAGTTCCTGCTTTACAGGTACGATGAGGCACAAAAAGGAATTTACTTGTCCAAAATTCCCATAGGAAAACTCTAACAGTGCATTGATGCAAATCAGGGTCACCCAAGCTCCAGGTAAGTGCTGTAGCCCCCAGACAAGGCAGCATTTAACAGCATTATATTCATCCTTTTCCCTTTTTCTCTTGTTCTGTTTTTCCACCACTTAATTAGCTCATGGATTTCAAAGAGCTCCCACTGCCTCTTGGAAAACTCTGAAAAGCATTCATTTTTAAAACAATTCTGCTGATATGTAGTTCACCTTATATACCTTTCTTCCTTTATTATTATGCAAATGCCTTTGGAAGAATAAGCATACTTCTGACGAATTGCCCTGCTAATACTGCTTATTTGTGTCTGCAGACATTCTCATTTTGCTCTTGTAAACACAAGCAGCAAGTATGAACATGCTGGAGAACAGACTACGAATCAAGTTCACATATTCCTTAAATATTTTGTGGAGGCATCTTGAGAATACTGAGTTTACAGGTCTACCTCATCTGAGGCTTGGATTTTATTTTCACTGAGTTTTTACAAAAATGGTCTCTATAAGAAAAGATTTGGCTGCATTAGAATTGCACTCTCCTGCTGATCTCTGCTATGACAGATGGGATCAGCTGAGCTACTTTAAATGACAGTCACAGCAGGAGGACAGAGAGGGAAGGAGACTTTCCATTACTCACAACCCATCAAAACACAAATTTGACTTCAGTAAGATCTTCACAGTGTCCAGCACAACTTTCACACACACTATCCAACAAAATACAGCCTACATCACTATTGGATGAGAACAAACTGGTTGAGGACTTCTGCTTTGAGAACAGTCACCAGTCTCTTTCTGTCATTAGAGAAAGGCAGGCCTTGCAACACATGGTGAGGAACCTGTATGAGGCTTGAGTGGAGGCTGGTCTCTTCATCATGCCCATGATGGAGGAGGACATAAAAGTTAGAACGGGGATGAGTGTGGGAGGGGTAGCAAGCCCTGGTGAAGTCAGGGTTGAGGAAAGATACTGGAAATTACCTGCTTGATTCTACACCCATCTTCTCCCTCCCTTAACATTTCTAGTCTTAGTTTGAATTGCTTTTCATCCCTTTCCTCTCTGCACTCCACAGACACAAGTGGTTAATGGAAATTAGCAATGCACGTATGGTGAGAGATTTAGGTTGCCCTGGTTGCATCCTAGTGCAAGGGCTGAGATAGCAAATCTCTGTAACACTGCAATGTTCCTATGGTGTTTTCAAGCCATCATTATATTCACTTTGATTACATCATCCATTTCTGTTCCTGTGTCCTTACTCTATTTTGTCCATAGAGCTTAAACTCTCAAGCTAGAAAGTGTCACTGTGTTTGTATAGGGCCCAGCAGCAGGGTCTTGTTCTTGGCAGGTCTCCAGATACAAGTGTATAAACCCAATTAATAATAATGTACAGTTCAACTACAATTGATATGCACATGGGCAGTATAATAACATTTTTCTTAGCATTTAAAAATGCACAAAACTATACTGACAATGAACAATTTAATTGGCAGGCTCCTCACCACTAGGTCTCACTCACAAACTCTCAGAGCTTCAAAGGCACTTAATTGCCCAATTCCCCTTCCATTTTACCAAATATGTTTGAGAACATGAAGTTAAATTTCTAGAGTCTACAGTATAAATCCAGGATCCACCCAGATTTCATCTGAGCCTTTCCCTTGACATATCTGATTTTGTCCTTGCATCAGACCATCCAAATGGATGGGTATTATTATAGGAAGCAACTGAGTTAATTAAGTTATAATAATAGTTTATCAGCATTATTTAGTCCTCATTAACCCTTTATTAGTAATAAGTATGCCTAATACAATGTTCTATATTCCCCAGTAGTAAGAAAATATGAAAACATATTGCAAGTATGTCGTCACTGAGATGCAAGTCCAGAATGACAGCTTATATCTTTATTTTCTTTACCCTACTAAAAAAGACTTAATAGGTGTAGATGTGGTTTTGCCAATTTTTCTTACAATTTTCCTTAAATTTACTGAAGTATATTGTGTTGGTACTTTTAAATAATTGTTTGACAAACAATGGAGCAAGAGAATTATTGTAGTACTGTATTTCTGTATCATCCAGTATTAATAATTATTTTCTGCACATTTCCTTCTGCTGGACTGACAAGCACTCACACAAATCAACCCAAACAGTTCCATATATACAACCTGATACAAAACTCTTCCTAATTAGAAAGTGATTCACTGTTTTCTATAAAGATATGTAATGAGAGTTTTAGTTGCATGAAAGCTTGGAAAGTTTGAAGGGTTTTTTCAAGCTTTACCAGTTGAATCTATGAATAATTTCATCCTGACTGTGGCAGGAATGTTGTGCAAAGAAAGACTAGATGCAGAAAAAAATTATTGTCTGAGGTCATCCTGGACTTTTATCCAGGAGCTCAGTGGTGCACTGGCAGATTTATGCCAATTTAAGGGTTTCTGCCAGCTCAGGGCAGGAGCCAGCAGGAGTAGGGAGATGGTACCTGAGCTGAAGCTGATGTTCCTGCAACCTTGGCTGTCCCCTGGGAAACCTGGAGCAGAGCAGAGGACAGATTTGGCAGCACTCTCAGCTGAGCCATTTGAACCGAAGCCTGGTGCTAAGATTCAATGCTAAACATCTATGTAAAAAAGAAAATAATCTGGGGGAGACACATGCCCAGTGCTGCAATTCAATAAAGACTTTCTCTCTGAAAGCTTTACTTTCCTTTGCAGCCGCTCCACACATCATTATTTGGCACATGCTTTAGATCTTTTAAGTGTGTACATGTCAGTTTTGTTCTTTTCAGCCAGTTCTTATTCTTCTTTTGCCCTTAACACTTCCCCTTGTCCGATCTTTTCCCCCTCCCACCCACATCCACCAACTTCTCCCCCCCACCTCTGGCATTACAGAACCACTGCCTCAAACTATATAAAACCCTTGGCCTCAAACCAGAGAAGACCTAAATGCAGGAAAGTAAGGATAAATTAAAGTGACAGGGTCTCAGCAGTGGAAATTAGTGCAACTCTTCTAATTGCATGTCTAGCCTGAATGATGGGATACTTAATTCTTACACATCCCAGACAATTGCTTTATACTAACATGAGCTCTGGGAAAAAGGCAGATTCCAGAGACATATGGAGCAGTAGATGGAGTGGAAAAATAAATCAGTTGTCCCAGCCACAGTGGAAAAAGTGCTTTATCTGCACTGTTAATATAAGGTGTTGCCACCGTTAAACAAAACTGGTAATGTCTCCTTCATCCATTCTTACTATGAAAATAGAACATTAAATAATTAAGTGGCAAAGTGGGCTTTAGGTTCTATTTATTGTTACTCAAACAAGAAATGAACTTTGGGTGAGGAGGTTACATTCCTCTAGTTAGTGGACACAGTCCTAAATACGGGATTCTGAGAGAGATGTAGTCAGGGGAGCAGAATGCTCTACTTCACTTCTATAAGGGCTGCTAATAAAAGGCTTCAAAACTAGCATGGGTTCTTATATCTATTTAACCTTTTGCCCCAAGAAGCAAAGAGCATCTGGTTAAGTGGAGAGTAAAAGCACAGCTACTTTTCATTATCAGGGCTTAGAGCCAGCCTATGTGGAAGCCTGAGCTGCCAAGCCTGGGTTAAATGCTTGTTGCCTTCCCTGCCTGAGGCCATCTAGCGTGTTTAGAAATGATTAAGTACTGCAGCCTAGAAAGGACCTGTCCTGAGCGTTCATCTCTGACTTCCAGCAGAAAAGAGAGCCTGGCAGTGACAGAGGCAGATGGATGAGTCTCATTAGTATGGTGAAGCAGCGAACCAGACTGCCTTCACAGAGCTGTCCAAAAAAAAGCGAGCAAATTAAAATAGGAGCTGAGAAAACCAATGAGCAAGTGTTTTAACTCTCTGATACCTGGATTTGTCTCCAGCAGGTTAGGGCAGCTGGCTGTCCTTCCCAAGAATCTGTGATCCATAAGCAGGTGATGGGCACTTGGTAGGCGTGGAAATGTCCACGCCCATATTTTATTTTTGCATCTGTTTTTTGGCAAGCTTTTAAAAAATGTAGGATCCTTATGCATACTATACCTCACACATACATACTTCAAATATTCTAGAGCATGGCAAGTGCAAACTAAACATTCTGCATTTATAAGATTCCATTCATGCTTATATCATTATCAAAACTCACATGGTAATTAGGTTCTGACAGAGAGTTTTGGCATACAACACACTACGAGGATGTCAAATCTCTTACATAAAAAAGTGTTCACAAGATTGATAAAGATATGCTACTGCATTCTACTAATATATGGGATTACTGCCATTCTGAACAAGAACATCTTTCTGACCAGAGTTTTTATCTGAAACATCCTTGTGCAATAAAATAGCAACTCTAGCCCTGAAGTGCAAGGAGCCCCAGAACAAAAGTGTGGTGACTCACTGGCATCAGACCCATCACCCTGGAAGTCTTCATAGTGTGATGGACTGGCAAACCTGCAGCTATTTTGAATGAGATTTTCTGCAAGACTGATGGGAAATTATATCAATTTATTACCTACTTTGATTTGTTTGAGTTGATTCAGGCACCATCAAACTATGAAAAGAGAAAGAAAAAGCATTTGAATAATTCAGAGTGCAAATTGCAGCATGCAAGGCAGCCATTTTGCTTTGTCTTTTCATGCAAGATGAATAGTGTAGCACAGTAGAAATGTACCTAATGCCTTTCATTTTTCTTTTGATGAGATAAGTAGGATCAGAATCCACAATTTGAAAGAACTGTGAAAGAAGTTAAAGATCTAGGGCCTTCTCAGTGTAAAAGAGGCAGTACGAGTGCCCAAACAAAAATGACACCACAACAAATCCTTAAAAAAACTGGGATTTTTTATAAATAAAACTGTAGGTTACAGTGTTGGTATCTGAATACTTACTCAGGAGTATACTGGAGGAGGTGTTGAAGATAAAGTTTCATTCTCCACTACCAGTCTCTGCAGTCCTTTAGGGGATGGATAAAGTCATATAAGAAAATGAATCTCATGGAGGTTTTGTTTTTCATGAAGACATAGAAAAGTAGTTTCATAATTGCTGCAGAAAGTAGAATATTTGGGCACTCTTTTAATATCTCTGTAGTCTACAAGGACATGATTTTCAGACATGTTAACATCTTTGTGCAGTCCCACTTCTTGTTTCCTACTCAGCAATTTTTGTCTTGTGATACCTCTTGTTTGCTCAGAGACTTCACTCCACCCTTGTCATCGTGCCCAGGAGAGGCTAGAAATAGAGATGCTATTTTATTTTTTTTAAATTTGACTTTTCTGTTCTGAATGAATGAGAGATAAGCGCTCAAGGGGCATTAGAACGTTTTTTAGGTCTTTTCTGAGGAGGAGGAACAAACTTACTTTTCTCCTCTGGTGAAAATGAGCCATTTCAAGACGGATTGGGAGAATGTGGGAGCTACAGTCTCCTCCCCAGCTCCTACGTTATTTTGCATTCAAAACAGGACAGATGACTTGACAGATTGTCTTTGTTATGCTTTTATTTTCACTTAGTACCTTCTCCTCTGTGCTCTCTCCTACTTGCCAGTGCCAGCCAGCTGACCTGTATCACTGCTCATTTGCTTGTTCTGGGCCACGTTAATGCTGTTAAGGCTACAGTTACACAGGAGAATATTCTTCTTTCTTAATCACTTCATGAAGATGATCGTGGGACCTAAAAGCCTATAGAAATATATTTTTTGTTCGTTTTCTTTTGTTTTGCTTTTTTTAGCTAATAGAGATCAATGCAATTTCCCCCCTCCAATTTAAGGTTATGTTAAGTCAGTGATTAACTTTCAGGTTTCAGGGCAGACTATAGTGGGCAGCTAATCAGAGCTGTGATATAACAAGAGTACAGACAATACTGATTTCTTATATTTAATACTTGTTTGAACTAGAGCATTTCCTTTTCTGAAAATCTAATCTTGAATCAAAAGCTACTTGAGATGGTGAATTAAAAGCAGTTCTTAATAAGTTCTTCCAGTGGTCAAATGCTTTTGATATGAGATAATTATAATTCCTCACTAATCTGAATTTATCAAGTTTTAACACTGAGCCATTCATCTGAGCACCTATGACATTTTGAAAGAATAGTGGCTATAGTAAATGATTTAGGCTTCAAACTGTGATTTTTCAGATGGGTGCCTGGAAGATGTAGGGATCCGTAATAAAAGAAAGACTTAAATAAATTGCCTTAAAACCTAACTGCTAGCCACAGAAAACGACTTGGGTATTTAAAGTACACTTAAACTTACATCTCTGAAAATCTCATTTGAGATATTACCTAACATTGGAAATACTAGAAACCACAGTCTCTGTCATTTTTCACAATTACATTTCTCACAAGAGCCGCAATATTGCCAAGGCAGAACAATCAGACGCCTTGTTCATACCTAAAGCCTATCATCATCCACAAGTCAGATGTTCTTCCTCTTAGCTTCATGCAAGGTCTGAGATAAACACACCCAATTACACTCCTCCTAAGAACATGCCACCTTCTTTAGGAGTCCAGACTGAGATAAGTTTCCACGTCAGTTTCAGTTTAAAGGACTGTTCCCAGATGCAGGAAGTTGTCATGAATTTTGTTTTCAGCCTCATAAGATTCCATCTTATCCTATCTATAGCTAACTCTATGCTTTTCCAGAGTGTAGGGTATCCTCCTTCTAGCCTTTAAAACAGTGCCATTATGCAGATGGAGTAATCACTATTTGCCTTAATTTTATCACTTAAAGTTCATCATAGGCTACTGCATTTTTTTTTCCTGAAGCATCCTAATTTTCTGCTCTTGTGGTCCTGTCATAATAAATTTCTGCTGATTGCAAACAATACTCAGGACATTTTTTTAGTCCCTGACAGTAAAGAAGTTTTCCTTTCTCTTTTGATAAAAGCCAGTGAGGGAGCGGGTAGAACCACAGTTCCAGGAATAGGAGCTCCTAAAGGCAGCATCAACACTTCAGGGACAGTGGTGGCAGGAGGCAGAAGGAAGACTGGACATGTACAGTACATACCTGGCTCCTCCATCCCTGCAGCTGGGTCAGAAAGGAGAAGCTTTGGTGGAGAAATGGTGAAAAAAAGGGGAAGCTGTTTCAGAAACTCCTGTGCTGCAAAGGAGCATTAGGGTGGTCTGGTGCATCACCTGTCCAGGCATCACTGCTGGGATCCTGCTATGAAGACAAGAAAAGAAAACAAGATTATTGCCCTCTCTCAGGAATTTTGGGAACACAGCAGTCCTAAATTTGTCTTATTGATAGGCATATCTGGCAGTGAGAAGGTGAAAGGGGGAGGAGGAAACTGGGAAATGGGAAGAGGGTTGGTGGAGCTGGACTACCCATGCAGCTCTCACCACGGTCTGAGGATTTCCACCCACGTGGCACCCTGTGGACACTGGTACCACTCCAAGAAATGCCTGACTGCACCTTGTGGGAGCACTGACAGCATGTCACTAAGCTGGGCCCACATATTCAGGCATGCTCTTGACCAGCCCCCTGTAGACAGGCAAGTGGTGAAAGACCAGCAAAGCCAGCACCGAACTCCCAGGGAGGCAGCTGTGATGGGGGTCTGGGCTCTTGTCACTACTGACATTTAGGGATGGGAATCTGTGTGACTGACTTATCAGATCTCACACTGAGAGACTGCAGGCTAGGGAAAAGAGATATCTCCTCCAAAATAATGTTTGGTGCCAGTTATAAGAAAAAGCTCATGGACAGGGGTCAGGAATTATACTGCCATGCTGACCTCTGAAGAAGAGAGAAATAGCAGTAGGTTTACAATCAGATTTAATTACATATTCCAAATTGACCATGAAATTTTATCATTAGGTAACTAACCTCTTTTAAGTAGGAAAGGTGAATGATTGAGACTGCCTCATTGACTATTATTGCTTTACCTGGATTCCTGTATCTCCCTAATGCCTCCACTAATCCTTTAGTTTAACTTAATATGAGGAAGAAGTCAGCTTTGTTCATCCCATTTGCAAAATGAGAAGATGCCAACTTTTCCCCTTATAGACTGGTATTTATTTTAACTAACAACATGAAAAAGAGCACTAGAGTTAATCACTTTCAATCAATGTCAACTACATTATTAGTTAATGGGAGTTTATACTGCATAATATTTGTTTGTGAGCCATTTTCTGATGTGTTACATCCAGTTAAATGCCTTATCCTTGTGTATTTTAAATAGAGAAAAAATGAAGGCTAGAATCAGGGAATTTGTAAACACTGACATACAGAATTAATTTTACTTAATCATAATGAGGACATTAGTTAGGAATGTGAGACTTATTTCTAGAAAACACGTGCAGTAAGCTCCACACAGAGCTAAATTTTGCTTTTAAAATATTTTTGTCAGCTGATTCTGAGCATATCATTGTTCTACAATCTGATCTTTAAAATTATTGTTTATATATAAAAACATGATTTATATATAAATCTAACAATTTCTATGTTTTGTGGAGCTGTGAAAGCTCCTTAACCTCTTCCCCCTCCCCACTCCTCTCTTCCCATACTCCAGCTTCTGGCATACACATTACATCTTCCTGATACAATCTCATTTTTGTCGCTTGACAATCTGGAAGAACATTCCAAACCTGAAGATTTGACTTGAAATCAGCAAACTCAAATCAGAAAAAAAGGCACATTTTAATGAACGTGTCTATAGCTGAGTCTTATATCTACCAACATTTCCACTTGTACTTTGACCGCATATTCCTTCTTCACTCTCATTCATTTCCTTCTCCTTAGCACCATCCCAGTCATGAACTAAATGGCTCTGAGCAGTAGTAGAGTAACAAGCAGATGGAGCTTGAGCGAGAAAGGAATGAACTATACAGAAGTTCTTTTTCTAAAAAGGACTTCCTGTTCCATTATTACTTTATACTATGACAAAGGCCTGACCTGAAAGTTAATAAAGAGAGCATGTTTACTAATTAGGCTTTATTCTCATTGGTCCATGTTAATTGCAAAATATCAATCCATCTCACTTATGAATATGCAAATGTTATGTCAGAGTGGCATAAGTTTCCAGCATACAGTACTCTGCTAGCTTTAATTAGATCAAAAGTGGGTCCAGCTCAATTCAACAAGATGGGCCCTACTCTTTAATCAGGAAAAGAAGTTTGTCTCCTAACAGTATCTTCTTTTGACAGTCAGCAAACACTAATTAACAGACATAGCTATATTAATTGCATTACTCCACTGTATTCTTATCAGCTGGCTGATGTTGCCTGTTTGCTAATGCAAATAGTTGCTGCTTTGGTAAAGTCAACTTGCAAAAGTCTTTCTAATGCTAACTAGCAATCAATGCATATAAGATTTCTAAGATTTCTGTAGGGAATTCTGCATAATAGATGTATTCTGTCTTTTGAGGTATCCACGGCCATTTAGTATAATTATTCCTTAGAGCTGCACCTATCATATTATCAGCTTTTTCGGAGGATAAAGAACACAACTTATTTGTTTAAGAACAAAGGACTATAATCATTTCCTTTAGGAATCACTAAATCACTATGTTAAATGAAGATGTATGACCCAACGGAAAACTTGCATTTATAGTAATTATGTACTTTTTTCCTTAAGATTCTTTTAGTGTCTTTTAAAAGGCAACTTACTGCTTTTACAAAGTAGTGACTTGACAGCCCCAGAGACTGTAATCCCATGGAATGGGTTTTATACAGACTGTGTTAGGCAAAGTCTCCCAAGGTGCTGTCCATGGGTTCTGCCTTCAGCCCTATTCTTTGAGAGCCACTGGGAAGGCCAAGAGGGTAATCCAGTCTCTATGTTCTCTATGATCTGAAAGCAGCCTTGTGGAGAAGGACCTGGGAGGTGATTCTGCCCCTCTGCTCTCATGAGATCCCACATGGAGTACTGTGTCCAGCTCTGGGGCACCCAATGTAAGATGGACATGGGCCTATTGGAGCAATTCTTCAGGAGCTCATGAAGATTATCAGAAGGATGAAGCACCTCTCCAATGAAAACAGGCTGAGAGAGTTGGGGTTGTTCTGCCTGGAGAACAGTGTTTTAGGGAGACTTCATGGCACCTTCCAGTACTTAAAGGGGACCGACAAAGAAGATGGAGAGGGACTTTTTACAAGGGCATGTAGTGATAGGACAAGAGTGAATGGCTTTAAAATGAAAGAAGGCAGATTTAGATTAGATACTAGGAAAAAATAGTCAAGGCCAGGTTTGATAGTGCTTGAGTAACCTGGTCTAGTGGAAGGTGTCCCCGTCCACGGCAGAGGGGTTGGAACTAAAGAATCTTTAAGGTCCCTTCCAAACAAAACCATTCTGTGATTCAGCTCCTAAACTCTCTTGATTGCCAGCTTGGGTGTTGATTAATGCAAAGGAGTTTTCCTCAGCCAGTTGGCTGTCACGAGCAAGGCTGAGACCACCCACCCCTTTCACACAGACTGCCAAGTAGCTGTCCCCAGGTTGTTAATGTCTTCTCCATACCAGCTAGCACTGCTATCCTGAGAGAATCAGTCACCTATCGGGTGACATCTCTCTGCAGCCAGACTGAGCTCTCTCTCCTTTGGCTGAACCATGATAAAGCAGATCGTGATAAAGGGATCCTGATAAACATACACGGTACATACATAATTAGCCATGTTCTCATAGTCTGGGCAAAGCTAGGCACACAAGTTTTGGGCAACACAATAACTAAGATGGCCTGCACAAACATATAACTCTAGTTTCTTAATAACAGTGCCTTCTTGTACCTGGCTGTAGGATGACCTGAAGTGAGAGTTCATCCACCCAGTCCAAATATGCAGGGACAATCAGCTGGAGACCACCGTTAGATCAGATTGAGCTGGTGTTATTTCAAGATCATGACTCTTAACTTTGTGATGCAGAAGGCAACAAAATCCACAGGGCTCCTGAACCACAGGATGTTAACTCAGTGTGAGGATACTGAAGGAAAAGCCATGTGCCCACTTTTTATTGCAGCACCAACATTAGTACTACCAGTGGAGTCACACCGGAGCAGAATAATGCTTATGATTTTCCCTGGTATAAGCAAGACTAAAATGGTTTGAGGCTAGTATTCCCGAGTGGAACCTGCAAATGGAATTATTATGTATTATTTATATATTTACGGGTATACCTTCACACGGCTGACATTTTAATGAATCCCTACAGGGAAGGACTGGAAGTGATAATGAAGCCTCCATGTCAAAGCCTCTGCAGTTTTTCAGTGAAGTTGCAATACCCCCTAATTCTCCCCCCCGTATTTTGTTTGCCTTTCCCTTTATTTCTTCTGGATAGGAAAACAAAGTTGCAAAAATATGCTCAAATGAATTAAAAGTATAAGATTAATAATCTTAGGTACAATAATGGAATTTTTCAGATCCTCTAAGTTTTTAAAATAATGTTTTAAATTTAGGTGTACAAACATAAGGGAAAATCTCAGCACTGGTTCTGATTATCTCTTTGCCATTTTTTTACTTCTGTTATGATATTTAGGGTATGGAATCATAATTTCTGTAATCAATATGAAACCTGAGGACTGTCTCATGGCAGGTTGAATTTTGTATAAGAGTGTCAGATGAGCCTGACATTGCAAGATTCAAGATTTTTGCTTTATCACCAGCCTTTTATACATGTAAAGCTGGCTGTTCTGTGTGTCACACCTCACTATTATGGTAGTAGATTCGTTGAAGTAACTTTGCTAAACTGTATGTGATTATAAATTTCCACATTGTAGTCAAAATATTTTTTCTAGGTTTCAGTTAAAACTGGCAGATCATTTCTGAAGAGAATGCTAGTGAAAAATATGTTTTTATATGTCAAGTAGGTCAAATGGTTTAAAAACAGTTCAATGATGTAAGCTTACAGGCAGGTACTTGATGTTTGTCTGAGACAATTTGTTGGGAGTAAAAGATGTGCCTACTGTTCTCCCCATTAAAAATTTGCTTGAATTTGGAAAAATTAGAGCTTTTTCAGGAAACCTATATGCAGGTTTCATGTGTTCTCTAGATGTTTTTTGAGAGTCTTCACAGCTAAATGTTTTGCACTTTTATCTTCACTAAGACATAGCAAGAAAGCCACCCAAAACTTCTAGTCCCATGGTTGTCTCAGCAAATTAGGCTAAAAGACAAGCAAGAATTATGCTCTGGGTTTCAGTGTAAAAGCCAGAACAACTTGAACAGTTAGGCACTAGCTCATGATCCTACTCCAAACAGTAGGATCCTACTTTCCCCCCCCCCCCGCCCCGTAGGTAAAAAAGGAAAGAGAATCCAGGTGCTTCTGTTCTCAAACAACTGGCATGATCTACACTCGACTTACCTGCCAGTGCTGTCCAACTTCTGTATTCGATACTGAAATAGATACCAGTGCTACCAAACTGATACCAGTTTATGGTTCTCTGGCCTGGTGACAGGGATCATCACCCAAGAATCAGTTCCTGCCTTACTGAATAACACCTCAGCCAGTCTGGAGTGAAAGTGTCAGCATGATGACGTGGGGAAATCTTTACCTAAAACAACAGTTGTTCCCAGAAGAGGCTGAAGCTTGGTTCCTGATACAGAGAAAAGTGACTACCCTGGGGTAAAGGGACATGAATGCCATCTTCTGCAGCTCATTTTGGATTCAGCCTTTCACATTTTCTGTTTGTGCCATAGAAGAGTAACACAAAATATTGTATTGTCTTTAAAGAGAATGATCTGTGTGAAATATTTCAGGCTGGTTTGCTAAGAAAATGGAGCTTCTGTCCTTTTGGCTCTCCACTTTTCTGCCAGTCAGTCTCCTTTAAAACTTTTTAGTCTGTTGGGCAATTTAACTAAAATTTGAAAGAGAAGCAGAAGTCTTAGAGACAATTAAATGCATTTTTTTGAAATCTGCAGCTGGGAAGTGGAGAGAGACTCAGCATGAAAACCCCATTGAAAAGAGAGCAGGAAGAACTCGGATGTGATATGTTATGTGGCTTGGTAGTAGCCAGCTGCCCAATCTGCATATGCATGCATCCAGATTAGCCAGGGTATGTGTTATTTCTTGCCTGACAGATGTCAGAGGGTTTACAGAGGGAGACAGAACTATTGTGGTGGGAGTGAGAGAAGGAAACGGGATACAAATCTATAGGAAATCAAACTCCATAAGCTGTGATACTCACAGGACAACTTGTTTTCATTTGCATATTTGGTAAGAAAAAAATTACAACTATACAGTTGTACCTAACCAAATGCTTTTCACTTCCTCTGCCAGCTAATGAAAAACCCAACCCTGTTGTGTAGCCCAACATTTCTTAAAAAGGCAAATTTTGGAAATACACACAGTAAAAATTACAATAGTGAGTGTCCTCAAAAGAGACGGAAGGGGCAGGATGAGGTACGAAAGAAATTTGGGGTATATAGTCCCTTTTTCAGGGAACTGTGGGAGGGGTGGCAGGGAAACAAGACACCTCTGGGTTAACAGGACTTGACAGCAGGAGCAAATGGGAAGGCAAGAAGATGGCAGCATTCTGTGATCAGCTCTCAACACAGAAATGCACCTCCAAGGAATTGTAGTGATGCCTTAATCAAGTTTTCTTTTTCGTCTTACAGCAATTAATCCAGGCTTTCTATACCCAATCTGTTCAACTACTCAAATCAGACACTGACTTTTGTTTAGATGTTTTTGGGGTACATTATTTGGAGAGAAAGTAAATTCCTCCACCTCCTTCTCATCCTAACCCAGAGTTCTAGCACAAAAGCTAGCAACAGGATGAATAGGAAATGAAAAGGAAATCCATCCTGCTCCCGGCTGCAGTCTTCCTTTCCCTGCCTGTATCTTTTGCCCACACTTACATGAATGTCAGGATTTAAATATAACTATGAACTGGTTATGCTGCTCTCACAGCACTTAGACTGTCCCTCCAAACCAGTGTTGCTGCACATCCCCCAGCATGACTGGCAGAGTCTGAACAGGCTTCTCTAAAATACTCACTAAGTTAAGTATACTTTTGTCCAGCTCGTGTTTTTTCCTGCTAACCAATCTTTTCTACTGCTTCCTTGTGTGCTCATTCAAGGCAGATTTCACTATATAATAAATACAGCACCCTGTGACCCTGCTGTCAGTGCTAGCTGTGCTCCTTCAGGCTCAGAAGACATTACAGCCACACAGTCTCTGACAGAGCAGAGTCCAGTAACAGTAATTCAGTGCTTGGTCCAGCCTTTATATATATGATTTTTCTTTGCCTGAATCCAGTGCAATAGAGTTCTTACAGATTCTTTGCTGAGCTTGTTCTCCTTTGGATTTAAATCAGGACTTTACCAGAGCTGTTTAAAGATTAATTATCATACAGAACAGTGCTTAGAACATGACTGACCATCCTAGCAGGTATCAGGTTATTGTTTATTCCCTTGTCATTGTCTATCTATTATTAGCTCCTATTTCATTCTTGGAATACAGGTACACTTTAGACTTTCTCTAGTCAAAAAGAAAGCTTGCCCTGTAGCTCTGTGGAAAAACACATAGTCACAATGATAATTTTGAGCTAGCAGCTCATTAGAAGAGAACACAGCAAGTACATTATTCCTCAGGTTGTAGTGTCCTTGGGGCAGGAACATTTTGGGATTGTTTTAACTATTATTACTTTCACTTAGGTGCTTGTCCAGGACCTACTCCCATTGTCCTGGTTCATGGTTGCAGCTCTAAGACCTGTCAGGGACCAGAGGCATTGAGGGAACTTACAGCAGTAAAAGCAGCAGAAACATGAAAGTAAGTGCAGAAGGAAACAAAATACAATGTGAAACACTTTCTCATATTGCTTTTTATTTCTCATTTTTTCTTGTGGGAAGTCATACAAGTAAACTGCCATGATTTCCTTCTTTTCCTAGAGACATGATAGTTAGGACATACCACACCAAGGACGTCAGAAACAAGCAATTTTTGCCTCTAAAGGGCCTGTAACCAATGACCTCAGTGAAAGACTCCTCCAAAAGAATACTGTAAGTTCATTTTGTAGGCTTCCATGCTGCAATTCAACTGGATAATACAAGCAAATCAGTGGCAGTTGGTGAAGATAAAAATCTTTGTCTAGTGGGACACTCAGATTTATTTTTTGCTCTGGGAAAATTACTGTTAGGGCCTGCACACAAAAATTTGGGGCCAGACAGAGCCATCTACTTGCCTGGCTGCAAAACCTCAGTGACCCAGTCACCTCCTCAGTGTGCAGCAGCCCTCTGTGTAATATGGATCCAGACACCTGGGGTGTCATCAGTGGGCCTTTAATGTCAGACAGGGTGTCTTGAAAAGACTAGAGCTTAAGCAACAAAGTGCATTTAGAAAAAATGCTTATCAAGCCTACTCATGATGTTGCCAACTTTCAAAGATGCACTCACCTGCCTATACAGCACATCAGAAAGCAAATTCTGGTTCCATGCAAACAACAAATGCCTTAAATCCCACTGCACTCTTTGTGAGCGAAGCTGAATGTGGAACCTTTTCACTGCGGCTTGGTGACTTGACAAACACAAAAAGCAATGGTTGTGAGAAGCAGGGCTGGCTTCTCTGTATACAAAAACACAACCGTTATTTACAGTACAAATATTTGAAGGCAATTCTCAACAATCTCTTCACCTCAAGACAAACTGATATCTCTAGTCATCCTTGTTGCCAAAACTTCAACCCTTATCAAATGGAAATCACCACCTGTCCATTAGATCAATGACTGGCACTTGGGTCTCATTGATTTAGCTATTATGGAAAAGATATCAAATGAGATACACGATAAATTAGACTCTGTCATGGATATTTGGTCAGATTTTGCAAATCTTTGCAAATGAGATAATTAGTTACAGCTTTCTAATTTTAAACTAGTGTAAGTGTTACAGATTTAGTGACTAATCTCTCTTTCCTCTCCACTTTTCTTTTCACATACATGCATAGCAAGGCTTTTGTCTGTAGCTTTGGTGTCACATTAAAAACATTAAAAGATGTAAGAAGGAGATCCCCCCTCCAGTTTGAGTTGCAAAACTTCATTATTAGTCAAAATCAATCATTATAAATCAATTCAAAATTATTCTGTGTAAGTAAATAACAAAATGACCCAAATAAGCTTCAGTCATTTGAATAAAAATTGCATAATATTTTTACACCTTAAAACACCTATTCTTGAAACAATTGCAATGCCAAACCAGATGTCTATCATGTCTGTCATAATTTTAAAATGCATGCATTTCTTTTAAATTTCTGTCATACCAGAAAGACAAAATAATAACAGCAGAAACACGGAGATTGCCTATGCTCAAACATGTAATCTGGGTTCTTATCCGTCCTGGTGTTTTTAAAGGTCTGGCACGTGCACAGTTGAAACTAGCTGCCATTGTCACTGGCTTTTTGAAAGTCAGTCCTCCCTGTGGCAACTGCAGAACCTGGCTTTGCTACAGTGGATGCGCACAGAGAGCCAGTGCTTCTTGGAATGGGCTCATGGATACAGAGAGTTAATCCATATGATTGCTTATTAACTTTCTTCCATCCATATGCCATCCATCAGTCTCAGAAGGTGTTTTTCTTCCTTCCTTTGGGTTGGTCCCATTGGTCCTCACAAGTTTTGTGCACAACCATGGTGGCCTAAAGCTTGCTCTTGCTACCTCACCACTCTGTGCTCTGCTTGGCACCCCAATGTCACCCTCAAGAGGCTTTTAGGAGTGCCAGCTCTTTATATCATGCAGAGATAACAGCATTGATTTTACTGCCAAAAGTAGCAATCACCTCCTTCATCCCCCTGTTCCTAATCCCCAGCCCCTCTGGGGCAGCTCCCCAGGCAGCTGGCTCAGGGGACTGACCGTGGTGAGCGACGGTGGGGATTTCTACTTCCATTGCATGTTTTTCCATGGGTAGGTTACAAAGGTCAGCCGTCAGATGTGTTTTGGCCTGTGCCTGCTGGAATGATGGCACACGATAATGCAATGAGGAGGATGGATGGAAAAGCCTACTTGGGGCTAGGAGCAGGCAGTGCTAGCTTTAGCAAATGTGATGTGTCTGTGGAGCTACACATTTAAATGGCAATGAAAGTGTATATACCTGGCCTCACTGTCCCAGTGTTGGGTGCATTATCTCCCGGTCTGCTCCAGAATGAAGCACCAGTGCTGCTGCTGAAAGTGTACGAGCCTTCTTATCAATAAATGTAGGGGGAAGAAATAGAGAGGAGAGCACTGGGCAGCCTGAAGGGCTTCAACCTTAAGCTCCAGTTGATATTAGAAAAAGCCTTATCTCTGTATCTAGCACAGCACCAAACCAGCAGTCAGCCCTACCTGTTTAGTTCAGGAGCAACACCTCCCCCAGCTCTCCACTTCCTCCTTTCCTACCCCACAGGCTTTTACTAACTGTTTTAAAGTACTTTTCTCTGTGAGCAATTACCATGTCCTACTTGTTTAGATTAAGTTGCTGTCAGTTCATTTTCATCCAGATTCCTGCTTCAGTCAGACAGAGAGGAACTGGTAATGAGACAGCATAATCTGAGTTCAAAGAAAATAGCGGAGCAGAAAACATTTTCCCTGGTTAAAACAGTCTCAAGTTTTCCTTATACACTGGGCTATATGTCTCTTGGAGAGTCATGGCCACTGAATTCACCACAAGATCCAGAGTAGCTTCAAATTACGATTCTGTAAGGTTTTCTTGAAAATAGTCAAAATATAATTAGTCCTGATGAGATTTTTAAACCTTCCAGAATAATTTAAGCTGAAGCAGGTTTGTCTTCTTGGACCTGCAGATAGCATAAAGTAACATTTCTTCGGGAGGTGATGACTGTCCCACTCATTTCCTCATTTTACTCCTGGAAGCTAACAGAGATGATGCACATTTCAAATAATAATTACTTTGGCTGTTAATCCTCCTAATAAGGCTACAGCTATATGGTGACTGGAATGGTTACTTTGCAAAATACAATGCCCACTCACTTGTCAGGAACACTTATATCCAATATACCTTCAAATCCTTCATTGCAGTTATGAATAGACACTGTTGAAAATCAACACTAGAATAAAGTTAACAAGTAACAGAGCCATGGATGGCCTTTGGAATGATTATTATATTTAAATTAATTAGAAGCATTCTTTTTGTTTGCTTGTTTTGCCTCAGAATTTCCAAGGAGCAGTTACAGAGTGCTATAGAAATGAACAAATTTTGCTAGGGGGGCCAGACGCCCACAACCTTGTCATAGAATACTCTAAGTCCTTGATTTTATGAGGACAGGAAAGATGCACAGCATCTAGGATTACAGTAATGCAAAGGACTGAGCAGTTAGAATACACACATACAGACCCCTGGCACCAGCACTTTTCTTCGTCAGTCTTGACTTCAAAAAATGGAGCTTTGAGGCTCTCCGTAGAGGGAAATTCTGCCTGTTTTTTGCCTGATTCTACTCCAGCAAGGCCAATGGCGTTTTCTGAGATTTCATGGGACATACATTAGTGCAAGATTTCCTGCTGCTGTTTTCTCATAAGCTCCCATTTCCCTGAAGTTGGCTGTACTAGAACTTTTAAAGCCAAGCAAACTGTATCTGCATTAGCTTCCCATTATTTTTTCATGATACCTTCTAACCACTGTACCTCCCTTGGTGCTGTAGGATTTCCAGTTTATGTCCTGAAAAAAGGTACTTTCAGGACCCTGAGTACAAGTATCATATATATCCAGTTTTGCTGTGTTACTGAAAAAACCAAAACCCCACGAAAAGCGCCAGCAAGCCACAAACCCAGAACTACTAAATGAGGGTGCCTATTAATGAGGTGATTCATAAGATCTTGTTTCACAGCAATCTAAGTAGCATAAGAAGCATACCAGCATTATTGCCTAGCACAAAGTGATGTAAAATGAAATAACAGCCATAGAGCCTGTGCTACCACTGAAACTCACTGCTGTCAACTTCTAAGTGAGAACTAATTGCTCATATGATTCACTTTTAGGTTCTCTCCCACCTTCCCAAGTAACTTCCCCTCTATTTGTAGCACTATTTTCAATAAATCTAATTTATTGCACAGTTACTATTTCCTAATGCAGCTTTGTTTGAGTAAGGCAAGAGTTGGCATGGGAATCTTTTGTTATTCAACAGAACTCTTGATCCAGTGAAGTAACACATTTGTCTTTTTTTTTAATAGATGCCATATATGTTGTCACTAATTTCAGGGGCTTGAAGCTCATATAAAGCGCGCAGATACACATCAAATAATACATAACATTGGAGCTTATCACATATATGCTATGTATGCTATATGTTCAAATAGAGGACTCCTTGTTTTAATACTCCATATCGAAGATATTTGTGCTTTGGTTTTCACAAAAAATAAACCCACGGTGTTGAAACTTGCACCTTATTGTGCCATAGTAATGACACTGGGTTAAAGAACCCCAAAACTCAACTCCAAAATAACCCAAAGCAAACCTCCCTACCCTATAGTTTAGGCCAAGCTGCCAAATCCTATTACAAATTCAATCCTATTAAAATGTTCCCAGGTTTAAGCCTGCTTTGGAGTTTTTCATAAGAGTGCATGACCCCAACCCAAACCCCTCCATGTGTGGTCAAAGGACCTGCGGATAATTGTAAACTTCACGGGCTCCCATTAATCTCGGCACAGTCAGATATTAGCGCTTGTAAATCAGCACCTAAACAAGGACAATAGTTAAAGCCATCAATAGTCTTTTAATGAGGCAGATCAAAAACAAATGAAAGCAGCGGGGCATTGCGCTCTGCCAAGGAGGGGCAGGGGAGCCAGGGGGCTTTGTCTTCCCCCCTCGCACACCAGCCCATGGACGGAGTCCAGGACCCCTCCGCCGGCGGCCGGGCCCGCCGCCCAACTCGCACGCACGGGTGGAACCCGCCCGGCCGGGGCCGGGGCGCCTGCCGGAGAGGCTGGGAACAGCCGGCCATGGCCGGCAGCCGCCCCGGGGGCGCGGGTGCTGCGGCTCTCTGCCGCTCCCACCGGGACAGCGCTCGGCCCGCCGCGGCCCGCTCGGCAGCCGGAGCGGGGCCTGCGCTCCCTGCCGCCGGCCGGGCGCCACCGCGCCCCGGGGGAAGCGGGCGGGCCGGGGCTCCCCGTTGCCGGGCAACCTGCGCCGCGGCAGGGGCGGCGGGACCCGAGCCAGGCCGCGCTGGGCTTCGGAGAGCGCCCGGTGTTTCCACCTGCATCCTCCGTCGAAGCCGCATATTTGGCTTCACAAAGGTGAAGAGTTCGGTGAAAAAGTGGAGGTGAAAGCCCGGCCCCGTTAAGGTCACCGGGGACGGAGCTTTCAGCCGCTGAGCAAACGGAGTTTTGCCTATATTACAACGGGGGCGGGAGAGGGTGTGAGGAGAGGGCCCACACTTGCTTATGTGGGTGAGATTTGCGTGGGGAGAACACGCTGCGGTAGTACCTCGATGAGGCAGCGAGCCACCGCTTTGCACCTCGGGCAGCCATGGAGGCCTCGGCAAGCGACGCACGCCGGGGCAGCAGCACAGACACCGGGGTCTTAAAAGCAAATGTTTGGTGTTTTGGGGTTTTTTTTACCCCTATGTAAGAACTGCAGACGTAGCATGTGAATAAGAGTTAGTCATGTAATCACTTGGAAATAATTCTGTGGCTGATAGTATATTCTTTCTCTTTCTAATGAGATCACCTCACTCTCACTTGGCACTGATACAAACATTCACAGCTAAGTGCTCAAAAGAGGTTGAAGTACAAACTGTATATAATTCACCGCTTGAGAAAACACTATTTCAGCACAACACAATGCGAGATGCTCTCAAGTATTCCTGAGGCAGGAAGAGTGTACCACAGTCAGGCTGAAGTGACTGTTTACATCAACTTGATTGCACTTAGTCTTTAGTAAAGCTAACAGCTCTTCGTATTATTAGCCCATCTTTTCACTTCCGAGGACCTCACCGATAAGGAGTGAAATCTAAGTTACAGGATGCCAACATGGGGTGTGCTAACATGGGCGGCACTAGGAAGTGCTTCAGCGTTGGGTTGGCATGAAAGGGTGCTTTTGCCAGATGCCCAGCCCGCTCTGTAAGGAAGTCTGGCAAAAATCTCCTCCTCGAAACTCCCTGGCCGTGGCCACAGCCAAAAGGTGGCAGTGTTCAATTCATCATCCATCTCCACGCCAACACCCCGGCAGGTGCCTGTCTTCAACAAGGTCTTTCATCACAACGCAGTGACCTGTGCCGATTTTCATTTCTAACCCCCTCCTCTCTCCCTGGACTGGAAACATAAAGGAATTGAAAAGCTAACAGAGTTAGAGAATCTTATAGCTCGAAGGGTAGAAAACAAGCAGGTCACTCACCGGTTTCACAGATCCCCAGCTCTTGCTTTGGTGAGATGTAGCCAAACAGCTTGCTGAGTTCACGGTTTGGTTTTCCTGCTCTCATGCCAAAATAGAAATATGGGATTTAATGAAATTTGAGGCTTCCTGACTAAACTTAAAGTTACAGGAGTAAAAAGTGATGCCTATATGAAGAAGGAGTAATGCACTACTGAAGACATGCTGTCATCTCTCTATCTATCGTAGAAACACCATATAGGCACACTCATATGGACACGCATACATGTGAATAAGCACATTTCAGTTATGAATAGAAAAGCTGAATTTTTAAAAATCTCAGAGATTTAAAAAAAGAGTTTAATTTTGCCAATAATTTTTAATTTGAGTGTGAAATCTAAAAAGTGAACAGTTTTGGCCGTGAGAGTATACGGAAAAAACACCCAAGGTAATTTGCCTTCCAGTGAAAACGAAAAGAAAAAAAGTGACCCGGCCATGTATTTCCTTATATATTTAAGGGAGAAGCCAGGTCTTGATGACTGAGTCTCTAAACAGGGATCATTCTCCTTTACAGGATATAGGATTCTATAGAACACAGGTGCATTCAAATTCACATACTTAGTCAAGGGCACACTAATGAGTAGAGCATAGTGTGTTCTTTGCCTGCTGTCCAATACACTGCCATGTAATTTAATCTAGTACAGGTTGCAGCATTAAATAACAGCAGAGACACAAAATATTGTTGCTTTGTTAACTCTGGAAAAAAATTAAAACCTTTTTAAAAAACTTGTCCTCTGTCCATTTGTTATCTTTTTTTTTCCGTCTAAAGGAAAAAAATATGCAGGAGAAATAAAATAATGTTCCCAATCCCAAGGTGAGAACACTTCTGTTTCTCCTGAACTGCATACTCCTACATGTATAATTCAGTGGAAGGGAATACCACAAACTGACCCTGATTACATATGCTTTGATTATTATTGTTAAATATGCTCTGATTAAATACCTTTACACTGGGTGCAATAGTGGGTGACAAAACATTTGGTTTTGGCTTGGGTGTAAGGAGCATCCTCCTGACCAGCAAGAGGGGGAAGGGAATTTAGGGTAGTCACTCAGACACACAGACCAGACTACCCTTATTTCAACATCAGCTTTTGCCATTAGGGACCCCAAGGCATTCAGAGCTGTGTGTGGGGTCAGTTAACTCACACTTACCTTCTTCCTCTGAGAGATGTCAGTAGGTAATTCTAGACACCTGCTTATCCTCACTGGGAGTGCCACATGCCACTTCCCTGCTCCATGTGTAAGTAATTGCAAAGCCAGCAGGGGATATTGGATGATATTAGAAGCTATGGCACCATTAGTATGCGCTGCAGCTTCTCATCATTAAATACAGAGTATACATGCTCTCTATTGTCATCAGGAAGCAGGAAACTACAGGAGAAGAAACAGATTTTCCAGGTAGGAACAACAGGAGCAAACTGAAGTGGTTACAACACAACTTTGGGGTGCTTTGCTCATCCTGTACCAAAAAATTTGTTTTCCTTGCTGTCCTGTTTCTCTGCTGGATGTATGTGGGTTCTCAGGGATTACCTGTTGGGTCAGTTTTGTTGTCACCTGTGGATGACATGCTTTCTTGACATGCAGCTCACTGGAGTCAGCCAAAAGCCAGCTACCGTGAGTGCCTCTCATCAAAACTCCCTCAGAACTGCACATAAGCTTCTCTCAGCATCACTGTTGCTTTGTGCCTGTGTTAGAGGTGCCGGCATTTCTAAACACAAACAAGTACATCCGGACTCCTGCTAATGCGTTGTATTCTTACTAACTTTGCCATGCAGTTTAGCAAGTGGCAGTGTCAGTAGCTGGGCAGAAGACAGATGCCCACTCTAACTTAGATGTCTTGAGGCCAGCAGTAGTCACTGGTCAGAGATTGGCACCTTCAGATGGCAATTGGTCTAATTTTCAGAAACCATTTTAGAGTGAGAGGAATTGCCTGCTGAAATTTAGTTTCTCTGTTTACTCTAGGGGAAATCTATGTTAGTTTAAACCATACAT
Organism: Coloeus monedula; assembly: GCF_965178545.1. Taxonomy (NCBI): domain Eukaryota; kingdom Metazoa; phylum Chordata; class Aves; order Passeriformes; family Corvidae; genus Coloeus; species Coloeus monedula. The sequence goes on from NC_138782.1 coordinate 79,015,133, forward strand.
CTAATTTTTCAGCCATTAGCTTTGTGTATGATGAGTCTTAGCTTGGTAATTATTGTACATCCTTTAATTCTACATTTCATTTGCCCTTCTTGCCTGCTACATTTGGTGACTGGTCAGTTCCTAGTGTTATCTTAAATAAATCTTAAAACACAGAACATTGTAAACTAAGCTATTAAAATATCATATTCATTATCACCTGGTTTTACAGAACTTTCCTCTTAACCATGGTTGTTGCTGCCTGTTCCGAGCTCCCTTTCCCCTCCCCAAGACACTTTCCTCTGCCATGTGTTCTGAACTCCTTTGTTCCAAGCACGGGCAAAACCAAATGTAACTCAAACTCTTTAGCAGTGTCTGATTGGCCGGTCACCCCCAGTCCGCCCCCAGTCCTCCCCTTTCCCCTTCTCCGAATAAAAGAAGGGCATGAGAGGGGGCCTACCCTCTCTTTGGCTTTGGACCCCTTCTGCAACCATCTGTGTGTTCCTGTTTCTGTTTGAAAGCTTCTAATTGCAGGAATTAGGCAAGCTGAAGACTATATTTCTCTCTTTACTTCTGCTGGTGGTATCAGCTTTGCAGCTGCTATTTACTGCTTTTAGAGCTACTGAAATGCTGGATTGCCCGTGCTCCCTCTCTAGGCTGCCCGAGGCTTTCTAAGGCATTGAACTATGAGCTTAGCCGGTAAAAAGCTGTAAGTATCTCCACACATGGTGGTTCTATTTATAAGGGGGTTTCCTCAACCAAAAAGAAATAAAAACAATGTATGGTTTTCAATGTCTCTCTGAAGACTGCATCTCAAAGTATGTTGTGAGTTAGAAAACTATGTTTGATGATGTTGGCGTTGAAAACCAGAATAAAACCTTTTTGAGAAGAGATACTTCTTAAGATTTAAAATTAATCTTATGCTATAGGAATGGTGAAAGATACTATTAAAATATTTTAAACAAACCCATTCTCCTAAAATTTACAGCATAATTTCATAATTTTAAGAGGTTTGGGAGCAGTGCATTATGGTCCAAGCTCTCATCTTGTTCTAGAACCTGGTGAGATTAGGACAGAGAAGAGGTTTAAGTATAAGTGCATGACATGCATCTTGGGGAAACAGTTTGTTGGAGGCAGGACTTTGTAAGTGCCTTAGAATGAAAAGCTTACTAAGATGTTTTGGAAATTTGCATGATAAGTATCCTTAAAGTCACAGGGTGCAGTCCTAGTCCTATTTAAATCAGTAGGGTTACTGATTTAATAGACCTTTCTTTTGACTTTAGTGCTGCCACTCTTGTTCTTATTGAATCTGTTTTGTGACCAAAATATTGAATTTTTTTTGGGACATTAACTATCCCAGGAAATAATTAAATTAAAATGCAAATTTTATATCTTATTTAAACCATGCTTTTACTACATGGAAAGCAAGAAACCAAATGAAGTCTATAGTATGAGATTTTGTGTATGGGGAGAGCTTATTAGTTATATCTCCAATGGTTTGGTTAAATTCTGTTGCCTGAGCTGTAAAATATTAAAGATCCAAGGTAAAGAAGTGCTTCCATGCTTCAAATCGGACCAATTCTATTATGTGCACTATTGAAGGATGAACCTTTTCTCTTGGATCAAAATGCTGGCAAGGAATATTTATATTTTATATTGAGCTATCTTCAAGGAAACAAGTATATAGAGTGATGCAAGCAGCCATAAGATGACTTTTTGTTTTAATTTTGAAGTAGGTCAATTCTGGGTGCATTATTCTTGTTGCAGTGGCCATGTTAAGCTTTTCAATTAGGGAAGGATGTGTCTATGAAGTTCTTCCAGTTTTTACTGATCCCTGTGTCATTTTTAGGGTGATGAACATTTGTATCATATGCAACTGACCTAAGGATGCATTTCTTTCCTGAAATCATCTGAAGGGAATGGCCTTGGCCATTTCAGTGCCCATCCACTTTACCATCAGAGGATTTTACATTAAAGGAAGCTTCATGTATTTTTAATGTCTGTTACAATGCTGCCAAGCTTTAAACTCCTCAGTAGACACAAGCCTGCTGCAAAAATTCTGATCTGTGTGTTTCCAAGCCTGGATCTCTGGGAAATTATCCCAAGTGTTAAATGCACTCTGAAGCAGTGGAACCCTCTATTCCATCCTCTCAAGGCAATGAGTGTATTGTTTCAGCATCCCCAGATCCAGACACATGCGTGACTTCACTCTTTGATCTGGGGATCCATAATGTACTTTAGAGAAAGAAAATAGGCAGGACAGAATTACTAGTTCCCTACAAGAATTATTTATCCAAAACAAATTTCTCATGAACAGCCTACTCAGCTACTGAGTGCTGAAAAATCACAGCCTCCTTGGTCTAATTTCTTTATATCTGTGATTTTAAGGATCATAAGCTGAGGCAACTTGGCTCTTTAATATATAAGCATGGGAGACTCCAACTTCAACAGAGAGGCTGTTGTAATTTCTCCTTATTTTTGTCAGGCTGACAGAAGGAGCATTTGCAGCTTTCTAGCTATCCATGTCCTGTGGGAAGTTACTGTGCTCTCTATTTTTGGCAGGTCATTATATGGATGAGCTACTGAGTTCATTTGATCAAATATCCTATGCAGAGGGTTCCAGCAGTAGGGGTAATTTCAAGACTGATGACCACAGTGTCTCTCCTACCTGGTTGTGTAGGTATTGTGTGCCTAACAGTAAGAAGATCCATTCATTCGCAGGTAGTGTAAGAACACAAAGTATAGGTGAGAGGGAGGGTTGTGATCCAATCAGAGTTAGAAATGTAAGGGTTTGTGTAACTGAAATTGGATTTATCACAAGACAGGGATATATTCTTTTTCCTCAGCATATCACAGTACATAATATTCTTGAGTAATTCTAAACTGCTCTACAAAAGAATAATTCTATAGAAAATGTTAATATTTGTTCAGAGTAATTCCATTTTATCATGCTTCAAAAAGTAATAAAATTGCAGTCTTGGATCTGTTATATGTGGTCCTTGAACATGCCTGCAAGTAAAATTTAAAAAAAAAAAAAACCCAAGAAATAAAAATACTAAGAAATCATGTAATCCTCATACACCTTCCAAGACAGACTGAATGGATGGACTAAATCTTTTACCCTGTGGCCACCTGGTGCTGATCTCTAAAGAAATGAGTAATTCTGCCTCATCTTGCAAGTACGAAGCCTTTTTTTTTTTTTTTTTTTTAAATTAGAGAATTTCTTTCCTTAGTTTCACATTGCTATGCTAGCAAAAGGAGATATCCAGAGGTGTCTCATTACTTCCCATTATCTCAGTCCCATTTAAGAGAAAAAATATGGCTTCAAGGGCTTGTTGCTCCCTATCCTTAGGAAAGATATTTGTATCCAGTACATTCTTCTTCTTTGTCTCCTTCCACTCACAAGCAGAAAACATTTTTTTGCAAACATTCCAACATTAGGTCGTGACCACTGAACAAAAATTAGAAAATTAATAAACCCCAGTCTCTTGCTCTTCCTCAATCCCCTACCATCAGATGAAAGACACAAATACTTAGTTTCTCCATCCTTGATGTCACCCAGCACTCTGCTCAGAGTGAATGCCACAGTATTTGGTTTCATCAGTCATGCCTCTTCTCCCTCTCTTTTGGCCTAAAGTCTCTCTCTAATGTGTACTCTTACTACTGGATCTTCCCTGAGATGTCTCAGAAGAGTGCCCAGCTCATCCTGGCATCTCCCCAGTTCTGGTGGATCCTGTGCTGGTCCCTCAAGCATGAATCAACTCAGCCTTTTATTTTAAGGATCCTTTCTCTGTTTGCAGTGTTTTGCTGGATGCAGCAGCTGCTGCTAACCCAGCTGAGAAGACTTGTGACCCCTTTGGCTTGGGTTATGGTGGTCTAACCCAGAGTGCCTTTGTGCCATACCTTCAAGGAGTTTTTCCTACCAGTGCAGCATGGTGGACTGGACTGGACTGGCGTGCCAGGCTGCATGTTGTTAATAGACCAACAGAATAACTGGAATCTGCTGGAGGTGCAATTAAGCCTTTCTTCCAGTTTCCTTTCATGTGTGCCAGATTGGCCTAGCCTGCCATTTTATTGAGCCTGACAGCAGCTTTCATCCAAGCGACATTGATGAGAGTGCGTAGTTGCTCACACCATCAGCCTGCCAGCTCCAATGGACAATCTGAATAGCTGTGATCCTACATTAAAATGTCAGTATTAAGGGAGGAGAGTGCACCATTTTGTTGCACAGCTGTAAAACCACTTCAGCAAGGCTTTCAAGCTCATTATTGCACAAGCAAGGGGTTTCAAGCATGAGTGCTCATGCCCTGTTCTCCACTTCACTCCATACCCTCCCCCTCCCCTTGTCAGCCTGGCTCCTATAAATATATTTTTTAATTTTATTTTTTTAAAAATGGAATTCCTTGTTTCATCAAGGAGCAGCTCTCAGGCTGAGACAGCAGCAATGTTGCAGACGTAGCAACACAAACTTTACAACTGTGGAGCAGGACAGTCTAACCAAATAAGGGGCTATCTTTCAGAGACAGATCTCATTTTCAGTCAATTCCATGCAGGCTGTCTTGATGGTATAGAAACAACACAGTACCCCAAACCGTTTTTTTTCGTAAGTGGCTAAGAGTAATTCATTATTCAAACAAATAAATAAAAACAAAAAGATGTAACATCTCACTGAAACACTTGCTTTCCCCTCTGCTAGGAGGATGTATATGCTCATAAATTCATCATAATAAGGTTCCTTTATGCTTTCTTGAATGTGCTGTGCACATTCCAATGTCTTTATGCAGAAGGATATTTTGGAAGGATAGGAGAAAATAATAAATGCACTAGAATGTGGTGATGAAATAAAAATTATTCTTGTTTTATAGAAATAAATATATTATTTTGTAGAAGAAAAGGATTTATATGTTCCACTTCTCTCACTGAGCCACAGCTTTTCTTTGAAGCATTTCTAGGTCTCCAAATATCCTTGAAATTCCTGTCAGGTGCTAAGAACTGAGCCTTCCCACAGACCCTGCTGGTCTCTCCCTCTCCCTCTCCATCTCCCTCTCCTCACCTCTTTCACTGAGAACAAGTAAATTAACTTGCACACTTCATGCATCTTTAATCTTCTTGATAGGAAAAAGAGATTTTTACCATTCTTTCAGTGCAGAGGGCTTCTACCTAGACAGATATTTCCATCTCAAAACTGTGGCATCGTATAACGAAAGAGCTCCATGTCAATTTGCTGGCTTTGCTAGAAGTGCCTCGGGTGCTTTGCACTATTGTGGGCCTATTTCTAGTTTTGATCAAAGACCTTTCGGTGCCAGAAGACAGCAAGATCACTGACTGATGTTCATCATACTTCATCGTAGAAGATATGTGTATGTGCTGACCAGACTTTTCAGCTGTTGGCACTCTGCAATTTCGCCAGCTATTTTTAGAGAGCCCAAGTACCTGGCTGCTCTACAAAACACTGCAACCATTTCCACTCCCAAGGAGGCATTCTACAACTTGTGCATTTGTTTTTCTGTTGTTCTCCTTGGGAATTCCTTGACCATTCGCTCTTACGTCAAATACACAGATGTTGAAATGGTGGAAACACACCACCATGTTTGGACCCACATGACTACCTAGAGAGTTGTCAGAGGAATTTAAATAAAAAGGCTCCAGTCATGGAAGGTAACATTGTAAACAACATCAAACACTAACATTTCTTCATCTTTCTAATACTGAAGAGGGTAGGGTTATCGACTCCAATATTTTTCCTCTGCATTTGATTGCTGTTTGTAAGATGAGCTGGAAGTGAAAGTTTTCAATGAAAATCCAGTATGAAGGAAAGGAAAATTGTTTTTCGGATGGTCAATGGTAGTAAATAAATACTGAGTGCTGAGTTCTTTCTCAGGCCTTGGAATAATTTCTACTCTTATGAGCTCAAAATATAAATCAGATGAATACAATTGTGTGATTTCAGTAAAAGTGAAATTACCCATTACTGGTGAAGCCCACTTTGCCAAACTATAGTCATCTGGAGGCTAGGAGGTGGTGCAGATTAGTGTCTCAGACCCCTGTGCAGCTCATGAAAATGGCCAAGTACCTCTGATACTAGGGGAAGTATTAGGTGTGGAATGACTTGCTCTCTGGAAGTTTTTCCCCTGCCTGTGGACTCTGGACTCAGCTCTGAGACCCATCATGTACCCTGTAGTTGTGATCAGATGAAGTGAATTCTACTGAGAATTGCCAGCTGGTTTCCTTAGCATGTGGTAGAAGTAACTAGTAATCTTTCAGATGATGTTTTATAGTCACTCTGAATATTTAAAAGTCCCAAATCAATAGATGTGTTTATTTCTAGATTTTATCCAACTTTCTCATTTTAAATTTGAAAACAAAAGAGGTTTCTACCTTCTGCATCTTGAATATGTAGGATTCAAGCATGTGTATCATGGTATTACGTAGAGTTCTGAAAATTCTGTTAATGGTGCCTTAAAAAGGGCAACCTTTTTATAAAACTTTCTATTATTCAGATTTCTTCTTATCACTTACACTGAATTATTGCTTTATTTACTGCATTTTAGGAGAGCTAGTACATGTGAGGCCACTCACCACCCCCAATAATCGTGTGCCTCTTCTCTGACTGATTTTCAGTTCATATTAGCATGCTTAAGTTGTCATTTGAACCAAACACTTTCCTGTGCTCTTGAGTATTTCCATAAGATCAGTTATTTATACACATTAGCACTTAAGATGGAATTTAAGTGGTTGGAACTTAAAAATTCTGCTCACTAGAGAGTCTGTTTATGCACAAATTAATCACTGAAGTACATCAGATATAATTTTAGGATTATGTGGGCAACTTTAAGAAGGAGTGGCAAACAGCCACATCTAATATTTATTTCCTGATGTATAAATTCAGAAGTTTTCTAGTCCATGAGGTTGTTTACTTAAGACCAGCATTTATCTGGGCAGCTGCCAAGGAAAAGGCTACAGCAGGTCAGTGCTTCTTTTCTCGTATGCATACCTGCTCTTTTATGCTTTCCCTTATGTACTGTTTAAACCAACCATGACCTGTAGGCACAAAATTCTGCAGTATTTAGAGAACTTGTTTGTTCATTTTTAAAGAAAGCTTTCTTTCTATGCTATGGAAAGGCAGTAAAGGAAAAAAAAAGCAACCCAACATAACAAAACACACAGCCACTCTCAAATAAAGATTTTCTTTCCTCTGGGTTCAATTTTCCTGATATCTTAAGTGTCTCTTATGCTTGTGAAGATTTGTTTTACTGTTTGATATGTCCCACCTGTGATGCATCACTGAGCACCAGACATCCACAAGGGAACAAGCTAAAATGTATTTTCCTGCTCGGAATTTTCCTTTTCTACAGTGGATGTGGAGAGACCCCACCCAGAACACTGTCTCATTTGCATCATGTCTCTAATCATCCTTTTGTCCCTCAGAAAGCACTCCTGCTGAGAGCTAAGGGAGAAATCCTTCGATTCCATCATTTTGGTATCTTGCTTTACCATCTTCATTTCCATTTTTTGTTTGATAAATTAAATAGATAAAAGCGAACATCTCCTGCTTGGAGATGGCTAATCTTGCGAAATGTTTATTCATTAGGATTTGCAGTTTGTCTTCCCATTTTGGGCAGTTGGCACTAGTTTGAGAAGCTTGCAAAAAAAATCAGATAGCTTCTTTGTTTAGAGTGGAAGAATAATCCAGCTCTAATGGGTCACAGAGGACCCAGTATCCACTTCAGAGGAAGAAAATTATGAGTAGGTGAGTACGTTTTACATCTCTCTCTAGTTTGTGGGAAGTGCTCTGTTTCTAAACGACCCTTATTTCCCATCTGGGCTTGCTGGAGCTAAGGCCAAAGATATGGCTGCATTATGAACTACATTTAACAGCTTTCACTGCTCTCCTGGTTCTCGTCGTGAGACTGGCGAGAAAATACAAGGCAGCAACATGCTTCTGTCACAAAGCAGAGTCAGGTGCCCTGGAATCCTGAGTAGTCTTGCCCTCTGACACTAGGACTGTAAAATGGGCATCCTAACCAAGCATAACCCGCTTTCTAAACAACAACACTTCTCTCTGAGTTCCTGTTCTGAAAGAGTTAATTTGCTACCTCAAAGGGCACAGCTTTTATCCAGGATTGTTCTCTCCAGATGTTGCTACATGCTGGAGAAGACATTTTCAGAGTCATTAGGTTTGCCCTGACACTGACTTCCTGAAGTCTCAAATTAATTTTCTCCTTTGCTTTGAGAAACATCCTGTTTAAAATCCATGGCCCTAAAGAAAAATAGCTCATAAACTAAGGACCTTTGTAGTACATAATAAATGCTAAATCATTTTAAAAGCACATGATGTACTATTTCTAGGCATGCGTTTCTGCTCAAATATATTTAAAAAGAAAATTAATTATGATGTACAGAAGTAGGCTTATCATCATAAGGTGATGACTGTTTCCTTTAAAAAGTGGTATTTTGAAAAAAAAAAGTTTGTCTCCCCAGTGCCAAAGGAATAGACACATCAGGAATATTGTTTGGCCAAGCAGCTGCTTTATTAACGTATCTGGGAGTTACATACCTGGAACATATATTTCAAGAACACATCTAGAATTGGTCTTTTTAGTTCAATTTGTTTTACTTGAGGGAGACACAGACTTTAACCTTCCTTCTCTCAGTGATATTTGGCAGAATTTTGCCATCAGCAGTCACCCTATCATGCTAGCCTTTCACAGAATCAGTATGATTGGAAAAGACCCCAGAGATCATGCAATGGTTACCCTGACATGCAATGGTTACCCTAGCACTGACAAGTTCCCTCTGATGCTTACCCATAAACACTCAACCTTACTGCCACCATCATCAAACTCCAGTCAGTCAAGACAGTCCCTAACAAACAGGGCTACCTCACTGCCCCTGCCTCCTTGCCTATCGCTTCTGAGGAATTTATAGCCATCCATTGCAGCACTTCAGATCTGTGACTTGTCCCACCAAGTCTCTGTGATGGTAACTGTGTCCCCGTTTTCCTGCTGCAGCATGGCTTCGGTTTCCAGTTCCTTGTGTTTGTTGCCCATGCTGTGTGCATTTGTGTAGATGCACTTCAGTTAGGTTAACAATCCTGCTCCCTTTTCAGAGGGAGAAGCTCTAATCCTTGCATGACCATTCTCCGCTGCTCGTGTGGTTTCCAGTGCATCAATAACCCTTTTATCCTTGCCAACACATGGATCTCCATCCCCTACCTCTACTGAGGTAACAGACTGGCTTTGCTGCTGTGTCCCTTACCTTCCCTCGTAAGGGACTCACAAGGGGAAAAAGGTGGTGGACTCTTTTATCAGCAGCCTTGGTAAAACCAGTCACAGGCCACATCATTTCTAGGACATAGCTTGCTTTCAATCTGATTTTAATGTCAGGTCACTTTTCACAGTCGACCTCAAAACATCATATAGCCTTTCATTATCCAATACAAACTTAGCAAGGATTCAGTCTCCATTCTGAACATTTACTTTAGTTAAACAACTGAATATGTTACAAGTTATGGAAAAAAGTATCTTTAGTAGCAAAGTTATTAAAAATCACCATTTTCTTAGAAAAATTAGGGGGGAGAACCCACTGAATTCTTACTAATCAGATTGCCTGCTGATGGAAATTCCTGCTGAGCAGCTGATGTCGGTAGCAACACCCACCTGACCCGGCCCTACCGAATCTTGAGAGAGATTTTGCACACAATGTTGAAAGAAACCTTCTCCATTAGTAGATTGAAATATTAGACTGTATTAAGAGAAGAGTAACTGGTGTGCTGTTTCCTATGTGAATGCTGTAAGGCAATGCTGTGATTCAATAAGAACACCAAGATTTATCATTTGTGCTGTGATAAATTTTAATTGAGAAAACATCAGCAACATACACCCTGATTTGTTTATCTGGCTGGTACTAGGCATTTTCCAATTAAGTCTATAGAAGGGTCATGTAAATGTTAAGGCCTAGCAGAGTTTGTAATTGGAGCTTCAGCTTATGTCTGACCAAAACATCTGGGACAAAGATATACTTAAATTTTAGGAAGTCCTGAGAGAACTTATGAAATACATATGTACATAAAGAATGGGGAAGGATGGGCATTTCTGAAGATACTGAGAGATCAGTCTTGGCAATTCCACTGAATGTGAAGGAAACCAACACAGTGCTTTCCTCGGTTTTGAAATGCAAGCTGTCCAGCCTCTCATGCAGGAAGGATTTCATGGGGCAAAATTCTCCTATGAGAAATGGAGGCAGTGACAGCAGTGCGCAGATGTGGCTTGCTGCAGACATGAGGGGGCTGGTGTGGGGATTTTGAGCAGGAAGCAGGAAAGGACCAGCAGCTGATATGAGGCCCTAGTAAAGCTGAAGGGAATGTAGGATCCTGACTTCCGCCTCCAGTGATGTGTAGCTAGAGTTCCAGACCTTGGCCCTTGAAATAGGTATAGGTTTAACTTTAAATCATAATGGATAAAACACTCACACTGCCAGGACTACTCTTCCTCAGAAAAGAATCCTAAAGCAGAATTTTCTCAGTCTGGCTTGAAGGGAGAGAGATCTACACCTAGCATAGTTGTGGCCTGGTGTTTGAGGCATTTTTGTGGACCATAGTTTCATATACCTTGAGTTGGGGGGATCTAGTACCTAGTTTTCTCTTCTAGGAATGTATTAACTGCTAAACTATAACATAAGAGAGATCTAAGATCTTTTATCCTAAACCACAACTAAACTTTCCAGTTCAAGTAGGGACAATGTAGGTGACTCAATGTCGAAAGCTAAATTTCTTCCTTCGAAGTAAGTTCCTATCCTGCAGGAACAGAATGTTTCTGAATACACTTGCCTCTAACCATGAGTGTCCTGGCTGAAACCAGGACAATAGGTAGCTCAGGAGATTTCCACAGCCTGTGGAAGAATATACTGGGTTTTAGCATTGAAGATTTTGAGAACACTGGGATGTGGGCAGTCCAGATTGTTATCTGTGATTTAAGTGGAACTTTGGTTCTTAAAGGACAACATACATTGGGTAGCAAGGGATGGTACCATGCCTTTACATTTTGAGCAAGGAAGCTAGGAATCTCATAGAATCACCAGGCTTAAGGAATGGATTTTTTAAAGTAAAAGGATAAATCTTGCAGAAGTCATGATAAACATTACAGCATAATGTGATAGACCCCATATATCAGAGAAATGCATATTTTTCCACCCCAAATCCTGGAAATGCTTATATGTTCTTTATCTGCTAAAGATAAGGTAAGAATTCAGTTTACAGAAGACCTGAAATATAATTTATTCTTAGTGGGACAATTTGTAATTTCAACTACTAGCACAGCTAAGGCAAGAAGGAATCCCTCATTAGAGGGAGAACAATATTCTGCAATAGCTTCTGTTCTTTTTCCTAATAGCACTGCATTAGTGCTCATGGGAAAGCAATTAATACTCTATGAAGTAAAATGATAAAATGTTAGTAACTGAAAAAATAAATACTTTTCGGTTTTGTAAAAAAACCCCAAAAAACAAAACCCCAAACTTAGTTCTGAGGGAAAACAGAATATCCTGAAAATCCAGTTCACATTTTTATCTTGGGGCCCTATGAGCCTCCCACAGTAACTTGTGTCATCTCTTTCTGTGCGGTATCTGATGAAACTGCAGGATATTTTGTGAAAGTGTGGTGACCGGTCACTGGTGAGCATGCAGATGGGGAGGTACTGATCATTAGGCTGCCAAACTCAGCAGTTTCACTTACTGAGACTAAAACTTTCTGCTATCTGGACCACTGGAATCTATATGAGCTGATAGCAGCCATTGTGCTATGACTAAGTGGTAGAGTTTTCTGTCCTCCAGGAAGAATTCACCACTGGGTGCTAAATGCTATATTAGCTTTATAGTTATTAGTATTTTATGAACAACTGTTGGAATTAGCTGTCAGAGACTGAAATATTTCATGCCTCAAACATTGATATAAAGTTTTGCTCATTATAACAAAAACTGTATAAAGAAGGTACAACCGAAGAAGCCTCCTTGAAGATACCTGACTGGGACTTTGGACTGTAAGTTAAACCACTAAGATTAGATAAAGGGAGAAACCATTCTTTAATCATCTCAGGCCTAGGAAAAAAACATAAAAGGCTGAAAAAGAATACATCCACAAGAAAGCCAAACAAAGCAGAGATTCTTCCCTGGCTGAGTTTGGGGCGGGGGAGACCACAGCCCACAGAAGCCAGGTTTACACAGACTCCCCCCTGTAATGAGGTGGGGGGGAGGAGGCTTCAGGTGTAACCTCTGGTCAGAGGCAGTGAACACCCATCACATCTCCCTTACACAAACTGGCCCAGCTGTGGAACCCCCAACCCCACGGGCCACAACCACGGGCCATTCATGTGAGAGGCAGCTGAGGGGGTGCCAAACTTTATATCCATCAAAGATCCCCCAGAGTGCCCCTCCAGAATCATTCCTGAAGCCTCGCACCACAGGACTGCGTGTGATGCAAAAAACCTGGAGTCTGTTGCAAGAGACAATGGCAAACTCCCCCCCATCTAGGGAGGAGCCTGGGTTTTCCTACCTAGCCTGAGCATAGGGATGGGATTCTATGCCCTTTGGGGGGACCATTGCCACCAAGAAGACAAACTGGAGAGGATCAGCAGAACATTGTTGGGATCCACGGAGTGGTGGTATTTTCCTTATTCTGTCTCTGTCACCCTTCTTCCTTCCTTCCTTCCTTCCTTCCTTCCTTCCTTCCTTCCTTCCTTCCTTCCTTCCTTCCTTCCTTCCTTCCTTCCTTCCTTCCTTCCGAATTCCTTCCGAATTCCTTCCGAATTCCTTCCGAATTCCTTCCGAATTCCTTCCGAATTCCTTCCTTCCTTCCGAATTCCTTCCTTCCTTCCGAATTCCTTCCTTCCGAATTCCTTCCTTCCCAATTCCTTCCTTCCGAATTCCTTCCTTCCTTCCTTCCGAATTCCTTCCTTCCTTCCTTCCGAATTCCTTCCTTCCGAATTCCTTCCGAATTCCTTCCTTCCTTCCGAATTCCTTCCTTCCTTCTGAATTCCTTCCTTCCCAATTCCTTCCTTCCCAATTCCTTCCTTCCCAATTCCTTCCTTCCTTCCGAATTCCTTCCTTCCGAATTCTTTCCTTCCGAATTCCTTCCTTCCTTCCTTCTCTCTGCCTCCCTCCCTCATATTTATTATCAAATACAACCTATACTATTGTCACTGGCATGTGGTGTCGTTTGCACCTTAATTCAGGCAGAGGCATTTCTAAGACCTTTAGTAACCGGATCATGACATTAGCCTGTGTAAAGGACTGGAGAAGACTGTTTCCAACCTCTGTGACAGATTGCTGAGAACTTGGCTGCAATAGATACCACATTTTCTTAGACCTAAGTAAGAAAACAAGGATTGTTATGGGTTTTGGAACAAAATGCCTAAAGTAACATCAACAAGAACCCAGTATTACCAGAATGGTTTTGTCTGACGGAACCTGAAGACATGCTCAATTACCAAAAGCCCAATGTCTTTTGTTAAACAGAATTTTGTGTGGTGTGAGGTAAAAGCAAATTCAGCAAGCTTGCTTTATTTTCATATTAATTCAACCAAAATCAAAAGTAAGATCCCTTATGCCCTTACTGGGCACAGCAAGATCCCTTATCTCTCTGAGCTAAGTTTATTGTTATTTGTTACCAGGCATTTTGAAAGTGAAAGATATTTTTGTGTTTTGGCATACTGTATATTATTTGAATTACGAGTAGTCCAGCTTTTCAAGAACAGGAAGGGTGTGACAACCACGAGAAGATTACCCAGAGGAAAGTAACTCTGCAGTTATCTCCACAGATGTGGTTTAGATTATTTTATGGAGGAGTCAAAGGTAGGCTATTATTTTTTCTGAAATCAGCAAATCAGAACATGCATGCACAGGTAAAATCTGACCCTCAGAGTTAAGACTGCCATTGCAAAGAGAAGATCGGTGCTATCATACGCAGCCATGTGTACACGTATGTTTAAGAATGATTATACAGATATACAAAATGATGTACTTTATTGCCCTTCTAAATGCCCTCCCAGAAGCTTTTCTCAACACTGTCAAACATTAAAGACTTTTGTTTGAATGTGTGGAGTTTGCTTTGTATTTCCTTGGAAAGGAATACATCTTTCACTACCACAGCCTTCTGTAACCCTCCTGCCCTCTTCACTCCCACACCCCCACACAAAGACACTCCTTAATTGTATTACTGTTAGGCTGACCTCCAACCCCTACTAAAATGAGGACAAGGCTAGTTTTGTGTTTCATGGGATAACAATTTATGAGCAATTAAAAATGAAGAGACACAAAGCATTCATCACAGTCTCAGCTAGACAGGCAGCTGAGGTCAAAGGTTCTAGCAATGAAGTGTGCACAATATATTTTTATTTCTGTTTTCACTAAGAAGGAAACGGGTTAGCTAAAAATTATGGCATTCAGCCTCCAGTTCAAAATAGGTGCACTTAATCTTTCAAGACAGTCCATGCTCGGGCAGATAGGTTATGACAGCACACACACACACGCGCGCGCACACAGAGACACACTTCCAGTATCTCAGAACATATTCAGAACATATTATTGGCAAACTCAAACACACAGTTGCTTAAAATGTGATGCACTGAGTACCCTGAATGTTTTTCCATTTTACAGTTCAGCAGTTACATTTTTCATGTGAAAAATACCTTTTCCTTTGATCCCAAAAAATAAAATAAGGTAGGACTTGATCCCTTTTGTCTGTATTTCAGACTGCATGTGGGAGCTCAAGGAAATTTTGTGTTAGCATTCCCAAAGCTACAGTATATCTTTTACATAAATATGGAAATTAATGTTTCCATGTTAGTATTGGTATCATGGCACTTCTGTGTCTCCACAGCCACAGTAATGTCCTGTGGAGACTTCTTGTTTTGTTTCCATTTTTTATTTTTTTAAGATAGACAATGTAGTTCCAAACTTGTCGCTGATTGCTGATTTAGGGTCTGTGTCTCAGTCTGGCACAAGCAAAAGTATTGGTGAATCATCTATTACATTATGCCATAAATCTGGCTCAGTGTGATTTTGCAATGTGTCATATTTCCAGCCTGGATCCAAACTAGAAGCTGAGAGTGAACATTTCTGAATTGTCATCCTAAAAGGGCTTGATATGATTGTTTTATCAAAGTACCCGAATGGCAGTGCCAACAAGAACAAAGTGGAGCATTGCCTAATGGGTTCAATTTTGCTAGAGCTGTGAATGAACATGGGCATATATATACATGTACAGTTCTTTTGGGATTACAGTAATTGAAAGTTCACTTACAGAAACAGGAACATTTCTAGCCTTCTGAAGTAATTTTCTATTAGAAGAGAAAACGTAACTTAAAAATGTATTAATTTGCATCAGAATCACATCACTTTAGAGGTGGATAAATAATGTAAAGTACCAAAGGAGGGCTAGGATCTTTGTGCTTTATTTTTGTTGACTGAAATGACACTAGTTTATTCAATATGGGATACTTTTGAGTAAAAAAAGTGATTTATGTGAAGCATGACATTTTCTGAATTAAGCCAAATTATAAAAGTAAAAAGGGCTGGTAGTGATTTGATTATAGAATATGATGCATTTGTTAAATGAGAGGGTTTTTTTTACTGGGACTGAAAGCCAGTAAGTAGATCTTAAAGAAAATAGGGGAAAGTTTAAAACTCAATAAGACTTTTAGTTACTATTGGTGACTAGAAAAAAAAAGAAAGCTTAATAAGAAAGCAAGATGAAAGACTTAGTGGATTGTGTCAGAAGGATCTCTTTCATTCCTGCAATGTTGAGAGCATTCTTCAACAATAGCCATGACAATAGGAAGATGCTTTAAGCATCATAAGTACCTATCATGCAAACATAGTCTAATCAGGTTAAGTGCTGTCTTGTATGCTAGGCCTAAACTAAACAGGGACATAACACTGAAAGCTGGTGGGAGCTGCTCTTGTGTTTCTCATGACAGTCAGTTAACGCACTAGCTAATTTTGGGACTCATGCTGCAACAGAACAGTGGCTCCCAAGTCATCTCTTAAACATCTCCAAGTCACCCGCACTGACAGTGGTGAAAATCAAGTAGGAGTCCCCGGAAGAGAATCAACTATCAATTTTTAATTTTTTTTCATATTAAAGGGCAATAGTTTATATACTTGGTTCCTTCTGTCTGAGTAAGAGCAGTGCATGAGGAGATAGTAGTTTTTAAGGACTTATAAAAAGCTGTACCAGACAGGGGCATTATGTGAGATAAATTACAGAAATTATTGTAAGAATACTGATTTATGTATATAGTATATATAATATAAATATATACACTATATACAAGAGTATGTATATATAGTGTAAGAATCATTGCTGTTAGAATGTGCAGTGGAATATGAAATTTTTACTTTCATCTTGAGTGGTGGAAGCATCAACAGAGCATGCAGTCTTTTTGTGAGAAATTGTGAACCTTGTATTAATGAAAATCTCAAATTATGAGTTAAAGAATACTTTTTTGGGGTAGTAAATTCCATAAGAATTTAAAAATGAAAAAGCAGTTTTAATAAAATATTTTTACTCCAATAGTAGCTATTAGCAGATGTCTGTGGAAGAACAGAACAAGGAGAGAAATGAGAATAAAGCCAGGCCTTTGTGAGTTCTTAAGATTATACAAAGAAGCCTTTCCTACAATATCTCTATTTTATCATTCTTTCCTGGATAGTTTGCGTGTTTGGGCTGAGGAGTGTGTTGTACTTGTAGAGTTACATGCACCTGGCAGATACCTCCTGTCCAGCATGATGCCTGAATGGCTCAGGAAGCTGAGACATGGTCTTTCCAAAGGATAGTAGGGATACCTCTTTCCACCAAAGGTATTTAAGCTCCTGGCCAGAAGAATGTCTGGGACTTATAATGCAAAATGGGAATAAAGATGTTTGGGATTAGATTGCATTGGATGCTTGTGGAGCTCTGTTATAGTTGTGTCCTGTTCTCTGTCACCTTTATAATTGCCTTTTTTAGCTCAGTGTGGTTATGTTAAAGTCCAGAGTCTGCACGTTTCATCTTCTTTTCTAGGCACAGAATAAAGATCCCTCATATTCTCTACTCTTCTATTTATGAACATTTTTATGAGTTGTCCAATGATTTATTGGGGAGGAACAGTTTGTTGTTATACTGGCACAGTGTCCAGACCTTTATCACTCCCCAGTGCAAGTGTTCAAGAATTTTTTGCTAATATGAGAATAGGTTGCTGATTCTTTCTTCTTGCACAGCAAAAGTCACCTTTGGTGTCTTCCCAGATTGCAAATTGGAGTGGTTATGAGAAAATGTGTTACATGCGCTGCCTCTAATGAGTTTATTTCCTGTTCTTTTGGAATTAGAACAGCCTAACTACAAGGAGAGCTTGGGATGGGAGATGATTTGATCAGCTTGGTGATGGAGGTGAGGTCCCACTTTCAATGGACTTCAAGTTACTAGGTGAGGAGCAGAGCAGTCAGTGTGGTGGTGAGATGTCAGTGATGGGTTGTAGTGCCTTGAATGGATTCTGAGGCAGTCTGTCCACATATGGGCTCAGTTTGGTGCTATTGTTTTGGCTTGTGCAAAACTGATCTGCACCTAGCAAATCTTGAAAAGGAATAGACATTTATCTTGATTACTACAAGTTAGGAAAAATGTATTTTTTTCAGGATCACTAATAACAAGGGAGTTTTTTCTGGTTGTAGGTGTGTGGTTGGATTTCTATCCCCAAGTACTTGTTCTTTTTGTGGCCATCTACCTGGTCAAACATTCTTCTAATGTCCACATCCTGCTTCTGTTTGGGGTCAAAGTCAGCAAAGGGAGTATTTCCCTGAAGAGCTCTGCAGCTAGGTTTGGCACCTTGTTCTGCTAAGGAATAGCCATGAAGGGTGGAGGGAGGAGGGACTAGGAGACAGCAGCGGGTGCATTCTGCAGTTCTCCTGGTCAAAATAGGGGCATACACATACCCTCTGCAGAGACATCTGATATCCTCTGGAGAGAGATCCCTGGGAAACCTCTGATGTGATTATTTCTACTGAGATCAGGACAGTGTCGGAGAGTACCAAGAGGTCACAGGATATTAGTTAAAGCATCACCACATTTTTGGGGGATTAATTCCGACATTTGCTTCCTAATGTGGAACACTTCTTATTTAACTGAGTTAATAAATTCAATCAAATGTTAACATTTGGTCTGCAAAATAAGGAATCAAGTCTCAAAAGCATCTTGATAAATGACTAGAATCTTAAATATATGGCTTCATAAATTATAGATGCATATATTTACAAACACATCCACATATACAGTGGTATGAATGTGCCCTTTACTGAGTGAAGCACAGCACACCTGAAGCCTGAATTATCTCTTTGGTGGACCTTGGAGATATGCTTTTGAACAATGCTGGGTGACAACTATTTGGGCAGCTTATGTACTTGTCATAAAGCTTGGCTGAATCTGTTTCACCTTGGACTTGACTCAGGCCACTTCACACTTTTGCAAAGTCTGGACCCAACACCCCTGATCGATCTTTCTGCAAACAAGAGGCTTTTGGTGCAATCTAAGGCTACATATTTTGTTGGTAGTGTTAGAGTTTACACTGTGAAGAACTGTGAAGTCAGGAATATTAAAATGTTTGTAGAATTGACAAGCACAGAGAGCTGAGTGTAAAACAGAAAATAACATCCTAACCCTTCAAAATAGCTCACTCTTCCACTAACTCTCCTTTTGTATGGAAAAGAGTTTTGTTCTGCATCTCCTCCTCGACTGCTTGACTGCTGGTCCAGTCTTGCAGTAGCAGTGTCCTCAAGGCTGAGATCTGAAACAGAACACAGACAATACCTGAAAGGAATGGGATCTTCAGCAGAAGCTTCCTGCGAGCTGAGGATGTCTGGATATCAGCTGGCTAGTTTTAAAAAATCCTGCCCTAAATATTTACAAAAACTATGGAACATTTCACGCCTCTCTTCTGTTCCTCTTTGTGGTCTTGATGAAAAGCATCACAAGAAGAAGTGCCCTGGTCCTGACTGGTTTCCAAGTCTCATTAAGTACAATGGGTTTGCAAGTGCTTCCGTACATACCGGCTGCACTACATCATCCTTGCATTCCTGGGGCTGAAAGCTGCAGAAGGCAACCAACGGGGAGGGGATAAAGAGTGCACTTTTTGAGACTCTTTTCCCAGCTTCTATTCTTTGCTCCAACCAAAGGAATGAAATCGCAAAGCCATTACCTCATTTCTAAAGAGTTTGGAAGGCAGCTCGCTGCTCTGTTTTGAACTTGGGAGATTTTTCATTTGCATGGAAAAGTGGAAATTTTGTAACTGATTTTTGTTTGTTTGTTTGTTTTTTAAGAGTCACATTTCACCACAAAATGAACATGGCAGTGAGTTGGAAGTTGAAATGCGAGAGTTTGCAGGGGCTTGTTTCCCAGAATTTGATTACAGGCATATGTCTCCCCTGAGGCTTGTAAGATTTTAGTAATTATTTTTTTCTAGAATTTAGCTTGTGCTCTCTCTTTTTTGCCTTTCCCACCTCTCTTTTTTTGAATACCACCTGAATTCGATAAGGGCAATATCATCTTTGGGATTTTGTGAGGCTTTCTCATAAATCCTCTGCTTTAATTTGTTTTCTTCAAATGTCTCAGTACAAAATGTACTAAAAAAATCAATGCTAAGTGCAGGATCATATGGAAAAGCATTAATTGTCCAAGTGAAATAACAGTTTCCCATAAATTGAGTACTTTGTTTGCATATTATCAAATTAATTTAGTCTTTCCAATGAAAAAAAATGCCTTGAATGGGGAACCTCAGAATATCAGGTAAATGTCAGTGCATGTCATTAAATCATAATTAAATCAACAGAAATTCATCAGAACTGGTGCTTGGAGATAGTCTAGGCTTTGTATGCATTTTATACAGGATACTCGTTTTGTGGCTATCCAGGCTAAGCAATCATATGTGGTCTGCTGGCTGGTACCATAGCAAAGCAAGTCATCTTGAAATGCAAACCACAATGAAAGAATTCTCCATGAATTGTATGTCTTTTCTTTTGGCTGGGTGTTAATGGCAGCCCTGCCCTGACTACCACAGTGCATTGTGTGTGCAGAAACTTCTGTGCCTTTGTATATGTGTAGTTTTGGGTGCTGCTGACCTGGCCCAGCATCAGATCTTTATCCTTACTTCTGATGCTTTGCAATCCAGCATGTTGGCTGGACTTACCCATCTTCACAGCCTTTTGCCCAAGCAATGTATGGCTCCAATAGCTCAATGTTTGTGATTTTATTTGGAGCATGGCTCCCTGTTCTAGCCCATCCCTCTCTCTCCCTGTTGGCTCTTACAGACCAGACGAGGAGTCTCACAATAGGGTTTGATGCTAGATCCTACTCAGTGGAAGGAAAGAAGCCTGTGTGTCATCATTTCATGAAACTGTGTAACTAAAATGCACATTCAGGTCTTTATATCATAGTATAAGTACAGAAAGATGCAATGTCCTGATCCTTGGCCTTCAGCAGATAACTATGTCTTTATGATTAGATATCAAAAATATTTATAGAGCCTACTGAAGTCTCCTGATGTGCTGTTACATTGCACCTGCCCTTTTTCACTTTTTATACCAGCTAATTAAATTTTTTCTCTATTGCATCTATATCATGCAATAAATTAAATGTTGTGTAACATGTACTTAATGCTTTGCTTCCTGTTAGCAGCATGATATAGTTTTCCAAGCACTATCTAATTGCATGTGCAAAATCCAGAATTATGTACCTTTTTTATAAAGGATGAGAGTCTACTGAGGCAGAAGGCCTTATACAAGGTCTGTGTATCAGTCTTCAAACCAGCTTATTGGTAGGACTTTAACATTGTTTAAGTCTTAAGCTGGGTCACTAAAATGAAATACTTTAATACTTCTACCTATCCAGAGGTACAATAATGAATAGTACTGAAGAGATTGATATCTAAATGTTTTCCATAGATTAAGAGATGTATTAGAGGAATGTAGAAGAGAAAATCACGTTTTATCAAAACAGTAGTGTACTGATTATAAATACCAGATGGATAGAGGAGAAAAATATTTGTGAAAACATTTTTCAATGGAAAATCAATGACTGAAAGAAAGTCTAAAACATCAGAAATCTGAAATAATACTACTTGTCCTTCAGTTTTTGCAAAAATTCAGTTTCCATGATGTAAAGTGTTGTAAAGCTCATGAGCTGCCATTACAAGGAAATGTTCCTTTAGCTTTGGTAGCAAATCCAGGGACATGTTTCCTTCAATGAGTGCCATTAGCCACCCCTAAAAAGTGAATACGAAGAGAGTATAATTCTTGCTGTCTGCAATAAAAATAGTACCATCTTTTTGTTAGTTATGTCAAACCTTTAGTATAACTTTCTTGTCACAGAGGCCTTGATCCATCAAGGAAATTCAGAAGGTGATGAATTCAGGAGTGAAAGTAATCTAATATTAATGAAATTGCTCTCATATTTTTTAAAGTTCAGAGATGGGCTGATGTGGCACTGGAACAAAAAAAACTTAATTCAGGGAGCTGTGGTACAAAGTATAAAACCTAACTATAGTATCTGTTGTAAAAATTGAGTGTGTTTACTCTAAAACTAGCAAAATTGTTTTTTAACATATGCATTTGAGCTGAATTTATGTAGAGCATGCAGTGTTGGCTCCTTGAAGATGAGTAGCAGCTAGATAGACTGCTTCCTATATCATGGTGTTGAGCTGTCCTCTGTTAATGCTTACTGTAAAAGTATCTTATATGAGAGGATAACACAATATCTGAATGGCAGCATCATATAAATGGTGCACACCAACACATAGGCCATTAATAACATACAAACCCTGCAGTACTTTATCTTCACTGTTTTGGAAAAGGACCTTTGCTATAACCTTTATAAAAAAATGCCAACAAGACACATACTCTTTTTTCAATACACTTCTTGTCTTTTCTCACATCTGGTCCTAAAATCTTGCTACTCCAGCTATGAAAGCATAGGAACAATCTCTGTATGAAGGGAGATGTTAACAGTACAGAGCTGTAAATAGTGCAGATTAATGTATTTCTGATTACTAGAACAAGGGCACTAGTTTTCAGTTAACACTGGGAAAGGTGTCCTGGGATACCACAGTGCAGAAACACAAGGGCAAGTCTTTTAGTTGTAACCAAATGTTGTATAATATTTAGCTGTCATTACTGAATATAATTCTTCCCACAGCATATTTTCCTCTGAATCATGACTGACCTTCAAGACTGTCGATGCACCCTTTCTGCCACAAAAGCCCTTTTGTCTCAGTGTGTTTGTGTGTGTGTGTCCATTCTGCCCATTTCCTCCTCATGGGGAAAAACAACCGCTTGAGTTTTTCTTGTTTTTGTTTGAGAATCACAATTTGATCGAAAGAGATTAAATAAATCAGCAAGCGATAATACAAAGCCATTAATACAACTTTTCTGCTCAAGTGGTTTGGCATCCTTTATCTGATGGCTTAAACTTAAACAGTTACAGGCTCCCAAACTAATTACAGTGCAGAACATTATAGGATTTATGAAATTTGGCAGCTATCACTTAAAAAAGGGGAAGGAAAAGAAGGAAGAAAAGTTCATCACTATCCATTATGGAAATCTCCTGAAAGTTCCTCAGAACACAAATAATAGAGTACTGGTAAAGCCTTTCAGAAGATCTGAGCATCTTGACTTCTAATTTGCATATTTTTGTTCATTTTTCATGCTTCATAAGCAAGCACATGGAAAATACTGTGCAGATCTTATGCCAGCAAAATGTCTCCCATACCATTTAATTTACAGCACCAATGCCTTAATTATATTAACTAATACACAGCCTGTAAATAGGGTGACAGTTGTCTCATGAAAACACTGCTGTAGATTCCATCCTTTTCCAGAAAGAGCTCTAGTCCTTGTTGCTGAAACAGATCATGATGGGGAAAACCATGGGGATGACTAACAGGTGGCACTGGAAGAAGTGAAGGTGGCACCAGTGACATGGACAGTGGGATTGAGTGCAGCCTGAGCAGATTTGCTGACAACCCCATGCTCTGTGAGGCGGTTGACACTTTGGAGGGAAGGGATGCCACGCAGAGGTACTCTGACATGCTTGAGAGGTGGGTCTGTGTGAACTTCTTGAAGTTCAACAAAGTGAAGTGTAAGGTCCTGCACTTGAGTTGTGGCAATCCCAGACACACCTACATGTTGGGTGGAGAAGTGATTGAGAGCCACACTGTGGAGATGTACTTGGGGGTGAAGGTTGAAGAAAAACTCAACATGAACTGTCAATGTGTGCTCACAGCCCAGAAAGCCAGCAGTGTCCCAGGCTGCATCACAAGCAGTGTGGCCAGCAGGGTCAGGGAGGTGATTCTCCCACTCTGCTCTCCTGAGATCCCACCTGGAGTTCTGTGTACAATTCTGGTGTCCCCAGCATAAGAAGGACATGGAATAGTTGGAACAAGTCCAGAGAAGGCCATGAAGTTGACAGGAGGACTGGAGCACTTCCCTACGAAGAGAGTCTGAGAAATTTGGGGCTGTTCAGCCTGGAGAAGGGAAGGTTGCGTGGAGACCTCATGGCAACCTTGCAGTATCTGAAGGCCCTACTGGGAAGCCAGAGAGGGACTCTGCATCAGGAACTGTAGTGATAGGACAAGGAGTAATGGGTACAAGTTGAAAGAAGGGAAATTTAGGTTATATATTAGGAAGAAATTCTTTACTGTGAGGGTGGTGAGACACTGAACAGGTTGCCCAGGGAGGGTGGGTATGCCCCAACACTGGCATTGTTCAAAGCAAAGTAAGGCCCAGAAAAATATGTTCTAGTGGAAGGTATTCCTGTCAGGGTGGCAGGAGGTGAGACTAGATGTTCATTAAGGTCTATTCCAACCCTTTAACAGTCTATGAGTCTATGATTCCAGGCTCAGCCTTAAGCTGCTTTTATTATTCCAGTTAGGGCTATATGCTGTGTAGGCACTATGTATTGGTGAGTGTACACTGGTTGTGCCAGAAGTGACGGGTGGGAGTCAACAGGATGACAGCTAATTCAGGGAAAACATGGGCTGGCATGAGCCAGGTTTGGCCCCACAGACTCTCCATTGCTATCAGTCTCTATTGAGGCAAAAATTGCCCAGCTCTGTTTGATGCTATCTAGTCATCCATTCTGTTCTCTCTTAATGACCAAACTCCTAGGCATTAGTCTCACCTTTTTTACCCCCTATGATTAATTAAGTGATCATGTTCTCTAAAGATTTATTCCCTTTTCTGAAAAAGAAATAAATTGATGGCATTTTTTTAATGGAACCTTAAGATTTGATCAATGTCCACAAATGCTTTAAGAATACTGTAGGCAAAGCTACAATTTTGGAATTAACCTTTTTCCTTTTCCTTTGCCCGTCTCATTCCTCCGTGGAGCAAGTCCAAAGATAAAAACTAAAATCCAGGCTGAGGTGAATAAAAAACCAACCATGCTTTTAAAAACACAGCTGAAGCCTGGTGACCAGCACTGAAACTGATTCAACACAGAAACTCCAGTGCTTTCCCTTGGGGCAAAAAGCCTTGAATTCTTGCTGTGATGTAGGCAGACACACATGTGTATGCATTGATATACACATTCCTACAGACACACATGCTTACAGACATACAATGTTTGCTTTGCTAAGTATTGCTAAAGAGCCACTACAGTTAAGTAATGTGATTCATGGTTGAGTAGCATAATATTAATTTGACTAGATTTAATCTGGTTAATTAAGGTTAGCTCAAGTGAAGGCAGGCTTGCCTGTATTTCAGCATGGTGCACACTCCAGCATGTGCCATAGGAAACCACAGACCTTCAGTGGAAATTTATGTTGTTAGTTTGGAATGAAGGGTGCTTCACCATGTATTGAATACTACTACAACCTATGCAAATTAAACTGAAGGCAATATGAGTAAAAGTATCCATGTGACTTTGTATCTGCACTGCTGTTCTATATATTCTGATATCGTCCATGAGGGTATTTTGGGGCGGAGTGGATCTAAAGTCTTATAAAATGCCATGTATTTGTTAAAAGATATTTGCCAGATATTTGTTATACACTAGAACACTAGTGTGTTTTTTTAGTGCCGAGGTTTACATTAAATGATATAAACCCACCAAAAACATAGGGAATGTCTACATGCTTTGAATGGTCCATGTTCACTGAAGACTACTCACGAATCTCCTACTCCGCTTTGTCAGCAGCTCTTGTTGTGGTCTGCCTTACACTCTGCATTTCACACTGACAGCAGTGGGCTGCTGAGGTATAATAGATCAATTTGCCAGATCTGTCTACACTCAAAACTTCTTCCAGAATGTCCAAGCCAGACTTGGGTGAAACATCAAATATGAGCACGATGCCAGTGGCTCTCCTTTCTTTGCCACTCCAGCACTTTCTACTGCCCTAGTGTTAGGGAAGATGGGAATTGATGGGGCAGGGGTCATGCCAGATAGCTTTTCTGCTCCTGATAAAAAAGTATCCTGTCCTCCCTAGCAAATGCTGGATCCAAATTCTTCTGTTCTAGATGGTCGAAGTTATAATCTTAACTTGACACATGACAAACACTCTGAAACACAGATTGCTGGAGCCAAAAATAGACATCTGGGAATCTGGAAAAAAAAAAAAAGAGAGAGAACTAGACATGTGCTAGTGGTTTTAAGACAAATGCTAATAAAAGAAACAGAAACGTGATGATTGCTTCTCCTGGAGGATTGCAGAAATCAATCCCAAGCCTCAGAAAAGGTGCAAAAAGTTTGGGAAAGAGGATGAAATAGATGATATGTGACATGACAGAATTTTTAACAAATCTAAAACTCTAAAGAACTGAAACCCTCACAAGGCGATATTCAGCTTTCTCTCAGTTTACACTGCAGATTTTACCATTCCTTCTTTTGTGCAACAGGAACTGGGTCCTTTTACATGGCTTTTTTCAAACATGAGGCCAAGGGTAGGACATTTTATGGCATGGAGGCCTGTCATGCAAGAGAACATGGGTGATGGCCATATGTGTGGCAGCTGGAGAAAGTCACAATGACTTGGAGTAAGGGTTTGCTCTCAACCTGTTGCCACGGTTATGTGTTTGATCAGCTAGGACAGTACTTTAGGAGATCTCTGTGCTTGCGAATGAAGCATGTTTCCTCCATTGTTTCCTGAAGATTGACGTGGACAAGTGCAGGAAGTTACTTTTGTTTCTCAATCATGTTTTGATGTAGCCTGTGTGATGTAAATTAGCATTAGTTAGCATACAGAGTTGAAATGAAAGAACCCCCATCCTTCCCACTATAAAACTTCATATCTACGATATCTTCATGCAGGAGAGACAATGACCAACATTTTCAAGGCAAGGGACTAAGATTAAGCTTCTTAAAACATACCCAGGCCCATAAATAGGAAGTTCTGGTGAATACATCCAGTTCTGTTAACTTCGCAGAAAGTAAAGCTGAGGACTGGCTTTACTTAAAAAATATATATCAGCTATCATTTCAGGTTTTCTAGTCAGACACAGCTTGTTGCTGCAGGTTTCATGGCTCTTAATAATCTGTTGCAGGAAGAAGGGCAGAAGAACAGGAAGCAAATAAAGGTGCAGAAGAAAAGGAAGAGAGATATGAAGGGGTTAGACAAGAGCAAAAAGCATGCAAAAAAAGGGAAATTGCAGGATGGAGACCATGAATGGGGAAGAGAAAGGAGAAAGATAAGAGCACAAGCACAGATGATGAAAGAAAAAGCTGGCGGAAAATGGATGGGCTGCAAGAAATACAAGAGAAAGAAATGACTGAAGGAAACCCACCCGGGGACTCTTTCCAGTCATGGACAACATAAAGCACTGACCCAAGGGGAAATGATTTTGAATCTGGCTGGGAGACAGTCAGAACTGTGGGCCTCTGCATGGGATTTTGAGGAAAGGACCTTGCTGATTTTCCTAAAAAGTGGGTCGCCATGGGTTTTAAATGTGGAAGAGTATATATGAAAAGGCATTTTTTATCCCTGTCAGAAGACAAAAATTGGAAGAGGACTTGAAATGTACCATTCTGTATAAGGTGTCAGATAGCAGACAGACAGAGAACAATTAAGACTGCACAAGGCTCTCCATCAGCAGTGTACAATGGGAATAGGATTTTCTTTTTCCCCGGATGTCAGCCCAGCCACTCAGGCGAGACGAAGAGAATTTCTTCCACTTAAGAAATCCTTTGTTCAGGAAAGAGCTGTTCAGGCCTCTGTTCTCTCCCTAGCCAAATTGTATGTTGTTTTCACGAGAAGAGTTCACTTTCTGAGGGGCATTGGTAACCAAACTGCTTCTGGACAAAGTGCAAAGTGCAGCAAGTCCAGACTATCCTTGGAGTCTGACAGGAAAGCTAAAGAATGAACAAAAACATTTTCAAATGCAAAAAGGTTGCTATTTATTCTTGCAAAATTTGCCATAGTGATTTTTGTCCTGTGAACTTTGCAAGTGCAGAACTCATGTTTGTTTCCTGCAGGGTGGATGCTTGGTCCCATTTGTGTTTTTGTTGAATTGTGGTGACTGTATCTTAGTACAATAAAAGTGCATGTAAATCTGTATAAAATCTGTCTAGATTCTTGTGGAAGTATAGATCATTCCCATGAAAGCTGCTTAACTCGACCATGAATTGTGAGTGTATCCACAATGAATATCCAGCATCTGTATTAATTTAGTTACGTCTTCCCTTTTCTCCTTGTGTGCAATACTGCATATTTAAAAAACAAAAAAACAAAAAATTGTTCAACAAAGAAGGGAATGAGTCATCCCACTACCAGAATTTACTTAGCCTTTTTTTCACTGAGATTAAAATCTCTGGATTCAGAAATTACTTGTCTGATATTTTTTGTCTTGTGCCATGAATACATATGTGCGCATACCTGCAGAAATGCTGGAATGTACATGCACACACACACAGATGGAAACTTGGAATACAGATTTTATCACCCAACTAATAGCAGCTTTATGTATGAAAACTTTAAAGACTCAACTCATAAAATTATTAACACAAATGTGTGAGTTCCCAGCTTGTGTACATTACTTGAAATTTCTTCTTCATAAAGGTAAAATAAATCCTCAATATAGTTTTGAATGCAGAGGTACTGCAATCAGCTGTCTTTCCATTTTACTTTTGTTTCACTCTGGCTATGTATAGTGTCAGTATTTATGTGTAGTGCCCTGTTGGTTCTTACAGACCAGACTAAGAGTCTCACAATTGGGTTTAATACTAGATCCTACTCAGTGGAAGGAAAGAAGCCTGTGTGTCATCATTTCATGAAACCGTGTAACTAAAATGCACATTCAGGTCTTTATATCATAGTATAAGTACAGAAATGCTTGGGAGTCAGTAGTATCTCCCTTATTGGGTTACTGATTACTGGTTACACACTTTACACAAATCTACATCTTCAGATCGCTTGGAAATTTCACCTCTTGCATACAGTGGCTATTCACTTGTTAATGGGTGTTTCTCACCAGGATCTCATTACAGTTGTGCCCCATTTTCTGCCCTCCTGTCCAGTTCATTTTCAAGTGTAGTGTTATACTCTGGTTCAAATTTGTGTGCTTTTAAATGGTCTAGTTCCTAGATACCCAAAGAAAACACCTCTCTCTTCATGTGTGACCAGAGGCTGAGATGAGCAGAAGGGGATGAAAACTGCAACTTGCTTCCCAAACTGTCCCATCAGAATGTGCGCTGCCTGGCTGATAGGTCACAGAGCAAAGCATGGCTTTTTTTTTTTGAGGGGAAAAGAAAGCATGGGCAGTATTGATTGATAAGGGGGCTATGAATGCTTGGTGCGTCGAAGTGGAAGTTATTTTAATTTTTTGATATTATCTCTGATTTAGTGCTTAATTTTTGAGTGTGTATTCAAGCATCATGTGACTGCATTCATAAATACATCAAGAGGATTTTGAAAAAATTAGCAATTAAGCAATTAGAACAGAACAGAACTTGTATCTGCAAATGCTTTTTGCTGCACATATTTGACATTCTTTTGCTGGCACCCTGTGCTTTGTAGTCTGGATGTCTTTACACATCCTGAATCTGCTTCTTTCTAATCCTTCCTTATTTTCATCAATTTATTACAAATAAAGTTGTGTGTTACAACAGGAGAAAAACCTCACATTCTGCATTGCCTTATTTTTTCATAACCAGACTACTTTTCCCATTGCACCTTATTACGAAAAACTGTGCAACGCACACAGAGCAGGATCAAAAGTCCAGGTTTTAGCAGAATACATATTACCATAATTTTTCATCGAAAATTAGGAATTAATGCTAGATTAAAAACAGCCCAAAAGAACACAACTGAAAAAGGAGAAGAAAAGCCAGAAAAGAATATCAAGTGTTTTGTATTCTCTCAGTTATCTGCTGCTACATTTGTACTGCATATTTACTAAAGCCAGAGCCGCACTACCCAGTGCTTCTCATTTTAAAACAATCATTTATGGGTGTTAAAGTATGCCTGTGAAAGCAGAAGTGTACTATGTCAATCAAAGCTAATCACTGGTACAGGCAAAGTGCTTTTGTTGGCCTCCATGCTCTAAGCCGCGCTTCCACATCTGTGTTTGAAGAGATTAGAGAGGTGCTTCATACAAGAACTGTATTAGTTAAAGCTGATCGACAGTATTTGGAATAAATCATGAAAAAGTTGAGTACCAGAAAGGAAAGGCATGGTGAGTGAGTTTGAAATGGTCTAGGACTAAATCTGATTCCTTCCCATCCTTCCCACCCTTCTGTCCCCCTGATGTAAATGTTCTTCTTTAAAAACTTGTTCTTCTGAGGGCAGTAGTGGTTATCCTCTTCCAGACACTTTGCAGCTAATGTGCAGCTGCATGGCCAAATTTACCTGAGATTGTTTTTACTGAGGTACATACTGTTTATTGGTCGAGGCATTGATATTGTATTTGATGCATTTAGAGCAGTCAGGACTGGCAAGGGATGGGGAAATGGGTGTTAAAGGAGAAGAAGAGCTCTTACAAACTGCTGTGGCTTGGAGTTCTGCAGCTCCCCCCACCTCCATTTCCAGCAGCATTCTTGCCTCATGAATGCCATACACTTTCAAATAAATTATGAGTGACAAGTATTTGAACCAATAAAGAGGGCACCATATTTTATATGCAGTAAATTTAATTCCAGATTGTGTTTCACCTCAGCAGTGTGACATGTTTATTGCCGCTGAAAGATGAAAGCACCAGGAGTTAGAGACAAGCGTCAGCAGTTCTACTGGGCACCCGCAAAATGAAGATTTGACAGACTGGTGGCTGAGCCCGTGAAATGAAATGCCAGATCAAATTTTACCCAAAAGGGGTCAGATGTACTGTCATGCCCCCAGACTCTCAATACCAACTGAATAAATGACTCTGGTTCAACAAGCTGCCTAGGAAGGTGGTGTGCAATCCATAATTCACTGCTAGAGGGCTATGATGCCTTTCAGAACACACTGATGATTGGTAGTGCCAGAGCTGGCTTTGAGGATATAATGCAATGAAGTTACTCTGTTGGTGCTGAGAGGTTTTGAAAAGTACTATTAACCAACTTACAAAATTTGTTGTTTGCTCTGCTTTTGTCACCTTTGTCCCACAGTTGGCAGTGCAACTGCCTGCATTAACAGTGAACATCGAGGAAAAAGCCTTTAAATTTGCTTAAAAAGAGATGCATGCATTCGGGATATTTCTTTCTATTGGGGGTGGCCCAAACCAAAGGAAAAATCTTTTGACAGTCAGCTATGAAATGATGTTTGTGTCACATCCCTTTGGAGGCTGAAAATAATAGGAGAAGCATCATGTTTGTTCATTTCTAGCCACCTTTCGTCATGTGCAGCAGCACTTACCCATGTGAGTTATCCCACTGGGACTTCATAGAAACTGTTTGTTTGAGGATTGCTTAACGTAAGTAAAGCTGGCAGAATTGGATCTGATATTTGCATACAACAAATTATATTAAGGGCAACTTGTATGCAGATTTAATTGCACAATGCAGGAAAGACATTTAGAGAATCTTTCAGTTTTAGCAAGACATGCTCACTATAGACATACTGGTCAGCAAACCAGTCTCTACTGACTCTTTGAAGAGTTTCAGATCAAATACCTTTCATTGCCGATGGCCAAAACCACTAAAACCTCTCTATCAGTGATGATACCAGCCACAGTGCTTCCAAGATTCACATAACAGCAGCGTGTCAAATCTGCAGGTCAGTAAGCTAAACTCTCTGATTCTTAAATCTATCCTGTATCTGCTGGTAAGACAAGACATATTTCAAGCTGCTGCTGCTTAGAAGTAGTTATAATGTTTTTTCTTCCCATAACAGAGGATGGCTGTTCCAGATGTTTACCTCATTCCTGGTTATAAATCCCCTAGTTTCCAGACTGAAGCTAGTCGCGGGCAGTTTATACCTATTTGTTCTTGTGTCAATCTTTTCAAAATAGCCTTAAACCTTTGTAAATAGCTTTTCACTCTCCCAGATATTTTCCAGCCTGATGTGTATATAGCCAGTCACCCGGGCTTTGTTTTGCTAAGTTCACTGAGATCTTAGATTTTCTTCTAATATGACAGATCCTGAGGTCCCTGACTGTCATAGTATTCTCCTGTCACTTCTCCAAATATACCAGCAATTGTATGCACACTGAAATTTGAGTCAAAATGAACAGAGGTTAGTAGACCTTTGAAAAATATTACAGGTAAGGAATACAAAAATGTATAAAGGCTTGAACCTCTATCAGAAAGATATTGCATCATCATCCTAATTTTGCACCTGCCCTTCTCATGACAATCCCATGCAGTACCTCGTGTAATGGGTACCACCAGCACTTGGAAGGGCAACATCTCTGACATCCAGAACATCTTTCTAGTTTCCAGCTGTGTGAACTCCCAGATGTTATCTGATGTTTCTGATATTCATATAAACTGACTGGCTTTTCTGTAGATATCCCAGGGTCATGTTGGGTGATCATTCCAGGTATTCCTGGCTGCCATCTCCTGTTGCTCCAGTGCACCTATACCAAAAGACTCTGGAGAAGTTATTGATAGAATTTTAGGTGGGCCAGACACATAAAATGAGTGGAAATGATTAGGCCTAGAGGACCCCATGGGGTTCCAGGGTACACACAGGTAGCTGAGACTCAGCAGAATGTTGGCAGCCTTAAGGAGACAAGTGCCAAAGTGAGAAATTTGGCACAAATGCTGCTAAGTCTGATCACCCTCCAAGTCCATTTCTCAAACCAATCAAAGCAAAGAGTTTAAATGACACATCTGAAAAGAAAGAAGGAGGTGTGATTTCCCCATCACTCCAATGAGGTCCCTTGCTGTTGTTCTGCATTTAGGTCTAACTATCTTCAAATCACTTGGTTCTTGCTCAAGTCTGCCTTCATCATCAGGTTGCCTGGACTCCTCACCCTATTCTATCTGGGGTGGACATGCAAATCTCTTCAGGGGTCCTGCAGAACACGGCTCAGCAGCACATCACATCATCTCCAGAAGCTGGAGTCCTTAAGTGGGTAGTACAGAGCTGAAGACAGGGTTGAGGCAAGAACATAATGTTCGCATATACTAGGTAATGTTCTATAAGGAGCATCAGGCAATGCAGCCTCCATTTGAGGAGGGCATTTTCTTGCATTTCTTGCAGATCAGTTTAACCTCTCCTAGTCTTGTCAGTCCTTTTAAATGAGATCCCAGAGTATGACTCTTAGAGTTATAATTTTGAATAAACAATATGGGTTTTATTAGTTTATAGTTTGTTAAACCAAATTATATTTTAATCCAGCTGTAATAAAGTTAATGAACTACAATAATTGCTACAATAAAATCCCATGCAGTGCATTGCACATAGAGCACAAACACCACTAGCCCTTGGGCAGTGCTAACAATGTACAGATATTCCAAAAAAAACCTTCAGCATATTTCCTTCAAGAAAATAAAACAAAACAAAACAAAACAAAACAAATCAAATTTATTCAGAAATTTAACAGTTGACATTGTCTCAGGGCCTTGTGCTAATCAAGGTACAAACTTTGTGACGATGGCTCAGCAAGTCCTGATCTGAGCAAGTGCCAGGCCTATGAAACAATCATCTAGAGCCATGGTTTATTATATGCTTCTCGTATATAGATATATAGATATATACATTTACACACATATACACACATACACATATATATGCGAATTTAGCTGCATCGACTAATGACACTGCTCATGCTCTTTTCTATAGGAACTGTAACACAGGGAGCAAATATTTATTTACACTGGGTTAGTGTTTTCTCAACTTTTATGATTTTATCATTTTCAATATGTAGGTATCATAGAAGCAATACTTTATTGAATGTCACCCAAAATCTCTTAAATTAAAAGCCTGAGAAAAAAAGCCAAATATTGATCCAACTCCTTATGCAACATTGTATTAGAGACTTTACTTTTTTTTTTCCCCATTTGATAGTTAGGTCATCATTGAAGCTTTTCTCCAGAAAATCTGAAGGTTTTACTCTGAAGGGCTTCCTGTAGCAGAATTCCCAATGAGAACAGCAAGAATAGGCATGAAAGATATATTAATACAGACAAGCTCTGTGTTTTGCTTTGGCATCAATAGCAAAATCTTTTTTTTTTTGTATAGAATTAAAGCAGATGTTATTACAAGTAAAAGAAGCAAATATATATTTTTTTCATAAAAAGAGGATCTAGCAAAGAGAACTCACATGCGCAGGGTTTTTTTTTGTATTTATTTTTATTTATGAGCAGTTGTTTCAACTTAATTATATCCTTTATCTATTTTTATTTTTTCTTTATTGTTTTGGGAAATGGCCATAAGCTGACAGAGGGTAGATTTAGGTTAGATATTAGGAAGAAATTCTCTACTGTGAGGCCAGTGAGGCAATGGAACAGTTACCCAGGGGTGTTGTGGACTCCCCATCCTTGGGTATGTTCAAGGCTAGACTGGACGGGGCCCTGAGCACCCTGGTCTAGTGTAAGGTTCCCTGTCCATGGTAGGGGCAGTGGAACTAGATGATCTTTGAGGACCCTTCCAGGCCTAATCATTCAATGATTATATGATGATTCTATGAGCTGTTTGGGTTTTTAAGTGTATTGGAAAATATTAACAGATTTAATCCTGAGATGCACAGAAAACAGAAATCCTTTTATCTGATGTAGCGCAAGCTGGAACCCTTTTTTTTCTTACAATAACTTTCCAACTTACTTTTATTCACATTGTGTGAAAAAAACTACTGAAAATAAATTAATTCTGTTCTAATTATTTTGAGCCATTCCTTAAGTTGATTGAGGCTCCTGAAGTCTTCTGGATGAACAGATCTTACTGGTTTTTCAAATAAAGCTTTCATTTGAACTCTTTTGGAATTTTCCATAAATAAAAAACCTATGAAATTTAGCTTTTACTCATTCTGTATTTCAAGCCCCTCTAAAGGATAGAAATGGTTTTTTGTGGATATGACTGAATTTTTTGTGTGACCTGTGTTGGTAATAAATAATAATTTCTCAACAACTAATGGCTAATAAATACAACATATGTAAGTACCTAATTGTAAGATTGTTCATAGATCAAATATTGACAAGGCTATATAGGTATCTTAGACTACATAATCATTTGCACAATTGGACTGTAACACTTGTTATAGTCTAGATCAGTTCACTCCAGGGATTAATAGAGCATCTTACTCTGCCAGACCCTCAACTAAGAATAAGCTGAAATAGGTTCAGCCCCACATGATGAATAGTTCAGACTGTATAAAGTTTATGTTATTTTAATATACATCAGCCTTTGGGGAGGGAAAGGTATTGAAGTAGAGCATGAAGAAAATAGATTCAGTGTCTATCTCAGACAGAGTTTCTTTGTCAATTTGGGTAAGTCCCTTGATTTTTCAGTGCCTCAGTTCTCCCTCCATAAACTGAGGAATTAATATTAGCTCTTTTATCTGCCTTGTCTATTCATACAGAAGACCCCTTGGAGCAAGGATTGCCTCTTGCTATATGTATTGCATTATTGAAGTGACATTGCATCCCTTCCCTTCATTTCTCTTTATGTTCATCTCAGTTAGCCTTTAAGGTTCTAAAAGTATGCACTACTTTATTAATTTTTGTAAAGTGGTTAGTCCAATATAAATGAGAAATGATAAAAATAAAAGCAAGTAATAAATCATATTTAGCAATGAAAATACTTTATGACTGCAATTGATGGTAATTTCAACATTTCCCCAGTCCCCCTCTGTAAAATTATGTCAATTTAAACTCTTCTGACAAACATTCTTTCTTCATTCTAAGCTCTATTTCAGTTAATATTTCCTCAGTAACCTCAGCTAATAAAAGTACTTTGATCAGAGCACTTATTTTTTAAACCCTTTAAATTGTACCCATTCTTTTTGCAGGCCAGATCCTCATCTGGAGTAAATAAAAATAGTTTCAAAGTCATTCTGTCAAAGTGTGAAGCTCTGAAGAGCAATATTGACCTGCAGGTACTGATTTATGCTGACTCAGGTCTCTTGTCTTGCTTTACACCATAGAAATATCTTGGCCCAGTCCCTCTTTGTTAACATAAGAGCAGAGCACAACACTGTCTTTCCTCTAGTTTCAAAAGGATTTATCTTCTAAAAACCCCTCTCAGCTATTTGTCCTTTAAATGTTTTATTTGCTTACATTCTTAGAAGTTCCAGTTTAGTTTGAAAATTTACTTTGTTATGCAAGCAATTGCCATTTTAAGAGAGGGAACTCTCCCATAAAATATTGTTTGCCTAGAACCTGATTCTGCATCTACATCTCAATTTTTGCCTAAGTCTAGCAGAAAAGAATGCATCAAACCTCTGTGTGTGTTTACCTAGATGTTAAAGAATGTGCAGGTGACATACAGT
Organism: Coloeus monedula; assembly: GCF_965178545.1. Lineage (NCBI taxonomy): Eukaryota > Metazoa > Chordata > Aves > Passeriformes > Corvidae > Coloeus > Coloeus monedula. The sequence goes on from NC_138782.1 coordinate 79,050,965, forward strand.
GATGGAGAATATAATTATTTTCAAATATCCCTTCCGTGATAACACACAAACAAAATCTTACCTGTCTGCATTACTTCTGAGTGTCTTTACAAGATTAGGAAATATTAGCATGTATTTTCTCTCTATCAAGAGTGCAGTCACACCCTTTGAGTTGCATAAGTGGCACAGGGGAGGGCTCTGATCCCATGCACTGTAGTTGGACTTGCTCGTGAGGAGACCTTCTGCCCAAGAAGACCCATCAACCCATCGAGGATGCCTGTGCTCCGGGTTCTGGGGATTGAGAGTGAGATATTTGTGTTAGTGTATTGAAAATTTTTTGATTTCCAGATCTCACAAATAATTAAGCAAGAATAGTAGCTATAGAGAATGGTAAGCGGTCACACAGAACACAATTGGGAAGAATATTCCTGAGTGTTTTGTGAAGGAACTTTAAAAGCAGAAGAATCATTATTCCTAACCCATCTTTGAATTTAAATTGAACACTTAAGCAAACTTTGAACTGTACGACACAATAAGCATAACAAGTAAACCTATGCTTTTAATAGTTAATCATCTGATGCATGACAAGTATCATTCTGAATTCTGTGTGAACTGATTCACAAAAATCATTCAATAAATTAATGTAGTTTTGCAATATTATCAGCAAAATAGGCAAGCAGCCAAATGTCTAATGACAAATTGAAGGGTTTTGAGATGTGTCTGTCTCTGTGCAATATTGAAATTGTTTTCAAAACAGAAGCACCCTGGAAAAAATTGGGCAGCACCACGTGAACCATAGCACTATTATGAAAATTAAATAAATAAATAATGTGACTTATATGCAAATAAATTTATCCATCCTTCAACTTTACCATCAAACATGTTTTAGTGGCCCACTTTGACTCCCAGTGAAATAAATGGCAACATTTTCTTTGGCTCTTAGAGAAATGGATTTTCTTCTATACCCAGCATTTATTCAGATCTGGTGTACTCTTTACACGATATAAATACTGCATTTGAAAAGCCTAAAAAGGAGCCACTCTGAAGAGAGGGTAGCAATCTGTCAAAGCAGTGGTTATTGTCTGGAGCATTACCTGTCTTGCAGGTGCTATTCCCCGTCATTTATCTTCCAGCCTCGATCTGATGGATTGGGGATTATTGCTCTTTTGGCAATCAGATCCTGAACATGTCTCCTATTTAACTCTGGGCTGTAAAAAAGGGAAAATTAAAAACCATTATGAGACCTCCATATAATTAATCTTCAGATGGCTTGAAGCTCAAGCATGTAATGTCCTCAGTATACTGTCTACTATAACAAGTAACAGGAGGGAAAAAAAGACAACATATCAATACACTTTATCCAATGGAAGAAATTCCAGTTGTAGCATTAAATATAAATACAATAGTGTGTTGGCATAATGTAGTAAGGTTGCTGTACTATTAAAGGCTTTGTTCTAAAGCATATCTGTGCACACAATGAGATGATGAACACAGTGCATCACATAGCTAAATTTAATATATGCAGGGGTATGATGTTTGCAATGCATGCATTTCAGCAGGTCCCATTAGTGCGCCTTTCCCCTCCAGTGAAAACAGAATGAACCACAGCCCCTTCTGGTTTGCATAAAGCAAACAAAATTAGATTTGCTTTGCTGAATTGAAACCCGCTTGGGATTGTGAGCCTCTCTCGGGGACAAATTACTTCAAACAATCCCTTTGTACCATAACAAAATCAAAAAATTCAGGCCAATCAACATGGCTCAAAACCCTTAACACGAGAATTAATAATACAACCTAGTCTATTTTTATTGCTTCTGAGCTACAGATCCTTGTTTTAATATAATTACACTTATTTGTGGTCCACATGTTAAATAAGCTTGCATATGTTAACTAATGTGACATAAAACAACTTTTGTAATTTCACTATTGCTACCAGTTTTGTTCCCCCTAGAGTAACATCCCTAACATAGGACAAGCTAAACTTTATTTGCATTAAATTAAATCAAATTTTTGGCCTATATAGATATAATAATAGACATTTCTGAAGTTAAATAGGTAAAAAATATTTCATTTAAGTTCCACTTTAAGTCATATTTCCTGATGGGTTTCCAAATCTAACCCTTCCTTCAAAGAAATAACTTGTTTTCTGTAGCAGAGAAAGCTCATTTAAGGTGGCACAGGGTTTTAATCACTTATTAACATAATACCTTTGCCCTCAGTGGTGTAATGCAGGTCATGAGCAGAATTACTTGCATGCCACATTTCACTCCAAACTAAACTGATTTTTACAATATTTCCAGACCTTTTTTTTTACACTACAATATTTTGAGCATTGTGCCTACTTAAGCTGAAAACACGCTGTAAAAGAAGGCAGAGAGTTTATTTGCTTTCTTCATCAGACACACCCAAAATGAACTGGGGAAGTATGTATGTCATTTCTGTTTTCATCAATATTTTATACATTGCTCCAGACAGTATTATTTCTTAGCATTTTTCAAACTCCAGCCTTGGTGTTGCACAATATTATTTTAAATACAACAAAATAATGGCAAACATAACCAGCTCTGATTTTCCATCCTAACGTAATACAAGATTATGGACAAAAAAGCAGGAGGTCACTTTTATTACTTTCTAATAAGACTTTACCTTATATGAGGCTATAAGCAATATATCAAGATGTCACTTTGTGCCTCCTAATATGACATAGTGGTGATGGAAGGAACCAAGGAGTTAGCAGAATTTTCTGAAGTATTCTCCCCAGAAGCATGTTTCTGCAATGCACAGTCTCAAGCTCTTGGGAAGGAAAACGCTGACATAGGGCAGAATTATACCCTGACTCATAGTCCATGTAACCCAACTGATGGATGCATAACGTATCAATCAAGACAGTTCTGCTCCTGGAATATATATTTTCTTCACAGAAAACAAAAACAACCTTTTCCCAATTTAGCCTGAAAAATTAAGTCTGGAGATACACAGAAGAAATAGGAAGTTCAGGAAATTAAACAATGCATTTTTGTTATAGCCACAGGAATGTCAGAATTAATATTTGCATTTAAAAATGGTGTCGAAAAATTAAGAAACAGAACAACACAGAGGAGCTTACCTATGCTCCAAAGTGTCACTGTGCACGCATACGTGACTATCAGAAAATAGCACTTCTAATCTCAGTAAAACTGATAATGATTCCTAAAGATGGCTTTGCTTTTTCCATTTTTCCTCCCTCTTGTTGCTGGAAAGTGGACTTAGCTGGACTGCATGCACCTAATTAAGTCTTTTTTGCTACTCCAAATTCCGTAAGATAATAACCAACTCATTAACGCCTATTTTCCTCAAGCTTTTAATAGTTATTTTATGTGCAGAACATAACAGCTCATATCCTGCCTCATCTTGCTCCAGATAGACAGATGAAGTTTTACAATAATATCTAAATATCATTTTACATTGGAAGGAACGTGGTGTCCAGAGGAAAATCAGATGTTTGTATGCCAGGCTTTAAGGGAGTCAATGCGAAGCACCATTAAGTAAAGAGAAATAATATCTTCCAGGACAGAAAAAGGAAGAATAGAGACTGATCAAGATCCACATTTTAAACAGATTTTTCTACTTACAGCATGCAAAGAAAACAGACTTGCCTTATGCATTCCTTGTTTTAAATGGGTTGGTCCCAGCACAACCAATTTAATTTTCAGACACTGGTAGGTTTGTTCGGCTTAATCACCAATCCACAGGAGATTCAGAAGTTTCTGCAAAATGAAATTCTACCCAGTTTATCAAGATAAGTGTGTCAAAAAAAGCAGAGGCAGCTCCAGCAAGAGCAACAGGCATGAGTGGAGTCACTGTGGAAGAGGAGCAACTGCTGAGAATGGAGCCTTCAGCGAAAAGGAGAAGTGGGCTAACTTCGCTCCCTGCCCAACTGCAAAGTGATCACCTGATCCAGAGGCTAATATTCAGTATACAAAACCATGACATATTTCCTGGAACATTCCTTACCTGCTGCTTTCTCTCTGGTGCTGTTCTGTGCCAGACCAGATCCTGTGACACAGGATAAAAGCCTCAGAGTTAAGACGCGTTTTTGTTAAAATACTCCCTGAGTGCAATTGCATGGATGTGTGAATGAGCAGTAACTCTGCTTGAATACCAGTAAAAACAATGTCTATGGAAACATGATGTGTGGTATAACAATTTGAAATGTTGTCCTGTGTTAAAAGTTCTTATTTGCGCACTACTCTTCTCTGAAACCTGGGTTGCACCTTGCAGCCACTGCGTGTCACTATTAAGACAGAACAATAGAGGAAGATTTCAGAAAGATTTATAAACTTCTAGTGGAGATGGATGCCACCATCATCCAGATAAAAGCTGCCCCCACACGTATATAGTCATTTGTTGTTTAAACCCCAAGCAGCTGAAGTGCACAGAAGAGTTCACAGTCCACTCTGTGCCATGCAATTTAGATTGTTTAGGGTTTTTCATGCATTTGTTATGTATTTAAGTGTGTGTTAAACCATTAGGTCCCAAGAAAATCATAGTCATTCATGATTCATTGAGTCATTCATATCTGAAAGTTGTGCCCTAGTGCCAGTGTATTTTCTTGGGTTGAGATATGTTCCTCCTACAAAATATATAAAGTATTATCCATGGGCAATTACCCGCTTCTACCCATATTTCAGGGGAAGCACTTTTAGCAGTATAAATTATTCATATTATATAAGGCAGCATACAAGTGGTGTACTCTGTCAGAAATTCAGCCTTTTTTGTCATGGGGTTTTTGTTTTTTTATTTAATCTGAGGGCAAAAATCTCTTTAAATCCACATGATAGCAGTTTGCTTTGGTATTCTTAGGTATGTATATCGCCAACTGGTATAAAGGAAAATACGTATGTCAGTATAGTAGATTAATGTAATTAAAATCTATAGAGCAGATCTGAGAGGAAATTTTGGCCTTGTAGGTATATATCAGTCTTTCAAAGGAAAACAAGGTTAATTAAATTTCTACAATTAAATCAACTGGTACTACTATATTTCTTAAACTGTAGGATCTGGAAAGGCTTCTTGTCTCCATGTTTTGGTGCGTCCCCTCCTGCTGTGGTCTGGCTCCATGCTCAGACCCAGGTCTGCACCATCTCTTTGCTTCTTTTCCCATTGCACTGGGGAGCAAAGCAGGACTGGTCTGGAGGGGGAGGTTGATTCCTGACATGGAGAGAGAAATAGGAATCAGAACCCTGCCTCCATTAGTTCACACCTGCTGCACAAACACAATGACAAAATCAATGTAAGTTCTGGCTTCTCTGTACCATGTTGGGCAAATATAGATTAAAAACATCCCCACTGTGAAGTGCTTATGCTCACACCCTAGATAGTAAACAATATGATGACATTTGATTGCCCTCAGAAGCTGGATTGTATTTTGCCACCTTCTACCCAAATTTACCTTTTCACAGTCATTTCCCTATGAATTGTTTTAAGATGTGTTCCTGGAGCGGTGATGGTGATCCTTAAGTATACCTTTCTAGGGAAGTTAGGCATCACCCATGTAAGCACTGTTCTAACAATCATATTAATTCACTAGCTTTATATGAAAACCTTGATACTGATCTTATAAATAGTTCCTGCTAATGCATTTTGGGTGAAATGCTGCCAGGTTTTAGTGATGCAAATTAAGATGACTGTAAAATTGTTACTTAGCGATTTTGTTAAATGTAAATTTGCAGTGTTGGATAGTGTCATTCTGTTTCTTGCCGTATGTTCAAGCTAACAGGCAGAACCATGCTCATTTGTATAATGTTAATATCTTCTTGCTTAACTTTTATAACATTCTGCACAAATTAACTTAAGATCCTAATAATCAGGCCAGCTATTAAAGAATTCTGTGATGTGTTCCAAAATGAAGTGTGTAACGCCTATTGGGTTCACACAATAATTACAGGCTGACTGCCGTCTGCTCTTCTCATCACAGTGACACCTGCTAACAAATATGTTGCTAACTGTGTTTGCAGCATTACAAATAGGTAGGCGCTTATTGGCTGCTATGGGGCGAGGGTGCTTGGCCTGTGTCCTCACCAGTGGAAGGTGATTTAGTGAGTCTGCTTTGATGATCTGCTTTTCACAGTGTGAGACTGTATTTTGCACCCTGCACCCTAGAGTTCCCAGGTACGGTGTCACAGCGCAGATACTCGCTCCTCTTTTCACCTCTCCCTTTTCCTGCTATAGTATTCTTTTGTGGCTCTAAGGTTTTTCAGTTTTTTGGCATTTCTGCTAAAAAAAGTAAAGAATAATTTGGGAAGCTGAAGGCCAAGCTTTTCCTTTTGTGTATGTCTGTATGCACAAGCGTGTCTGTGTGTGTTTGTGAGGCAGAGACAGTAAGAGCGGGGAGTCTCCCTTAACACTGCAGTTTTATGTATATTCTATTCAGCTACATGTGGATTGATATGCAATAAAAATATTAGACATATCTTTTTAGATGTAATAGGACTCCCTTTCTAGAAACATGCTAATGACCTAAACTGTGTACTCTAAGACAATGAAAAAGATAATTGTGAAAACTGGTGAAATACATTCATGACATATAAAAAGTGTGGTTTCTAGGTTCATACAATGCTCTGGCCTTTATCCTACTGCAAACAGACTCTAAGATTTGGATTCATCTAATGTTGATTTGGAGAAGTGGACTATTCTGATTCAAATTTGTCCCCTCTTTTAGTTAGCTGTTTCTGAGGTCTGGTTTAAATTCCAAATAAAAAACCATAACCCAAAAGGTAACGCTACCTCATTAAGCACCAGCTTGATGTTCCTTGCTACACTTTAGAGGGTCAGTGATTAAATAACCCCAATGTGCATACTCATTGATTCCTACTACTGCTATTGGATTACTAGAAACAACTAACTTTCTCAAAATCAGTCTTTTAGGACTCCCAAAATGTATGACATATGAAACTAAATTTCCAGGATGAAAATTAAATGCACATTTGTAGATAGGGTGGGAAGGAGGTGTTTTAGAAAGGGAGGGACTGTCTGATATCAGGATGAAGACAGATTCTTAAAAATGATGGAAAGTTGTTTGCAATGATTTCATTTTTTAAACCAACCTTCTAAAAATGGGAAAGCTGAAATGAAAACACAAGCTTAGACAAATTGAATATTGAATAAGCTACCAAGGTGTCCAAAATGGGAAGCTATGAAACCATGGTAAGTGTTCTTTCCTTAAACCACATTGTCCTTATAATCTAAGTTTGGTGATTGGGGTACAGAGTGGTCTGAAGAAACAGGTGGGATCTGACTGCAAAAATATCTGCTCACAAAATCTGCAACACACTGATGTAGATGGTTGTTTTCCCAACCCATAATGGATTGGAAGAAGAGCTGAGAAAAAAGAGGTTGATTTATGAACAGTTTGAACTCAAAAGTAACTTTAAGTTTAGCTATTCAAGACCTTCAAGATTTGTCTTGCCTATAACTAGAAGCTTGAACTTTTGTAGTGTGAACACTTAAAAGCATAGTTCAAGATATTTTGATGCAAAAGTTGCCCTCCTCCTGACTCCACTGTCAATGAATCTTACATTTCAGCTAAATTCTGAACGTTAGAGGGAACAGGAGAAAAAAAAAGGTCTCTATATTCACTTTCACCTGCCATGGTCAGTCTGTGTTCCACCAGTTTTTGTGCGATTGTTTGTAGCAATGTTTCTGGAGGATAAATTAAGTCTGCTGTTACAGTCTTGCAGCCTGCTGTTTTCAAATGATAGTCTTCTAATAAAGGAGATTCTGGTGAGTCTGGTGTACATGGACACTTTGAAGGTGATGAAGAAGATCGAACAGAATTGTGATGTCATTTGGCCTAAGGATCCTCCATTAATTTGAACTATTTGAGCTCCTTCAACGGTTTAAAAAATTAATTTTTCCCTATGTATATTTTACACTTCAAAAAGGTTTAAAGTCACTGCAACTGTGAAAAAAAAAAAAATGAAATGCCAAAGAATGCCAAAGATGGTTTTCTCTCTTGCCTTCCAAATAAGGGTTATATAAAATGACCAGAGATGAGCAAAATCCTCCACATGTTCAGTCTTGTGAAAGGCCTTTCACAGAGAGGATGTAAACAAGTCCTAGAGGCACAGCTTCCTCATCGAACAGGCATAATGGGCCTTCTGAACCTCTGAGCTTTCCACCAATTTCTTCCATCCACTTCCCGACATTTTCTTATATTATTTTGTACTCTGTCCTACATCTAGCCATGCAAAAGTGAATCTGGAAAACTAAAAGGTTTAATTTTAAAAGGCAACAATTTTCAAAGGCATAAATATCTAAAATATTCCTAAGTCTAGTCCCACCCAGGAGCAGTGCTTAGTTTCTAAGAGTCTATCATCCTAACATCCATAGGGTGAGGTGGAAATGACAGATGGTGACATGCTTCACTCTAATTTTAGGATTGCAGATAGCTTGCCTGCTCAGCCTCTCTTCTGGCTTGGACTGGACCAGGAGCAACTATTCCCTCAGTTGTCATGTCCAGAAGTTTAAGAGACTTCCATGGAATTTGATGTTAGTAGAGGCTTATACTCAATATCCAGAGATGCATAAAATCCCTTGGATGTAGAAAAGGCTTGGTGCTGATCCTGATATATACGCTATATTTTATTAAGGAGTATTTTTCATCTGTTTGAACTGCATAAGTGAATTTTCTAAGATAGTAAATGACTCTCTTACGGCACCTCACTTTATGAATATTCTAATTTAACCAGGCTGATTTGTAATTTTTCTGTTTTATTACTGAACGATTTAAGATCAAGCACATCAAGTGTGAAAACTAAAACCTAACTAAACAGTTTGAGATTTAGAAAATTCATGATGGATTTTTAAAACCAAGTGAACAATTGGTTTATTAATCCTATCATTTGTTTTTGATTTACATTTTTTTCTAAAGGAATTCTTAAAGGATTTAAATTTCATAATATTCTAAGGACAGAAGTATTCAGGATTTAAGTGATTTAAATTCACACTCAAGAGGAGACTGAATGACACAGGGATTGCTGTTGGATTGTACAGTCTATCACCTCCATGGCACTGGGCCTATCCATCTTTCTAGGTGAGTATATGCATCCACAATTCTCTGTTAGTTCAAATCAAATACAGAACAGATTGTATTATGTAATGACTAATCAGAGGTGTATGGCAGTCATAATTGAGAAAACATACATCAACACTTGCCAACAGTTTTCACGAGTTAGAATGGGAGACAGCTCAGCTATTTCATCTCGTCATCGTAGGTAAAGAGACAAAACCACTGTCAGACACCACGGGGGGAAACTGTGAGTAAGTGTTGGCTGGTTAATGCAAACAACTCTGAGGCATGACTTGGTGGTCCAACACTTGGTGTCCACATCAAACAGCTCCCCTTCCCTCGTCTTCAGAGACACTAGTTGTCAAGCTCAGCCAAGGACTGAACGAACATGGAGGCTGAAAAGTGTGCTCCTCTCTGGAGGTACCATAAGTAGGTCAAGGTTGAGACATGTTGACAAGATAGCTTATGGAAAATTGCACTGCCTGCAAGATATATGTAATTTGGATAAATTAAGGAACTCAGTTCCATATAACGCCAATCCAGCTTTTACAAGTCTGAAACAAATTTAAAAGACAAAAATTCATTGCAATAAGTTACAGTAAAGCACCAAGTTAATACTGTATAAACCACTTGCATTTTTAAGCTACCTAAATGCCGAGAGTACCTTGAGAACTTCTCCTTTATATTCATTTTGACATACGGTAAATATTACTTTCTTTAGAATATATTATTCTTTCATAATTACAGATATAGTATTGTCTTTTTGAATAATAGCCAACAATGGCCCTCTACATGCTACTCAGTTATTTCACTTCAGCTACTGTTGCTAAAATTACTTGGGCTTCACTGATCTCTCTTTATGCAATTGATTCTGATAAAATCAAGATAAGGCAACTATTTCAGGATCAGATTTTGAAGGCTTCATATTGCAGGAGTTAATTTAAATAAGAGGAATCTTTTTCTTTAGGGTCTTATAGATGCAATTTATCACTTAAAAAATCAGATTTACTCAGGTAAATCAGGTCAGTTTTTTTTTCATCAAGAGTTTTGAAAGGTTATTTTACACAGAAAATGAAAAATAATGTCCTCTATTCTATTGAGCCATTTAACTGAATGTGTCTCTTGAACCTCTTATCCCAGTGCTTAACATCCTGATTTCACAATCTTGCAATTAAATCATGACCTTTCCCACACTACACAGTTGTTGTCTTGAATATTTTTTTTTTTTAAGACTCATGGCTCAAATGTCATCTCAAGTCTTATTTCCTATTCCTTGCCTGTAATTTGGCAAATAAGAATAGAACCCAGAAAAGGTTATCCATTATCAGTTACATCATTTAGCTCAGAAGCACCATGCATTGGCAAGAAGCTGACAATTCACCAGATCCTTTCCACCTCCGACTTCTAAACTATATTAATGTTCAGACCCTATAATCAACTGCAATAGAAAGAGTCTTTCTCTAATTAATGGCCTAGATGTGTGTCAGATACATTGCACTGTAAAAACTGCTCCAGCCCATCATATTCTTTTCTGATCTCTGGTTTTCTATGCTAAACACTTTAGGAACAGAATTATCTGATTCAGCTATTTTTTTCCCTAACCATGCATGAAGACCAAATTGCAGCTGTATCAGAGGGATCTCCCAATAATCAGTGCCATATAGTCACAGCAATCTTTCTCCTTCCTTAGTCCTCTGGGGAAATTACACTGTTCCTTTTGGGAGCTTATTTCTTCTCTGGTACTGAATCTGTGATATTGATTAGGACTTGATGGGATGGGGAAAAGAGGAGACTTTTAGGGAACTGTGGTTTCTCTTCATCGGTGCCTTGCTGCCTAACTTGAAATGGTGTAAATAGCAACACTAAATACTTGGTCTTATAAAAAGATATTTCCTTGATTAAAACATTACTCACACACTTGTGTAAAGAAAGTCACACTCTTTCATCCTTTTCATTCTCATTTAAGTCTCATATTCTCCTCCAAATCATCTGCTGTCCTTAAGATATCAAGATGTTTAGTTTAGCTGGATAAATATATAGAATTCATATGACTACTCAAATCACATTCCTTTGATGAGAAGGAAATTTCCTGAAATTAGACTCTCTCAAAAACATCTCTAGAACCATGAAATATAGTTTTAGATAAAAATACTTGTTAATCTTGTCACACTTTTGGTTTAAAGACACAGAACCTGGTTGTATGCTAAAAGCATGTAAGGTACCAAGAGGCTAAAAATTTATATATGCACTATTAAATGTATGCAGAGATTTTGGAAGCAGACAGACCTTAGACACAGATTTATTCTTAATTAAGCTTGATCTGTTGGAGTGAGTGCAGAGGAGGGGCACAAAATGATTGGGAGATGGAAAGCCTTTCCTATGAGGAAAGGCTGAGGGGGTTGGGATTGTTCAGCCTGTAGAAGTGAAGGCTTCCAGGAGGACAATATTGCAGCCATTCAGTACTTGAAGGTGGCTTATGAGAGATATGGGGACAAACTTTTTAGCAGGGCCTGTTGTGATAGGACAAGGGATAATAGCTTCAAACTAAATGAAGGTTGATTTAGATTAGAGGTGAAACATTGGAGTAGGATGCCCAGAAAGAAGATAGATTCCTGGAAATACTGAAGATCAGGTTGATGAGTCTCTGAGCAACCTGATCTAGTTGAATATGTCCCTGCTTATTGTAGGGGGTTGAATTAGATAATGTTTAAAAGGTCCCTTCAAACCCAAACTCCCCAGTGGCCTTGGTCAAATTCAATTATTTCTGGCATAAAGAGAAGTCTCAATATTGACAATGACATTCTCTTGAGGGATCCAGCCATTTTTGGGCCATAATGATATACCTATTCTAAACTCAGTCTTTACCATAATAAATACTGCATGCTATTGAGCACTAAGCTAGTCATAAACAAATCAAAGTTAAAAGAAAATTAATGGGGCAAAAGTAAGCAGTTAAATGAGTGTTGCAGTTGTTGCAGTGGGGATTACTGCAACAAATGAGCAACTCAGAACACAACACCATGAACAGCTCATGCAACCAAATTGCAGACATGAGCTCTGTGTATGTTAGAATACAGACTTTGCATGTTTTGTGTCTTCCTGTAAGTCCATTTTGCAGAAAAGTAAAAAGGACCAACAAAAGCAGTAAAACAGAACGTAGAAGCCATAGTGGTGAAGGTCATCAAGAGCTGGTGTGCTGGTAATATGACTTTGTGGCATGAATATTGAGAGTCATACTTGTAATGCTAGTGGCCTCATGATCTCATGACATACTTGTGTGTGTACCTCACAAATACACACCCTTGTCATTTAAGCCAGATGTAGGTACCTTCTAGGGCTGTAAATGCCTGTATGTTGTAACAGAGGACATAAAAAGGCAAAGTAGCCTCAGTTTCCTGGGGTTGTATCTAGCAAGCTTGGGTTAAAGGACCCTGAACCAGTCGGGGTGGACAGGCAACAAGGGATCTATCTACCCCAAGGCATTTCAGGGAGCTTTAAATATCACGAGACTGTCTCTGTTCCTCCAGCAGTGGACCACCTTGATCCCTCGATATGCAGCTACCTCACAAGAAGACAGGCAATAAAATGCTCGTCTAATTAACAACTCCAGGAGACCTCATATAGAAGTTGTTATCCTGAAGCAATGCCTGGTGAGCACATGAACTGAAGTCCGAGCAGCTGCCCTGCACAGCACAGAACTAAGGACTCCCCTAAAACAAGCTACAGATGTTGCCTGAGCCTCAGTAAAGTGAGCCCTAATTGAGAGGGGAGGGACAGTTTGTTCAATGCATGTGAGACCCTCATACAAGTTGAAACCCCTTTGAGAGCCTCTGGGAAGAAAAAAAAATTCCCCCTGGATTTATTACCAAAAGCTACAAAAAGCCTGAGAGATTTTCAAAATGGCTTTGTTCTAGAAAGATGAAAGGACATAGCTCTAAGAACATCAAGTGTATGAAGTTTAGTCTCTGTGGGAGAGTCATGAAGCTTGGGAAAAATACTGGTAAATGCATAAACTTATTTGAATGAAAACTGAAACAATTTAAAAAAAATAAAATTCTGGACCATAGGGAATAAGTTGATGAGGGACCTACGAAAGTCTGCATTTTGCACATTCTGCAAGATGAAGTGATAACTATACCGCAAGTGCGGCTGTTTTGAGAGGTGATGAACTGATAAGTTCAGAAAGAGGAAAAACACCACAGTATTAAATTCCAGATAGAACAGATAAAAATATGTGAATTTTTAAAAAGGAATCTGAATATGGTGAAATGCAAAAGATCTTAAGCTTCGGAAATTTGTTTGGACAGGAGAGAAAATAGTCTAGTAGAGCTGACACAGATCATAGTATGTGACATATAATTTACTGAGAATCATTTCTCAATTCTTTCAGCTTGTTTACTCCTGCCTTTTATATTTGAATATGTGATCTATTTATGTTTTGTCATGTAACTTGCCAATATTTTATGGAATTAGGAAGGTATGGGGAATGAAGACAAAGGAAAATTTGGTTCCATTCTTAGCTTTGCAGAGTAGCTTTGAAAAAGTTACTTCAGTGGTCTGTGCTTTGGTCTCCAAATGTATAAAAGGAAGGTAATAACAATGATCTTTTTGTATGAAGTGTTTCAAGATCTCCAAATTAAAGGTACAAAATCAAACCCTGGCATTATTATTATTACTATTATTATTATTTGAACTGATTGAGATATTTTAGAGGTGGTACCTAGTTATTTGACAGAAAAAGATTAAAAATGGAGACCAAAAGATCAGGAGATTGAATATACCTCTGAATAGACAGGAAGAAAAAGCACTTCCTTTATATGCAAATCTTGCAGACATCTTTTTGTCCTGGATCAAAGCTTGTTGTACTCCTCACAGCAGACTCATAGTGAACTTGACTCTATTGTATCATATTTTGAGATGGGGGTGTGGGAATAAGTCCAAATATAGGTCTGTAAGGTAAGTTTTTTTGAGAGAATCACTGCTAGGAGAAAATCGCAGGGGAAGGGTTCTCCTTCCTATGTGTAAAGTGTACTCTGTATTTCCAAGCTTTGATATTTCGCCCATGAGGAAGGAATAGTCATATGGATAGTTTCAGTACATGAAGTGTGCCATCAGTTTTGGCTAGGTGACTGGCTTATACAGTTCATTTAACAGGATCAAGTCTAGCTCTGTCTGAGCACAGATGCAAGGTAGTAGCACAGCAACTTTCATGGTAGATGGAAGCAGAGCAGAAAGCCGTTATGAACCAGTAGCAAGCCATCACTGAGAAGTGACTTCAGCATTAGAGACACCTCCTTTGACATTTCCATCAGAAATCAACTTTAGATATCATGCTTTCTGACATCTGCTTAGCCAATGACTCATGAACTGAACCGCTCTCGTACGCAACTCCTGACGGCAAGAAAGCCATTCAGCCTCTCGGTATTCACAGCCACAGCTGACACACAGGCAAAGAAGATTTTAAAGTCTGGAGCTCAAGTGTCAGCCCTGAGACCTGTGTCTCAGCACTCATTTGAGACTCGAAGGTTGATTTGTTTATTCCCTTGAAGGGTTATTGCATGTTTTCTCTCCTTTTGTCAGGAGGCTTCAGGATGACTTGTAACAGCAACAAAAACCATGTGGAACAGAGCTGTTCCAGGGTGGATAGGGCTGATGAAATTTTCTGAGCTCCTGTGACTAAAGCCTGCATACCTACTGAAGAATCCTGTCAGAAATGTGCTAAAGTCTAAATCTCTGTAACTTGTCTTTCTACAGAAGCAAGTCTTAAGTGTTTGTGTCTGCCAGTCTCTGTACATGTATCTATCTGACCAGACAAGTTTTATAGAAGATTTTCAGCTATCTGGCAGTTTTAATACTCATAAGACTCCTAAAAAGTTCACAAAAATAGACTGCTGGGAGAGGGGAGACCTTCTTGTGTCAACCTGGGGGGAAAAAATTCAGATGCCGTGAAATCCTTGTCAAACGAGAGACCCTGTCCGGCAGGAGAAGTGTTGTGATGCCTCAGCGGCATTAAGAGCATCAGTCACAGCTCCTCCACAGAGAGATACTGGAAGATCTGACCATAGCATGCAAATCCATGAGGAACCAAGCTTCAACAATGCTACTTTTCCTGGACCTACTAATGCAGAGTAAGACAGCAGTAGGATGCTATGCTCCAGAATTTCTTGCCCCACTGCAGAAACAGAGAGGAGAATAGCTTCAGGGGTGATGTGACAGGCAGAGAAAAGGCCCAGGAGCAGATCTGACACAGCTACCTTGATCAGTGTTTGCTTAGAAACGAAGATTTATATTCCTTGTTTATATCAAGAACCTGAAGTGAAATACTGACCACTTTGAAGCTGGTGACAGATCTCCCATAACCAGGATTTCATCACAGTTCCTTTTGGTAGACTCGTCTGTGATTTGTTGTACATTAACAGCAAGGGGAAGTTAAAATGCTCTGAATCAGGAAAAATATTTTACAGAGCTAGGTAATTTGAAAAACATCTTTCATCTGTTAAGGTTTGAGCTTCTCCCAGTAATAACAAGAACTTGATCAAGCATGAACACTCCCTAGCTATCTATAGATTTGTACGACACAACCTTAGAAATGTCATTGGCACACTTCACAGTATAATCAATACATTCTTTTTAACCTTTACGCAAGAAGGTTGGGATACAGACTAAGATTGATAAAAAGACTCTCCTGCAGTGTGAAAGGTACAAAACTAGAGAGAGAGAAGAACTGGGAGATTTTGTTAGCGTAATTCACAAACTGAAATGTGCTGTGTTGATTCCCAGTGGCTGCAGGTTTGAGCATGAGCGTAAATCCAAACCAAACTTCCAAAGTGAATAATCCAGATGCCTTGTCTGTTCTGGTCCCAAATTTTTTTCCCTTCTTGGAGGCATAATTGTTATGATTTTTGTGATTTTCATCAGCATTCTGAAGATCTGAAGAGTTTCCTTATTGTTCTTAGTAGTTTTAATGTTGGGGAGAGGACTGTTGCTCCTGTCCCACCCTCCAGCATAATGGGAAATGTTGTCTGCGATGGTGTATCTGGCACTAGAAGATCTGCCGTAGCTACTTTACCAAGGTGAGAGCAAGAAGTGCCTTAGAGTGTCTCGAGCTTTTACCCAGCAAATTCCCAAAGATTTCCCACCAGCTGACCAACAGGAAAAAGAAACATTATCATCTCCACAACATGATGTTTTTTATGAATCTGAGAAGAGCTGAAGTGCTTAGCAAGTGTTTTTCTTCTCCTGCTGTCTTATTAGAGGGCAGGGATTTCTTGACTGTTGACCCTGTCCCCCATCAAAAAAAAAGTGCTGTGTCAAAGGAAATGTGCAAGTGACTGTGATGGGACCTTGTAATGACATTACAGGATTGTGTCTTGAATATTGGCATTGAATACTTACAGCACATACTGAGTGAGCCCAAAAAGGAGCCTGATCCTATCCAGCTATAAAGACAGGGTCTCATGCCTATTAATGCTTTTAAGAATTTCTCAGTTTATTTCTTATGTCACCAGAAACAGATTTCGATGCATCTTGGTCAACTTTTTCTTCAGTTTCACTCTCTGAAAATGTTCACTATCACATAATATTTTTCTTTTTCTTGTTGTTTTGTTTATCTCTAGTTCCCATGTCATATGTCCCAAAGGGAAATATAAAGATTTGAAAATAGAAACTATAGCAAGATAATAACTGGACTTTTTTTTTCCAGTGAGGACTGAAGCAGAGAGATTGTTGCTTGGCCCCAAAATAACTCCTTTTCACAAGCAATCCAGGTTTGCCTACAGTAAATATTTTATCATCTTAAGTGGTTTTGTGCAGTTAATAGTAGATCACCACCACTTGTAAATATATATGAGTGGCAGTGATAAAATGTCTTTTGCTCTTTTGGGTACAAGTTGATCTCCACAATGTGGTTAATAATTGTTTCCAAGGAATGCTCTTGTAAAACAAAGAGTCATTTTGAGGAACAAGGGTAGTACTAACGTGAACAAATTGGAATGACTGAAAACTTGCCTTTTGCCTGCTGACCAATGTCTGATAGAAACAAGTGACAACAAAAACTGAACCAAACCTGGTTCTCCTGTTTGTGGTTTGCTATCGTACTCACCATTGTTAAACTTTTTTTGTTACAAAAAATAGTGTACAGTGTTGTCATGTTGAAAGGAAAATGTACAATTTGTGCACTGTGGCTTTTGCATAAGCTCGTTTTCTGTGTGGTCTGTAGGTGAATGAATTAGTTTTTTATTGTTTACTATTTTCTCTTCACAGGTCCCCTTATGTTCCAGTTTGTACGTGAAGAAAGGACAAGAAGCAAGAGGGGCTGTCTGCAAATCAGAACTTCATGAGAAAATATTTTAAATCATGAACGACTCAGTAGCAACTCACTTACTAATCTGTCATGAAGTACCAGAGAAATATTTGGCAAGTGAGAGAGAAACAGTGGAAGCTAGACAATAGGCTTTGGTTTGAGAAGTTTTTTCCCAAAAGCAAAACAAGTAACTCATTAAGATTTCAGATTACACTTGGAGAGAACAAAAAAATGAAGTGTTCTAACTGCAGGTCAGTGCCTACAGAAATGGACAAGTTAGCAGTGTAACTGGACTTGCATGGACATGCAGATAATTTCTTTTTTTAAAGTTCTTAAGAGGTCTGCATGTTCCTGTATTGAAATATTAGTTACAAGTTGATTTATAAAAGATACAGATTGAGTGTATTGTTATGGGTGAGTTTTTTGTTATAAATACTTCTAATGTTAATATATTATCAGGTAACCAAATTTTGTAGTGTGTGTGCGCTTGCATATGTGCATAAAAATATATGCATATGCATGCATATATAAATATATACTGTGTTGATGGACAATTCATCATATGAATGAAATTTTATTTTTTTTAGAAAGAGCAATTTCTCATCTGTAAACTAAAGTACAAAAGCCAGAATCATGAATATCTTCAAATCCTCAAAAATAAGTATTTAAAAGTCTACATAAGTTTTAGGTAGTCAAAGTGTTCTGAGACACAAATTTCTTCACAAAATTTGCTGTCAGTATAAAGCGTTCTGATTAGTCATGAGAAGGAATGAAAGTAGAGGCAAAAGCCTTTGATAAATATTGAAGGTAAACAAGATTAGCAAATGTATTGTTAATCCTGGAAAGAAACAAATGTATTCAGCTACAAATCCTGCATTTAAACTAGGTAATGGTATAAGAAGATCTTTCCTTTTATATGTATATGATATAAATGCCTGTAGATGCCTATATGTATGAATATGTATGTATATATGTACCTAATGTAGCTTGCAATGTGAGACAGCTGAATATAGGAAGGCTGCAGAGTCATGTATATTTTCATCTTATAAAATTTGCTGTTTCTTTATCCATTGCACAGAGTTTTGCACATCAGGTAAAATTTCAGAAGAAATTAATGGAAGAGCTGCTAGTGACTAAAATTGAATCAGTATTTCACCTCCACATGACATGGTTTGCTTCCTTCCAGCTAGCATTAAATAGCAAGCAACAAATAAAGACACATTGCAGTGGAACCAACCACAATTGTTTCTTCAGTCTATGCACTTGACAAATACCCTAAAAGAAGATGTATAAGGATTCTCTTATACTAAATTTAGTATAGGAAATCTTTAATAACTGGAACTGACTATAATTTCCTCCTTTAGACTGTTCTGTTTCGATGTTTCATAAATCCTTGTATTGATTAGCTTTACATGGAACGTTGTACAGCCCTAAACACAAGAAATTAAACTGAATGGCAGGTGAATTTTAGCACAGTCCTCCCAGCCAACACAGCAAAACAACAAAGCAAAAAAATGAAACACACAAAGTATAAATCCAAATATATGCAAAGGAATATTAATGCCTGTAAATGAGTCACTTGTTAAAGGTCTGAATTTTTTCTTGCTGAGTTTCTAGAACCAAAAACCTAATGTAGGAAAAAATTCCCCTTTATACATACTCATGGAACATATTAACACTTGATTATAAGAATTTAATGCATATAACACATATAAATAAAATTCAATAGTAGAGATCATAAGAGAATGAAAAGTAAGCTAGGAAAGCTACTTAACTGACATCTGAGATAGATAATTTCTGTGTGAATCTTCTCCATGAAGATTTTTCTGACAGAATGAGAAAATGGAGTGGAGCAGAATAGAATGGAACTGAATTAAAAGGAATGGAATGGAATGGAATGGAATGGAATAGAATAGAATAGAATAGAATAGAATAGAATAGAATAGAATAGAAATTTCAGTTGGAAAGAACTTATGATGATGACCTAGTCCCACTGCAAGATTCTTTATGCATATTTCCTGTGACTTTCTTCACTTCAGGCCCTGAACTTGATTACTTGTACTGGGCATGCTAAGCCTTTAAATTTCACTCTCAGAGCCCCATTTCCTCCCTTTTTGGTCAGAGAGTTTCACAAAATCTATATTTTATAGACTAAAAACATTTGTGCTTGATTTTAGGTGTATGAGCAATGTGAAATTTATAAATTCCTCCACTGGGATACCTTTCAGCTGAAAATGTATGGAAATATTTTGCAAGAAACCAAATTATTTGAGAGAACAGTCCTGTATCCTGAAGAAGAATGATGCTAGCGTGTGGTGGGAGGATCTTTAACAGCGCAACCATCAAGTGCTTTTAACTGCTTTTCAGTTAAATAAATAAATCTAAATAAAGATTTTAACTGAAACCATCAACACCATGAAAACAAACTGCTATACAGACCACTATATACAAAGGCACTTTTCAGAAGAAAGGCCTGTGTGATGCTCTTTAGCTCAACATGCCCATCAGGAGAAAGGGAAAGGATTTTTGGGAACATGGATGGACATACTTTTGCTCTTTAGCGAGCAGTTCGTGTATGCTTTTCCTGCACACTGCCTTTGTCCTCCTGCCCTGCTCTCCTGGAGCCATTGGCAGCCTTCTGGGCGCTGCTTGGGCTTCATGGTTTGTTGGCTGAGGAGTGCCCACTGTGGGACCACCCCCCACCATGCTGTTTAGGACGAACAGTAAAAGCATTATAAGTTTATGCCTCTGGAAGTTACTGAAGAAAAACACTCTGGCCTGGGTCTCCTGGGTATGAAAGCTTCTGTTGGCTGCTGGGCAGTGGAAATGTCTGTAGAGTAGGTATAGATTAAACTTGTGTCCGTTTGAAGAACACCATGGTGTTACAACAAGATCAAATGCCCACCTTGTTTCTTGTGATACACCCTTCTGGCAGCTCAGTGTCTCACTCAAAATTAGTGCTACATTAGCGGGGAAAAAGATAAAGCTTAGCTAATTATCCTTAAGTTTTTACTGGTTCACGGGCACAAGGGAAGCAACCTAAGAGACAAGAGAAGTTAGAGAAGCCTCCATCCTTCTTGCACTGTCTAATCCAGCAAGTGATGTAGCCAAGGAACTGAACAGA
Organism: Coloeus monedula; assembly: GCF_965178545.1. Taxonomy (NCBI): domain Eukaryota; kingdom Metazoa; phylum Chordata; class Aves; order Passeriformes; family Corvidae; genus Coloeus; species Coloeus monedula. The sequence continues at coordinate 79,071,419 of NC_138782.1, forward strand.
TTTTGCCTCAGTTTGATATTATATTATATTTTTTCAACAAACTAGAGTGTGCCACAACGTCCTGATGGTAACTGCCTACTGAAATGCTGTTCTGTTTCTGTCTTTGCTGTTTCAGGGATTGAATGTGCAATGTGGTTAAAAACTGACTCGAAGTTTTGGCTTTGGGGAGATTAAATTCATCTTTGGCACAGAGCAGTTCTGCACTGAATGAGGAAAGAAATGACAAAAAATGTATTTCAGGCTTTAAAATGAATTTTTGTTGTTGAAAATTTTGAACTTGGCAAAAAGAGAAAACTGAAGATTTTGAGCAAGGATAACAATGAATGTTGTTTTCAGAATTTTTCTGCTGTAAGTCTGGCTATCTACAAAAGAAAAGTATTTTCTGAAAAATCCCTCACACTCAAATGTTCTTCTGATCAGAAGGATTATTTGGAATAGTGGACATTTTCAGAAGGAACAAAAGAAATAATTCCATGTCTCCAAAGAACCATCAGCAAAGAAAAATAAAATTGTATCTTGCAAGTTTTTCAACTCTTGCAAGTTTTTCAAAATGTCTTATACTAGGGAATAGTAATTATTTAACTGCAGATGTAGCACAATAAAGTAATTTTGGAATATTGCATTCTATTTTTCAGTATGCAAATGTTTCAAAGGTAGGGTACAAATGGATTTGAAGCTATCTGCTTAATACAGTGGTGGAAGTACATAAATTTGGCTCCTTCTGTGCTGGGGACTGTTTCAAGCAACTCTACCCAGCCTCCATATAAAAGAAGAGTGGAGGAAAGGTCTGTTAAGTTTGTTAAGTTTTCAAAATCAAGTAGACAAAGGCAAGCTAACATTTAGAACCTGTGTTGGGTTTTCCCTTCAGAAGTGTTAGCATGGTAGTGTATGCTCGCCAAGAACTTCAAACTCCAAATCAGGTACTGTTAATGGTAAACTAGGTGGAGCACTCAGTGCCAAGTGTCAGTCCTATCTTTCCATGTTGTCTTCTGGAAAAGAATAGTACTTGAATAAACCTAAAGCCTGAGTGAATGAACTTAAAATTTGTGACTATATTTTTCCCCAACATTTGTTAAAAGTTTGTTTTTTCAGAAAAAATTTCAAACTGAGCCATCATTTTCATTGTGGTGCAGTTCCAAGAAGGCTTAAACTGGATTTACTGTGTCATCAAACAGTGGCCATCACCTCTCTCTACCCATGTCTTCTGATGCAATCTTTAGTTATATAAAAATATACTGTTATTTTTCCCTGGGATCCCTTCCTCCTTCAGGGCGCAGTGCGCATCAATGCTGTGTAATGAGCTATTTAGCTATCTGGCACCTCCTCATTGCATTTCTTGGCTTTGTGCCTTATTTACCACTTGCTTTTTCTGCTCCAAAGACAAAGCTATTAATTTGCTTGTGGCTTTTTATTTTACAGTCTGAATGCTTCTCAGATATACATTAAATTTATTTTCGTTATATCCTTGGTATGTGAGGGGTATGATTATTATTCAAACTGTCTAGATGGAGAATCAGGGTACAGGCACATGAAGACCCAGTTTTTCCATTAGCTCTGTGTTCCCAGCTAGCAGTGTTTAGGATCTGTGTTTGGATGTTTTTCCCCCCAGAGATGTTAGCATTGCACTGTACAATGCTTTATGCCGTCAAAGTACAGCTCCTGTTATTGATTTTGGTTGCAGGTGTGACTGCTCCAAAGCTCTGTAAATCAAAACCCAAGGTCTAAACTGAGGTACCCAGAAAGCACAAAATAAAGGTGGTATTCCTTGGCTTCATAAATCTCCTTCTGAGGCATTGCTTTTCAGAGCAGTTTGGGTCTCCTCTGAAGAATCACCTGTCCAAAATTTAGCTTAAGTGATTTGACCGGAGCCTTGGAGGAATCCTGTGGTGGAGGCTTGGATAGAATTAGGTCTTCTCATCAGCATTTTTTGCCATTATTCATGCCTTACACTTTCTTTCCCCACTGTCTTCAGCCTACATGTCTTTACACCAACCAAAACAGGATGTCTAAGGAGAGCAACCACCTTCACTACTTAACTCTGATTCATCCCTGCTGCAGGTGCATCCCATGCCTCCAATGATACAGGGGCAAAAATAACAAGCAATCAGATAATTATAGACTGTATCATAAGGCATGTGCAAGGGGTGTGCATGTGAGCAGCAAGGTTACCCAGGCAGCACGGATTCTGGCATTTCTTACCTTTTGAGTGATTCAGTTTGTAACCTTGATAATTAGAGCTGATCAGCACATTTTTGGAAAATGCTGTTCTGCTGAAAGTGAAAACAGTCTGCATCGACATGAGGATTTTAACCAACAGACTTGCTAAACAGGCTGCCTGGGCCCTGCTGATTCATTCACCTCGTTACAAGGTAGGCTTGGGTCTCTTACACAGGTCTCAGGGGTCCTGGCTCCAAGACTGGCTCCTCAGGCCTGTTAACAACTGTCTTTAAGTTACAAGATATACCTAGGAAGCAGAGATAAATTACACTTTTATCGGGTTCTGAAAAGCTTGTATTTACTTGCATAAATTTCTCTTGTTTTCTTGCTTAGACACAAACTGAATCTTGCTCCCCTTTCAGTCTACATAAAAAGGTCTCATTTCTTGGTATTGTGCTGATGTCTGGAAGGCTGTAAAGTGACCTTCTGGTCAGTCCTTGCTTCGTGAGCTGAAGGATTGCCCCTGACCATGGCCTGGGTCATTAGAGTGCTGATCCTACAAGGGAACTAGTCACACTGGCAGCAAGTTCCACAGCTACATACTCACCAAGGCTAGAGGAGCAGTGACATCCAGAAAACCTCATTTGCATTTCCACCTCAGAAGGAGGCTTTTTGCCACTGTCTAAGTGTCTTATTCCTGTCCTAATCTCCTGCCCTCACAGGTTTCACCTCATCCCTCCTGGTTTTCCGCAATCTCCTCTTTTTTCCTTCATGCACTTTTGTAGAGTGGGAAAATACCTCTTCCTCCTCCAATAGTTATTGCAACATCAATTTATTTCTCTCTTTGCTGTTCCCATATTCTGCCATCAGTTAAATGGTTTGAAATCCCCTGTGTGGTCTGCACTCTAACTAAAAAGAAATCTTGGGAGAGAAGCTCCCAGCCCCGCTCCTGTTTCCTCTGCAGAAATCCATGCAAGTGAGTAATGAGAGAGCAACCTACAGCTCAAATTAAATAGTATTGGAATTGTTAGAAAACCCTGTCCTTCCAGTACCTACAAGAAGGATGGGGAGAGACTATTTACAGGGGCATGTAGTGACAGGACAAGGGGGAATGCCTTCAAATTGAAAGAGAGTAGGTTTAGATTAGATATTAGAAAAAAATTGTTTTCTGTGAGGGTGGTGAGGCACTGGAAGAGGTTGCCCAGAGAAATTGTGGATGCCCCATCCCTGGAAATGTTTAAGGCCAGGTTGGATAGAGCTCTAAGCAACCTGGTCTACTGAAAGGTCCCTGTCCACCTCAGGGGGTTGGAACTAGATGATCTTTGAGGTCCTTTTCAACCCAGGACATTCTGTGATTATGTGACTGTAAGTAGGAAGCAGCTGTTATCTGTGGCAGTCAGTTAGTACAAACTGAAACTGAGAAAACTTGCCCCTGATGAAAACTGTTTCCAGCACCACTACACATATATCCTGACATCCTCTTTTTCTCAGGAGCTTTTAAAAAATATTTTCAGCCAAAATTCCCATAGCAGTAGAGCTATTACCTGTGCCAGGCTACTTATAGCTGTAAAAGATTCATGAGGGATTTTTTTACAGCAGGCCTTGTGACTCTGAAAAGTCTATCCAACTCTTTGGTACTTCATTATTGAGGGATATGCATTCACTTCACACCAGCCCGAGCAGTAATCATAAATAAGGTGCAACAAGAACTGAGAGGAAGTACACAAAATTATGTTTCAAAATGTTATGCATAATAGTATCAAAGATATGATACAATGAGACAATAAGTGTGTGCAGCTCTAATAAAATTAAAAGCCAATTTATTTATAATCACTGATTTACATTCAAAGGTTTTTTTTGATATCGCATATTAATTTACTCTGTTACTCTCATTTTCCTTTTCAAGGTTTCACAGCCATCCCACTTTTTCACATCTGCTGTAAAGTTCATCTCTACTGCTAATAAAATGACTAATTTTTTTTGATTTATTGTTTTAAATAGTTTTATGTCATGGATGTCTTCTTGATGAAATGCTTTTATAATGTCTTTTCTGCCTTGGTACTTCTGCTGTAAATTACAAGCCATACAGTTTCTTCATCTCTCCCCCTAATGCTTTGAAATAACTGGGTTTAGTGTAAAGCTTTTCCTTCTGGATCTGTGTGTTTCCTCCATCTCACACTTTGCTTTCCCATCTTCCTAGCTGCCAGTATTTCTAAGCTTCTATATACGTGATAGTTTTATACAACTAAGCTAAACAACATCGGTGGCCTTCTACCTTCTTATGTTCATCCCTGTCATCGTGTACACCATTCACAGCTTCAAAGGTTTCCCCAGGGGTCCTAGCACAGTAGAAAATCCTGATTATAAGTGACATTTGAGTGGATTTTTAGAATTAGTGTATTAACAATTATACCCAACCTTAGGCTCTTTATTAACAGTATCAAGACTGGAGTCTAGTGCAGAATTCAATGCAGCTGTGTCATCTTTTCATGAAAGCAATTTCCAGTGTATGCATTGATCTTAACAGTGATCTAAGCCTGGGCGAAGAGGTTGGTACAATACTTTTTCTAAATAGAATGGGGATCTTTGGCTTTTTCTGCAGGATGAAACATGGTTAGAGTCTCTGAGGCTTGCATTGTTTGAGGTAAACAACTTATTTGCCCTACACATTTCCATTTGCAGTATTGAGGGCAGCCTGGAAAATATATAGATTTTATCTATAAGGCATCATCTGAAATAAATCTTTGAAAATCACCTAGAAATTGACTTGCACTTCTTAAAACAAAATCATCTCTGTATATGCACATATGACATGAACCAATAGAATAAAATAGTTATAAGACAGATAGTGGTTGTAAATTCTCATGGCTTCATCAGTGTAGATGTAATTCCATGGAAAATATCATTACTAGGGTTTTAGCTGTACAATACAACACTTTCATCTGCTGTGGCAGTTCAGCAATTTCCCTTGCCTTTTTAACCAAGGTTAAGACTAAAGTCTACCAGCCAGTATCTCTGAACCTCAATATTTTGGTGTCATAAGATTCTTGTTTGCTTGTTTGTGTGCCTGGATGCCAATTAGTTACAATCAAGTGAGACTTTTCACGCACTTGGATTAGAAGCTCTAACTGTGGTCTAAAAATAAGATGGACTCTGCTACCTGCTGCTGTCAGGGTTTTATTTGTACTCCTGTTGTCATGCATAACAGAGAACAGATTTAAGAGCAATGTGCTTATTGAAAACACCTATGACTACAAATGACAATTGCAGTGATTTCAGATATTGACTGACCTGTAAAAAAATTAATAAGTAGTTTAACATTTTCTTTCTACATAAGAAGCACATTTGTTTTTAAGGGCCTAAGAAGAAAAAATTAGGTAAGTCAAGTATCAGGACAAGGTGATTACTTAACATCTGTGACCAAGGAAAAGGCTCAAGGAGAAAAATCATCCAACATCTGCACTGTCGGTAAAATACTTGTAAAAAACACAAGTGAAGTGTGATTAATCACCATGGATGTATGATTGAGTCAATTGACTGTTACTTTTTCATGATGATTAATCAGCTACAAAAATTATAATTGTCCCACTTGTAGTGGCTGCATGCTGTGCCTGATGACATCATTTGGGCTACAGATACTCAATGAGTGGTTTTCAAAAGAATATGCAGATGAACCAGGAAGGGTGGATGAGGTTAAAACTACATTTTGAAGACCATCTCTGGCTTTGGCAACCCAGACTTGAGACTGTTTTATCAGGTCATTGAATGGACAAATACTCTGCTGTCTGATGAATATTGTCATCAGATTAAGCTAAAATCAGAGGTATGAGTTTTGTCATTTAGCATTATTAAATAATATTTACATTAGGGGTACGTTTGGAGGCAGAGAACAGAACCAAAATTATTTTCATGACATTAGATAAATGAATGTTACACTCAGCATACTGTGTAGTGCATCTCAGTAAATAAAGAGCTTCCAAAATGGCAATGAAATGCTTAGATGGATAAATATAAGTTAAGGAAAAAAAAAAAGAAAAGAGGAGGGAAATTTCTTGCTTTAGACTGTGGGTAAAAAACAGAAAATGGTAAGAGTACTGAAGATAAAAAAATATTTAGTGGGAAAAAAAAGGAGGCTGTCTGCTTACTGTTTCTATGAATCCAAAGCACGGGCTCAACAAAAAAGAAAGAAAATTCAAATGCAACAGAAGAGACTTAAAAAGTGCCCAAACCAACCCAACTGAATTAATTAATGGCAGCTTGGTTTGTGTGACTATTTTAAACTGTGTGATCTGAGAACCCATGTCAGGCTGGGAACTAGGCATTCCTTATCTCCCCCATCTCTAGGCAGGACTTGGATCCCAGGAGAAAGAAACTTGACCGCATTGCCTAAAAGCAAACTGCAGCCTGTCTGGGTCAGCCCTCAACCTGGATAATGATCAGGGAAGTGGGACTGTGCTGTTGAATCTAGACATAGCCCTGAGATCAAGAATATAATACAAATATTATAAGGATAGTGACAGCTCCTGTAATTATAACAAAAACCCTGTAATTTTTAAAGTATATATGCAGTCATGCTTTAGGGCATAAACCAGTCACTTACTAAGGGTTTAAGAAGTAACTCCCTTTACAGGCAGGTGCTTCCAGAGTTTTTTCTGATGAGGTTTCTCACACCTTCCTGCAAAGCAGCTGGGATTTGGCATCTGTCAGAGACAGGGACCATGCTAGATGGATCACTGATCTAATCCAGTGTGGCAGCTCCTATGTTCCAACGAAGAATGTGCAAGCTTCCTAGCAGATATTGGTTTTGCATGTAAGCCTGAAAATGTCATCAGACTGTTGAGTGGGTAAAGTGCAGCTTTTTATAAACATACAACCCTCAAGGCTCCTAGGGAAAGATCGTTACGTTGGGATCTTGGATAATCTGAAAGAGATGATGTACTAAGATCTGACACAATAACCCAAATGATGAATTATTCCAGGCAATTTTGCCCATCAAGCTAGATTCATATATACTAATGGACTGTGCAAAGGGCTGTGCACTGTAAAAACCTCAACTCCTGTACACTCACTGTTATTTTAAATGTCTTTGTACCTACACAGAAATAGTTTCTTGCAGAGTATAAGATCCTGCTTTAAACTTAAAGTTCAAAGTCTTATTTAAGAAGAGGGATTTTTTAATGGAAAATTTCTTTAAAATCCTCAGAGATAACATCCTTGGAGGAATACCATCTTTTACACTCATTTAAAATAGACTCCTCTCCATTCTGTTCTGAGCAGGCAATACCTTTCTGAGCTGTACATAAAACCTCACTAATGATCTGTAATGAAGTGCTTCTTTCTGCACATCCAGCATTTTTGCTCTAAAGTTCAAGGAAATAGCACGATTTTGCCAGCACTATTCCCCTTTTAGCACAGCGACTTTGCTTTTGAACTATAGCAATAACAGTAAAATCTCGAAGTATAATCCTGTTTCTCCTCCTTAGATTGTCTCTATGTCTTACAACCATGGATCCTAAAGTTTGGTTCTGTTTTGTTCCTCAACTGTTCATCTTTATTAAAGCACATTTTTTATCAGCCACATAAAGAGAATTTATTTAAAGGTTTATATTTACAGGAGATTGTCTTGGTAACTTCTTGTATTTAGATAAGAAAGGGAAACATGGGAGCTCTAGTCTCTTGAGCTTTTCCTAGGTACCTACTAATTGTTAATTATTAGAGACTAACTAAGTCACTGAAGTGAGTCGTTTGGCTGGTGTCTCAAATGCTGTCATTTACTACTACACAAATCAGCCTAGTGATAGAGTGTCTTTAAATTAGGTTACAACCATGCAGTTATTGGACAGGGAGTAATTGATAAAACCATTAGTAACACTTGTAGAGATAACAGCTAGCAAAATCATGCAACCATAATTATTCCTAATGGATACATGCTATAAATTGTGTCAAGAAAAAAAATCTTGCATTATCTTTCAATCAAATTTGACAGTCCTGGTAGATTACTGTAGACTAAATGCTCATGTATGGAAAAAAAATGACCTATCAGAATATCTTTGCTTTTTCCCCCTTCTCCTTTCCCATCAATTTATGTGGGGCTTTTTCCTACTTTTTTTTTTTTGGGCGGGGGGGAGGGTAATGTCTTTCTGCGTTGGTGTTCAGGCTAAAGAAAATATAGTCCTTCTTATTAGTTGCTTTTACCACAGTGTCTTATATTTTCACTCAGACACAAGACACATCAAGACTTTTTGTAATGTGACAACATGAAAAGAATTACCAGTTTGAATAAATGATTCCAGGTTGCATTACATTTTTCCAACAGCAAAATGTATTCTTTAATAATACATAAAGTTTTATCTGTATTCTGGTGTTAACATTTGTTTCACTGAACAAAGGCTCCTAGTCTCAATGTCCTACCCCACCCCCTTCAGACTTTTCTCCCATCAAAAAAAATCAGTGGTTGTTTCAGTGAATTTTCCCTCTCCCTCTGCAAGTGACAAAGACCAGAAACCGTCTCTATTGACTAAAAGACTTATAGATCAGATGTATAGTTTGATTAGACCTTTTCTTCCTCCCCTATGTGCAAGGTTGTGTTTTCAGTCATATGCATGAAGGGTTTAAGAGGTGGATCAGCAAAAAGGAAAAAGGTAATTACATATGAAAATGATTATATAATAATAACTTCTCAGAAGAGAGGTACATAAATTACTGGAGTTCTGTTGACCTTTAGAAATACTTTGGTCCTGTGGCTATTATTGTGAACTTCCAAAGTCCCAAACAGTAACTCCTTTGTCCCAAGGTGCTCCTCATACTTTAAGCTGCACATTTATGTATATACTATCATTCCAGCAAGAGAGAAACAACTCAGAAGCATAGTTTAGTTAGAGTGTATTCAGAGACTTCAGCTCTTAGGTCCTTGGTTCAGTATCACCCATCTGATGCTTTATCTTTGAGCCTGTTGGAAAATCCACATAAGAAATTCACTACTCCAATTAGCATACACAGGTGGTCTTGAGCATCCAAGGGAAAGGGGCTGCCAATGCTGAACTCCTTCCATGCTCAGGAGAGGCAATAATTTGAGAAGAAGGTTTCAGTTATGATGTTAGGAAGAAATTCATCACTGAAATGTTGGTGATGAAATGGAACATTTTGCCCAGAGAAGTTGTGAGCTCCCCATCCCTGGAAGTGTTTGAGGCCAGGCTGGATGGGGCTTTGAGCAACCTGGTCTAGTGCAAGGTGTCCCTGCCCATGGCAGGGGGGTTGGAACTGGATAATATTTAAGGTCCCATCTATCCTAAACCATACTATGTTTATATGACTTATGGAGCTGATGAGCTATGGCCACTGATGCTGGTGACAATAGTGTTTTTCTGCAAATTAGCAGAGATATCCGTAATCTACCTTGCATTATGCCCAAAGAGAAAAAAAGAGAAAGTGCCTGAAAAAATGCTGCTATGAAGTGTTTTTCCGGGCTGGCCATACTGTGTGACTTATCCCAGCTTGTATAAACCATGTACTGTGCATCCTGCACTGAACACATCCACTTCCATCTTGATCCACCTCCTCATTCCTTGTGGGTAGTTTCTCTCCTTGTCATATTCCTACACTCCAGGGCACAAAAATGCAACACTCACAGAGCATCACACACTACAAATGGTACATCTGCTACTTTGTAGAAATGGAGGAACTTCTGGGGTTAAACTTCCGCATGCCTTACTGTGAGAAAAATACACTGGTCCATTTTTTCCTCTAGAAAAGCACAGATATAAAGTGCAGTTAAGCCTAAGCCCCATGTCTTACTGCAATTCAAGAAATTGTAAGCACTGGGAGATTTTTATTTTCCTTCCCTTTTACTCTGACACATGGGTTGCAGTGTAACTATCATTTCTGCATTAGCCAGACTTAGATAGCCTTAGCAATATTTCCTGGCAACTCCTGAATTCACACTAAAATGAGTCATCAACATGTTAACAGCATGCCAAAATGATTCCGATACTTCTACAAACAAGCCCCCCAACTTCTTATTGATTTGCTGCATGCAGATTTAATGAAGATAAGTCAGCATTTACTCAGCAATGATAGAGAGCAGGAGAAAAGCATTTGGCCATGTTAGAAATCTCAGGTTTTGCCTCTCTATGTGGGAGCAGGGCAAATACACTTTCCCAGTCCTGAGAGAGGATTTAGTAACTGCCTTACCCTGCTGCAGGTAGGGCAGGAGCAAGTGTCCTGGCCTTGCTTTCCAGTGTGGGTGATGCTCTTCTACACAGAGGTGGTGACATGCTGTAGTCTTGCAAAAAAACCCTATTGTGCCCAACTCCCTGACATGACAATCTAAATGGATTAGTTTTATGACTGAAGCAAGGACAGCTCCTTATGTATTATATGCATCAAATTTCAAGCAGGTAAATGCCATCCTCATCTTCAATAACCACATCCACTTGATTTGTCTTTCTGAATGATTTGTTGAATGTGCATACAGACCCATACATAAAATGCTGCTTATTACAATACAAAATTGGAATCCAGCCTAGACTTATGTGCATTTTTATGATACCACCCTAAACTATAAAAAATCCATTCAGAAATCAGGTTAAACATACAAAAATGTTTCAGTAAAAATCACAACTGAGCTTTTAATACTGCTTTTAATGGATTGTTAAATGCTTATAAACCAGCTTTGAGTATAACAAATTAGCTCTGTGAAAATTAGTTCAGGTGAAACCCTTTGATTTTCTCATTGTCCTCTAAATTAAAAATTAACCATCCTGGCACATGCACTATACCAGAGCTGTACAAGCTTTTAATATATCCAGTCTCATACAAACCTCATACTTCCCTTGAGAAAGTTGAGTTTCTAAAGATTTAATTCAAGTTCCAAGGTCAAACTGAATAGATCTGAATTTCTCCTTAAAATGGGAGTTTCATTCCAATGAGGACTCGACTTCAATTTACTGCTTCTTCCTAAGTTGTGACAATATGGCACATAACATAGCATGCAGACAGCAAATCAAATGCACTGACAGCACAATGCCAAAAAAGGTGCCCAAGAGCACACTGCAAAGGCTAGTTGTGAGATGGGATTCCTTTCTTCGAAAAAACATTTTAAAAGACACTTCCAAATCCCACATTTGCAACTTTTAAACAAATCCAGTACAGTTTCTGTATCTTGTGGAGTGTCACAGGAGAAACACGAAACAAAAATCTCTCATCCGTTTTGCAGGCAGTGGAACTATATGACAACAATATTTTCCTTTCTGAACATTTTATCCCTTTTTTCAGATTCACTCTCGTGTAAATCTGTCTGCCTCTATATTTAGTTCAAATGATGAAGAAATAACCACATGTTTTAGGGACAGATTCTGCCCTCCATTCAGTCTGTTTTAATGGGCAACTTCAGGCTGGGAAACAGAGTCTTTTGCTTTTACACAGAGAATTTGTGCTGATCGAACTTTGTGGCTGTCTCTGCACTGTGCCTTCAGCAGCTTTTGGGGGAAGCAGGATGGTGTGAAAGGGAGGCTACCAGACTCAGCTGCCAGCTGACTCAAGTTACTGATATTCAGGGCTCCTCTAAACTGGGATGTAGGTTGGATGTTAACCATGGGTAAGTGAAGGTCCCTGAGACCTTTTGCTCCATCTCAGACTCTGTTTTACCCATGCCATGACTGCATCTAAGGATCAGACATGTGTGCCTCCATTGCGCAGTGCAGCATTCTGTGATGGGTCTTATCTAGGTCTCAGCAAGCTGGCACATCTTTGAAGCACAGCAAAAATTTGCAAAGAAACCAACTGAGCTCCAGGAAAGAGTCAAAGTTGTTAGTGAGGCATTCCATCTGCACTAATGAACTGTGTGTCTCAGCTGATGAGACTGATGAGGCTGCTAGGGCTGTGCACTTATGGACGTGGCTTAAGTGGTAGATTTGGTAGTGCTGGGTAAATGGATAGACTTGAAGACCTTAAGGGTCTCTTCCAAACTAAATGATTCTTGATTCAGACCTGGCTGAATGGCAGATGCCAGAGGGTTGTGATCAGAGGCACAACTGGAGAACTGTCACTAGTGAGCCCAGTATTTAACTTGTTCATCAATGACACTTGTTCATCACTCCTCCTGGCTTTGTGTCATCGGTGAACTTACTGAGAAGGTACCTTACAGATGGCTCCTCAGTAAGTTCACCGATGACATAAAGCTGGGAGGACTGGCCAATCCGCCAGGGTGCTATGCAGCCCGGAAAGGACATCAGCAGGCTTCAGAGATGGACAGAAAAGAACTGTCTGGAATTCAACAAAGGGAAATGCAGGGTCCTGCACCTGGGGAGGAAGGAATAACTCCATGCACCACTACAGGCTGGAAGCCAACCTGCTGGAAAGCAGCTCTGTGGAGAAGGACCTGGGGGTCCTGGTGAACAACAAGCTGTCCATGAGCCAGCAGTATTTCCTTGTGGCCAAGAAGGCCAGTGGTGTCCTGGGGTTTTTTAGGAAGAGCATTGCCAGAAGGTTAAAGGAGGAGATCCTGTCCCTCCACTCAGCCCCAGTGAGGCTGCTTCTGGAATGTTATGTCCAGTTCTGAGCTCCTTAGGACAAGACAGACATGGAGGTACTGCAGTGAGTCCACTGGAGGGCAACAAAGGTGAATCAGGGACTGGAGCATCTCTTTTACAAGGAATATTGGCTGATGTAGTTGCCAAGCCACTCTCCATGATACTTGAAAAGTCATGGCAGCCTAGTGAAGTACCAGGTGCGGGGGAAACATTGTACACATCTTTACAAAGGGTGACCCTGGGAACTACTGTCCTGTCAGCCTTACCTCTGTGCCTGGGAAGATCATGGAACAGATCTTCCTAGAAGACAAGGCACATGGATGACAGGGAGGTGACTTGAGACAATCAGCACAACTTCACGAAGGGCAAATCCTGCCTGACCAACCCAGTGTCCTTCTATGATGGAGTGACTGCATCAGTGAAGAAGGCAATGGTTACAGATGTCATTTATCTGGACTTCTATAAAGCCTCAGACATGGTCCTTAATGACACCCTTCTGTCTAGAGAGAGATTAATTTTTGAGTGAGCTGTTAGATAAGAAAGTGGTTGGATGGTCACATCCAGAGGGTAGTTGTCAATGACTCAGAGTCCCAATGGACATCAGTGATGAGTAATATCCCTCCAGGTCCATACTGGGACCAGTGTTATTTAATATCTTCATTAATGACAGAGATGAAGGGATCAAGTGCAGCCTTACTAATTTGGTGATGGCACCAAGCTGAGGGGTGTGGTTGACAGTACTTTTACAAATAACGTTCTGCATAAACTATTTGTTATAAAATCTGAAAATGTGCCTGAAGTGGTACTTTACTGGGGGACTTGCATCTCATTTGGAAATAGCATAGAAAGAATTTGAAGGTGTGTAGCTATGACTCTAAGAACCACAAATTAGAAATTGATAGGTTTCTTTAAGAACAAAGCACATTAAGAAAGGCAATTCCAAGTATAGAGGAAAAATAGTAATGAATAACATTAAAGTTAAATCTTAAAATTTTTTCTTCATCTGCTAAATGCATATTTACATGATTTTAAGAACTAATGTTAAAATAATAAATTGCTGAGCACTGGTATCATAAATATAAAGAACATTTAAAAGTGAATAGAATATAAGTAATGCAGTTGACTTTGACAAGACCCTTTTAAAAGTGGTTCCAAAGACATGCCATCTAGGACAGTCAGCCAGGGCAGCAGAATATATACGTTTAAGAAAGTTAGAGACAACATTCAAGCTGCACAATGTTACCTTTGATATGTATTATAGATGTGATATTGCTGTTCTTGAAAAGGTGGCAAGGTTGAAAGCATAAGTTCTAAGGACAAGCTGAACATCTAAATCTATGAAGTCTAGAAAGAAAAATCACTTAAGAGGTGATTTAATTGAAGTATTTAAAATTTTAAATGGAACAGATAATGTCAACATGAGCTGCTATTTTCAGACCAGCACAAGAAGATAGGACAAGAGGAACATAAATGGAAATTAAAGGAGAACAAATTCAGAACAGATATAAATACTCATCCATGATGAGAATAATAAGCATGCAAAAAATTGGCATGGCCAGCAAGGATTTGAGGCAAAAAGACCGGTGTTTTTCTGATGGGATGTGCAGTGTCTGTTCTTCAGTCAAGTGGTAGAGGCATGTGCTGGTGAATAAAATCATTCTGCTCCTCTTCTTTCCATCTCATTAAAATTAAATCCAACTTAAAAATAGTTTTAGAGTTCCCAAGTCTTTCATTGCTCTTATTTGCATCAAAATAATTTATAGGGGTGAGGCTTATGAGGTTGCAAGCTTGCTGAAAGCTAAAAGCAAACTTCATGCAGAGAATGGCATGGAAAATATTATTTTTCATTCAGTTCTTCAAATTCTATCTGTCTTGAATCTTTGTTATGCTTTTCCCAGAAAGCACTTTGGAACCATGTAAACCAAAACTATATGTAGATCTATACAATACATAGCATGTGATTCTTTGGGACAGAGATTTTTTTTCTCTTGAGTGACTATAAAAGTGAATGTATTCCATACAATTTTTTTAAGAGGAGGTATTAAAGACTTCTCTGATAAGACAAGCAAAGATTTCAAGGGAATGTTGTGTATGTGTATATTCAATGAGGGTAAAAAACTCCCAAGGAAAGCCATTAATAGTCTTAATCAGAATAAAATATGTCCAATCACATGACAATACATGTCATAATAAACAAGCAAACTGTGTGCATGAGACTTGCTATTAGATTCTATTTGACAATATAAAATATGTGGTGATATATTCTATGTGTTACTGTTTATCCAAAAGACTGTTAGCAAGCAAGGAAAGATTTTTACATCCATGCTATTAAAATATTAACAAGAGTCTGGGATTTTCACCGAGGTGAGCGTTGAACAACAGAAGAGTGCTAAGCTATAACTTAGACATAGAGGGGTAAATTGGAGAAATCAGTTCTTCAGAGTGCAAGCAAGATGAATATAAGCAGTTGGACTAAGATTAGTCCATAAAGACTGACTAAATTAGAGGCTACTGTTTGAACTTTTAAAAGGCATGGCCATAAAATGAAAAAATCTGCTGTCCACCCCATGCTTAAAAGGAAATCAGAGTTGTCTGAGTAGAAAAGACAGAAACACTTGAGCTAGGAATCTGAAGAACTGCCCAAACTGATGTAAGTAATTATGAGCTATGGCATTTATTGATAAAGGTGATTTCGCTCCTCCCCTCCCCCCATCCCCAATTATTTTAGTTTAATAAATTTGGTGTATTTCTATCTTTGTGAATAATTAATTACTGGAGTGAATACTGCCTTCCTTCTTGTACAGAGATGAGGCAATCAGTTTTCCTGGAACCTATGTGTAAAGGTTACTTTGTGGGGGCAGGCAACCTGCTCAGCAGCAGCAGCTGCTAAAGCTGAATTGCTGCTATTATAAATATTCTTCCGTCAGAATTTCCAAATAAGTAGCTGTAGTATAACAGTTTTAAAGGTGAAACTACTGATCCATCTTTTAGGACAGATGACTTCACAGAACTCCTGTAAAAAACCCCTCTAAACTGCAGTAACTATCAGGCATTATACATCAAGGGCAGTCATTATTAATTTTAAATTTGTTTAGAAATGGTAATGTACACTTAGGGTATCAAAACAGCCTTAAGTGTGCCTTTTGATAATGTTACACAATAATCAGGAAGTCAAGCTTAATGGAAACAATTTCATGCTTGCAGCTTCAGATTAAAGTGTTTTCTGCATTCCTCTCTGTCCCCCAAACCTGGAAAGACTTCTGTGCAAAGCCACTGCCTGACAGTGTTAAAACTGTTTTATTTGCTTCCTTCATACATGTATCTCAACAACTGGAGATCCATTCTTTAATCTTGCTTATTTATTTCATGGACTTACAATATCTGCACTGAGAATTGGAATGAAGTAAAATGAAATGTCATCTAACTTGCATGTACACACACACATGCACACACACACACACACACATACACACTCCCAACTTCATCTCCCTTTGGCAATCGGGGATTGTTCCAAACCTGGTTGCCCCAAATCACCAAAGACTTAAGGAAAGAGGTCAGTCATCTAAAGTATTTGCAAGCAAAACAGTGAGGGTCGAGGCAGTGACCCAGGAACAGGAGGAATCCTTGCAATCCCTGCCATGATGCAGCTGAAGTGGTTCAGCTCATTCCCTCCCAACTCAGAATGAGCTACATCATTTATTTATTTATTTCACAGCCAGTAGTGGAGCTGTATCACAGTCTAACAGCTCAGTAAGAGTTTAGACAAGACCCGTATTGCTCATAGTAATTAAACAGATTTACTTGTAAATTCTCAATAAATTAATTCAGTACTTAGGGAGTAAGTGCTATAATATTAGGAAAGAGATCATGGTTGGGTTTTTTTTCCTTTAATTCATAACCAAGAGGTTGAAGTAATAGCTGTAAGGGGTTTGTTCTCTTTAGCTAAGTCAGTAATTCTAGTTCATGCAGGGGGTATTCATTAAAGAGACTGAACTTTGTGTTTGCCCTCCTTCACTAACATTTATATTTTCTTCAAATAACACAAAGCAATTGGTTGATAAGGGAATGCTTCAGTCATTTTCAATTAGTTGTAAAGTATTTTTTTACAGTAGTCTGGTTTCTGGTTAACTGACCAACAGAACAATGATGGCTATTTTATACTGCAGAGACAGTGCTGACAGGGGGTATAATGAGAGAAACTGTCTCAGATTTTCTTATTAACAACTGTAGCCAAAGCCCCTGTTGGCCTCCCTAAATGGGTAATAGCATATTACTCTCTTGGTGGAGGCCTCTAGGAGATTACAGACAAAGTTGGTTAATTAGTGGGATCTGAAGTGTTACTTCAAATGCTGTCCCAGCTCTGCAGTTTTCCTACAGTTTCTAATTATTTGCCTTTGAATAAGAATACAGGACTAGATTTCCCAACCTGATTATTTCATAAAATCTGAATGGATAATCAAGCACTACTTATTTCAATCAAAATATGGTCAAATTGAACTTAACCACAGATGTATGAATACGGCAGATTTGGTATTGATATTGATTTTTCAGTAAATCATCTTAAGTTCAAATGATCAAAAATCAAGACAGGTCAACATCAAAGAAACAGGAATATTGGCATGGAAGCAAGCTCTCTTGATTGGTACAAATTAAAAGATCATTTATTAGTGATTATGCTGTATAATACTGCCAGTGCCAAATGAATGCAATTAAGATGAAATGGGCCCCTGCAGCTACAGGGGTTAATAAAGACTGAATTCCTAATGATTTTTCCATTAATTATGAAGATGTCCACAAAATAGCTTTAACAAAGCTGTGGCCACCTCTGACAAATCTTTGTAATCTGTATAAAATGCCTCCCTTAATTGACATGTTGTTGGGATAATGTAAAGATTAACAGCTCCAAAATCATTACTCGCCAAGGAAGGGTACTCTCTGAAGAGTGTGAAACTTGGGGTTTGTAGGAAGTGCTATGGTTATAAATGTTTTGAATGGCTTGAAAATTCCATGTTGTTTCAAGTCTAAAATTACATACATCCTTATTAGAAACATTGCTGCACTCTGGCTCCAATGAAAAAAGATTTACCTCCTCTGACTGCTTGCGCTCTTCATAGGTTAGGGAGGCAGAGCATTAATTGGCAGAAAAAACTGCCAGGGGACTAGACCAGCTGCCTCTATAGACTCTACTCTTATGAGGGCAAATTTTGTCATTTTGGACCAAAATTTGGCCCTAAAACCTGGGAGATAAAGAAGAAAAAATGCCTTAACCCTAACTTGTTGCCTAGACATGCCTGCTTCTCAGGACTCTCACTCTGGGGTTGCCGTGGGCTGGTGTGTGCATGGCTGGGTATTTCCAAAGAAAAGGGGTCTGACCTTTCTGTGGGAAGGGTAAAACCAGATGGTGCCTTTCTCTCTCCTTTATGTTGCTTATCAAATTAGAACCTTCTCTGATTGCTTCTGAGAGCAGGCTTGCCAGTCTTTTGGCCATTTCTTGCTTATTCATGGGATTTCCTCAGGTTTTATAACTGTTTTTTTCATCAGTATCATCATTACCTCTCATCTCTCAGTTAACAAGGAAAAAACCCCTAAAGATCTAAAATGAGGAGATTGCTTGGATGCTCGATTAGGCACCTGTTGCCTCTCAGCATTAAGTTAATTTCCCTGCTAATTATACATGTTTTCCATACCCTCTGTCTCTTGGTTTTCTGTTTTTGAGATGACATCAGTTTGAATGTGGATTTCAAAGCAATCGGAACTGCATGAAAGGAACACCAGAATATTTGCAGTTGGGTATTCTCAGGCAAAAGGTGGGTTAGACATTGCTTTATACAGAAATTTAAGAAATTTAACTCACCAAAAATCTGGCTAGTTTTGCAGACATCATCAAACTGAATGCTTTACATCAAAGGTGGCTAAATGGTCGTGTCTGCTCCCAACAGGAAGAAATGCTGGCATTGCAGTGTGCAGGACTGTGTTATGGAAGCAGTCACCTACAATGGAAATTGGGAAGGTAAAGTCATCCCAGGGAGAGCAGAAGAATGAACTTACTGGATAAAGCCAGCTGAGTCAGTAAGGATAGTGATAAAGTAAAACATTTCAAAATTCGTTGCAGTCTTGCCTAGTTAGGAAGTTAAACCAAATATTTCATGTGTAGACATGTAAAAAGAGAGCAGCTGAAGAAGGTACAACATTATTAATTACTTTGGATGCAGTCAGGATATAAAGTAATCCAGATAGGGCCCCAAAATAAAACAAATGTTTCTGTTTTCAATGGATACATCAGCTATACAGGCAAGGGAGAAATATAAAATTGTTAATAGGAATAACTTTTCCACATCAGGAAACAAAACTTCAAGAGTAATATATTTTGCAATGAAGACATCAATTCTAAATTTTTAAATGAGCAGAAATGTGAAATTCTTAGATTACTAACCTTGAAGTAAGATGTGTGTTCAAACTAATTCTTGAATTTCCTTGGTGGGAGACAAGTTACAAATGAATGCTTTTAAAGGATTTGGGGGACCTTTGAGAGTACAGACTATATGAGTCTAAGCCAGCAAATTGCTTCAAGTTGTAGCAAAGAGGAGAGTTGGTGTAGATAAATATGAAGAAGAGTCAATACCAATTTTGTAGTTGAAAATCAGTGCTACAAAAGTCCTTCCAAGAAATCAACACACATGGATTAGTCTGCATTTATTAATATGAATAACATGGATTGCAAAAAAGTTTTGATAAATCATATTTTAGATGAATTACCACCTGAAGGTTCATCTTTCTCTCCTCTCTCTCTAGAGGGAACCTAGATACTTAGGTTTGGACAACTGGTTTCTACAATCCCAATCCAAACCTGTAGTATTTCCCACATGGAAAACCTCTGATGATACATTGGAAACTAGACAAACCCACACCATTGAATAGTACCTGTGGTAACACAGGTTATTTTGCAGGTGGCAAGCTTCCAAACATTGCAAAGCAGGATGAACCTAACTTTTATCTTCTGGGATTTTTTAAAACCATGAATGTTCGGCTTCTCAAAGAAATCACGTGTTTGTGACTTTGGTCGATAATAAAGTTTTTTAACTTTATCTTTTTACAAATACAGATTGCGCAGCAGAAGCAATTTCTTTTCACCACAAGAAAAACATACCTGCACTCAAAAAACATTAGTTTTGAACAATGTTCTAGCACTCTGAAATAGGTTACTGCTTAGATGTAAGGCCAATTCAAATCAGATCTGAAAAAGAATTGTGGAAAATGAAGATTGACAGAAAATTTTCGAGCGCATAGCAACATCAGTATTGGAGCCCTAAATCTTCACTCTTAATTTGAAATATTTTGATCACTTCTGATTAAAATGTATAAACATTAAAAGTGATATAAAGAGACAGGAATTGCTACAGAGGATACCTCTAAATCCTGTATCTCTAAAAAAGCTGGAGCAAATTCAAAATCCATGTTTTACCTGTTTTCCATAAGGACTCTCTACTTGAAATTTTTTAGGAAGAAACAGTCAGAGTATGCTGAAGAAGAAATAGATGCAGGAACAGTTTAAAACCAGGTGTGAAATATTTAATGAAGAAAGAAGCCAAAGACTTAATGTTGGCAGGAGTATTGGAGACTGAGAATCCAGGAACGCTGACAGCAGCTGCTTACAATTTCCTCTGTGCTTTGGAGTCCAGGTGCAAAGACAGCAAGACTGACCACTTTCTTTGGCTATGCATTTCTCCATGTGCTTCTGGCTCATTATTGTTCCTCTGGGATTGTTGTTGTTCCTCTGGGATTGTTGTTGTATCACTAAAATGTACTCCTTCTACTTACTCGCACATCCTTGTTTCCTAAACCTTGCTGACCCATACGCACTCACCTTTCTTATTTTACTTTTTTATTATGGAACTGCCACTGTTCTTTGCTCAAATACTTTTCCCTCTAGCCTTCAGCTTAGTCCAATTTTCTCCCACTGTTTTGGTGATCCTGTGGTTTTTCCATTTTGAGAACTATATTTCCTCACAGTTCCTGATATCAGTTCAGCTTTTTGATTTCTCTGAATTCTCTCTAGCTCAAGTGTCATATCTCATCTAAATCCCTAATCTTCACTAATTGAACTAATGATCACTAATTATATGTACTGTGCAAGTACATTGGAATTTCCTTGACATGGTTGCGGGGATATATTTTGGAAAAAACCAGACTGTGTGTTGCATGTGTAAAAGTTACAAGTGAATATCACTGGTTTCATCCTACAGGGTATCCTTACAAGAGCTAGTACTAAACAAAAAACAAACAACTCTGATATAAATAATCTATTTAAGTGTGAAATTGGATTTTCAACATAAAGATCAAATTCATTGACTTCAACGATGTTACATGAGGGATGAATTGGCCTTTTAGTCATTTTATTGCATTTGCAAACTCATACCTCACGCCCTATCTTTGTCTGATCTGCTATCAAATACTTATTCATACAGCAAATAACTCATTTGACTCTTTAGCAAAAAGGCACCAAATTCAAATGATATTTGCTACACCAATAAATACGAAAAGGCTGCCAAATATGCATGCATAAAACCCCATAATCTTACTTAGATTTCCAACTATACAGGAGATGTTAGGAAGAATATTATAGAGGAACTGCATCTGATTTTGATCTCTGTGGTATAAATCAGAAATAGCTCTTTGGTAGTCAATAAAATTACACAGTTAAATCAGAATAAGTGTTCATTTTTCTTTTTTAAAATGTTTCAGCACTATTGCATCAACAAACATCTTAGAAGTAGCAGAATATTCTGATTTCATTATGATACTTTTCCTGCAAAATTACAAGATAGACTTTTTCCTGCACTAATTTAATTCTTGGTTATTATAGCCACTGATTTTTAGAACACAGTGGGGGGCAGTTTTGCATAGGTGAATCACCAGAGAGCAAAGAATTTGGAGGAAGAACAACCCTGTTATTAGACAAAGAACCTGTACTTTTGTGTGTAGTTGCATATGTATGTTAACTTCAGGAATATTTCTTTCTTTATCATTGTTTACAAATTATACACATCTCACACTTGCATTTGTCGCAGGGTTAAAATTTGTGGTGATTTTCATCTCCTTGGTGGTTTTTCAGCATTTTGCTAAGGTTTATAAAATAGTTGTGAATTATGTAAGGAAATGCTATTTGTTGATGATACAAATAAAAAGACGGAGGAAAGGAATTATGGCCTGACCTTTAACATGCATGTTTATAGTTGTGCACACTTCAGTCATACAAATCAAAAGTAGGTATGAGTACCTGGCACTGCACTTAAAATGCAGCTGTAAACCATTCTGTAAACTACTGAAGGATGTTAGAGTAATGAAAATGAGGATCTGCATCTGAATGGAGCTTCCAGTTTCTGTAGCTCAATGGCTGCTTTTGGTTTCCACCCACTCCACCTACTCTGGCTATATATTTTCATATATATATATATATATATATACATATATATATATCCATATATATTATTTAATCATCATTTCTACTTTATCTAGTTCCAGGTGATCAATATTCTGTGATACAGCTGCTTCTACACAGAGAAACAACTGGCCCTAATTGCCTTAGAAAGATCTTACAGATTCACTTCCTCACATCCTCCTTTCCTAAATAAACTTAAGAACTAAGAATCAATATCAGCATAATGCAGACTTAAGGATGCTTTGAAATATCCTAGTAACCAAGCTGAAAGTGGATTTCAAGTAGCACATGCAATGCCTACTGTCATTACATAGACCTAAAAATACCCTCATAAATACATAAAATAATGTCAGACATTGGTGTTATTCCTGGTTGTGCTACACCTTGAGGCATGGCCAGCCCAAATTTGCTAGGTATCTCCTATCTGAGACTTAACCAAAAAATATGGTTGCATTAATGTTCACTGCTTCTTTGCCTTCTGGGTTTTGAGGCTGTCACAACAGATCTTCTGACTCACCTCCTGTTTGTTACCATTGTTGCCATTCTTGATATGCTTAGAGAAATATTTGAATTATAAGAGTTTTTGCTTCTCATGTTTATTTATATATAAAATCTCTTATATCATCTTTTCATGAGGGCTCTGTTACCTTTCTATTGAATAAAATTTGAGCAGGAGACAGCCCCTGGTTCTGTTGTTACAACACTGCAATTTCCTAGTGCCTTATAGCATGGCTATCCAGATTTCTTCTTCTGACAGTGTGTTTCTATATGGGTAATCTGCTAGGTTAAGGGTATGAGAGCAAAATTTATTCCTCTATTTACATACTTCCACGCAAATTGCTTAAATACATGTATACTAGGTCAGGTAGATCATGTTTAGCAAAACAGAGCTGCAACAGCACCTGCTCAGCAGATGTATCTTCCAGTCAGGATGCCTGAGTAAAGAGGGAACAAATATAGGTTGATATATACTATTAAGCAACTTTTTAATAACAAATTTATCCAGTAGCAATGGGAAACAGAAATCTGAACTGTGGGATCTACTTTTCTACGTTCCCATTTGCTGTGGGACTATCCCAATTCTCTCCAAGTATTTAATTTCTTTACCTTTTCGAAAAGAGCAAGCTTCTAGGAATCTTTGCCTCTGCTTTGATGAATTGAATGCAAATTTCTTGATCAGAGAAACAGAGAAATTTATAAAGAACAGAAGCCACTGTTCAGGATTTCCTGCCTTTTTAAACTCTCGCTTAGAAAACTGTTTTCCATTACAGATCCCTTTATTTATTATGGTTTACCTCTGCATGACCTTAATCTTGCACAGTACACAGAAAGAAGAGAAAGCACAGTACCATCTATTACCACTAAGAATAGGTACAATGTATAATCTCTATTATGAAGGTCATAAAGGTCAACTCTCTTTAGTTTTGGTTCCCGTGAGGATTTTCACAGCTCTCAAACAGTAGCAAAGAGTGGCTGAGTGCAGAGTGCAGAGTTACTATGAAAAGAGTGCAGATCCTAAAGAAAACCATACAGTGACGAGATTATTAAGGTCCCTATTTCCTGATGCCAGGCAGAATAAATGATAGTGATGCACTCTTGGTAAGAGGCAGGAGTTAGCTTTTCCTCCTCTCCTTGTCCTTCTTTTTATGAAGGTCTGTGGTGAGAGGACAAGATGTAATGGTTTTAAACTGAAAGAGGGCAGGTTTAGGTTAGCCATAAGGAAAAATTTTACAATGAGGGTGGTGGGACACTGACACAGGTTGTCCAGAAAATTCTGGATGATCCATTTTTGGAAATGTTCAAGGCGAGGTTGGATGGGGCTTTAAGCAACCTGGAAGAGTGAAGGAATCTCTCAGCAGGGCAGCCAAGAAGCAAAGGATTAAAAGCTAAAAGACTGATTTACTAAATAAATAAGGAAATTTACACCACAATCAGCAAAAGTTTTCTCTACAGCTTAATATTTTATCTCATATCTGTCAACATTCACATAATTTAAAAATTTGGTGCTGGATTGTAACATTTTATTTTCCTGTACTGTACTGTACTGTACTTACTATGCAGCTATGCTCCAGTTATGCTAATTGGAGTTCCATGCATAAATTAGTAATATAACATGCTAATAAAGATGGATAGTATCTCAGAAGGTCCTGAAAAATAAAAAAAACCCCAGCACTAAGGAGGTCTGTTCTAGCATATGTTATTTTAGTATTTTATGAGAAGTTATGCAACAGGCAAAAACCAGGTGATAATAGGAAAAACCCAGTTGTTCTGCAGTTGAGACAACCATCAGATATCATTTAGGATATAAAGCCAGATTTACAATAAGGGTAGAAAATAAGTAATGAAGTCATTTCAATAAGATGATTCCTTTTCTTTTCTATAAGTACAAAGAAGAAATGTGCTTTTTCAAGAAAACATCATGGTTTACCAATTTCAAAATTTTTGCTAAATCTTGAAAAAACACATTTCTTTTTCAACTTCTAAAAATATTTCAACAGACTTGAAGAAGCTAAAACCAGAAGAATTGCCCTGAAATATGGACAGTGTAGAAATGTTATTTAGAAACAGAATGCAGTTTCCTTTCACTACTAAATAAGTGGCTAGAATACAAGAGACCCTTACATTACACAGAAAAAAACCCAAAACAAAACAAGGCTATTATGAAAATACATGCTAAAATAATTATATGCATACAAGACAGAACACATAAAGTTCAAATTTTATGAAATATGAAGTGAAAATAATTCAGGTACCTCCTTGCCAGATCCTAGTTAACATGTCGTTGGCTAGACAATAGCAACCACAAATTCTTTACAGAGAAAGATATGATAAATCAGTGAAAGAATTCTAGCACATGGCTAATGGAGTATCTATTCCATCTTATAATTCTAGGGTCTGTTGAGTTCCATACAACTGTGAGGGTTTTTCAGGAGCTAATACAGAGAGAAAGGTGGTAGGTGTCACTCTAAGTTGCTGCTCTTCCACCCCAGAAGCATAAGTCTAACAACAGAGAGGTGAATAATAAACTAGATTTGAACCTTTCCCTGCGCTAAACAAATATGGTCCTTATCAGTTTCTACACAGTTTTCAACATTTGTCCATATCCTCTTTTTATGTGAGGAACAAGTATCAGAAAGATTTACTTTTAATAGAGATTTTTCTAAACAGTTTCACAATCACTTGCCTCTTGTTTGTCTTAGCCTTCTGTTTTATTATTTTCATTTTAGAGAGAAGGCATTTTGAGAATTCAAACTGAACATTAGGTAATGGTTAATCATGCTTAATTGAAAAAAAATCAGATTATTTGTGACATGTAAATTGAAATTAAATATCAAAATTGCAATGCTATCACAAAAAGTAAAACAGAAGGCATATCATTTAATCCTCAAACATGTGCTGTTTATTGAAGAAATACCACCATTCATATATTTTTCATTTGCATTAATTCAGTATATTTTTTGCAGAATAACTTGTGTATTTTTTAAAATTTGATTAAGATGTTTGCAAAGATAATAATTATAAAACCAGTTTCATTCCCCTTAGTCTTCCAGACTACAAGTGCTACTATTACTATTCATCTTTTGAGGTAGATAGTTCAAAATTATGTTGCTTTTGCTTTATCATGACTCCTGTTTTATTATTTTCAGAAAATACTGTGTATATTTGTCAGAATTACAGAACTGTAAGATTGTGCCTCGTGAATATTTACCTTAAGGTCCTGTTCTGCCTTCTTGATCTTATTTTTAAGTCAAGATTCTTATTTTTCTAGAGAAAAGATTTAATGGTCTCTTAAAATTAACCACTTGTTTCATTAGTTTCATGTATGAGCAATGAAGGCATCTTTAGAGATGGTGAACTTATTATAGTCCTAAAAAAACAAAAAAGAGCAGGATTTGCAGGTCAAAAGTATCCCTAATAAGCACAGAGGTGTTAAAGAGAAGCCTTTTCAGCTTGCATATTTTGGTTAGTGTTTTCCTATTATCTGATAATACTCTAGGTTGCAAAAAAATGAGAGAAAGAATGAGAAACAAAATAAATCTGATAAATTTTTCTCATTCCCCATTAGAATTTGATGAAGTGAAGGAACATCTGACCAATTTCTTCCTTTGAATCCCCAGGCTCTGCATAGCTAAGCCTTTTACCTCTGCCACCTGCAGAAATCAAACCAAAATCTTGTGATGACTGGTACCCAGCTGAGCTGGCTCCTTCTCTTTCATAAGAATAGGGAAGAAAAAAGAAACCCAGCCTTCTGTACCTTAGACTGTGTTTTTGCTGGTTTGATATTTGTTCCTTTTTGTGAACTGTAAAAAGAAATATTCATAAACAGCCTTGCATCCTATACTTCATTAAATCAAGAATGATACAGAGATTGTTAAGTCAGAGAACAGGAACAAAACTCTATAAGCACAGCCTGCTTTTAACTGTGTTTCATCACCAGGGGAAAAAAGAAAAAAAAAAGAAGGAGAAAGGACAAGGAAGCCATCAGTAGAGAAGAAATGCTAAAAAGTCTATATATTATTTTGAATTGCCTTGATAATGTGTCATAATTGCAGAGACAACCTTGAAAAATGAATACAGGAGAATCATAAAGATGTCCATGAATGAAAACCAGGAAGACCAATCAAAAAAGCCAAGGAAAGTTCTTTTTATTTCTCCATTAGCTATAGCCCAGAGAGGGTATTTGAACAAGAATAACATCACAAGAAATTTACAAAGGGCAGAACAAAACGAACATCTTTAGCAACAGCTTTCCACTTATCTCAAATTCCTTTGAAACAATCCAGCAATAGGTGGGTTTCGATTTCAGGCCGTACAGCCTGGGAGTGCAACACGCTGCAGAAAGTCTCAGGACTCGCTGCACCGACGTGTTTGCTACTGTATCATCAAAGGAAACCATGGGAGTGCCATACTCTGCACAAAACTGATTTTATTCCCTCAGGTACTGCTTAAGCTACATTCCCATCTCATAAAGGGTGTGTGAGGGAGCATTACATGTGTGTATGTGAGCATGTTGGCAAAGGAGAATTTAAACACTTTTTTTTTTGAACCACTCAGATGTTGTAGCGTTGTTCTAGAAAGCCACATCTTTCAAAATTTGCCTTAAATGAAATGGTCTTCATATTGCTGAATTAAGATAGACATATGAAGAACAGCACCTGAAAATCAAATCGCATCAATCTAAAGGCTGCACAGGGAAGATCGTGAGATAGCTAAGGCCAGACAAAATCATGTCAAGGTATTAGCTTTTTCCTGCTCCTTTCTTTATGCATCTCCAGTGGAAGCTTTCAGCAATTCCCCTTAGAAACTCCACATTTGTTTTTTTAGGAGCAAGTTCAGCCTACAGTAAATTTGGGGGAAATAAATATTACAGGTTTTTTGCTTTTTCATCCAAATGAGACATATGGACCTAAGCTGAAGAGGATATCTGATTTATTTAATGAAAATATGAAATACTTAAGTGTTAGAATAAAGATTCTGATTTTCAGTTCGTAGAATCTAAGTGTGTGAATTTTCTATGTCTAGTACAGGCACTAACATCTGCTGAAGAAATAGTAACACAGAGACTGGTTACTAGGGAAGAACCTGCCAATACATAACTTACTAGGCTTTTGAAGAAAGTTACAGAGGAAAAAACATCAGTTCTTGAGTCTCTGGTTTAAACACAAGTGAAATATACTATAATGACACAATATATAGCAAATGCTATTACAATAGTGACATCAAATGCTGTGTAACCTACATCTGTGTCTTTTGTTAGAAAAATTCGTCAGTACTGCCTTAGTGTTCACAATAGTCAGGTTACTACTCGTGAAAACAGAAAACTGAGGTGAAAAAGGGGCCCTTTAGCAGCCTTCAAGTAAAAACAATTGCGAAGTCAAATGACAACTATAAGTTCTTAAGGACTGCTTAACAATGTTAGTGAACTTGTGTCATTTGAATAGAAGAGATAGGAGACAAAAGATGCTTAATTCAGCAGCTGCCAAAAGGAAACAGTGCTTTAAAATGGCTAGGCACCAGACAAGGCATTTCTGATTTTCTCTGTACGAAGCCACTGAGAGTTACTAACAAATGTCAAGAAGTTCCCTTCCCCCGCTCCCTTCCCCCCTCCTTTCACTTTGGAAATTACCAACAAATTCCTACTTCAAAGCAGTTAGAAGACAGACAAATTTTTCTTTTCCAGATACCAAACAGAAGACCATTAAGATCCTTGTTTGTACTAAGAGGTAAAAATCCAACCTTCCAGCTTCTGCTTGGAAACTTAAAGTTTGTTTTGTTTCCAGTTCAAGTTCTGAACTGAGGTATCCAGCAGCTTCTTGAATGGAATCAAGGATTTTAATGGGGTTCTGTTCTGTGTGTAGAAATGATCAAACTATGTGCCTTCAGTTTCTAAACAAGTTGAACAATATGTTAGTGGTTTTATATCAGGTTAATTTTTCTGTTTTGAAATGTTTAGAAAACTCTTTCCATGGTCTTGCATAACAAGGTAATTTTAGCACACCATATTGTGTACCAGGTCACTTTAAAGGCTGAAAGGAATGATAGCGAGACCCAAAGGAATAATTATGGGTATGCTAAGAAGAAAACACCAACAAGGATATATGTGTTAGAGGAGAGAAAGGAAGGTCTGCAGAGAGAGGCGTCACACTTACCAGAAAGAATCAGGATGAAAAGGTATTCTGGCCATTTCTTGAGGATAAGGTTATCAGCCTAGACAATCTCTTTGAAGATGTCCTGAGAGGTACTTTAAATTTGGACTGCTGAAGGAGAAGTAAAAGTCATGGACTTGTTTGGATGGGGAATAAAGAGAAGTGTGTTGTTTGGAGTTGGAGGGTTTCTGGAGTTTCAAATGCACATTTGAACTTCTGGGTGCATTTTCAAAATGATCTTGATCTGAAAACACACAAAGGCCTTACCCAAACTTAGGCAAAGGTGTTATGAAAAATCACTACCCTTTTAATGCCTGTCAGAGAATGGAAAAAACCTTCAGCAGTACTGTAGATTTTCACTCAAACTAAGTTAGATAACACAGACAAATTGTCATAACTTTTGATTTGGCACTTGCCCAATATTTTATTAATCTCCAGCACACAATTTGAATGGAGCATGCTGAAACATTTTGTTGCTTCTTTAAAGTTTTAAAAATACATTCTAATTCCTTACGTACACTTTCAAATTCAGGAAGTTATGAATTGTGTTCAGTGCTAATATTTAATTCAAGACTCTCAGCTTCTCTATACAGTCATGCAAGTTGTGTCGGCATTAATGTTTTGATTTGAGCAGAAAACAAGTTTTGAAATAAATCTTCTGAATATCTCTGCTAACTGAAGGTTGCCTTGCTTCACAGAATCATTCCTGATGAGTGAACTGTTTTATTTTTGAAGAACTCCTGTGTGCACAAGTCACTAGGAGAAGCTCCAGTGCCTGCTTCTCTGAACAATGTTAAATGGTATGTGTAGTTGGGGATGCTCAGTTCAGGGGACAAGGTTAGATCTTGGGTGAAGTTAGATCTTGAGAACACGTGAAATGCACATAACAAGTGTGAGGGCCTCATCATCACCTGCCTGGGCTTGCTGACAGACAGCCACTGGCCACCATATGATGGTGTCGGCTATTTTCAGATCAGAGTTTGGGAGAGGCTGGTAAGGAATTCAACCCGTGAACAGATACAAAGTTTATTTTTATCTTTCATAATATCAAACACTACTGTAGACCTTTATCTAAACAAAACAGATTATTTGTTTTGCACTTGGTTTAATACGGAAAATGCATGAAGGCACCTAATTTGAAGCTCCAGTGGGAAAACTTACCATTCCACAAATATTTTTAACGCATCTGAAAGTTTCTCTTTCTACATTAAGATAAGCTCATGTCTAGAGCTTTTGATGAAAACCCAGAGGAATACACCTGATAACCCCATGGCTGGGGAAAGATGATTGCTTTCTCATGTGATTGATCTGAAGCAGAGACTTGGATCTGGCTTGTTGTTTGCCACTGTTAAGCCAGGTGTGTAGAAAGTCCAAGACTGTCT
The DNA here is from genome assembly GCF_965178545.1 of Coloeus monedula. NCBI lineage: Eukaryota > Metazoa > Chordata > Aves > Passeriformes > Corvidae > Coloeus > Coloeus monedula. Next base: position 79,101,573 of record NC_138782.1, read on the forward strand.
CAGCCCTTGCCTATACTGCAGCATTGCAGCATTTGGAAGTACTTTCATCTGCTCACCCCTGTCTACCTTTTTCCCAATCTTTTCCTTACTTTGTCACTGTGAAATCCAGAGCAACACCTGGTTTTCAAAGAAGGAAAACAAAGTTGCTTACTCAGAAAAATGCCATCAAATTGTCCAAATATATATTTGTCTGGAAGACTAAAAATGTGATCTTCCAGGCATGTCTAGCAGAAGAGGGGACCCAGCAGTTTCCATTGCAGTTGCTCTGCTCTGTGTAACTACCTGAAGCTTGATCTGCAGTGTCTCAACCTTCTCCAGGCATTCATCTTCCAACAAGCTACTGGTTTTCACTACTTTTTGCTTGTGGCTGTTAATGCAAAGCAGCTTTTGGGCTCTTGTGTTCTCAAATTTGGACATGTCATCAATAGTTTTTATACATTCTTGGGCTAATAAATCCCGAAAAGCATCTCTGCACCGTTTCTCACCTGTCATTTCAGAAAGAGCCATCAGTGGTGAATTTCCACACTTTTGTGAAGGTTGAATGATAAATGCTCCCTGTCAGTGTATCAGTAGCTGTTATCTAAGCAACAACACAAAAGTGAATACACTTTAGTAAAGGTCAGCAACTTTTGGTTTCTTCCACTCTGCAAGAACGTGAAAGCAAAGTGATCCTCTTCCCTCTGCAGTTTTATATTGAAGCAACACCTGTTCTTAGAGAAATACTTTTTAGAATCCCTGCAAGTGGGAAATGAGGCAGTATGAGCAGCAAATAACTTGAGCACTCTAATAACTTTAATTCTTGGGCAACCTGCTGGCTGGAAAGTTTGGAGACTGAAGTCTAAATGCACCTATTGTTTTGTCTCAAAATGTTCAACATTCTTGTGAAGACTTACCCTGATGTGAGACCGTATTTTGTGGTAATTCAGTAAAATATGCAGGGACAGTTATCCCTTCTGATCAGGGATTTGGAAAGGGAAGAGCAAATTCACCAAAGGAGCTAAATTCCAGAACAATGGAAGCTCCATATTCACAATGAGGGGAAAATCACAAGCATGAAACATCAGTGTTCTCAAGCACTCACAGGGTTAGTTAGAAGAACTTGAGGCCAAAGGCTACATTTAATTAATTTTGAATGAAATTTCTTTTTATTACCCAAGAGTCATTGTAAGCCCCTATGAAGCAAAGGGCTGTACTTTAATTTGGCACTCTCTGCTTCTTTTCCTATCTGTTTCCATTTATCAGGCTCTTTTCTTCCCAGGGTGCAGATTTTTTGCTGGATTAGAGGTAATGGCATAGCAGAACTATGCCCCTAGCTTGTGAACATGCTACAACTTCACAGTGTTCCTGCCACTGCTGTATTTTCGATTCCAAATATACCAATGCAATTGCTGCACTCATACCACCCTTGTTATAAATCTACATAGACTTGCCTACGTACGTGTGAATTCGGGCGCACTTGACACATAAGGTCTTCCATGTAAGTGATTTTTCCTTCTCTTTGCAAACTTCAGTTCCTTCTCTGAGTATACTTTGCCTAGTATTTCACAGCTTCTTCATGTTCCTAGTTAACTTCGAAACAAAAACAACCTTGTCATTCACCCAGAAATTCCAACATATTCTTAACCTCAACATCTCCTCAGACACTTCAGTAGAATGTATTGCGTTACTTTCAAGAACCCTGATTGATATGGTTATTAGGTTCATGTAACTGTGCAAGAAAAACATTCTATATTCAGGAAAAGAGATTCAATTGTCATCAGACATTCCATTTTTCTGGGCAGGCAGAAATTCTGAGATCAAATGTTGCATCTCTTTTCTCTGTTTTGCTGCAGAAAGTATGACTTGGTAGACCTTTCCTTCTTCAGTATAAGTTGGTGCCTGAAAAGAGAAGCAGCCACTGAAGCTGAACTCCTACAAGAAGCTGTGTACTGGAGCACTTGGTGTTCCTCAGATTTCTAAAGGCAGCGGGGTTGACTGCCATTGCCTGACTTGAAGGCCTCCACAAAATGAGTCACATGGCTTGCTTTAACTTTTTTGCCAAGTTCCCTGAGAGCAGAAATACTCTGGGGCTTGGGTCATTTGCTTTTTGTAAACATGAAAATGAACAAACACCAAATACTAAAATATCTTCTGCAGAAAACATAGATTTTTTTTAACGAAGAATTTAATTTTTAAGTTTTAACAGGGAAGGTTCAATTCCGCATTCAAAGTGAGACAAAGGAACACACCCTAGTTTTTTTTTGTTGTACTTTTAGAAGATAGAGCATAGCATCTCTGGTATTCTGGACCCTTAGGCATGCACTTCAGAAGGACATTGTCAAAATTTCAGGAGGTTTGATCAACATTTGGAGAAGTTGAGAACTCTGACAAAAGGATGAAAAATAAAATAAAGGTGTAAATGAAATGGAGAAAAAAAGTGGGAGAGAAAAGGGGAGGAAATTTTGAGATTCTTACATTTCAAAATAAGAGAAACTTTTTTTCCCCATTTATTTATTCAGACATTTTTGTATAATCAAGTTCCCATCAAAGGAGATAATCAATCAACAATTATCAGTGTGTCTATGTGTTGTAATTAGCAACTGATAATCATATATGAATGAAATTTTGAAGATTATAAATATAATTTTGAAGAAACACTTGGAGACTGAGGTAAAATTTTACCGCAATTTCTGAAAGGTGAGACCTGTAGTTTATTTCCAATATACCAGATGATTTATTGTTTAAATAGGGAGAGTGAGAGCTTTTTGTCTCAAAACTGAAAAAATCTAATATTTCATTGAAAAATTAGAATTTTTCCTAGTTTCAGGGACAAAATTCCATATCGGAATGACAGAACCAGTGATTATTATTAGATTAAACATTTATTCACCAACAGAAACTACTAATGACAAATTATAATTTAGGGCTGTGCTTTTAATGCAGGACTCAAATGAGACATTACCATTTCTTTATATACTGTTCTTAAAGAGGAATTGAAAAGCAGAATTATCTACAAGCTGTAACTGGAAGGCAGGAAATCAATCAAATAAAATTTTTTTTTTTTTTGTGAGTCTGGTTACTGAAGTCATGTTGCTTTACCTGGTCTTAGTTTGTAAAGCTAACCTAGGATGAAATCATTAGCCTTAACATAGATACTGGTAACTCTGGGCTATGTATTTAGTGGATGCAAATAAAGATACACATAAGTAGCCAATTATCTGAGGAAATGAACCATTAATGGATTAATGTAATTGGAATATATTCTTTTATCAAGAGAGACATTCACTTAGAGTGGTACTGTATTTGCTTTACACATGACTTGTTGCATATCTAATGCAACATATTATCACATATTCCAAACCAGCGACATCCCAGAAGGAGTCAAACTTGAAAAAAAAGCCAGACAGAAATAGAGACAAGCCTGACGAGTAACCCCCTATGTTCTCCTCAGCCCACAAATATTTTGATGCATCATTTACGCAAGCTCTCTTTCAGAAAAAAAAAAAAAAAAAGAGCCAGAGGTAAGACACAGTGCACCTGCAGGATATTGTTTGCCAATCTTCTTTTACAGAAACAGTTTAGTTTGTACCATGGGTTTTAGCAGTGCCATGATACATTTACTGCATACAATGATTTGATAATGAGAAGCATTTCTCAGAGATTTTTCCAACTATATGTCATTTCCTATAACAAAAAGTACAAAGAAATGTATCATCATTGAAAGGGCAAGTATTCCCCATGAAAAAATCCAAACCATTTCTCATCTTTTCTCCCTTTTTATGCCAGGGTTATTTTGAGGGGAAGAAGGAGAATAAAAGTATTTCTGTGAACATGATGGCAACCTTTGTCTGTTTTTTTTGATACTCAAAAATTACCCAAAATAGATTCTATTTAACACCGTGAGTGAAATGTAGTAAAATTTTAATAGAACAACTATGAGAAAATCAAAGTCCTTGACGAGTCTAATAGCAAAAAACTATGTAAAGCTATCTTCATATAGATAAAAGCAAAGAGGAGAAGGGAAAGAAAATGCAGATGGCCATGGTTATTCGTCTCAGAGCATGGAGAATGGATGTATCTCTAAATACATAGCTTTCGTGTCTTTCAGAAACTTCTGGAAAGTATGAGGAAAAAGTACCTTAAATAGTGTATTTTTAAGCAGAAGTTTTGTATGCATATATTGGTACCAATAACACAATATTTTACATTTTTAACAAATGTTTTGTTGCTACTCTATTTTTTAGTGGAATCTGAATTTGTGGCCTAATATAAATTGTAAGATGAATAGCAAAGTAAGGTACTTTGGTTTTTCCCCCCCTGTATGACCATGGAACTCATTTCAGGACTAAATCTCGATGCCTTTTTAGTGCCTTTTTACATAGAAGTGCTACAGCTCCCTTGCAGTTGGAGACTGAGGAAGAAGCCAAAGAAATTGAAATTATTTTCCACTGGCAAATGACCCTTCACCTGTCTTATCAGTGGAAAATGGAGAGCTCCTCAGCTGCTCTAGAGGGAACCATCCTCTAGAAATGGACTCAACTGCTCCTCTTGTGTCATCTCATGTGCAGCTGGGTGTCCTGCCTGGAGTCCATTTGTCCTTTGTCCTTCTATGTGAATGAAACCAAGAATTAAACTTTCATCAGTACACTGTATTTCTGAAGAATTTGTATGATGCTTCTTTGCATATAAATGTGGGGAAATCTGGAGCAAACCCAGCAGAATTCATACTAATACTACTTTCCAAAAAAAGACAATCTCATATCATGTTAGTGCAAATTTAGAAAGTGCCATCCAAGTTTAAAATGAAAGCCATTTAAACATGTCATTTCAGGACACATATTCCTTGATATAAGGATTTGGATAGATTTTCTATCAATCATACTATAATTTGCTTTCTGTGTCCAAATATCTAAGTCTATCTCAGTTATTGTAGCTACAAATGCTATATTCAGAACTAGACAGGTAAGTTTTGAGGAGGTATCACATTTTTATGACTCTCCAAAAAAAGTTGATGTATTTTATAAATGACGTGTGATTTGTTTCCAGGGAAAATTACTTTACAGTTTAATTTTTTTCCTGACGTTTTCCCCAATAAATAATCAGCTCTTTTCCAACAAGACAGCACACAGTCTGAACCCTGAGCCTGGAGGTTAAGGCACCATCCATTTATCTCTGTTCACATAATATGAATTATTGGTTACTTGCTTTTCATTGTAACTGTGTTATTGGAAAATTATATCCCAAGATATATTTAACGTATTTTACTTAATCTCTGCTCACATTTGATTTGCTAAATCCCTTGCAAAGTGTTTTGCCTTATTCTATTGACTAAGCACGGGCTTCAGATTTTACTGAAAAGATACTGCAGCTTGATATGGCTGTTGCTCTTGACATTTACACACATCCCAACTTTATTTATATTGCAGCAAAGTACCTAACTTGTGAAAAGAAGAATGCACGCTCAGCAACTTACACAGTTCCAGCCACAGGACTCTTTTACTGTCTCTTGAATAATTAGCAGCGTGAATTCAGATGGAATATACAGTAACTTGCCTGACTTTGGGGTAGGGAAAAAAAAAAAAGATTAGAATGACAAATAGTCAGACTCCAGGGTCAAATGCTTTGCCAGTAGTTGCATATGTTTATGCCAAAATACATAAAGAAATGTCACTTCAGCACATGAATGATGACAAACACTCCAAGTGGGACTGCACTTCATCAATCATTTCAAATGCACAGATTGGGTTTACCTATATAAACAAAAGCAATAAAACTACTCAAAGCCTCACCTTAAACTATTCAGGCATGACACAAACTGTGTTGCCGCAGAGTCAGTCCCCGTTTTACTTGAGAGGCAGTCAGAAAACAAGTGACAAACTGATTTATTAAGATTAATAAAGCATGCCCTTAATAAAAATAAAGACACTAATATTTTGCATAAACATGGGAACTTTTTTTGGGGCTAGAACAGACTAGGATGCACAAAAGGAGGGAAGGTGATTAAGAAATCTTTTTGCACTGTTAATCCAGCAGTACTGGGAAGATCTGAGGAGTTTTTAACCACTAGAAGATTTTCAGGGCATAGAGACTTTCTGCAGAATCAAACTGCAAGTCTGAGAACAGAAATAAATGGGTTCTCTTGGAAAAAAAAAAAGGTGACTCAGAGGAATAGCTCTAAGTCAGCAAAACACTGATGGGGCCCTTTCTGGCTGTGTCCCCTGGGTCTCATCAAAACCCCACTGAAGTCAGTGGGAATCTTTCTGTTGACTTCAATGAGATTTGGAGCAAACCCCCCGTGAGGGAAATTTAATTGAATTCCTTAGTATTGATCTTTTCACTTCAGTTGCTCATTTAGCCTTTTTTCTTAAACCTGCACCTGCTTTGTCAAAGGGGAAGGGGAAAGGAAGGGAAGTGAAGAGAGGGGAAGGGAAGTTTTAAAGTATTAAATAAATGTCAGCAATATTTTACATAAATACAATTATGAGACATTCCTAGAATATTATAAATATCCACTTGATCATTTTAGGACAGGTTAAACAACCTGTTTAAGTGCTCTTTTGTAAACCCTTACTGACAAGAAAGTGGGCTCCATGGCACATTTCCTCCCACCTTCATCAGCTTCCACCTATCTGCATTTTGCTCTTTCTCTATTTTAATTACTGTGTGACAGAATCCGAGGTTTAAACTAAGCTTTTCCCTTTCTTTCTCTGTAGCCACTCACTGAAGTGTTACATGACCTCACACACAAACCATTTCCCTAGTCTAATCTAGATAGCATTAGGAAATAATCAAAGCAGGCAACAGTACATGTAGAAGGGTCTCCTTGGTTCAGAAGATACTGACACAGAAGCTTTCTAGCCACCTACCCTAACATAAGCCAGATATTCCTCACTTACTGGAGACTATCCAGCTATATCACAAGCACAAAAAGACAAGTCAATCTAACTCAGGTTTGTAATTTTTTTAAATTGATGTTACAGCCCTTCAAAGATAAGGAAAAGGGAAGTGATCCCAAATATTTTGTAACTTGGAGTTATGCTCTTTTTTCCTTTGTCACTTTGTCACCAGGTATTGCTTGTCTTCTTCATCTCACACAGAATAATTGCCTCTTTATGCCCATCCTGCTCCTTGAGTCTGAGCTCTCAGGTCTGTGTCCCTTCTCTTCCATAAGTCCAACAGAGTGACCTGGCCATGTCCATTCCTGGCCTGCACTTTGGGAGTATGCCACTGCTTGTCAAACAGCACAGCAAGGGCTGATAAAACTAAAACCTCTTCTTATAACTTTCTATCCTCAGTTTGCTGGTCAAACAGCCTGTTTGCTTAAAGGAGGGCCTGTTTCACTGTAGTCTCTAAAAGATTTGTGCCTATCTCCAGCATATTCATTTTTTCACTTCTGAATGTTAAGATTCCTTTAAACCAGTGAATAATGCTGATTTTTTTTTAAAAAAAATTATCCATTACTACTCCTTAATTTGTTGTTAAGCCATAGATTACAGCCCATTATTTTCCTTTCTTCTGTGATGTTCTTCCTTGAACATGACTTTACTGAGGGAGTGAAACAACATCTGAGTTATAAATAAATAACAAACCTTTGCTGGATCCTGGGGAATAGTTAGTTATTGACCATTATTTATAAGCAGCCCACAATGAAGTTACTGGGTCACCTCAAGCAAGATAGTTAGCTCCACTGTAATGACATGAAGACAGTAATACAACCTCCTGACATCTCAGAAAACACCATCTCAGCACACCCCATTTATCAATAAGATACTTTGGGAAGTCTCTGAGGTACAGAAAATATGCCCCTATTTTATAAATAGAAGACTTGGACGATCTAGTACTTGCCCCTTATGTCACAGAGTGCTTGTAAAGAGCTGAAAGTCTTGGGGAGTGAGATGCTCCACAGACACTTCCTTTAACCTCTGTATTCAGTTTCATCTGCCAGTTAGAAGCTGAATTATGCCACAAGAGTAGCTTTGTTCAGTTCCAGAGACCTTCAATCACTAGCAATGGTGAGAGTATGAATGCAGAGGAAAAGAAAGGAACTTAAGGCATTGACTGCAGCCAGGTCCTCTAAGAGAATTTACCTTTCTATTTAAACATAATTTATTCTTACAAAAAAACAAACAAAAAAACCTCAACTATATCTCACTGGATAGACAATAGTAGCCCATACTGTAGGGATTGATAATCTGTGTGAAGTATCAAGATAACAGTGCCTTTAACACATGGACCTCTAGTTCTTTTATTCAGACACATAACTTGAATGAGGAAGTTTGTGTTTTTCTCAAAAAAAAAAAAAAAAAAAAAAAAAAAAAAAAAAGCCAGGGTATGAAACAAAATTTATAGCTTTTCTGTAGTTCTGAGATTTGAAATATACTAAAGACACTAAAATGCCCTGATAAGGAAAAAAAGCAAATTAATACCAAAAGGTTGCATAAAATGCATCTACTCTCTGAAAAGAATGCCTCCTTCATCCAGCTCATGCTTCAAACAGCCTCCTCATTGAGCACAGCTCAGTTGCTGGTATTTATAGATTAAGACTGTACCAGGAACACTGTATACTACATGGAATTTATTCCTTAATTAGTTCTTAATTAATAGAATGAATTTTAGCAGTATGTTTTGCTTACAGTTTCAATATTGTGAAAAAATACATAGGATTCTATGAAAAAGTAACTAAATCCACATTTTGTTAGATCTGAAATTTTGATTCATCAGGCTGACAAAATGACAGTTCCAGTGTTAACAAGGAATTTCTTTTATCGTCTTAAAACACCCTTTGGTGACTACACTGTGATATTTGTTGTGTATGGCAAACTCTTTGCAATAACTAGTTATACCTTTGAGAGAACTCACTAAATCTTTGTAAATTTCTGTGACAGATGACAGACTGGGCCACGGAGAGAAGGGAAAAGGTATATCATAGTTTGCTTTAAAGTAACAAAAGTCGCATGTTTCTGGTTAATGCAGTCATCAGAGGAGTAACCTTAGAGTGCATTTATGTATTACTTGAAATGTCACTAACAGAGATATTTTTGCAGTCAGGTAACCCAGGCATATTCTCCAAAATGTTTTCAAAGTTAATCTTTGGCAGCATGGATCAGGCAATGTCATGTAAGTGTGATATTAATGCAGGGATAGCCCATGAGATACAGTTTATAGGATAGATTATACAATATATGTAGGGAAAATATTGCTTTAGGGATAAACCACTATGCATGTGGAATGGAAGCTGTTCTGGAAAAAGATCTCTAACACTGCTTTTTGCAATGTTTCTGCTTGTGCACAATGAGCTTATAAGAATTGCCAAGTGCTTTGTTTTATTGGAAAGTGCACTCAAAGATTAGGAAAAAAAGTGTGTTCAACGTATCTTAATCTGCCAGTGTAAACATGCAGTAGTTCCGATAGTAATTTCAATTAGTATCATGGGAAGAGGTAGAAGGTTGAACACGTTTAAAAAATCAGGTAATTAATTTCCATCCTAAACTTGATCAATATTTAAAAAATAGTTAGTTTTATCCTAGATAAATGGCAGCAACAGACAAGAAGACTTTTACAATTGTTAATTAGCAAGTTTAAAAGCTTTTGGTCATTGTAAAGGCAGAGAAATCAATGTGAAAGCACACCAGATGTGGATCTTTATTTCCTATCAAAGGAAATTTTTTATAATCCCTCTCTCTCTTGTCAAAAAGGACCACAATAAACTTGAAAAGTAAAATTATTTTGTTTTAAGAAACTGGCAAAAAACAGAAGGAAAAACCAAGTAGTTTGAACAAACCAAAGCAGATTTCCTTTGGGGAAATTAAAGAGTAATTTGGTACTTGCCCAAAAATGTCATCTGGTCTAAAATTCAATATTTTGACATATTTCTCAGTTTTGAAGTCCTTTGTCTTTTCTCTTTTTTTATTCTTTTCTTTTTTGAGGTCAACTTTGAAATGCCAAATGCTATTCCAAGAGGAGTAGCTGAAACATATTGCTACGAAAAAGATAAAATCTTTCAGCAGATCTGGAAAAAAAAAATATATATATAAAGAGCCTTTTTCTTTTGGAAAAATCACTCTTTGAATTCAGTGTAAATTCTTGAAAAAATTTGGTTCTATCAAACATTATTCAGAAAGTTTTCCTGCATGATGGTAACTAACTACTATAAAACAAATTTTTAAGTAATAGCTAATATATAGTGTTCTCTTCTCATGATGCTCCGGTTCATTTTCCTCAAAAGTAGCTAACTTTCAAATGATTGTACTTGAAAAAGGTTGAGTTAAGATGAACAAGAGGTAGCACATGGACCTGCAGAGAGCCTGATCTCTCTCCACGAAGGAACCTCTTGTAAATATCTAACACTGGCAATGTCACTTTGGGGTGAGACTGGTCCAGGCACGACATTGCTGTACCACCCTGCACAGCCAAGAGCTATTGGCAGGAGCCTGTTGCTAGATCCACTAAAGGATTTGGGTGCCTGAAGTTTGACTGAATCATACCAATGGAAGATTACTTTCAAAAACCTATGCTTGTGATTACAGGCAATCAAGCTGACCTGGAGGTACCTTTTTGCCTTCTGTACCTACCTGGAGGTACATTTTTCTGAAAGTTAAAGGTAGCTTCTACATGAGAAAAAACCCCACTTTGTTTGAGTATTTGATCACCTTATTGCTTATGCCCTACTTAAAGTCCAGTTTTAAGAAACAGAAGGGCATCCACCTCCTCTGTTTAACTTTTTATTCTTTTATTTATTCTTGCTTCACTTGACTGAGAAGTGAAGGGGAATGACAGTGAAGGGGAGTTCAGCCCTGGAGACACCTATGCTTGTCTTTGGAAGGTCTGTACAAATAATTGCAGACCAGCAGCACTTCAAGTAAATGCAATCCCAGCTGTGGATAGAAACAGTGAAAAAAAAGGTACTGTGTGCCTGTCTGTCTGTCTGCCTCTGTCTGCCCTCAGTTACTCTGAAAGATTTTAAATGCCTATGAGTTCTGGGGACAACAGAAGCAGGAGAGATGCAGACAACTGGGCTCAGCTGTTGCTGTCCCATGTGTCCTCCTGCCCCTCAAATCTGGATCCAGGAGTGGCACATGCTGTCTCTCATCAGGCAGGAGGGAGGGTGCTGAAGTAACTTACAGGTGCCTTGGACAGGAAAGACAGCTGTGTGCACATGTGTGTGGAAAGCAAGGGCTCCTTGGGGAACAAGGGGAAGAGCAAGGTTATTGCAGTTAGGCAATAACAAATTACTGTTGTGTGAAGCCATTAACTCAGCAATTATTGATAGAACTTCTTTTTTATATCAAGGACCATGAAGTCCAAGCCCAGTTTCCCCAGCGCTCTGAGGTCCTAAGTGACGTGGAGGAATATGTACATCTATCAACAGGGGACCTGAACTGCTATACAGGTGACACCAGTGCACCAACACAGCAGTGAGCACTCAGAAACCCAGCAGAGCAGCGTCGAAAATTTCTTCATTCTCTGCTCTTTCTAGAAAATAATAGCACTCACACTCCCAGCATGGCATCTGTATCACCTCTGCTTGAAACTCCTCTGCACGTAACTTGCCAGGAGCCAAGACAGAAGTTTCTAGCAGAGACAGGAACGCAGCTGCGATGACTTACCTCCCTCTGGTTAATCATGAGGTTTCTATTCTATTTGTTGATATTTATGTACTGAATGTTTTAACCACAAGACCATTCTTCTTCTGTATTATCTTTGGTAAGGGAAAACATTTTTGTGTCTATGCACTGAACATTTTAATTGACTACTTCCAGCTAACAGAATATTGCATCTTCTCACATGTTGAAGAGATGTGTACAATTCCATATGTAATTTTTAATGAAGTCAAAATTAAATAAGACTTCTGATAATTAAAAATAGATACTATATCAAATATATACAAATTAAGAAAAGAATTAATGCAGTAATTTAATCCCCCAGGTTCTGAAATAATAATGCTTTTGAATAAAGCAAAAAATGTATGAAAAACATTTGACACAGTGAGGGTGGGTATTGCACATGTACTTTTCTGTGATTTTATATTTGCCAAGCTGCAGTGCCTGATTCAGACTCTGAAAGGGGTTCTTTGTTAACCTCTTAGTAAAAATGGAAGTGATTGCTGTCAGATTCTCACAATTCCCACCTTTGGGAACTACTGGATCCTCAATTGTTTGATAATAATTACAAAACCCAAGCTGGAAACTTTTAAAAATCCCCGAGATTATCTTGCCTCAGCAAGCAGATTTACTGTCATTGTATTCTTTGAATACAGATTTACACATAATTCATACAGATTTATATATAAATACACAAATATTCTTATTTTGGGTGTATGAGACTGTTATGATCAGTAAAAGTTGATTTAGACCCACAAGCAAAGTTGTGTGCAGGTTAATATCTTGTTAGGATGGAGTATTGTTCTGTGTATGCCATGCTGGGTTCAGCATGAGAGCACTCCAGGCTTATAAAGCTAAAGCTTTATAAGTTGAGCAAAATATTGCTTTCCAGTCCTTCAGTCATCCCTTTTCTTCAGTAAGTTTACCCTTACCCTCTAACATTGTGAGTTCAGAGATGCTCAGGAGGATGCAGAGCTAGAAAATATGGAGATCCAAGGTGCCACATGCTAGCTCTGAATCAGGTGATTATTACTGCTTGGCTGTGTTGCAATGAAGTGTGAAAATCTGATGTACTGGGGCTCTTTGCTGGCTGTTTCTGTACTGTATTTTTGCTTCCCAGACAGAGAAGCAGAAAAAAGTCCAACATGTTCTTTTTTTTTTGTTTAGTAAGTAGAAAAATAAAACTGACTTTGCTTGAGAAACAGAAATGGTTCAGTTCTGTCCTGTCTGATTCAAAGGTACATTTAAGTTTTAATGGGGTGAAGAAAAATATCTTGAGATACACAATCATTTGTGTTTTCCATCACAGAAAAATGAAACCCAGTTCACCCAGTTTCAACTAGAAATCCAGTTCAGTCCCCTGACAATTATTTTCTTTAGAGAAAATACAAAAATAGTGTAATCATTTTATTATCACTGATTAGTGAATTAGAAAAATGGAGAAACAGCAGAGGAAATTTTACTGATTACATTACAGTGCTGAACTAGTGCTACCAAGAAAATCATTGTTTCAGGAAAGAAAAAGATGAATAAGAATAATAGACCAAGAGGAAAAATTATTCTGGATCTTTACTCCCATAAAAATGTCCTGTCTAATCCAGTTCTTAGCTAGCTAAGTAAAAGATGTCTTTCATGCAGCGAGTTGCACTAACATCCCTGTTTGTTTTAAAATAGCTGCACAGAAAGTAGTTCCATCTACTTGTTTATATTAGGCCAAAAAATAAAGGACCTCTATTGAAAGCTCAAGTATCTCCACCTTGGCTGAAAAGTAAATAAGTAAACAAAAATTGAACAGCAATTTCAATGGCAGCCCCACCAGTGAGCAGAACTCTGCAGGCTAGGGAATGTAAAGCCCCTTCTCTTTGCAAACTGAAGCCTTTACAGAAGTTTACCTTGCAGCATGCAGTCATAGCTGGTAACATTTCTGGAAGAAATTTCACTCCACACAACTGGGCAAGGTGTATGCATAATTTTATTAATGTATATGGCCAACGTCACCTCAGTAGGCTAGCAACCTCCATATTAAATGCATTATGTATTACTTTTCCTCAACCTTTCTGTTCAGTATGAATCATATCTTTGCTTCTTAAACTAGATGCTATGATAAAAACCCCACTCCGGCTCCCTTTGACATCTTTTTTTTTGGGATAAGATCGGGACAATTTGACATAATGCAATTTACAGAAATGTACAAATGGTAATCTCTCTCTTCTTTCCAGTGCTGGTGATCTGCCAGTGAACACAGCTGGGAACCTCACAATTTACTCAAAGCCAATTTCTCTGAAGCTTTAGCTATCCATTCAAACACAATGAAATTTTTAACTGAAGCTCTTAGTGCTGCTTAAGAATAATTTCATTTCAGCAATAACCAGTAACTGGCCCCACTTCACTTTTGGAGATAATTTTCCCTGATGTCTCCAAATGGATATGAACTTCCACCAGCTATGCCTCTAAAATTTTTAGCTTAACTTTAAAAGTATGTTGTATTAGCGTCTCCCAGCTCCTCCCCACCCCCCCCCCCCCCCCCTTTCCCCCACTCCCATTGCGTTAAATATTGAACTTTGCTATATACAAGTTCAAGATAGTGGTTTGCTTTTTTTCTTTTTTCCCCCTCAAGTACATTTCTGGCAGATACTTTCACTTGTAGTGCTCTGGAGCTTTGCTCCTTCCTATTTCAGATGCTAATAACTGCTGAAAAGGTTGTTCAAAAGTTTACTTTGCTGTACAGGTGACACAGCTTTGCTTTATTGCTGAATAGAAAATGCACTGATTTCTCTTCACTATACCCTTGCTTCTTGAAGCACATTCTGTATTCAAACCACTTAGACACAATGGATGCTTCCATAGACACAAGTTGCCCACGTGAGTACAAAGGATAACTCTTACAGAAGAAGCATCCACCATCCATGAGAGGGCAGACAGGAGGTTATGCAGGATGCATTTGTACATCATAGAAAAAGATTCTTGGGAAACCTAAGAAATCAGTGGAGAAGTTTGTGTTTTTACACTGGCAACTGAAAATAACTCCCATTATTTTCGGTAGCTTTACAGAGATGTTCCAGACTGCAACAGGAATAAAATAAATTTCCTGTCTTTCAGCCTGTGCCCACTGACCCTTGTTCTGGATACCACTGAAAGTGTGGCTTTGCCTTCTTACGTCATCCCATCAGATATTTGTACATACTGATCAGATCCCCCTGAGACTTCTCCATGCTCTCGGTCCATCTCTCTCAGTCTCTCCTCATATGCCAAATGCTCCTTTTCCTTCGACATGTCCTTGGCCCATATGCTCCAGGACGTCCTTGGCTCCTTTGTACTGGGAAGCCCAGACCTGGACATGGCACTCCTGGACATGGCACTCCTGATGTGCTTTACTGGGACTTGTAGATGGGAAGGATCACTGCCCTCAGCCTGCTTACAGTGCTTTGCAACCTATAGATTATTAACTCACTTTGCTGTAACTGTGCATTGCCGGGTGATGGTCAACTTGTTACCCACCAGGACTTCCATGTCTTTTATTACAAAGTGGCTTTTGAGATGGCATAACACCTCCCCACGGGCAGGACTTTGCATTTTCCTTTGCTGAACTTATGAGAGCTTGTCAGCCCACTTCTTGAGCCTGTCCAGGTCCTTCTGAATGGTGCACAGACATCTGGTGTATCAACGATCCTCCCAGTTTTGTATTATCTGAAAACTCATTGAGGGTACACTCTGTCCCCATTATACACATCATTAGTGAGGTATTGGCACAGTATCAACTCTTGGAAGATATGTCTTTTTGTGGTTGAACTCCATCTAGGCTTTGAGGTGCTGATCACAAGCCTTAGATGTTCAGTCAGATTTCCATCCATCTCACTCTCGGCTTTTCTGGATCATGCTTGGTCAGTTTGTCCGTGAGGATATTTTGGGAGACAGTGTCAAAAGCCTTGCTGAAGTCTAAACAGACAGTATCATTTACTCTTCCCTCATCCACCAAGCCAGCAATTAGTTGTGAATGTATGCTAACTACTCCAATAACCTTCTTGTCCTTCATGTGCCTAGAAACACTTTCCAGGATTAGTTACTGTTTCACCTCGCCCAGGATTGAGGTAAACAGCTTGTGGTTCCCTGAATTTTCTTCTTGCTGTTTCTGAGATAAGAGTGACAAGCTGTTCAATAATCTATACCCTACTGTTGGGTGTGAAGTGCACTCATTCTGTGTTCAATCAAAAAATATACAAATATTCCCAACCCACAGGTTCTGATCCTTTAGCTTTGTCCTCAAACTCTGCTCAGAATCTGCACTGGAGTTTATTTGGGTGCTTCTGAAACTGCTGTTCTCAGACTTTTACCTGATGTCAGACAAGATGTATGCCATTCCATGAATGCTGCTTAGGGCAAAGCTGTCCTTCCACACACAAGCAATTAGGGCTACTGCAGGTCCAACTGGACAGCCAAGGTCCCAGAAATGCACAGCACCTTTCCCCACCGCAGTGGGAGTGTTTGCTCCTGATGCTGTTCCTCTCTGAGGACTCACAGAAGTCTGATTTTCTTTAGTAAATAATCGATCATTGTCAAAACATAGAAGGAGCTTAAAGAAAGGAGGGAATTCACCGGTAATAGTTCCTATTTGTGTGACCTGGAAAAAATTTAGGTCATCTCCAATAACCTCAGATAGAGAGTTTATGTCTGATTCAGTACTTGAACTCCAGTTCTACCATTAAGAAACATCAGAGGTTCAGTGTTAAAAAAACCCAACCACACAACAAAGCAAAGTTTCTAAAAAAAAAAAAAAATCTCTGTTGTTTGGGATTGATTTTGAAGAAAAGAATAATTACATTGACAGACTCTAATCTCTGTCATTTTGCTCATTACTTAAAATAACCAAAACAGAGAGCTAACAAACAGCAGGATCTTAAATACCAAGGGCTGGTTCTGTTTTGCCCTAAAGATTTCTGAAGCTTCTTTTTTTTTTTCCCTGAAGAGAGATCTTTCCTTTGGCAGACACTTTTCAGAGAGAGGTTGACCTCTGCTTGTTATCACCATCACTGAAACGTAGTGAGGTTGCCTTTGTAGCAGGCAACCAGACTCCCAAAGGGACTTCTTTGTTTGCTCTCAACTTCCCTGACCGACACAAGGTGTTAACTCCCAGGTGTTAACTCCCCTCAGCTTATCTCTCCTCAAATCTGAGCTATAGTTTAAGGATTGTATGGCAAGGAACATTACAGAGCACAGTGACCCTTCCCTCTCCCACCACAGGCATTTGCAGGCCAGCAAGTTCTCTCATGGGTACCTTTCAATCTGCAGCTGTTAGGCACACAAAGTCTGTACAACAATAGTCTTCTAAGTAGGTATTTCAGCTTTTGACTATTCCATGATTGAATTCTCCTAAAGTTCAAGTTCTATGGCTTTGCTTAATTTATCTTGGCTCTTGGTGGTTCACCTTAACTTTGCTGTAGCCCTCTGCAGGCGTGCAGCTCACAGCAGCAGCAGGTACCTATGGCTGTTTGGCCCTTTGGATCTGTGGCAAAAGCTTTTACAACAACCCGGGCCCTTCCCCCTTGGAAGTTGGTGTGGGTCATGTGCCAAAGCAAGATTATCAACTCTTACAACAAAACATGTCAGGTTCACAGTGTACACAGGATTATATTGCAAACCTCCTTTCCTGTGACATTTTCCTTCCTCAGGGAATTGTAGCTATTGAAGAGACAGTAAAACACCAAGGCCATCATGTTCTGCTTTTAGTTACTTATGCAAGGTACAGTGATACTTTCAGAAAGAAGGAAGAAACTCAGAAGACTGGAACAGTGCTTAGCTTTGAACCAAAATCTGCCCTAAATTATTTCCAATTTAACTTGTCAAAAGGGCAGTTAGAACTTTTCCTTCAATAAATTGAGTAAAGACAGCAACAATGTTGTGTCTTCTAATAGAGATACATACAGTATAAATGCATAAAATATGTGAGACAGTACTTTGACCACACAGGTGGTAGAAAGGTTGTAACTATAAGCCCTCTTTTCTCCATTGAGGTTGGACCTGGCAATGTATTGATTTGACAGAGTAGCTCTAAAATTGTGACAAATAAATCCATCCCACCGAGCTGTTCAGCAGCTATCTCCCACCTGGGCCTGCTAATTTCATTACAGATGAACAAGGTCAGATTGCCTGGGATGCTGAAGGCATCCTGGACAGGCTGGTAAATGGTGGAGCTGTATTTTCTAATACTTAATACATTCTGTTTTCTATTTTCTCCTCACTTTTGGCTTGATTCAAGCCAAAATGTGTCAATAGAAATACATTGATCACCCAAAAGGTTCAGGACTAGACCTCTGAGAGACTTTTACAATTCATTTTCAAAAAATGAAGAAAGTGGAAGCCACAGAGAGTCTGAAATATTCTTATGACAACTAAAAATCTAGAACAGGAAAAAACTGTAAGGACAATTCACCATTCAGCATAACATACTTTGCTCTGTTAAAAAGGAAAGTTTTTTTTTTCCTCTGCAAATGAGACAATATGATGGGGAAATTAAATTAAATGGTGATGTTATTCCCCTGGGGCAAAACAATTCTATTCAATAAATTAATTTTACATCAGTAGCTCTTCCCTTTCTTGAAACTGACAGTAATAACCTGACAGCTTAAAGCTTTAATAAACTTCAAGAACTAGGAGACTGTCCCTTCACAAAAAAAGGAAAAAAAAAAGAAAAGCCAAGTGTATTGCAGGTATTAGAGTCTTTCCTTGTGCATTGTAGCATAAAAGTCCTCTAAATTCAATTCTACTTAGTGTATTATTTGATGAACCAGACCACTTAAGATAGTTTTTGACAGCATGCAGTTTTAGTATCTTAATGCTCCCATTCTTCAGAAGATACTCAAAACCTCAATGACATTTCCCATTAGGTGGCTCTAAGTAAATATTATACAAAAAGGGCAAACACATGGAGGAAAAGTATTCTGTCTCAGGCAGTCCTGTTTGTTAAAAAGGAATAGGTCATTCTGTACAGGCTGCAGTGTGAGTTAAGCCAGAAAGCATGAGCTGGTACATCCAGTTGTCTTCAAGGGTTAGGCGATCTCTCATCACCAGTATCTGAATTTGAAATGAAATACATTATAATTTTAAACATAGCATTTGTTTTCTTTCTTTTTTCTTTCTTTGTCTTTCTTTCTTTCTTTCTTTCTTTCTTTCTTTCTTTCTTTCTTTCTTTCTTTCTTTCTTTCTTTCTTTCTTTCTTTCTTTCTTTCTTTCTTTCTTTCTTTCTTTCTTTCTTTCTTTCTTTCTTTCTTTCTTTCTTTCTTTCTTTCTTTCTTTCTTTCTTTCTTTCTTTCTTTCTTTCTTTCTTTCTTTCTTTCTTTCTTTCCTTCCTTCCTTCCTTCCTTCCTTCCTTCCTTCCTTCCTTCCTTCCGAATTCCTTCCTTCCTTCCTTCCGAATTCCTTCCTTCCGAATTCCTTCCTTCCGAATTCCTTCCTTCCTTCCTTCCTTCCTTCCTTCCTTCCTTCCTTCCTTCCTTCCTTCCTTCCTTCCTTCCTTCCTTCCTTCCTTCCTTCCTTCCTTCCTTCCTTCCTTCCTTCCTTCCTTCCTTCCTTCCGAATTCCTTCCGAATTCCTTCCTTCCTTCCTTCCTTCCTTCCTTCCTTCCTTCCTTCCTTCCTTCCTTCCTTCCTTCCTTCCTTCCTTCCGAATTCCTTCCGAATTCCTTCCTTCCTTCCTTCCGAATTCCTTCCTTCCAAATTCCTTCCTTCCGAATTCCTTCCTTCCTTCCTTCCAAATTCCTTCCTTCCTTCCTTCCTTCCTTCCTTCCTTCCTTCCTTCCTTCCTTCCTTCCTTCCTTCCTTCCTTCCTTCCTTCCTTCCTTCCTTCCTTCCTTCCTTCCTTCCTTCCTTCCTTCCTTCCTTCCTTCCGAATTCCTTCCTTCCTTCCGAATTCCTTCCTTCCTTCCTTCCGAATTCCTTCCTTCCTTCCTTCCTTCCGAATTCCTTCCAAATTCCTTCCTTCCGAATTCCTTCCTTCCAAATTCCTTCCTTCCTTCCTTCCTTCCTTCCTTCCTTCCTTCCTTCCTTCCTTCCTTCCTTCCTTCCTTCCTTCCTTCCTTCCTTCCTTCCTTCCTTCCTTCCTTCCTTCCTTCCTTCCTTCCTTCCGAATTCCTTCCTTCCGAATTCCTTCCTTCCTTCCGAATTCCTTCCTTCCTTCCTTCCGAATTCCTTCCTTCCTTCCTTCCTTCCGAATTCCTTCCTTCCTTCCTTCCTTCCTTCCGAATTCCTTCCTTCCTTCCTTCCTTCCTTCCTTCCTTCCTTCCTTCCTTCCTTCCTTCCTTCCTTCCTTCCTTCCTTCCTTCCGAATTCCTTCCTTCCTTCCGAATTCCTTCCTTCCGAATTCCTTCCTTCCTTCCGAATTCCTTCCGAATTCCTTCCTTCCGAATTCCTTCCTTCCGAATTCCTTCCTTCCGAATTCCTTCCGAATTCCTTCCTTCCGAATTCCTTCCTTCCTTCCTTCCGAATTCCTTCCTTCCTTCCTTCCTTCCGAATTCCTTCCTTCCTTCCTTCCGAATTCCTTCCTTCCTTCCTTCCAAATTCCTTCCTTCCTTCCAAATTCCTTCCTTCCTTCCTTCCAAATTCCTTCCTTCCTTCCTTCCTTCCTTCCTTCCTTCCTTCCTTCCTTCCTTCCTTCCTTCCTTCCTTCCTTCCTTCCTTCCTTCCTTCCTTCCTTCCTTCCTTCCTTCCTTCCTTCCTTCCGAATTCCTTCCTTCCGAATTCCTTCCTTCCTTCCTTCCGAATTCCTTCCTTCCTTCCTTCCTTCCGAATTCCTTCCTTCCTTCCTTCCTTCCGAATTCCTTCCTTCCTTCCGAATTCCTTCCTTCCTTCCGAATTCCTTCCGAATTCCTTCCTTCCGAATTCCTTCCTTCCTTCCGAATTCCTTCCTTCCTTCCGAATTCCTTCCTTCCTTCCTTCCTATTTTAAAAGGGAAATCATGGCAAGTGGAGTGTATCCACCAATAAACTCACATGTCCAGAACCCTGTGACTGCAGCTCAATGTCTTCAATTTTCTATACAAGATCTTGTGCAGATGCTGCTATGTCTTCTGCATAACTTCAAGGGGAAATAAAGGACTTTGACTTTCTTCCTCCTTCTTTTTATTTTTAATTCTTGAAGTCAGCCCACAGTTGCAAATATTAACCCGCAACCCTAGAATAACTTATCTCTTTTATCATTCTTCTCATAAAAACTTTATGTTTCTCTGAAAGTATTTTACAGCTGTGACAGAAAGCACTGTGACAGATTCCGGTAGAAGAGGACCAGGAGAAAGGCTGGGAAGTCAGCCAGAAATTAAGAATGATTCCCCTTTTGCACCCGCTCTAGGGTATGACATCATCCCTTGTACTTTGATGCCTCCAAACAAAGCCTTGGGATAACAAGTCAAATATATTGTGCCAAATACCTTTGCTATTATTATAATTTTTCATTTAGGTATGATTCTGATAAATTATTTGTAAATTCAAAAAGGCCATTAAATGGAATAACAGGGAGTTACTCAATTCTTCAGCTGCATTGAGTAGTTCCAATTAGAGTCTGAAGGAGGAATATTGCCTTTCTATCAGTCAAGCCTGTGATACAACACTTCTCCCTGAGGTCATGGGTCCTGGATACTTAAAGAAAGATGTCACCTGTATTCTGAAATAGATTATAGAGGTTTGCTAATCAGTAAAAATAGCAATCTCCCTAAAGCATTTATTGGGCAGTTGGGCAGAAAGGGTGCTGTAATGGCCTAAACTCAAGGCCTTAGAGCACTATCATTATTCAAAGGACATTTTTGAATACTGAGTAATTAAGCTGAATATTTTTTAGTTATTTCTCAGCACTGAATAAGACAATTGCTTCTAAATGTTGAACATAATTTCAATTAGGTGAACACTTTCTTTTTCCATGTTTACAACAACTCATTTGAGGATGCAGCAACTAACTATTAAAAGAAGATGAAAACATAAATGAGTACAACTTTAAGGACAGGACATATTTTTGTTGAAGACTGGGACAGCTGTTTGCCACCCCCATCCCTCTTTCCAACTTCCCCTTCCTCTGCTCTCAGTGACCCCAACATAAATTTAGGAGACATAGCATCTAACAGAACTAAAGCTTTTGGTCTAAATGCTGTACAGGGCAAATGCTGTGGATGGGTTAGCATAAAAAGAGGGCACTAAGATGTGGGTTTTTTTAGGAGTTGCTCAGTGCTTTGACAAACTGAGGCCTTGGTAAAGAGTTTGTGCAGTGTAGGACTCCTGTTGCCATCATTGCAGTCAGTGGAACTGTTTCTTCAAGCTGAGTGTAGCTGGATCCTTACAGCCAACGTAGACTTAAATGGCAGTGCTTGCTAAAGTTATGAGGAGGTGTGTTTGCATATCTTCAAGTGCAATTAGGGCCCCAGACATAAAAAACCAAGAATGGGAATACGTTCTGGTAAATTCTCTATTAAATTCTACTGAAAATATTGATTTAAATTGATTCCCTGCCTCTACCATTTTTCACTGAAAACAAACAAGAGGTAATTTTTAAGCCCTAAGGCCTATGAGCTTTGGTAATTATGGAAATATTTTTTTGAAAGACTCAAAAGACCAAATTGACCATGGTCAGGCAAGTTTATTAAAACCTGTACTAATAGTACCTAAATTCAGCCCTATTACTCAGCAAGTCACTGGATCTGGAACATGATCTTAGCCAGTCTTACAAGGTCACCCAGGTAATTTCCATTGACATATGGCAGCAATTCGGCCTCCATTTCTTTTCCCACCAGGCTTATTTAACATACATATCAGAGATGTGATTCTTTTATAGTACTTTTGGCATAATGATAATGTCTTTATAATAATAGTGATTTTATATTTTATTAAAAACATTAATAGGAAATTACTGCTCCTATGAAAACAGCAAAGAAAAAGAATTAATCATACACTTTCATTCTGTAAATTCCATCTTTTGGCATCAAAATAAATCCAATTACAGTTTCTTTTTTAATACACCAAATTTGAAACCAACTGACCAAATAATTCTGATTGTTTAATGAACATGAGAATGGTGTACCTTTGACAGTATGAAGATTATTGTTGATTCCCATTTTTGTATCTATTGAAGATGTAGTATTAAGATATATCCATTAAATATGGAAAAAATAATTGGAACATTCTTTATGCATTTTTGCTGCCATTAGCAGTTGGGTTCTTTTAAAACCTGTGTTTTGGAAACACATTTACATCTGAAAGAGTCTAAGTAGAGAAGAACTCTCCAATTTCCCTCAACTCATCTACTGATGTCTCTGACAACCCTCCAGAACTGTCTTGGTTTTGCCCTGCAGACACCCTTCATGTCTCAGGTTTACAACCTCCCTACAACAATAAGTGGCGTTTTTTAGCTTTCAGGACCAAAAAAGCAGTTTTCCCCTTTCACACTGGATGTTTTTTGTGATCCAGTGTCTTCATCTGCCACTCCTGAATCCATTCTTCACCTGCTCAGTGGTTGTCCTATTGGATGAGGAACAAAGGCTTTGTGGGGATTGCAGGCCCATTAAAGAGGCAGTGGGATGAGGCTGGAAGAGCTGATGCCTTGACAGTGTGAGAAAGAGAGGGAAGATCTACTCATATAAATGTTTCAAGAGCTGATGTTTCATGAAAATTTCATGAAATTGAAATGTTTCATGCTGATGATATGAAACTGTCGGGAGTGACAGATACACCTGAAGGCTGGGCTGCCATTGAGCAGGACCTTGGGCTGGAGAGTTGGGCAAAGAGAAACTTAATGAGGTTCAACATGGGCAAGTGTAGGGTCCTGCACCTGGGGAGGAATAACCCCAAATACCAGTACAGGCTGGAGGCTGACCTCCTACAGAGCAGCTCTGCAGAGAAGGACTTGGGAGTCTTGGTGGATGACAAGTTGACTATGAGCTGGCAGTGCCCTCATGGCCAGGAGGGCTAGTGGTATCCTGGGGTGCATTGGGAAGCGTGTGGCCAGCAGGTGGAGGAAGGTGATCCTGCCCCTCTACTCGGCCCTAGTAAGCCCACATTTGGAGTGCTGTGTCCCGTTCTGGTCTCCTCAGTACAAGGAAGACAAGGAGCCACTGGAGAGGATCCAGTGGAAGACCCAAAAATGATGAGAAATCTGGAGCATCTCTCTTATGAGGAAAGACTGAGGGAACTGGGTCGGTTTAGTCTGGAGAAAAGAAGACTGAGAGGGGTTCTCATTAATGCACATCAATATCTCAAAGGCAGGTGCCAAGAGGATGGTGCCAGACTCTTTTTGGTGGTGCCAGAGACAGGATGAGGAGCAATGGCCATAAACTGAAACACAAGAAATTCTGCCTCAATATGAGGATGAGCTTCTTTACCTTGAGGGTGGCAAAGCCCTGGAACAGGCTGCCCAGGAAGGTCATGCAGTTTCCTCTCTAGAGTTCCCTCTCTAGAGACATTCAAAATCCACCTGGAGGTGGTGTTCCCACGTAACCTGCTCCAGCT
This sequence comes from Coloeus monedula, assembly GCF_965178545.1. Classification (NCBI taxonomy): domain Eukaryota; kingdom Metazoa; phylum Chordata; class Aves; order Passeriformes; family Corvidae; genus Coloeus; species Coloeus monedula. The sequence continues at coordinate 79,125,627 of NC_138782.1, forward strand.
GACCCTGCCTCGGCAGATGGTTGGACTGGAGGATCCCCAGAGTTCATTTCCAGTCCTAAGAATTCTGTGATTCTGTGACTCAAGAGCATTCTCATTTCAAAAACACACACACACACACACACGCACGCACGCACGCACACACACAAAGAGTCACTCTCACACACTAGTTAGTAACTTCTGTCCAAGGGACACATTACCAGTAGGTCCTTGAAATAGAGATGAAACAGGGAGAAAAGGACATCTACTCTTATTGGGTGAGATTCATCTCAACTTTAGACATCTAAAAATTATTCATCTCAGTTAGCCAACTGTGACTACCCTCAAAGTTAGCAGAGAGAAATAGGCACACCTGAAAGGCATTCATCCCTCCTATCTTAAAATAAGATGAATTGCTCTTTGGAATTACCTGCTTCTTTCCATTGATTATAAAGGGGGACAAGAAGTAAATAACTCAGACAACTGACTTCTGGACATCTGAAAGTTAGGAACTATGGATCTCTACCCTTCTTTAGCCATGAGAAGGACTGAATTTCACCCTCAGAACTTGGAATAAAAACGGTACCTAAGGTCTGGTTGCATTTCGGTTGAATATTTTCTGGTAATTGCTGCTAAATTGAAATTTGAGATGTTTCATGTATAAATTATTAAAAATAAATAAAACAAATAATTGGTGGGAATAAAAATTACCTCTGGAAAACCCAGTGAAGTGAAAAATCTTTCCAGGTTTAATTTTAGTGTTCTAGATTAGTTAATTCACTAATAATAAGAGTAGTACTTCACTGCTCTAAAATGATCTAAAAGTAATTGATTCCATAAGCTTTAGGACTTTAAAAGTCCTTGAGAGATTTGAATTAAAAATTAATTATTTTTTGACTGTGATAAAAATATGGTTCTGACTATATTCTCAAAGTGTGTGCATCGAATTTAGTTTTCTGGATTGGTTAGGGTAGAACTTTTTTTCCTTCTGAATTAAGGTCATAAATTTATTGAGAAAAAAAGGTACCATCATTTTGATCAGTATCTTCATGGTAACAGTATTTCAAGAGGGTATAAAAGATCATTGCTCAGTTTCTTTTTTGAATTAGACAGATTTAAATGATGTTTTAGATTAATAGCTTTCATGAAAGGCTTCAAACCCTAATGCAATAAGGTGCATAGGAGGAAGTTAACTTTTTAAGGATGGTTACTGCAACTGAATTAATCATTGGGCTGGAATGTCTGAAATGGAATGTCTGAGAATTCCTCCACTTCATTACAAATATGTTTAAATCTTAATCTGTAAATGCTAATCCATAGACACGGCAGCATTCATTCTCATTTTTATGTGTGGTTTCACTTTCCCTTTTGGATCTTACTTTATTCAAAAAAGACAAACAAAGCATCAAAGTGAAATATATATTTGTTTCTATATGTAAAAGTAGCCAGTAATTATTAACTGAAAGACTTTGTGTTGTGCCTATTCAGTTACGAGTTATTACAAAGAAATAATTTACCTCAATAGAATCTGGATGTTGAGACTTGTGTGCTGAGACATGTCCAGGAAGAAGAATTTGAGTGGTTTTGTTTGCTAGAGTTTTTTGTTTATTTACTGTTTTTACTGGATAAAGAGGATCTTCTGTTGGTTATTATGGAAACATTTTGTCAAAGAGGAACATTTGGCAGCAAAAACTCACTCTAAATTTATCAATATATATATTTGGACAAACATTTCCAGATGGTTTTCTGGGTCTTGGACTTTCACAAAGCGACACAAAACAAACACTTGGCTTTATGAAATATTCTAGCTATGAAAGGTTATTTTTTCCAGTCACTGAAGTGATGTTTTTAGTCAATCTTGATCTGGTAAAACAGAAAAAAAATCCCTCCAGCAAGCTGAACTTACTCACACTATTTAGTGTTTCAACACAGCAGGGAGGCTAGTCTGTCCCAGGTGTTTGCAGTTTTTAAGGGCTCTGCAGTGTATAAGAAAATATACATGTAACTGTAGACATGGTGATAGCTCCTGACTGCTTCCTCTTGGAGGTACAACATGAGGACACAAGGACACAAATACTGGGAACACATGAAAAACAGCAGAATGTGAGTTAGCATGCTTTAAAAATTTAGAACTGTGTAAAAACTTGTAGACAAAATAAGTCTCTTCATAGCTGTGTAGTCTGATGATTTCAAGACAAGTTTTTCTGGAGCATCTCCCTAAGTTTTTGTAAACTGATGTAATTATTAAAATCCTGTTTCTTACTCCATTATATAGGCTCAGATGCAGGTAAAAGATGAAGTTCAGCTTCCACATGCTAAAAATCCATGGAGATAAAGATGGAAAAAACTTTAAGTCTGGTCTTGGTGCTGTATTGGGACAGGAAGGATATGAGTACTTGCTTGAGCTTTTGTGCTAATGAGGTTTATTTTGGTTTTTTGTCATTGCCAGTTCTATATTTTTCCAAAATAATTTGGTCAAGCGGCTTTGTAGTGAAGTGCAACCTATAGGTGCTGGGGATCAGTTGAAATAAAAGTTCGAAACCTTTGACCCTTGTTCTTAGAAAATAATATGAACTGAGGGGAAAGAATCTCACACAACCCCTCTGAAAATCTCAAACCCACAAGTCTTTTATGAAGAGTTAATTTTTTACAGGTAGATTTCTGAAAGAGACAGCTGATCCTTGTGTACTGACATATTCTTAACATATCACTCCTTCAGATGCAATTCCTATCAATCACATTCTATAAGAAGCTTCAAACTGAAAATCAAATGCAAGTTTTCAAAGATCAAATTTGCCCTGAATTTTTTGATTGATTTGCTCTCTGCTTTGATGGGAATCTTAATCAACATTTTTAAAAACCTTATAATTCAGTTTTCTTTCCCCTCCAAAAAAAGTAGAAGCAAGTGGAAGTTAACATTAATTAGACTATGTATGATGTGTAATCGATCAAGATAAATTTGTAGTAATTTTCTTGTCTAGTTACACATTCTCCATGTCTGAGTTGTATGTTCTCATATCTAGGTACTAATGAGATTACTGTGGAAGAGGATAAAGTTGGGATCAGTCCCTGCAGCTCTGTAGGGCTGTCTATGTGATTTTGGAACACATGTGACATAGACTTGCATGCTTTGACTCATCACTGATAGCAAAACACTTTGTCACTAATCGGTTGGGAGGAATTAGAGATGGCAGAGCTGGACAAACTGAACAACAGATGAATGAATTTACAGGAAGCAAGTTTACTGACTTAAAATTTGTGTTTAAAGGCTTAAGGGAGAAGCACCTTACTTGATCAAGTTAAGTTCACGTATTTTTCATGATCTGTGGATATGATACAAAGAGTACAACCTGCAAAGCTCTTCCACATCTCTCCAGCAGCCTGTCTTATCACACTCTGTTATGCCACTCAAGGGCTTGACCTTTTCAGGTTTCTGGTATTTATTGTACAAAAGTATGGTGTTTTTAGCACTCGATCACACAACTTCCAGCTCTTTTTCATTCTCCCTGCCACCTGTAGTATTTCCCAGCTCGTGGTCTATGAAGTCTAGCGTATAGTTAAACAGTAGGCTCTATTAGAGTACATTACAATTTGTATTATGCTGATGTTAGAAGCTGAACAGGGAGGACTGACAAGCTAAGGTTCCTACATCACTCTGCCAACACACCTTCAGTCTTGTTATCCTTGACTTGAGCTTTTCTTAGCACAAATTATTGATTGTACCCCGTCATGCTAATTTGTGTTTCTGACATTGAACAGAATATGTCCACCTTCTTCAGTCAAGCCATGAGAAAGAAATTAACCTTGGGTTCTTGACACGGTGTAATAGAAGTGGACTGGGATCTAGCGTTACCTTGTGGAAAAATGAATATAGTTTACTTAAAATTCTTTACATTTTGATTATAGGGAAGATAATGATGAGATCAATTTGTACTACAAATTGTTCCTTGGGATCAAGCTATTAATTGATAAAAGCTTTGACAGAATGCTTCTATAGAAGCTTTAAGAAGATTAATTCTTTTTGATTTCTGAAATTAACCAGTAAATATTGATCACCAGTGCCTTATTTAAGACAAGGAAAAATGTTATGGTTTTAGGAAATGCAGCAGTTTGTGTTTAGAAAAAAATTGAGCAAAAATATGGATTTTAAATGAAACCTTTGAAAGCAAAGCTACTATCATTGCCTTCATGTCTATAAAAATATATCAACAATTTAATCTAACTGCAAATCTGGTTGTGCCTACAAGACTGGTTTAGCTTTGAGTCCTTCACTGTACATATTTATTTTCATTTACTCAAATTTTCAGACAAGAAAATCAGCAGAAGGTTGGGAGTTTTTCTAAAAGTGTTCTTAAATTCTGGATAATGGAGTAATAGGATTTCAGACTGAATTCTCAAACCAAAGTAACTATATGGCTCTGGAGCACATTATAAAGTAGTTCTCAGTGGCTCGTTTGAGGATGTATGGAAGAGAAATCAGTGGAATTCACACCTTGTTATTTCCTGGTCTGTGCTGACAAGGCTGTCATTACTATGAAAATAAGGCTTGTGCTAAGGAAAAGCATATAATTCTGACAGAATTAGCTCTAGATGGCACTTATATGAACCTCAGGTTCAGGATTCAGAGAATTTTATTTATTACATCATGTGAATTTCCTTTGATACTATGCTACAAATCCCAAAGATATTTTCTGTGGCCTTGAATTGATTTCAATCACTTTTAAGTTCATATTTAGCCACTATATTTGGTAGATAAATTCTGTGGCAAAATAAATAAACAAAGAAGTTAGAAAGAAAACAATTAATGAGAACTAACTTGGAGAAAAATGGTTGAAGCAAAGCTACAAAAATATGGAGAAAGTCAGGAAAAAGGGAAAAGGAAAAAAAATTAAAATCAGTTTGAAAAATGAAAATAACACTAGATTTTATATTCTGATTTAGGACTGAATCAAGGAATATATTGGGATCTTTTATACTCATGAGTGAACTTTTCCCTCCAAAATCATCTGATCCATTTTTCTGCTGGAACTACTTGCACGAGGCACTTCTCACAAGTGTGTGAAATGGGTTCAAACTTACTGGCCCATATCACTTGAGTAGGACAAAAATAAACTGGATTCTTACTTGAGAGCAGATGCATCTGTCGTCTTCATGCCTGGACATGAGCTGTCTGAGGACATGTGCTTAGGTAACAAAACTATAAAACCTAACACTGATTACACTAATCCTCCTGAAATCCAGGCAGACTTGCCTAGCATCCTGTATATAATGTTTCAAATAAAACAGTGAACTGTGAAAACATTAGGGTTGCCAATCTTGTAATATATTTAGGTGCATTTCCCAATACCTCTGATTTTTCAGAAGAAAAAAAATCGCCTTCTTGACACATCAAAAAGCAACACAACACCAAAGCAATGACATGTTTTATTCTGAGATGTCTGTCATGTTTGCTTGGATTTTGTAAAAGACTTAACGACAGATATGGAAGAAATTAAAATATATAGAAGCAGCAATTGCAGGTGTGAGCACTTGAACTGTAGTGAAAATACATAGTTCTCCGGTATAGAGAGCAGTATGTCACCAAAACCATCTACCAGGGACACCTGTTTTCATGTGTGGGTCTGATGCCTGAAGTGGCCACCTAAAGGCTAGACAAGAATAAGGGAATAAAGGTAGGTATTTATTTGAAGGGCCTTCAAAGGTACCCCTGGCAAGCCAGAGGCTATTGCCAAAACAGACCCCAAGATGGACAACAGGTCACGAGTTCTTCACACATTTATAGGTTTCATTCATTTGCATATCAGGGTTAATTCTCCAATTAAAGCTCCAGTTATTGATGTATTTTCCCCAAGCTCACCCCCCTCTTAAGTTGTTGGTTTACACATTTTGGGCCTAGGACAGTCTGGGTGTCCTTGGAGACCAGGCCCAGAGAGGCTTTGTTATGTCTAACCAGCATGAGAGAGCAGAAGTTAACAGGCTACAAGAAACTTCAGAGTTACACACTAGGCAGTACAGGATTTGAAAAATATGCAAGTTAAAACCCAAGGCATCATTCCCCCACTCTGAGTGTGAGGCAGCTGGAACACCAGGCAATCCAGGGACCAGCTGCTGCTTAAACCAGGTGTTCAAAGCCAGTTGCTGGAGACATCCTCTGTGTGTGTGTGTGTACGTGTGTGTGTCTGTCTGTCTGTGAGTGAGGAGGGACTATTGGATTGGGGCTGTGGACCCAGGGGTCTCGTATGTGCAGGAGCCAGCAACTGAGTAGACTGGGACCCAGTGGCAGCTACCAGACAGACTCTCTGCTGTAGTGTACTGTATTGCATGTATTCATATGTAGTTTTCAGTGCCTTTCTTTCTGCTCAGCCAGAGAGGAGAGCAGGATGAGGTCACCAGTGTTGTTTGTGATTGCATGAGCGCAGTGTTTTCTGTCTGGGTTTGTCCATGTGGCTGTGTGTGCATGTATATATGTACTGGGTATATGTGTGTGTGTACCCACTGGGAATACGTGCTCAGACTCGCTACTGGCTGGACCTGGGGGCATAGAGCTCACCTCTCCCTTATCAGCTTGCTGGGTGCACTAACCCCATACACTGCAGTGGCTCTGCTCCTCATACAGCCCTGCAGCGAGAGTGCCTGAGGTTAAGTGGAATAAATTATGAGCCTGAAGTTATAAAACATAGTGTCTGACTGTAAAAATAGCCCTAAAATGCACATATATTTGTTGCAAAAATAGCCCTGAAATGCACATGTATTTGTTTATCCTCATAATACTGCTTCAAATGCAAATTTTAAATGGTGAAGTCTGTCCCATTTCCATTTGGGGTATGTCAAAAGCAGGTGCTGTTTACATATGTGTCCTTATAGCAACATTCTTTTCCTCAATGAATTTCATTGTTGCCTTTTGTCAAACAGGGATAATGGCATTAATTTATTTAGGAAAACTCCTCAATATTTTCATTGCTGTGCTGGACTAAAATTTCCTCAGAAAAACAAACAAACAAACAAAATTAGATATAATGCCCATCATGTCTAATATTGCTGCAATTGTTTTCATTTAGAGTAAAACAAAAGAAAGAGTAAAGCTTACATATCCTTTTCTCACTTGTGCTTTTCACCCCATCTTCTATGCAAGAATCAATGTATGTAGCATTTGTTTTGTAATGTATTTCTGTTCTGCAGTCATACAGTAATACAAAAGAACGGAGTTACAGGTTTTTTTCTAGACTACTTTGAAATGTTTCTTGGTTCACAAATATTCCACAGATTAGAGGTGGAGAAACAGTGCTTGGAAACAGTTTGAGATCTTGTGATAGAAGCAATACATAGGGGCGAAGTTGTACTACCAGCAAAGAAGATAGCTGCAAACATCCTGTGTGCTTTGGCTATGAATGCACACCCTGTAGGCAAAACCAACCTTGCTTCCTTGGCATAAAAGCATTGTTTTAGTCTCGAACAAAATGCTCTTTTGTAGCAGCACAAAGTAAGTTTTAAAAATGTATTATTAAAAATTCTATTGAATTGAATATTAACATTTCTGAAGAGACAAAAAACCTCCTCTGCAACAATGAGAAATAATACTCAGCATTTGCCTCAGTTCCCTTTGAGAATAGCAGCTGTTTAGCCCTATATTTCCCTGGAAGCAGAGGTAGAGCAGAGCTGAAAACTTTCCAAAATTCCCTCTCAACTTTCTTTTTCCCATGTGTAGTCCCAAAAGAGAACAAACAAAACAAAAAGAAAGGAAGATTCCCAACAGTCTCTGAACTGTCTCCCTGCTTCCTGCCGTTCGTGAAGGACTTCTGCATGGCCTCATAAATTCTGTGGTCAGAGACAAATTCCTTGAATTTCTTCCACTGTGGAATCACTGGGAGGCCACAGCATGCCAACAGTCTGCTGAGGGATGCTCCACACACAGTCAATGGGGTGTTTTGTGTTTGGGAGATGGTGGCGGAACGTACCCCACAGATCTGCCATATACTCATTTCTCTGTTGCATCAAAACAGTTTGTTATATTTATGCACCAGCTGGAACTAATGACTAGTTCTTTGAGATCTTGGTTATTATATGAGTCATGACCTGGTGAGCTAAGTAGAGGACTAGACAGGAATACTGAAGATCTAAGCTTGGCTTTGCACTTGGTGTTCTCTTAGGGTCAAAGAAGCAAACAAGTTTTTCTCTTGCATTGAGGAAAAGACAGGGACTGCTATTGGAAGTATTGGTTTACACGATGTCATTACAACCTTAAGGTCATACAATTATGCATATTGTTGCCACTCCTTTCTCTTTTTTTTGAGTAGCAAAGTGGTGGAAGGTCTTGGAAAAAACTGACTTTAGGAGAAACAGAACATTTGGGCAATCTGTTCAAGACGGGAGCAGTGGTAAAACCAGTATATGATAAAACCTCAACCATAAACACTCTTTCTCCTCTCTGGCATAAAACGTAAAAAATCTAACAAAGAAAATTTTGAAGTCATTAAAAAGGAAATGTTTTAAAGCTTTACAAAAATTTCAGTTGTGGAACTCTGTGGGATGTTGTTGAACCAAAGTGTTAGCCAAAATGGAATGGCATGAATGTGATTGCAGATCCACTACAGATTAACAGCTGTTCTATAAGTGGACAGAAATAAAATGCTTTAAGGTTATATATTAATAGATTAATACAAAGCTGTGGTATTTTTAGACATGATATTTAATTATAGAAATTGTATGACATTTTCCTAGGAACAGAGAGCAGTTTCAAGAAGATGCAATACTATAAACACTCTGTAATAATATAATAAAATAAATATAATATACTAACTATACTAAGTATAATAACTATACTAACCATACTAACTATACTAACCGTACTATACTGTAATACAGTATAATAATATAATAATATAATATAATATAATATAATATAATATAATAATATTACATCATATAACATCATACAGGAGGCATAGTATCATAAAAATCTTGCATGAGTCTTCTAGGGGTTCCTGTGAGAAGAAGAATATAATCTTCTAAGGAACATTCATCTTTCATACAGGCATCACCTCAGAATTTCATTGTTTTAATTTTCAGTATTGTCAGTCCAAACTGACAGAGAGAGACTAGAAAACAAGGGACATAATTATATTAAAGTATACCAAAGAGGAGTGGTCCTTCAGAATTCAACAACCAATGGCAGAGACTAGAGCTGAGGTTCAATATACAGTGAAGAATTAGAGGCAAGAAATAAGGGTTAATATAAGAGATGTTTTAAAATCAAAATCTGAGTATTGATGGGGAGTAGAAATCAGATAAAAAGAGAGAAGCGACAAAACAGAATGATTAACAGAATTGACATGCTTAAAGAAAACAAGGAATTTAATAATTAAAATATCTACTGTCAAAAGAATAAAAAAAGGACAAGTGAAAAAAAATAAATGAGTGAAGTAAAAGTCAAATCAAACAAAGGAATTGTGATCAAATAAAAATGGCAACTGAGTTTGGATTTCTAAAAGTTCAACACAGAACATTACACTCCTTTTGTATTCTTGTTTCTTTGTGTTTAATAACACAATCAGAGAAGTCACTTATTTAATTACAGTCTCTCTTCTTACCTTCACTACTCACATAATTTCTATGTTTGGTAAGAATTGCCTATGGGATCTCAAGCAAATTACTTAACTCTTCTCTCACCTCAGCTCTCTCATCTGAAAACAGTGAATATAGCGTCTCCTTTTCTTCCAAGAGGGTTTATTTTTAATTTTTATTCTCTTTTCTTTAGCAATAAACCTTGTTTGAACATCTGATAATTTTTGCAACTGTTCCATGCAAGCCTATGAGCCAGAGCAGCTTTGTTTTTCATTCTCCACATTGCCACTCATTTCTTGCATGACTCCAGATAGGTCACTTAACCTCTGTGGGTTTCTGCTTCCCCACTCATTCGGTGGGATAATACTGACCTACCTCAGAGAGGCTAAATTAGTGTTTAGAAAGGACTGCTGAAGTACAAGGTGTAAACTATTATTATGCTGAGTGCTTCACCGGTGAGAAACTAACCTCACAACTGAAAATCAGTTTAATATATGAAGCTCTAGCAGCTAGCATGGATTTGCTGATGAGAAGGGTGGCTGCCCTTGAGAATGGAAAAACACAGTCCCACATTGCTCTGACCATATTCACTTTGCTTACTCAAGAGCAGACAATGACAGGCAGGGGCTGGAGGGGGAAGGAGGAGGGGAGGATTTAAAGTTAATCTTGCCATGCGACTGTGTACAAGAATTACTGTCAGTACAGAAAACTGACACAAGGTAGGGAATGAATCCAAAAGACATAAGCTAAAAATGCGAACAAGGAAGATGCTTTGCTTTTTCTTTTTATTTTCTTTTATTTTTTCTTCCTCTTTGTTTTATTTGGTGCAGCAATCTAGACCTCCTCTACTGCCCCCTCCCATCCCCCTTCCCCTGGGAAAAAAAAGGAGAACTCTTATTAACCAGTGCCTCTTTCTCCTGCGAGTAGGGAAATGCTTCAATACTAAGTCACTTAAGTGTAGGTTACTGAGCAGCCATACTGCTCCCTGTGAATTATGTATGGCTATTCAAAGCAGATATTAGACTGTGTGTGCAGATACCACTGTACATATTAGATCGCTCCCAATAAGGATACCTCTGGTGAGGTTAGAAAAAAGTCATGGCTCAGACATACTTATGGAAAAGAAGATGTATTGAAGTAGCTGAACTAATAGATCAATGCACCAAAGTTTATGGGTACAAGTCAGCTGTCACAGGCATGGTTAAGGGAGTTATAATATTCCAGTGAAGTCCCAAGCTTAAAATAAAATAATAAAAAAAAAAGATTAAAATTGCTCTGTCACTTAATTGATAGACCAAACCTGAATCAATCACTCTTGATTGCTGGCCAGCTCTCACATTCACCATATGTCTCTGGATTTCTAAACTCAAATATAAATCTTTTCATCACAGGCAGGTTTGAACACAACAAAACCTTAACGGTGAAATTTCTTTTGAAAAGAAAGGCAGATGAAGAAGCAGAGATTCTTATTCTTCCACTATCATTCATACAAATAGCTCTCTTGAATCACTGTAGAAAGACAGGTACTTGAAAAGCAGAATCTGGCTCTGAATATCGATATATGTATTATAACAGGGACACTCCTCATAAAAACTACACTGTGTCCTCAGAGCATGTGTGTAATGTGTCTCCATGTGATATCTGAGCTACATGCTGTACAACCCCCCTACCAAAAGAGGCCATATTATGAGTCACCCAGGAAGAAAATTGCTTGAACAGATCTCTTGTCCTTCCCTGCCTCTCAGCTCCCACAGCATAATCGTATTCCACTCTGTCTCCTCCAAGCAAGCTACCATCTTTTCTGTCCATTAGAAAGAAACCAACAAGCAAAACAGATAATTTCACTGTTCTAAACACAGAAAGAGCCATGCACACAGGTTTATGTTCATCCATGCAAACATACATTCATGTCCATATGCGTATATGCACACACATGTGCATATGTATGTGTATATTTACGTGTATATATAGATATATATGTATAATGTGTATTTCCATGTGTATTTCTATGTGTATGCAGTGAATACAGTCAAAGTGACAGTATCCTCTGCTGGGGGTAAGTTGTGAAGAACCAGGAGCAACAATTAAATGGTCAGAGGGCGGGAGAGCCTCTAAAATATGCTCTACTGCCACAAAATTAATAATGTGAAACCACAGATAACAGATAGGCAGATGCTTCCATATAGTTTTTTCTTAGCCTCACGAAAATAATTTGAGAATAACTGAAATATCACAGTTAGCACAGTAATTGCCATTAAAAATGTGATTTCTGCAGTGCAGTTACTTGTGGAATGACATGACAATCTCTGATACAGAGCCATGCTCTACCTATAAGAATGCATTCAACACCTTAGAAAAGTAAATTTGATCGGTCAGTAGTAAACTCTTCCTTCTTGTCTTAACATGCACCATACTTCACACCTCAGGCTTGATCAGATTAAACTATTACCCTGGAAGGACATGTACATATAATAAATATATTTATCTGTATATTCATCTGCTTCCCTAAAACATCCCTATAAGAAATGATAGTTACCATTCCCTTGACTATGCTATCATACAAATAGATAATAACCACTCTGTGTGTATAATCTGATATGCAGCAGGTGAATTTTAGGCAGAGATGAAGTAGGCAGCCAAGACCCCTCACTCTCCAGTTAGTTTTCCCTGTGCCTAGGTCCTGCAGATCCATGCCAATTGGTGTTCTCATAAATTCCTGTCATTTGTGCAGCAGAGACCACTGCTGGGATGCAGCGGCACCCCGCATCCCCAAAATTTCCTTCACTTTGGAGAGCCCAACCTGGCCCTATAGGGCTGCACCTGGACTCTTTGCTCTGAGCCTTCCCAGATCATCTTCCTCACTGGGGAAAGATTAGCCTGCTTTGGTGTGGCTCCAGAGTATTTTCTTTGGGGCAGGAGAATTCAAGTTTGCAGTAGTGCTGGTAATTTTGAGACACATCCAAACATACATCCAGATCCAGGGTCATAAGCCATACCGGTGCAAATTTCATATAAATGAAGAAAAAATAATTGGCATTTTTTGCTCTGTTTTTGGAAGCATATCACTCCAGACCTGAGAAACTGCTGTCTTTTTTTGTACCTGATGCCCTGCTTAATATACTCAGTGAACTTTAATATACAAAAACTTCAGCTGCTAATTCAACATAATCTAGGTTTTCTCCTGGCAAAATTGAAGTAAATATAAATCACTTCCCCTGATGATGTTTACAATATTTATTCATGGACCCTTCAGTATGAAGCACTTTGATTAAACAATTTAGCAAAAGCACAGCAAACCCACCTGCTGTATGCAGAACAAGAACTGAGCATCTCCAAGGTTGTTATGAGCTTTTATATGGGTATGAAAAAGATACTTTACACTTGCAGTCAGAGATCCAGAAAAGTGACAGCTATACAAATATACATGAGCAAAACACAACGGCATGGGAAATTATCTATTCCCAGCCTTTTCTGTATGCTTTACAAAAGTGGAAAGTTTTTGAGATTATCTACAGTAATTAGGAGTCCCCAGTTGTGTTTACATGGTTAGCAAGTGTAAAATATGATGACCTGCTGAGGATTTGCAAACAGCTAAGTTATAATGATGGATCGTGGTGAGAAGACATGTAAGATTTCCCAGACTTCTGCTGGGAATACTTCAAAAATAAAGCACGTTGTTTTCCCTTGGGGTTTATAACGCCTCTTTGACTTAATCAGCTTGCCTTTTTGCTCTCAAGGAGAAATTTCTCCAATTTTACTCATCGGGAGAAATTGCAATGTTCACAGTGTTATGGCGGTGATTTTTTAACTATCTTTTCTCCTGGGAGACATTGGTTAGGGTAACAAATAACTCGCCATAATATTTGGTTCATTATTTTGTAAGAATACAATGTTTGAGGAGAGGAAATTATATTTATATATGTGTGTGTCTATGTATGTGTATTATACTTATGTAAATACATGTTTATGAGTTTTATATATATATGTCTTTATAGATGCAAAATTCTGATAACTTAAAGAAACAATTTACCTTTTACATTAAAAACACATGAACAAATAGTAATTTACTTCAAACTGTATTAAGTCTTTAAAGGAAAATTCTGCATTTAATTTACATTCTTATAGTGCCCAAGAAAATAATTCCTTTCTCCATGATGGGGTAATGTATGCAAGCCATGCTGACTTACTTTATACAGTAACATTTGAGCAGAGTTATCAGTGACTATATGTTTGCTCTCATGGCTCAGAGAAAGCAAGCAGGGAAATGAGTAATGTTTTATTACTGCCAAACCCTGCTCAAAAGTGAAGAATACCCCTAGGCATAGTTTGAAATGTTACTATGGGGTAGGGGAAGCTCTGCATGTCTCCCTGACAGAGCCATATAAAGCAGAGTTGAGAGGTGAAAATGATTCAGGAGAGCTGCTTTGTAGCTTCAGGACAAGCCATTCCCATCTTTGCTTATATTTCTGGCTAGTAATAGATGAAAAATGAGAAAAAAATAAGATTCAAACATTTAAAAAATGGAAACCAAGTGCAACATTTGACTATATTATTCCATCTACAGTGTCCAGGACAGCAGGACTTTTTTAGCTCCTCATTCCTAGTACCAGGTAAGCAGGCTAGGATCCGGACTCCACTCTAATGTTTACAGGCAGATACTCCTTTTCCCTCCAAGCAGCTGGAGGTCATGGGCTGTAAACAAAGGGTAAGATTTGTCTCACCTGGCTTTAGCTGTCTAGAAGCTTAACTGTCACCAGACTTAAAATAATCACTGAAGCTTCAACTAATCATTCAAGCCCCTTCTATAGTCCATAGAGACAAACAGAGACCCAAGAGAGGTATTTTATCATATCTGAGATGCACACCTGAGAAAAAATTTCCCCTCCCTCTCTGTGCCAGAATTGGAAACAGATCTTTCCTTAAATTAGATAGCTAATTTTCTTGTTTAAAGCTAAGTGGAACAAAACTGGGACACAATGTATAGCGTCACATTTTTGATTTTCCATGATTAAACCTCTGGGGAGTACCCAGAGATTTACATTTTCCTTTATATTTTCATCATCTCTTTTTTACACCCCTTGGCCAATTTAGAGCTGAAAACTTACAGGAGTTGCTCTTCTTAGTCTTCTACATCTTCCCAGGAATAATTTTGTTATTTTATCTTTCAGCTCGCTGAGGTGAAACATTGCTCCAAACTTTTTCCATGCAAGGAGAGTACTTCCTCTTGAGAAATCTGTACATCATGTGGTATTGAGCATTTTTGGTCCTCAGTTTATTTTTCACTATAATGACTGAGTTTAAATTCACTTTAATTTGTGGTTGGGTATGATGATTAAGGTTCTTCCATTTAACAAGTGGCTAAACTTTATGCTTGTATTGATTACAAAAGTAGATTAACACAGTATGCTTTTTAAAACTATTCCAGGTTTATGACAGGTAGGTAAAAGTTATAGTGGATAGAAAAGTCTGCTTGGTTTTTATCTTTAGTTTTTTTCACAGCTTTCGTAATATTTTCTTATTTCTGTGTGTGAGGGAAAATATTATAATCTTGATTTTTTTAAAGTGGTACTTAATGCTTCAGGTGTGCTGAAATATCACATACCACTTTTCATCAGGAACTTGAAGATTAAAAAATATTGATGAGCTTCTGAAATTCCTATGAGACTAGCACATGCATGTTATCTAACGAAGGTAAGGCACAAGGAGGATTAACATGTCTCTTCAACTTAAAGCTTTCTGAAGTAGATTACTTAATGTTTATGACTTGTGTATATGTCAAAAGATTTCAGAATATATTCTTATTCACTATCACTACAAACATATCCCGCATACTCAAGATTTGATTGCATCTTTGTGGGGGGATTGCTAATGTTTCATAAACTGCATTCATACTTTTAACTATCTCTTTCATCATGAGGTGACTCATTGCCTTTAACTTTGTGAGAGTTTCTCTCTTTGATGTTCTTTTCTTGTTTTGCATAAATTTGTTTTGCAGTAGTTTCTATCTGCAGTTTAACACTTTGTCATTGTCTGTCAGTTGCATTAGTTTTATTACTATTCCAATGACACATTTTTGATTTTCCAGTCTCACCAAACACTAAACTGTTTGCAGGTGGGAGAATGCTTTCAAAGGCTAAGAACAGTGTGCAAACTCTTCATATTCATTAACCAAATATACAATTTGGAAATTTGTTTGTATATTATGAGGACTGGGTCCTCACTAATTAATTTAATAAGCTTGGCTTTGGGTCCAAACAGAATCACTCTTGAAAAAAACCCACACTTCAACTGCAGAGGAACTAGTAGCTACAGAAAACACAGTAGCCACCATTAGGATGTCAGCATCTATCATGATCCATCACTCATTATTTGATAGAAGCTCAAGAAATACCTATTTTTAGAAGAAATCCTTTAATATTCTCCAGTGGACATCTAGATCTCTATGAAAAGTTAAAAACTAATTAGCCATTTTTAAGGATATCTAATCTATTAAATCAAATTAAATGAGGACTATTTGTTTTAGTGTATTTTCTGTCAATCTCTTCTATGTATGTAAATGAGCATGACACTTACTCTCATGGACTGAGCCAAGTTGGAAGTTTTAAACAGAAGCAAAATCAGTTTGTGGAAAGCCATATGGTCTCCTTATGATCTGCCGTTAAACTAAATAACAGATTTACAGCCACAAAAACAACAGCAACAGCAAAAATTGTAAACCCCCATTTTTCACTTTTAAGTTGTATCTGCTCTGAAGGTCTTTTATTTTCATTTTTACTTTTTTTCCAAAAGTAACAAAAGTGCTGTGGAATCAAAGAATGCTATTTGTGTGTCCTTCTCAATCCTCAGCAAATGGTTATTATTGAACGTCCATCAAGACAAAAAAAAGATCAGTCAGAAATCAGATTATCGTTAGCAGCCCATAGCTGTAACACATCAGACATTTGGGAATTTCTCACGTCATGCCCCTCCACTTCTTCTCAGTTCTTTAAAGTGGCTGGAAGATGGAAAGAAGGAATATTCCTAAAATATCTTAACTGCATAGCACATTAGGCAAAATAGGAGAACTAGCTCATCTAGTCCAGTAATTTCTGCAGTCTCTTCCCTTTGACTCAGAACTGAGACCAGTGACACTCTTGGGTAAAGGGTGTCTCCCTGATGCTCAGTTTTCATACCATGAAAATGCCAGAGCTGGAGATGCCATGATTTTCACCAGTATTTTTTCATGCTGGCTAGCTGTCCATGTTAATAAAAAAATTGTAGACAGTTTTCCATTTTCATTTGTATGGCTCCTGTTGCCATCCACAAGTTCTTCTTCTGTCATAACCTACCCACTATTTTCTTATGGTCATGCCAATATTCGGTAATAGGTAACCTCAGGAGCTGAAATCTTCTGCTTTCCCCCGGAAATATTTAGTTCAAAAATTCAAATGTTTTCTGCAGTTTCAGTTTTCTAATAGCCCTTTTAAGGGTTTAAATGTGGATGTTGTCAACTTTTGTAATAGTCTAGTATCAAACTTACTGTTTCCTTATACAAAAGTAGGACACTGTACATCTGGTTAACTCTTCCCTGTTTATGAATACTCTCATTTCATTGGTCCATTTTACTACCACATTGCACTGGGAGCTCAATATGCGCTGTTATCTACAGTAAACCACAAATCTATTTTGGAGTCACCACATCAATGGCATAGTCCTTCAGCCTGCACAGACATCCCTTCATAGAACTGCAACTTTGTACTTCTCAGAATTAAGATGGAGTTTGTTTGAACAAGGCACAGTTTGCCACACAATTCAGTTCACTTGGTATGACTGACATCTTCGTCATTATGTACCACTTTGCCAACCTTTGTGTCACCTGCCAATTTTATCAGCAGCAATTTTATACTTATTTCAATATGAAAATATTGAATGGTGCTAGGGGAAGCACTGCTCTCACCCTGTTAAAACCAGTACCTTCAAAACAACAATCTCATTGACAGCTACCTACCAGTTTCTCAGTTTTTAATCCTTATAGCATGCATTGTTAATACTTAGTACTGAAGTTCAGCTAGAAGATCATGTGTACCTGAGCTAAAAGCCTTATAAATGTCCAGATTTATTTTTATGAGGTAATATATAATTTTTTTCTGTTAGATTTGTTTGATAGACTTTATTTCCTATAAAGCCATTCATATCTATTAATTCCTTATTAAATCCCACATAAGTTTTAACAGTATTTTGCCTGAGCTGATGTTAAGCTAATATATTACTATGATATATATAGCTCATGCCAAGCTATACGTATGTCAAATAAGGCTGAACTGGAGGACTTGGTAAGAAAATAATCTTTATTTGCTAGCTAGTCATAAGCATATCTCTGGAACTAGAGGGACCATTTGTATTTTTAGATAGATAGAAAATATACTCGTTGCTCATGCCTAACTTACCCCTTCAGAGATAATATAGTGAAATCCAAAGTGACTCAGAAAGTGCATCATTCCTTCAGCCCTTAAACTTCATGAAGAGCAGTGGCTGATTACCTCTTTTTAGTGTCCTAAGGCAACCCCTCCACTCTCTGCAAAAACTTTACGAAGGTTAAAAGCCCTCAAACCAGTTTTATAATTTGAGGGAAACCTTTGAGGACTGAAACCTTTGCATCTGCAGGACTCTAGCTTACTTTAAGAAAGCTGTTCATCAGTGGATTCACAGGACATTTCCTTCCAAGGTTTGTAGTTATTGCCTAGTCTTCAAATATGTTCTGTTAAAACTTTCTTCCTTAACATTTTTCCTGTGCTATGGATGAATGATCTTCAAGATTGCATCATTCTTGGTAATTCCTTCTTGCCATTATTTTATACTTGACAATAGTCAACAAAACTCTGTAGAGCTTTTTAACTGTGTGCACTGAAAATTTCACAGGCAAAGCGCCAGCCACTTAATTGTGCTAATTATTATTCACGCAATAATGCCTATTAGTCTGCACTTTTTTAAAGGGGTTCAATCTGCATTCAGATCTTGCTTGCTTGGCAGAATGTCATTATAGCGGCTTTCAAAATCTGGCAATAAGCCTAAGAAGAGTCCATTTTTGCCACTGGGACTGCCTAATCCAGACATCATTATCGATCAAACTGACACATGCCTGCCAAAATGATTACAAGAAAAACAGGAATCAACACCGCTCCAGTACCTCCAGCCCAAGTCTGCAAAATTGTAGGGACCAAAAGATGAAATTGTATTTACATGTAGAATCAAATATATCGACAAGCAGAAGGGTAGAGTTCCAGAATTGTATTTAGTGAGTGTTCTTTCAAAGACACACTAGAAGAACACACTAGAAGAAGAAAAGGGAAGTAGGACCACTGGAAGAATCTGCCTGTTTAAGTCAAGTGACAGGTCTGGTACCAATAACAAGATATCAAATTATGAAATTATAAAGCTCAAACATCCCCTGCTCTTAAGGCAGATATTTACAGCTCTACTTCAGATTAATTTGACTATGAAGTAAAAGTGCTGTTTCAAAAGTAACTGGGAGCATCAAGCTTCTCAAAGAAATGTGATTCCTCAACAACGAGAATTGCAGGAACAACACAGGAGCCATTATGATTCTTCTACACCGTGGTATCAGTGACGAAAATGGAGTTCACAGTGCATAAAAGATTGAACCTGATGGAAAAACACAGGGCTATTTGGAAATTCCATGGGCTATTTTTTATGCTGCCAAGTAAGCAACTCCATGTGACCATTTATTAACATGAAGGACATGAGATCATATTTGCTAGTTAGCAGTTAACATATGATGTACAGCAGGATGTGGCACTGGGCAAGGCAAAACAGTAAGATAGGCATGGAATCACAGGATGGGTCAGGTTGGAAGGGACCAAAGTGGTCCAACCTCCCTGCTCAAGCAGGGTCATCCTAGAGCACATGGCACAGGATTGTGTCTAGACACAATTGAATATCTTGAATATTCTGAATATCTTTGGTGAGGGAGACTCCACAACCTTTCTGGGCAACATGTTACAGTGCTTAGTCACCTGCATAGTAAAGAAGTTCTTCCTCATGTTCAGGTGGAACTTCCTGTGCATCACTTCCTGCCCATTGCCTCTTGCCCCATTGCTTGACACCACCAAGCAGAGCCCGGGTCCATCCTCTGGCAACCTCCCTTCAGATACTGATAGACATTGATGAGGTCCTGTCTCAGTTGTCTCTTCTCAAGGCTGAACAGGCCCAGTTCCCTCAGTGTTTCCTCATAAGAGAGATGCTCCCGTCCCTGACTCACCCTTGTAGCCCTTCGCTGAACCCATGTCAATGTTCAACATTCTGATGCTCTTATACTGGGGAGCCCAGTATTGAATTTTGGTGTCACACCACTCGTGACAGGTGTCCAACTAGACCCTGTGGCACTGATTATGACCCTCCAAGATCTGCTGTTCAGCCAGTTCTCACTGTTTAACATACAGAAAGCACATTTTTTTCCTCACGTGGTGAAACTCTTGTGCAGCCTCCCAATATATCCACTAGCCACCTGTTAAGGAACTTTTACTGACTGATGCACTGAACTGACCAACAGCTGTGAAACAGAAGGAGTGAGGTCAATGGAAAACTGAGCTTAGCACTGTTTGATTTCTGTCCCTATATGAATTTAAAAGTAAGGTGTCACTAAAAGGTTCACTGACCTTAAGAAATGTTGATTAAAAAAACAGCACTGAAAGGGGAGAGAAAATTAAATTTGAGGGATATGATGGAGAGACAGAAAAGATTTCTTTACCTTTTTGTGGAAGACTCTGAAAAACAGAAGATAAAATAGTAAGCGAAATTCAGATTTTAGACTTAGATTTTTCAAGAAGAAATTTGCTGAATGCTAGTATAAACTGGAGAGAAGTTAGAAACTCCTGGCCAGTGAGAAGCTCCATGGATTTCTTCTAGATCTAAAGTATTCTACAAGCTTCCCCTACCATTACAAAAATAATTCACTTATTACAAATATAAGTTTTTAAAATTTATTGGTCAAGACTTGTTCACATCCAAATTAATTTTGCAAATCTTAAATTTATATCAAATAAATTAGTTCAGTGATTTTCCACTTCTGATATGGGATCATATCAGCACAAATAAGAGAGAGACAAGGATGCTGAAACTGAGCAGGATTTTACTGAGGAGAACTTCTGCACTGAAAAATGCTGATGCATTGAGCTAAATGGTTATTTGATCTTATCAAGTTCAACAGAACTTTGACTGGGGAAAAGCTCTCAAGTCTATAAAAAACCACCTGATTAAAACCAGAGAAAGATAAATACAGAAACGACTTCTTATCACAGAACAGCAATAATGTAATGCCTATTGCCTGAAGCAGGAGTTTATGCAGAAAATCCCTCAACTTAATTTGCTGTATGTGTTTCTTTTTTCATAGGTGTGAGGTAACAGTGTAATGATGGAGACAAACACACCTGAATTAGATGGCTTGGAATTGTGGCATATAAAAGAGCCAGTGTCACAACCCAGCTCTTGCTCAGTCTTAGTAGTGAACAGGAACTACGTGTTTTGAGATCATGCTTGGAAGCAGATGATGAGACTTTTGGTTGAGATGGATACTGACAGGTATCCCTTCTCCTTGTATACCAAGTTAGAAACCAAATGCTGAAGCCATGACATTTTCCAGAAATTGGAACAGCCATTTTTCAGTTGGAATTGAAGTAAATTTATTACTGTGTTTTTCAACTCCTAGAACTAGTCCTTTCCGTTGCTGTCCTTATTCTTCTCACACTCTGATGCGTGTTAAGAACTGCTGGGGTTTGCCCCACTTCCAAGAGGGTCATCGAGCCTCACATGGTGTCAGATGTTACCAGCTTTCCCTTGCCATTTTTTCACTACCCCGACACTTTGTGCTTTACTCCCATTTTGCTTTCCTGGTGGGAAGTACAAGTCAAATGAAAGAAAAGAGGGGAACAATGGAAACAAATTTTAAAGAGTAGAGGAGGCTAAGGAGCAAAGTGATGAATCAAAAAAATCTCCAGAGTAAGCTGCACTCTATGTTCTCCTCAACACTCACAATTATCTCTCTACACCAAATTTGCCAAAAAAAAAAAAAAAACCAACCGGAATTAAGCAAACTTTCCTTAAATATATGGTCTAAAAAATTATGACATTTCAAACAATATTTGCACTGTATCATGTTTTATCCTACAGACACAATCACACAACTAACCACTGACAACAAGGGAAGAGTCCCACTTTCAGGGCTTCTCCAGTGCTGGCATCAAGGTAGCCTGTGATGTTCTAAATAGTATGACAAACCATTATATAAACCTTCTAAGTATCAAGGGGATAAAAACTTGTTTATAATTCACCTCTGTTACTGGTTGCATGAAAATTCAGTTGCTATAGAAGGATCAGCCAATTCTACTTTTTCACACTTGCAGAGTACATGTCAGCAAGGCTATGCGTTGAGTGTCGAGTGGGTTTAATTCTATATATGAGACCAAAAGGTTTGCAATCCACCCAGTAGATTTGATAAGATACCAAGTTAAAGGAGGAACTAGCCGATTATGTGATATTCTCCTGGAATCCACTGAAGGGTCAGGAAGGATCTTGCACTATTTCAAAAGCAAAAGGAAAGATAGTACCACCGAGCTTCTTACATCAAAGAAATTTTTGTGTTATTGACAAAATAGGACTGTTGAAAAGAAGAGAGAGTCTTGTATGAAGAGGTACATTTTCTACCAGTTTGTCCCAGTAATCACTGCCTTAGCTGCAGGACTATATATAGCTCTCTGGCATTTTCTTTGAAGATGCCAGGTTATCATATTTATAGGCTTTTGAAAAATTGTACCCCTAAGTCCCTCTGATTTTCAATGAGACAAAGAAAGAGCTGATTTTAAATATAAGATTTGTTTTTCTGTTACATGTGCAACATTATTGAAAATTTACTCGAGTATCAATGAATATAGATGAAATCTATACTCCCAAGTACCTAAGACAGTTCGGAAAATGGAAATTTGGTGCTCTGGAAATATTATTTATGGTGCATTCATAGACTTTTTTTTCCTGGTTGAACATTCTTGGTGGTTAAAGGAGAATCTATATTAAACTTTATATAATTCACACTATCTGGAAAACTATACAGAAAATCTGTGAATATCCCTCTCTCTAGGTGTCCTTGCCTTCTTGCTCTCCTTTGTATTATTACAGCACACTCATTGCGCCTTCTCATAAAT
Source organism: Coloeus monedula (assembly GCF_965178545.1). Classification (NCBI taxonomy): domain Eukaryota; kingdom Metazoa; phylum Chordata; class Aves; order Passeriformes; family Corvidae; genus Coloeus; species Coloeus monedula. The sequence goes on from NC_138782.1 coordinate 79,148,357, forward strand.
TAGATCATCCATATCCCAGAGATCGCACTGTGTATCCATGGGAATTTATACAGTGATTAGAACAATGGAGCCCTGATTCTGAACGGTGCCTTTGGGATTTCCTGTGATATCAATTATATACAATACAATCCTGCTCGTGAACAGCATTTACCCTCCAAGCCACTCAGCTCCAATTGCGTGATACTTAAAATTCCTCACCTCATACTCATTGGCCATGAGAGGAGAAGAAAAGAGTAAACAAACAGGAGATGACCTTTATGAGTAAAACATCCAAGCATAAAAAGATTAATCGACCCCCGTCAGCCAGTCATTAAATCAAATAAGAGCTTTTCTTGTACTTTTAAAGCTCAGATTTACAGTCAGGCAAATTGTGTAAAAAGGCTGGTAATACAGTGACGCCCAGTGCCACTGGGCTTTAGAAAGCTGACAGTTGCTGTAAAATAGTCATTAAACAACCTCTAGAAGAGACTCATCAGCAGATGCCCCCAGGTGAAGGAGAGAGAAAGCTGAGAGAATGAAGGAGAATCTAACATCTTAGCATGACTGAATTAAACAGAGCATATTATGCTGATTTTCAGAGTCAGCCCAGTAATTTAATTTTCATAGCAGTTCCTTTGATTGTAGCAACCATTTTATGAAACATTAATAAAACTTCTTTTTTATGTAGCATACATCCCTTTTCCATTTCATTAAGAAAAAAGACAGGATGTACAAATTTGCTGACCATTAGCTTTGTAAATGACAAAAACAAATGAAAGATTATTTTTAATGCAGTACCACTGTGGTGGGTAGACTATATTTGGCTTCACAATAATTTCAGCACAAATTAGAAGAGACAAACAAACTGTACATGTATTTGCCATATTGTACTGCAATGTCATTTCATAAATTAGAATAGACTACTATGCGTGTGCATGTGTGCCCATATACTATTTTTATATGTAATTACAGTTAGTAATGTTATATTCATTGAAATAGATTCTTCTCTTGCTTTTAGTGGTACAAATTGCATACTTATTTGGAATTAGTATCAACATAAAACTGGTGTAAATGAATAGAAGAGATAATAAATGTAGTTGTCTTCTTCAGATAGTGCAATACATACATGCAACTATATGCCTGTAGTCAGCTGTCATTGGCCCAATTACATGTAAGCACAGGAAAAAAAAGCAGAAGTTCTGAAAATGTTCAACAGGGATTTATTCTGCAAGTATAAAAGACTTTAAAAAAATGTGGGGGGAAAAATTAATTTCCCTTTTATATTTTTGTTTCCTTCCTTCCATCCTGCCTTTCTGCAACTCCTTGTTTTTCTCTACATATTATAACAAGATTGAAGACATAACTATAAAGAGATGAATTTAAAAATGAACAAGAGAAAGAAAAAAAACAAGGAAAAAAGAAAAAAAGTTGCACTGACTTCACATCTTTCACTTCTGTTGGGATAATTGTCCTTTTTTTCTTTAAACCAAAATTTTCCTCTACATTTTTGCTTTAGGAAAGCAGACAAACATTTTTTTCAGCAAAAATGTCTTCCTTGAAGAAATACTGACACCTCTTTAACCAGAGAAAATACGTTTTGCAGACAGGAAAGACATGTCACAAAAACATGTTCTCATTTGGTTACAAAATCTGTTTCTTTGTTGACTCCCTCATTTAAATGCTGCCTCAAAGTCAGACTCCTATCATAACAAATAGACACAGAAACTCATATGTGGAAATACACACATGTTTATATTTATCTATATATATATTTATATGTATATTTATTTACATATACAAAACATGCAGTCACAGACAAACTCTGTGTAAAAATAAAGACCATGAAGTGAAGCATTCAAATGACAAGTTTTCTCACATTTAGATCGTCTGCCCATATACACAGAGGCATCAAAGCCACACGATTACACGCCAGTTTTTCCCCTGTGATAACTTAGTTTCAGGAAAAAAAAAAACCCAACAAAATAAAAACCTGGCTGGTTAGTGTACAGTCAGTGTTACTGTTTTTTTTAAATTTATTTATTTTAATGTTCCCTTGTGAAGGAAGAAAATTACTCATTCATGTCACAGCAAGGGATCAGACTCTGAAAGATGCTATGGAGTTTCTTCATAGAAATGAAAGCACCAGTGGGAAACAGACAGGTCTAACTCAAACTTTTTGTGTGATCTCTATCAGACCACATCCTCCCTCTGTGTCTCAGATTTTCCTCAGTAAAATATCATTAGGTATATATTGTTTAAACTTTACAGATGGCGTTATCTGATTTCACTTTAGTTTTCAAGAAAATCAGGCTTCTTTAACATTAAAGTACCTGTCAGGAGCCAAAGAAGAGCAACAGATGCTGCAACAGGGTCTCTTCATTTGCAATGCCATCAGAGCAGGATGCACAGGTTTTCAGCTTTGCTTCTTTTTGTTCGGTCACTACAGAGAGACTCTGGGCAACTCTCATAGATCATGCAGCTGTTTTGGGGATGTCAGGTGCCTCATGCTCTCTTAGAGGAACCCTACCCTAGGCTTGCTGCTCCTAGGTTGGCTGTATAGTCCTTGCACAATAGATTCCTCATCTTACTTAGACTTTTGCAAGAGGAAGTCATCTAGCACATATATTTTATTTGCTATTGATTTGGAAAAGGAAATTTCTCTTTCATCACTATCTTCATCTGTAAAATGAGGATAATGTTTATCGCTTAGCAAAGCAGCTTTAGATCATCCTGTGACATATATGGTTTCAAGGTGTCATAAACCTCCCATAGATTCATTTTTCTGTACTCAATATTACAGTGATAGCAACTGAATGGACACATAAATTACATTACAAACTGTGGCTGCTTTTCCAGGTTTGGTTTTTTTTTCTTTTTAAAAATTTTATTATGCAATTATAATCTGTGAAAACATGTCAGTAACATGTGGAAATTACTTATTGCATGAAGAACTAGTATACATTCCCTTTAATTTTGTTTTCTGTAGGATTGTATTCCTGCAAAAAATCCCTTTTAGTGTTACTGCCTATTACACAAGAAACATTTTATTGCACCTTTTGTGTGATTTTGTGCAAGAGTGACACAATTTTATATTTTAAAACTTTGTATTATTTTAAGTGGTAGAGTGGATTAATATTCAGTAAAGTCTCTAGCAAGTACACATACAAAATGTTTTAAACTACCTTCCCCAGAAAATTTCAGGAGGACTTACATAAAGTTTCTTCATCCAACATACACAAATAATTCCTCTAATTACATCAAATGTACTAACCCTTTGTTCCCATTCTAATTGAAGGATTTAATTATGAAGGAAAATCGATTTCCTTCATACTTCATACTGCAGCCTATAAAGTTATTACTTTGAGCAAAGAATTTTGCAAGCCACAAAAAGGTTGCAAATTGCAGCACATCACAAATTTTAATGTAGAGGGGAAAGGCAGACTATGGCACCATCTTTATTGAGAGAATTTTACAAATGTGATTTCATATTCATCATATCTGCTTCTCACAGAAAGAAGTGTGGGCTTCCCAGGTGGTATTTCTTCTATTGAAATTATTCTGCATTACACTATAACAGAATTTGTTTTGTTCGTTGTTTTTTTTTTTTTTTTTTTCTTTTGGATGGTTGGTTGTTTTGGTTTTATTTTGGGGTTTTCTTGTTGTTGTTTTCTTTTATTTTTTCCCAGAGAAGGTATACAAACAGGTTAATGGCCAGTAGCACAAGCAACTTAAATTTATTAAGAAAAACTTTCAGCAGAAACTTGAAGGGATGCTTGCAAGTTCCTGGTGCACTGCAGCCACACTGGTCAAACAAGAAGGAACAACTCTAGTTTACAGCAGGCAGAATTGTAACTAATGAAAAGTGGAAAGAATACACTGGGTTATTAACAATGCACTAATCATTCCTTTCAAAAGGCACTAAAAAACACAGAAAAAGGGTAAAATGTATAGAAATTAAGTTATGTGACAAACTGGGCTGCAGTTTCTCAGAAGTTTAATCTGTACTGCTAGTCAAATAAAAAAAACAGATGTTGGCCTCAGTATTTTCTTGCAGTGTTGTTTTTGATTGAAAACTTTGTGAATGTTTGTGATATTGCTGAGAGCCTATTGGCAGATGAGCATCTCTTGCTATAGTCTCCATCATTATTTGCCTGTCTTGTCTATTAACGAGCACTATCATCCCATCGTAAGATGACAGCTGCAACACGTACTCAGGCGCAATAAACAGCTAAATGAGGCGCACAGCAATTTCACTTGTCACCAGAGCCCTCGGCACGACTGGCTGCACAGCTTGATGCATAAATTCATGAGGCTGTTGCATATGATGGAGTATGCCTGGCTGAAAGAGGTGATGGATAGCAGGGCAGCTAAAAATGGCCATCACCTTGACTCTGTCAGGACATTTTTTAAAAGTACCCCATCAGCTCTCTTGCATTCTTTTATGTACACTATCCCCAAGCTAGAGGCTTTCAAAAGTACTGATATAAGACTTTTCCTTGCTGATGGTTTTTGGTTCTAAACTCAAGTTTCTTCTTAGGTTCAATGAATGCAATATATGCTACTAATGTGTAGGGTGAAATGGTCCTATAATAATTGTTCATTCAACACACAGGGGAGTCATAAGGTTAAACACTAACAACAGAAATTTTCCAGAGTATGTCTAAAATGCTGGTAAAATGCATACATGCACACGGAGACATATATGACAGCAAAATGTGCGAAGCCTCATGCAAAAGTACATTCAATTACAAATATGCATACAAAACTATGCTTTGCAAAAAGCTATAGGAAATGTTCTGGAGTACATTATGGTAATTATACATTATGCAAAATGAATAGAGGTTGAAATAACTTGCCATTACATACTGTTAGATCTGAATTAACAACACATTTTCTAATAAGTCAATAAAACTGAAGGGAAAATTACAACAGAGGAAAATGGACATATTGCTCACAGGGTTTCCAAATAAAACCCAAAACTCAAGTTGCCATAAGCACAGAATTTAATGTCCCAGTGAAATTCCTTGCATCCTCTGTATCTATGTTACTGGAAGTCACCTAAGGAAGACAAATACAAAGGCAACAAAATCAATGAGGCAGTTTCCTGCAAAGCTTCACGCATTAATCTCTATCACACAGAGAAATATACACCACTACAAGGGAAGGAAGTCACTTGTTCTCTAATAAAAGAGAAAACCCTTGGTAATAAGCAATTAATAAAGTTGTCATGATTAGTTATGCAACTATGAATCAATGTTCATGATGAAAATGACCACTCTTGTGGTTTAACATATCTATGATCTGGTGGTATTGCAAACATCATTGCCAGGTTGAAGCCTACAGAACCACTGTGGTCATTTTCTTAACATGGTTAATGACAAATTTTAGCAGAAGGTGGTTTCCCTGTCCTGCACACACATATCTGTATATCTGAGGGCAAAGCATCTCCTCCTGCCTCTACCCTCTGTCTGCTCTGAAACTCATTTGGGCTGGCCAGCTCTGCCTGGCTCCTGCCTGCAGTAGAAGGAGTTTGGATCTCTCCTGCCTGTTGACATCTGCCAGAGGTATCCTGGCACCCAGAATCAGATCCTTCAGGCCAGCTGCAGCCAGGTCCCACTGGGTCTGCTTGCTGCTCAGGTCACCATATGATGGGAAAAGCCCCTGAGTGGGAGCACTTAGTGGCGCTTCAGGTACTTCAAGCTCTTACATCCTGCAGCCACTCATGTGGTCCTGATAGCTGTGGTGTCCAAGCACATACCAAGCAGTAACCTCAAAGAGCAGAGACACCCCTCGAAGACCTTGAGGAAGAACAGTTGCCCCATTGTGTCTTTAATTTTCTCTGCAATCCCAGAAGGTGGCTGGAAGCGTTGGCACCAGGTTAAGGTGCCATTCTTCCACCCACTGGCTCCTCTTGGGACTGTCAGCAGCTGATTTGTCTGGAGTGCTGAGCCTGAATTTCTGAGGTCATGAGTTTTTATTAAATTTAATGGTGCATCTTGGGGGGAGGGGTGGGGGGGAAAGATGCCTAAATAGTGATTTAAGTGACTGATTTTCGATATGGCATGCTGCCATCTGGTGGACACTGCTCTGATCTAGCGTTTGACCAGAGCTGTGAGGAGCTGGGGCAAAGAAAAACAAAGGTGTGCGTGGAGTTTTGAGGTCCTCTGCAGAAGAACCTGGATACAACGCCAGTCTTCACTCTGCAAGGAAACCATCTCTGAAAAACCCGAGAGCCCCCACTTCCCCGCGACTGCAGTGTGAGACTCTGAATCCAGAAAAAGTTGGCTTATTTTCATGAAGCCCCTGGGAAAAACATGAAGAAAAGCCTGTCTTTCACACTGTCAAGAAGGAAAAGAGAAAAAAAGAAAAAAAAAAAAAAGGCAGCAAAAGAAGCACTACAGTAGAGCCACAGTGAAACTGAAACAGGCTTCTAAGCATATTCTCCTTGTGGGTTGTCTTCTGGCTCACTTGGTAGATCAGAATGCTGCTCCTATGGAGGAAGTCATGTTCAGGGAGGAAGCACTTAATGATCACTCAAGCATTTAGAGAAAGCTAAAATGAACCCCAAAGAATAAGACATTTAGGTAAATTTTAAATTACACAAAAGAGAGTGCCTATATTTTTGCCTTTATCCAGCTTCCTTCAGAGGCATCTACAGAAAGGTATTATGAAGCAATACTGGAATCCAGACCATTTCAAGTGATAAAGAAACTGGGACAGTGTTTGGTAGGTCTGGTGAAAGGAAAAGGAAGAGGGACAGAAAAAATTAACTGCATATTATCATAGAGACTGGATGTTTATTCACAACTTCTATTTTCCTAGCTTGTGCTTTCATGAAAATATAGCAGTGAAGCTCTTATCAATGCCACATTTACTGTCCTGAATATCAAAGCTCAAGGAAAATGATTCTTCTTGATATTAATGCAATAGTACAACACGTAGCCTAAGACTTGCTGTAATTCAAGAACTTCACAAATGCTATGAAAAGGTAACCAGAAAAAGAGACTTGTGTCTCATGGTGTGTGTGTATCAAGCTCTTTACAAAGTATTCATACACTTTGTCCTAAACACAGTAATCAAGTTTCCCACTGAGAGACTTGAAGATCAAGACTAGGGGCCAAATTCTGCTCTTATAGTTACATGTTCACCTGTGTAACTGACAGCAGAATTTGCCCTTAGGACTTTAAACTTGATCTGCTATTCGATGGGCAGCTCATGCACTGATCTGAGCACCAGAGTGATGTGCTCCTGTCAAACTGTGAATCAGAGGAATTACTGCTCTCATACAGAGGAGGAAAAAAACTCCTTGTAAATTGCTCTTGAAATAGTCTCATGCTTCTTTCTAGCAAGGATGGGCAAATTTGAACACAAAATTCAACATGAACTTAAATAATGCTTAGATATCAGGGAGACAGATGCCATAGAAATACGAGCTGGTTGATGATTAATTGCATTTGCCTTTCATTTAGGACAGACTATGATAAAAGGAGTTAGTGAGGGGAAAAGAGAGAAATTTAAATGAAAAAGGCACGAAGCACACATAAATATGTACATGCTGCATATAAACAAAGCAAATTTAGACCAGCTTCAGCATACTTCTTCACTGGCTAATAGAGAAAGTGTGCAGAAAAGAAGCTATTCTTTGTAAAACTGCCTTCATCCTCTGAAACAAAAAAAAAGATCAATATAGACAGGGCAAAAAGTTTTATTGGCTGAGATTACCTTGCAAAAACTACAGAATTGTCTGTTGAAATCTACATAAGTTAGCAACTTTGTGCAATGGAATATATTTCTCCAAATTTACTGCTTTGCATATAATTAGTTAACACTGAGCATGGACTGTCAAAATGTGTCTAGTAGAATGAGAATGTGGGACACTTGGGAAAGACAGCCGAGTTAATTTTAGTTGTGGATACACTACCCTCAGCAAACCTTGACCCTGTTCAAACAGCACTTGCAATCAAGATTTACTACATCGTGTTATCAAGCCAGAGAGTCTGTTCTGTTTATGTAGATATGTAGACTTCTCTCATGATGCCAGGCAGCCTTCCTTGGCTAAAACTTCCCTGGTCCCAGGCTCCTCTCCTTCCTTTGCCTAGCTGCCAGATTAGCCCATTGAAGCAGCAGTCACAGGAGAGGGAAGTGCTTCTGTGGCTCATGTTGCCCTCATGCTGCTGTGGAGAATATGAGTTAGCTGCAGTTGTGCCTAAAGTCTCTGTGCATATGGGGCTGGGATAGCTCAAGCCATTTGAACTTTCAAATAAACCTAGAAGGTATGAAACTGTCACAGGAAAGATGAAGGTGCTCATTTAGTTTGTAAATCACGTGTGGTTGCTGCTATAATTTCTTCAATGAGGAAAGATGGCAAAAAGACTTTCCTACATAAGTTGGCCAAAAGATATTTTTGATAGCGCTTCATGAAAAAATGTGTGATCTTTAAATCAGGGAGGCAAGCATTATTTTTTCTATGTACTGAAGTAATGTCAATGCCTTAGTTACAAACTGCTATTGTCCCTGTGATGCTGCACCCTGCAGAAACAGACAAGAAAAGCTTCTTCCTTAAGGTAACTGCCTGTCTCCATTTAGCAAACAAAATAAAAAAAGGACTAGGTGGTTAACACTTTTTTTTTGGTACATTTTTTTCAATAGGATAAAAACATAAAACTCATTGCAATGATCAACTCTGCTCTTCCAAATGTAGGAATGGTCCATTTCTTTTGCTCAGGCGCACTATTGACATCATAGCTTGTACAAGCAAGAAGAGAGAAAAAATAAAAGTATTTTAAAAAAGACCTTTATTATCTTAGTTTATTCTCTATTCATTTGCAAGTTATTCCATTTTCAAGGTCAGCTGTTTGATAGAACACTTGGAAGGATATTCCCTGGACATATTTTTGAGGGAAAAAAAATAATCCAGTTTGTAAACAAATGAAATAAAATGTGACAGAAGATGATATCAGACATGCAACATTTGTGACAGATGAAGCTCACAAAGATTGCCCACAGACTTCAGAATGTCTCCTCAGTAATCCCCTTTTCCTCAGGAAAGTCTGCTCCTGGGTTTCCCTGGCCACTTCAGAAGTTCATTCTAGTATCTTCATTGAATTTCTAAGACTAAACATGGTAAAATTAATGTATTTTAAATTGCCCAAGAGGTTACAATGAGTATCTCACAGAACTTAAACCCTCTTTCTCTTTCCTCTAGTTTTCCTCCCTGCAAACACCCTTATTTCTTTTCCAGTCTCGAAAAACCCCCAGCTAACCAACAGCAGCAGTAAAAAAGAAAAACCCTAAGAAATTCCCATAAATATTCTGCAAATTGCAGAATGGTAGTTGAGGCTAATGACTTTTCCAATATTTTTCAGCTGCCTCAACAGGTTCTGTCAAAGTCTCATCCAAGTGCTTGATCCTGAAAGTTAAAATTACCTCAGGAATCACCTTCTTCCACCGTCAGACCTAGATCTCCTGAGCCTGTTTCTATTTCTTGTCTACTTGCAACTGCTACGATAAGACCCAAAAAAGCTGTGAACACTTTTTCCCACTGTGATAGACAGGAACAAACCCTTCTTCAGAGAGCAGTGGATGGAAAGTAAATAGGTTCATGAGCTCTGGGAACACTAGCAGTGCTGCGGGCAGGGTAGCAGACAATGTAAAATAAATACAGTTAAAGACTAAGAAAAATATTACTTTTGTTCCTTTAAGCTTTGAGCTATTCAAGGAGGTTGTGAAGGAGATCCTAGTTCAGAAGCGCACAACAAAACTTACTTGCAGGGTACACTATTACCTCACAGATGAAGAGGCAAATTGGATTTCAGAAGATTCACAACAGATGAGTCATAATCATGAAGAATATGATCCCCAAACCATTAGGAATGAACAGATCATGTGATGGTAAGTATCCAGAGAAGCATAATTTCCACAAACATAAGTAATTTCTCTTATCAGGTTCTCAGTACTTACTAGTAAATCCCAAACAACTAACAGAGTAGCTATAAATTGAAGAGACTTGAGAGAGGCATTTTGCAGATTTCTAAGAATTATTTGTCTCAGCTTGCACCTCACTTGCACTAGTAGAGTAAAAGCCATGGTCTGTAATCCTACAACAGGTCAGTACGGTATATACACACATACATACACATATATATATATACACATATATATATATATATATATATTCACACTTTTTGTTATTTGCTAAGTGTGAGGTTTTTGTTGTCGGGTTGGATTTTTTTTTTTTAAATGAATGGTGCCTAGAAGGCACAACAAGAGAACCAACTAGAGAACCAACTACTGCATTAAATCAATATTGTGTCTTGTAAAACACATAACAGCACTAGAAAATAACACATAATCTGAGAAAAACCATGGCCATGATGTATTTCTATCTCTGTGGAATGCTATAGAATGTAAAATATTTGCTTCTTTCTCCTTTCAATTTAAACCCTGCTTTCCTCTGAGATTATGCTCAAAAAGTATTTCAGCTCCAAGAATTAAGATAGAATGCTTATATATTTCTAGAGGTGTGGACTCTTCAACAAAACAAAGGGAATTAAGAAAAAATATTTTGAGGCTTTTTGCCCATCCTCCATCAATAAAGCACTCTTAGCTTTGTCCCCAGCCCTCTGTCCAAGCTGCACAGCAAAGAGATTGAATTGCCTCAGTAACCCAAGTGGTATATACAGGCATTTACTCCAGTTACATTTTTTTGTTCATTGGTATTTCTTTTCTTTCTGAAATATTTGTTACTACTTCTAATACTTCTATTAACCAGAGTGGTAGCAAGTTCTTGTAGTTATTTTCCCTCATGCAAGAATACTGAAAATTTGTGAGGTTTCATTTCCATTTAGGATGAAAATTAAGGCCTTTTGAAGCTTTAGTAAGAGGGAAGATGAATATGAGAAATGTCCCTAAGTACATCAAGCTCCCATGTCTGTTGTAGGGGAAATTAGACCACCTTACCTCACACAATTTTTGCTTCTCTCTCTCTCTCTCTCTCTGTCTCTCTCTTATGTATACCTCAGCCACTGTTCTTTGCTATTTTAGGATGGCTCGCTTTCAAGAGGAACCACACATCTCTGCATAAATTAACTTTTATTGTCCCAAGAGGTAAAACTTGTGTCTCCTCCATTCCAGTAAATAACCAAATGCTGTTTGGTTGGACACTCCACCTTGTGTTTACTTTTGCAGAGCAGATGTGCAACAGGACAGAAAATTCAGGTCAGAGCACTCACCTATCTTGTGGAAGATGGAATACAGACCCCCATTGTGAGCCAAGAGGCAGAGGAATTGATTTGACCACTCTGACATCCCAAGTCAGCAGGACAATTGGATTGTGAGCTACTCTGAGACCATCCTGTTTTCTGACTGGACTTCCTGGCCTGCATCTCAGAAACCTTTAATGAAAAAAATCATGCCAAACTGGTACACATCAGCAGCACATGTCACTCTTGACAGACTGGTTCTTCCTTTTGGCAACAACTTTTTGGCCAAAATACTTCTAATATAGCACAGCTACATGTCCCACACATAAAATTGATTTAACCAACCGATATCTACGGAACCGAAGTCTGACTGACATAAACAAAAAGTTATATCCTCTTCTCTTTCACATAGATTTTATGCTGCACTCATCGCTATGCTGCTGCCAGCACCGTGTCAGTGATGCATATATGAATCAGTACAAACCATTCACAAGTTCTATATTTAAAAGGCTCCGGATGTAGCAGTTCTTCCAGCCTCGTCAGATGTTCGGAGGCGGGTAGGCGTGAAGGGAGGAGAGGGGAAAGGAGTGTTCCGCTTCAAATTCCCACCAGTTTGTTTTGACATCTCCCTTGTACCGAAGTGGCTGGAGCTCACTCAGTGGCTTGCAGAGAGACGTGTGTTGCCAATATGATATGATGACTCTGCATACACCGCCAAAAATTGTAGTGGATTTTTCATCTCGGATCACAAAGCAAGCTCATGTTTAATTTGGTAGCTACTATCATCCCACCTTTTTTGTGAGACATTGCTACTTTACATGTGTATCCCTTTTTTATACAAGCAAATGACAGGCATTTTTTTTTCATATACTTTGCTCAATTATATAAGATTGTCACAAGTATGTAGAAGATGGGGAGAAAGTGAGCTGTTCTGGTGAGACAGCTGACAAAGGAGCAACTCCAGCTCCCCGTACACTCTGGACTCGGCAGAAAGCCCTTCTGTTTTTTTCCTGATTCACACTACATGAAGAAAATAAAAAATGTGGCAATGGGGAAGGGGAGGAACTCACAAAGGTGGAGGTAAGGAAGCCAGGCAACAGAAGACTAAAATCTTGGCATTACTGCCCTCCATATCAGGGAAATATGGTGAAGGTTTTGTTCAGATCTCCTCCGTCTCTGCCTTCATTTTCAATTTCTACATCGTAGCACACTTCCTTGTCCTGAAGGCATCTGCCCTCCCAGATCTGGTTCTGTTTTGCTTGTGCCATTATTATAGGCTTGGTGTCTCTGATACATGATTGAGGCCTGACTCATAAATAAGAGCTACTATAAATTTAAACCACTGTCTTGTTTAATCCCCTTTTGCCCACATAGCGAGGAAACTGACTGGAATTTATTGCCTTGCATATTCTCCCTGATTTATTCAGTCAGGAGCCTGCTTGCATTTTCCTCTATTTGACATTACTTTATATCTCATAACATAATATATTTTCATTATATTTTAACACACCATGTGGTAAATGCAACCACACTGCAAAATTTTGGGATCTTTCTTCTGGTGCTGTTATTTGTCATGTACAATAATATCCACTACATGATGAAGACCTGACTCATAAACAATAGCTTAGGTCAATGCCTTATTTATTTCCCTGAGCACTCTGGCCAAGGAACTAACGTCCTGGTAATATATTTGACATCTGTATCAGGATAGTACGATCTATGCCCCTGCACAGGAACGCGGGGCTCATCTGTTGACCCAAGCTATTAGCGAGTGTAGGAATCCGCATCAGAACGCCAAGAAAGTTGTGCTGACTCAATTCTGGCAGCACAGCCCATTAATTCTGAGTACGAGAAGCCTGTGTCAACTTCTATGCAGGTAGAGAGAAAGAGTGAGACACCTTCTGAGGAAATCTGTGAGTACAGGTAACTTGGAGAAAAGAGGAGGTGTGCAGTGTCACCAGTTTAGCAGGATAACAACCGAGTGAGCACATATAATCCAAGAAGTCTGCCTCTATATATTGTTTGGTGTGCTTCCAAAATCACAATTAGAGCTGGTCATTTTTTAAAAACTAAATGTCTTCTCCTCAAATTATTTTTTTTAGAAGAAGAAAATGCCACAGCAAATTGATTTTCAGTGAAAGCAATTTTTTGAATGTATTTTACTTCCCCACTGAACAAATCAATTTCTGTGCAAAAACCAAAAAGCTAAAGTGACATAGGGTAAATTCAACTCTTAATTCAAGTCTTATAGGGGATATGTGGCTGCCATAGCACTGGCTATTGTTCTTGCAAGTATTTGGAAAGAAAACTTGCTTCAGTGATTCTGGAAAAGAAAGCAAAGTTTGGTCTGGTTTTAGAAGAATGTCAGTACTCATGCATAAAAGATCTAAGGTTATGTGCTTTTTTATTTCTTTTTAAATATTTTGTTATCAACCTTTTCCAGATAAACTTTGCTCTGAACTGTTGCATTAGATTTGGCTTGGAAGGAATTAATTTTCACCAGAGGAACCCTTACAGTGCTGTGTTCTGGATTTGTAACTAAAGCAGTGTTGATGACGTGCTCCAGAGGGATACTTTACACCATATAGTGTCATGCTCAACTGTAAGAAGTGAGTGGAGGGACAGCCTAGGGAGATGACAACTGCACAGTGGCTGGCTGGACATCAGTGTATTTGTGGGAGGTGGCAAGTGACTGCCTTTGCATAATTTTTCAATTTTTTTTCTTCTTTCTTTGCTTATTAAACTATGTCGAGCCATGAGTTTTCTTGCTTTTACTCATCCAATTCTCTTCCCTGTTCTGCTGGGAGGGCTGGGGGGCTGAGGCACCACACAGCAAATGGCTCTGTTGTGCAGCTGCATCACAGCTGCACATCTGTTTCACGCCTCTTCTTTTTCATCTGTTTTTGAGGATTCCCTAAACACTTCAGGTCCAACTGGGGGTCAAAGAAAGACCAGCACCTGTGTCAGTTTCTCGGTGATATTTTTAATTTGATACTCCAGTTATGTTACTTTCAAATGAAAGGACACGAAAACTCTTGTAATTTTTGGTGATTTTTTTCCTTTTGCTCTGTCATGACAATGGACTCAAAGACCTGCAGGAGACAGCATGAAAGACATGAAAGAGTTACTGAACAATTTGTTCAAGACATGCTGTCAGCTCTTTCTCTTTTTCTCTGGCCTGATATCAACAAAAGGATGGAAATTGAAAAGACTCCTAACTTATGAGTCCACATGAAAATCTTCCCATACAAGAACTGTAAAAACTAAGATTATATACTCCACGACCATTTTTTCAGGAAAGGAAAGTGTTTGGGCAGTAGCTGTTGAGACCACTCTGCACCCCTGCATAAGTGAGGTCCATGATATCACAGAGAAACAAGACTGTTCCAGCTCCACTCTTTTGTGAGAAAGGAGAGAGAAATGCAGAGACTGAGAACTGGAGCAAATATTTTTTGGCTTTTATGCCTGCTGATTTCTGAAAAAAATTTTGACTGTGGTGTGTAATTTTGTTGCTATTATCTGCCTACTTAAAATGACAACTTTTCTCAAACACTGCCTTTAGCCATGCTAGAACAAGAATTAAGAGTGAATATCTACAGGGCATGAAGGTGTCGTGACTGTCCAATGGCCAATAGCAAAAGAACAGATACTCATTTTTGGCCAAAAGATCACATATCTCTATATCCAGAGGATGGAATCCAGAAACAATGTCTTTTGCTGAACAGATTTTTCTTTATTAGGCTGAAAGTTATTTGTGATTGTTTGCACTTTATTTTGGTGGGTTTACTTTTTTTTTCGCTTGTTTTTTCTTTTTTTGGTTGGTTGGTTGGTGTTTTTTTGTTTTGGTGTTTTTTTTTTTTTTTTTTTGCTATGGTGATTATCCCTTTATCTCAAAAAATGCTTCACTATAATTTCCAATGCAGCGATAGCTCCTGGAGAGTCCAGTGATCATCAATCACCATCTCCCCTGCTGCTCAAATCAACACACACACACTACTCATGTCCCAGTCAGTGTCTGGTCTTGTAGTACTGGGGGTGGTTTAGGCTTGACTATGTCTTTATCAATAACCTATGTTTATATGAACAGGAATAAAACAAATCTGAGTGGTGAGCCCTACATTTAAATGTAGTTATTGCTGAATACTGAGTCAACAATCAAACACTTTTTTGTTTTCCAAAATAAGAATAAAATAGAGGGGAAGACCACGGGAGATTAAAACCAAAGGAAAAATCAAAGAAAACAAACAAACAAATAAAAGAGAGAGAAGAGAAAATGAAAGGATTCTACTTTTCCTGCTTTGAGAACAGCTTTCAAAAGCGTGGGCATTGTTTGAGTGACAGACACTTTTGTTAACACAAGGTACCTACATGCACTGACCTTTCAAAGCTAATGCAAAGGTGTTTGTAATCTTTACAGTCTGAGACCTTCCTAAGGATATGATTTGCAAAGCTGGTATTTACACACTTTAAAAACAATAAAAAGTGTTAGTGATTTTTAAAATAGAGATTCCACTGAAGAGTCAATACTGTTTCTAAAGCA
Source organism: Coloeus monedula (assembly GCF_965178545.1). Taxonomy (NCBI): domain Eukaryota; kingdom Metazoa; phylum Chordata; class Aves; order Passeriformes; family Corvidae; genus Coloeus; species Coloeus monedula. The sequence goes on from NC_138782.1 coordinate 79,164,077, forward strand.
TACAATTTGTGCATATTTATATTAGCTGTGATAGAATTAGCTTATTTGATACATGGATAGAATGCCCAAAAATCATAGCAGTGTTTCTTGCGATATTTCCAGTCTTATCTATTAAATGGATAATTTTCTCCACAGTTTTATCTTATTACCCATTATCTATCAGTAAAATATAAAGAAAACAAAGAAAAAATATATGTAGTTTTCCTAGGTAAAGTTAACTATGGGTTAGATCCTACTGTCTTTGCTAATAATATCAGGTAAAACCTCTTCCTTGGATTTTGCAAATATTTGTGGATGTAATTAACTTAAGCATACAATAAGTCACTCCAAAGTCAGTGCTTAATCAGTCTGAGAGACTTACAAAGGAAATTAGCATTTATGAAATACATTATAAATAGCCTCATTTGCACATAGGGATCCCTAGTAAAATATTTGGTTTTTACATTTTGTATACCCTAAGAAATGGAGAACTATTTTGGCTCTCTGTTTTTTTCATTAAGTATATTTCTATTCAGGAAAAAAAAAATTGCTAAACCGTCTGTTAGCTTAGCATTTCACTTATCATACATTTTGTCAAACAGGAGCAAACCGGGGTGAAGGTATTTCCAAATATATTTATTAAAAAGTTTAAGCCCACTTTTAAAAAGCATTAATTAATCTAAATAAACTGTTTTTACTCCAATTCCATTTTTTAAAAATATTATTTAGGCCACACAATTTCATTGCAAAAGAATTGTGAGCCAAAGTATTAGATGTCTATGTTCTTTGTAAACCTATACAAAATTAAATGACAGTGCATCAGTCAATATGTCATTCAGTTCAAAATTCCAATTATTTCTAATATTTAACTAAACAAAAATTTGAATTGTTTGAAAACTGACAGCTTTATAAATTTGCTTGTAATTGCTCAAATTCAGCAGTTATTGACAGAAAGAGTCTCAGGATATATTGAAAACATATCTCCACTACATATCCCATCAAGATAAGGAAGACACTCTTTGGTTCTCTAAAAAGATTTTTAAATTTTCAACCATATTTTCATTGTCACTATCCTGCAAAATATTTATTTAGCCAGGAGACCAAACTAGATGAAACAATGGTGCCTTTTGCCTTTAAATTTACCAGTCCTTTTAATGAATCACAATATAATCTTAAGCAGGTGATTAAACACACTCTAGGCATAAGCTTTTTATTTTTTTTCCCTGCTGGCTGAGTTGAGGAGGAACATTAGAACTACAATCATAGTTTCATGCTACTTTATTGTGAACCAATCTAACTTATGCTGACCCATAGGGCACAAAAGAAACATTTTTAAGAAGTGCTAAACTTTTTTTCAAAGACCAGCTTTCAATTTCATGTTTTAGATTATAATTTTTGAAGATATTTCTAAAAAATAAAATTGATATTCCCTCTCCTTTCTTTCAAAATATCTTTTTGATGAAGCACAAATCAAAAATCATCTACCTTTTCATACATCTACTTCCCTCCAGTTTTAAATAAATATCCCCAATACATTAACACCAGAAACCCCAATGTGTCCACTTGCCTTTTTTATATATGATTATTCTAGGAGAGGTTAGAGGTTACATTCACTGCAGAACTGCCTTACTCCTTTCATAGCTGCATGCCTCAGAGTTTTCATTGCTGTTATGGATTACTGAGACGGTTTCCTAATGTTACCCTTTTCTGTTTTAGCATGGAGACCAGTGTCTACCGATAATGTTTTATCAGGCCTAAATATCTAATGAAAACTTAGTTTGGGAATTCAAGGTAAAAAAATGGGCTACTTGGCAACAAGATAATTTTAAGGGAAAGAGTGGGTCATTTAATTGCAACACAGCCAACAGCAACACAGAAGTCTATTTACATCAGTCTTAATAGAGCAAATTACTGTTTTTGAAATCTGAGGCAGACAGATATAAACTGACTTTTTAAGAATAAAAATATTCTTCTACACTTTATCTAAGAACTTATTATTCCAAGTACCACTTTAACTATTTGGTTATCCCTAAAAGATGTGACAGTCTTGGGTTGGGGATTTGAAAGGAAGAGTTTGAAATACCCTGTGCTCTGAAGTTGATCATACTTATAAGCAAATTTAAAGGCTATTTTATTTCAGAGCAGCTTATTAAAGAGCACTGCTCACTCTGCCTATGCAAGTAATTGATGGTGTATGAACTGTATAACAGTGCTGGGATGACTCTTTATGGATAGTGCTGGGATGGTTCTTTATGAACTGTGCTGATTCTTTGTTAACATACTTAATAAACCATGGAGCAATACGCATCTGGGGGAGGTTTTGAGAAAGACAGCAACAAACACTTCTGATGAATGAAACAAAATTAAAATTATATTGCAAGTTATTACAGAACATGGAGTATTACAATAGTAACTCCAAAAAAGAAGAAGTTTGGGACAATTCCCAGTTCGGTACATTTGATGCGATAGTGTTCACATAATTACAGTAACAACTTTCCTTTCCAAAGCAACCAATTACCTTCAACCTGGACCATAAGCATGGTAGGAACATCTCTTCTGATGCATTGCCCTTGGCCTTGAGTGTTTCTTCTTAGATCCAGAATCTGAATCCTTATAATGATTATAATATGAAATTCAAGTTTTCAGTCATCTGTATACGTCCATACATAGGACAAAGTTTGGGTTTGTAAAAAGGTTGACTTGAGACTACAAGATAGAAAATCCATTTTTATGTGCCTTTTCTGTAATTCTTGCCATCAAGTTAAAGCACTATACTATCCTAATGCACAGTTTGAAAAAAAAATTGCTACATTTGAAATGTACAAACCTCATGAAGCAAAAGAAGCAGAACTAATATGTCATTTATTTCGATTCAGTTATGATCTTCACAGGAGAGGGAGACATAAGAACAGAACAGCCTTGGTAAAAGATATGGATGCACCTGTAGCACCTACATCCAAGAAGTGAGTACTTCAACAAAGAGGGAAATACATCAATTCTGTTGATAAATTAAGAAAAGAAACCACATCAAACACCAGACATTCACCTTGCATTTTCCCTAGGGATTTTATTTGCAGTATAGATATGGCTAAAATACTACTACTGAGTGGTGGCCAAGCAATTTGCGAGCCTATAAACTTTGATTGATGGATGTTGGTAAGAACAGACCAAAAGTTCTCGTACCTGAAGATGATGTACTGAGTGACTCATGATAGTTTACGATGATGTTTAAAACCTTAATAGTACTGCTTGTTTCTGTGCAAGAGCTGATTTTATTACTTGGACCAAAGGCCACTGACATTTTCGTTCCATAAGGCATAAATATATCCATCAGAACAGTTTTATATTCAGAATATGAAAAGCAACAGTTAGGGCTGTGCACAAACACTGTTGAACTGAAGTAAAATAACTTTTTTCTCATGAGAATACCATGGGATCACGGCAACATGGAGAAGTGGGGAGAAGTTATCAAAGACTGCTGAGCCTTCAGTAGCAGAACTACATCATGTAGTCTGTACATATGTTTTACTCACACTCAAAAAGCATGGTGTGCCATGATTTACTGTGGACCATATTTCATCTAAATTCTGATTAAAGATTTAGGGTATAGGCAACTGATATTTGTATAGAGGAACTCCTCAAGAACAGCAGCCTGTACTATGGCTAAGCTGAATTATATTATTTTAAACAACATATTTTGATTTTATCCTCTTTTTTGAAAGGGCCAGTAGCTTGAATCAGGTTCAAGCAGAAGGAGTCTGACAGATTTCCCAAGCAGTCTACAAAATTCTCTTTATTGATGGTCTTCTATTTTCACGTACACAAATTTACATTGAAATTGTAACTCCTTCCAGCTGGACATACAGTTAAGGCCCCATGAAAGTCACTTATGATAAATGAGGGGGTAAACAGTTTGATAACTGTAACCATTTCCATATTTCACAAGGCCTATAGTCCAAACTGCCAAAATTTCAAGTTGTGAATGGCATCCTCTTTAAAATTTAGTTTTGTGTCAAAGATTTGTCTCATTTCACATGTATTTTGACACAAACATTGCCTGTTGTAGGGATACAAACAAACCAAATCAAAAGAGTTTTTCTCAAAGATGTCAATAGCATTTAATTACTGTAAACAATAAGTGATGCCTCCCTAAAACTGAGGAACTTATAAGTCTTATTCAAGGCAGGATATTTAAAATGTTTGGATAATTTTCCCACATACCTTCATTTTTTTTTTAACTTCATCTTTTTTAAAGTCATCAGGTATAAAAATGATGGAACAAAAGGTATCTCTCTAAAATAAGTAAACTGGTGACTTGAATATGTTCCTCAGGTGATACAAAAAAGTGATGAACATTGGACTGCATGCTATACAGTGTTGGCATTTCAAGTAGCATTTAGTATTGATGAGAAGTTAGTTATCAAATCTTAAAATCTGCTTCTGTGTGGGGGCGGAGAAATGAATAGAGGAAGCAGATAGCTTTTCTAACCAGAGAGTAACTGCCTTGTCTATAATTTCTCACAGCAACTCAAAATGTTTCTCAACAAAATAAAACTAACAGGGTTTTTTTAGTCTTTGGAGTCACATGTTTATAGATTTGCTGTGGTTCAGTTGCTTAGTGTCCATGCCCCTCATTACTAGAAAGGCTCACTTGTAAAGTCACCACAGAGTTTTTGTGAATACAAAAGCCCTCAGCCTTAGAAGTGCAAGATGCCCTCAAAATGAGGGATCCACCATAGCCATGGATAGCAGGAAGTGCTTTAAATCTCTTTCAAGAAGAAAAAAAATATTGCAGAATTTCTTCAGGTCTCAAGATGAAGTATATTTCCTCCCACCTGTAGTCTCCCCAGATGAAGAAATCTTTAATGTTTCCTTTACTGACAGGAGCAACACAAGCAAAACACTGAATGTATATGTATCTGTATTTCCAAAAAGAAAAATATCTCTACATTTCCTTTAAGATTCTGTTAGAAGTTGTACAGAGCTCAAATTCAAGACCTGTAGCAGTCCGTGATACTAAAAGTGTATGCCATGCTTTGAAAATGTACTCCTTCAGTTTTTGCAAATCTGTTTACATGCAGATACAATTCCTTCCCAAGAAAGAAAACCATGTTGCTTTCTTTCACTGAAATATCACCAGCATACCAAGGTGCCACAGCAGTCATGAATAGTAATGTTGACAGATATGTGGACAGATTATATATAAACATGTACATCCATAACTGTGTGAACAGTGAAGGCTGTGATTTAGTTTTCAATTCCACTAGCGGTGTCCCATCAATCCCATGAGAACCACTGATCACTCAGAGCTACATTTTGGGGTGATTGGTCCATTTTTGCAACATCTTGCTATTTTAGAAGTGCCAACAGCATCCCACTTTGTATAACATGCCTGCAGTTCCTGCTGCATTCTGCTTGTAATGCTGGCCAAAGCTTGCTTGTTTTGATATCACTTGTGCTCAGTGGGCAGTCTAATCAGCCTGGTTGATGGCTCCCCTGATTCACATAGCTCCCACTGTGCTCAAGGTTGCAGTATATTAGTCTCAACACAAATATGAACTTAAAAGTATACACAAAGTATTTATTTAGATAGCACATGCAGAATTCACATACTCCCAACAACAACCTTATGACTGTTATGTGAAATATTTAAACACAGAAAGGGATAGCTATGATATACAGAGAAACTCATTGATGAACTTATTCTTTATTGTTACAATACATTAGAATTATCTGTATAAAATAAAGGTGGAAATATTTTATTAATGATGTTGACGAGTACATTTATTACACTGAGTTCCTGAAATGAAAGATGTTCCCTCCTTTTTAAAATCCGAGTTTAAGTAGTCACAGTACTACCTATTTAGTCCACGAAACATGAATTTTAAAATCACTTCCAAGTTCCTGATCCTTTGAAATTCTTGCTTTCTGGAGTTATTTGGTGTCCATTTGCTTTCCATAAATGAAAAAGAAAAGTGGGGAGGCTAGGCGGGGCTTTGATTTCTGAGATATAGCATCATGATGCGAAGCGACAATCAGCAGGACATGTCACTGAAAAATTTTCTATATTGCAACATCAGGAAATACTGATACTTCAAAAACCTTTAATATGAACCTTTCACAAATCAGAATTCCCTGCAATATGAATCTAGAGATTTTTTTGATAGATTGAAATTTCTTTATAAACAGTCTAGCCAATATTAAAAAATGCAATGTAATTCACTATATACAGTCACAACATTACCACGCATTTTACCCCATCCCTTTTACAGTAGTCCTCTACTATCTGATTAACTGAGCATAAGAAAAGTATTTTGACTTCCTTCTAATTAACCTGCTCCGCCTCGTGGCTGCTGTCAATGTCACACTGTAATTTTTGTAGGTATCTCTCAGCTCAAATACATTATTATGGCAGCTGAATTGCATAGGGCTTGTTCTCAAAAGAGTTTCTACCATGTGCACCTCTGAAGAACTGGGCTGTGATCGCTCTGATCAAATTCCTTTTCCAGAATATCATCAGGACATTTTCTAGGGACTGAATGAATTCAGTTCTTCCTGGCCCCAGAGCACAAAACAAAACCATAGCAATGTATCTAGAAACAGAACCTATGTTTTTGGTGAAAATGCTTTCATTACTGCAAATGAAAAGGAAATAGAGAAGGAAGTCCAGACAAGTGATAAAAAAACCCTCTGAAATACTCAGAAGGAAAGTTTGTTGATATTTTTCAGATGGAGTATCTGGAAAAGCTGTTCTGCTGCACTTATATCTACAATAGATATTAACTGCATGCATAAAATATGTATTAAAATGGTGTTAAATTAGCAGGAGTTGGGAAGTGTGCAATTTAAAATTACATGCTGCATTTATGTGCGCAACAACAAATTCCTTAGTTGTATACCAACTGATTTTTACATAAATTCTTATATTTGCTCTCCTCCCCATTCATTCTTTTGTTTCTGTTCCTTTTCCCCCTTAACCAAATAATTCCTCCCCAGTGGAGTTCAGTAGGAATTGAGAGCTCCAACTTGCACTGAATTAAAAGTAGGAGTCTGTTTTATACATAAAACAGTATATAAAAAAATGAAACTACACTCAAAACATAGATGTTGTCTGCATGCAATAAGGATACCCTCATTACTGTGATGAAATCACCTGTATCTGATCTAGATAAATTCCAATATCCCTATGATGAATTCCTTCTCCCCTAGAAAAGAATACAAAAGACTTGATCTTTCTATTGGCATTTATCTTCTCTGATGTAGAGGGATAAGTCAAGTGCAATAGTCACCAGTGACTTATTATTTCTCTCCTCACAGGTGAAGATGAATGTCATAAGGGAGATAAGCCATCGTGTGCATACATTATATATATAAGACTATATATGGATAAGGAGATATTAAACATACTATGAATATTTTCTTTTCCCTTTCTATATTTTTTACTCATCCTAGACTATAGTTAAATAAAATTAGAAGATGCTGTAAGTTCCTCTTGAAATGAAAAGCTTCAAAGGATTCAATATTTCCTTCAGCACTACAGCCTGTCATCAGTGAAAAAGATGCAGCCTTTTTTCTGTTTGACTGAGAATTGTTTGACAGAGGCACTAGGCTGGGACCGCAGGCAATGGGCAGAAACTGATACACAGGAGGTTCTATCCGAATATGAGGAAGAACTTCTCTACTGTGCAGGTGACTGAGCACTGGAACAGACTGGCCAGAGAGGGTGTGGAGCCTCCCTCACTGGGGATATTAAAGAATCTTCTGGGCACAATCCTGTGCCATGTGCTCTAGGATGATCCTGCCTGAGCAGGGAGGTTGGACCAGATGATCCACTGTGGTCCCTTCCAGCCTGGCCCATTCTATAATTCTGTGAAATTTATCTACTTGCTCTGTTGGAGATTTCTATTCTTCAGTACTTAACTTCCCAAGACTCAGTGCTGCATCTTGTAAACATGATATTCATAGCTCTTTCCTCTTTCGGTGCTCTACAAGCACATGGAAGAAAATGAGGTCAAACAGCATTTTGTTAGATGTGTACTTGTCTTGGAAACATATCTGTTATTTGACTGACATTTTAAAATATATCTAGAGCTAAAAAATTGCTACACCTAAAAAATTCTATAATAGTTCAGAGAAAAGCCCAATTTATTGCATTTATTTGTCTATAGAAGCAGCTAATTGCAGGAGCCTACAAAAGAGCATCAGAACAAAGGCATCTTGGTATTTTTTAAGAAGGAAAGTGTTCTGGCCATAAAGGATGGTGATGGATATTCCTGAGGATGCCAAACTCATATTCATTCTTGCACCCCTCTCAGGTCCTGCTGTAAGCTCCTGCCCCCCAGCAGTCATGGGGCAGATGGCAGGGTTTGGCTGTCGACATTCAGCTCTGGTGGGGTGGGGCTGTGCCACTTCACTCAGGCTGCTGAAAAAGGGCTGTAAGGAAGCCTCCAGAGAGGTGAGAAAGGCAACACTGAAAACAGTGTAGGTTGTTGAGACAAAATCCTGCAGCCAAAAAAAATAATAAAAAGACGTGGGGAGGCTGTATAGGTCTATAAAGGTCACCTGCAGCCTAGGTCTAAAGGCAGCAGTCTATAACTTGCTTTCTGCTGTTACACTGCAATTCATCATTTGTCCAGGTTAACCACTGACTACAACCCCTTTCCAGTAGCTGAAACAAAATAAATTTCAGAAGCAAAACTAAACATCCTTTCCCTTTAGATGAGCTGCACATGTCCTAAACCAAAAAGTGACATATTCAATCTTCTCACCAGCTTATAGATTGGCACACATAATACATATGTAAAAAGGGCTGTGATGCACACATGTATTGTATATGTATTGTAACATATAAATATACGCTCACCTTAATGGTTTTAAAGCAAAATAATTTGACACCTGAGACATATTTTATTAGTGCAAACCACATAATCTTTCCTATAATCAACAAATAATCCCTTCAGCCTGCAAAATTTTAAAAAATAATCAGCATACAGATATATCCCAAAATACACATGTAGACTGTCAAAGAAGATTGAATGAAGACATTTATTTAAACTACTCACCTGAACTTTGGGTCATTAATTTTTTGAAACCACTATGGATTAATAAATAAAATCTATCAAATATAAGTTATAATGATTTATCCAATGTTTACAGTGAAGGAGAAGGAAAATGTGGCATGTCCTGTGCTTTATGTAGTTACAGGCAGTAGTTAGAAAGAATATCGTGGAATAACATCGTGTAACATGAAGTTCCTTGGAGACAGACAGTAAATCAAAGCTGTGCATGGAAGACAACGTTCTTCCTTTCTGCATTCATATTTTTCAGAACATAGCTTCATTATATCTGGTAAACATGAAATAATTTTTAAGATAGTCCATGCACCTCATCAGAATGAATGCATGGACTGTTGGCCAACACTTCTCTATACCACTTTGATGACATTTGGGTTGCATATCTAGTATGCACAATATTGAGGGAGGTACCCCTGAGGCTGACTACTCTGATCTAAGTCTTTCAAAACTAGAAAGTCACTTGACTTTCAGCAATTCATAGACTTTTAATGTTTCAAATCCACTGTCATCATCTTGGGACACAAAATACAAATTTGCACCCAATAATTGTTGCATCAGAACTAACACCTCGTGGATGAACTATGACCTCTCTTTCCAAAAGACACACAAACTTAATTTAAAACAGTATGACACAGTCAACCACATCCTTTGGCAATACATGCAACTAGCTAACGACCTTTAGTGCTAAAAAATCTAGTGCTTATTTCTAACCAGAACTTAACTGGCCTAAGTTCCAGCCACTGAAGTCTCATTATCTCCCTGCTAAAATAAAGAGATCTCTCTGATTAGAAATCTCCTCCAACTCTAGATTTTGACCAAAAAGAATTGTCACATATTCTCTCAATAAAGAAAATATGTTGTACTTATTGCAATAGTGGAAAATATGTTTTCCCTCCCTTGGGATTATTCTTGATGGGCAAATGTAGAGAACGAACCAGCTCTGTGCTGCCTTGTGTGGAACCTTCCTCACCCGCTCCTTTATTTAATGCTACTTTTAGACTAAATTAACACAACTCCCATCATGTCTTTGCACAGAAATTGTATACAGTACAGTGTAAATGAATTCTTGTTCATAGCATGTCACTACAAAACACTTTACTATTTAACTAAGTATAAGTATGAGGTTCCTTTAGTCTAGTTGCCTAATCCCAAATAAAAAAGAAAATCTCATTTTTAAAACATTTTGAAACTATGATGCTATTAGTTATTTGACCTTTGAAATGTATAACAATACAAATAAAATTAATCCATTTGTTGAAAACAAAATCTTTTTCCAGTTTGGCTGAATATAGTAAGATTTTGAGATTTTTATTTGTCTCTTTCTACATAAGTTTTACTTGATATTCTGAAATGTCAGCTACTTGCACCTGGAAGCTTTCCTTTTTTTTTTTCCCTAGCCACTTGTAATGAGGTCTGTTTTGTGTGATTTGCATATTTACTTTGCTGAAGGGTAGAGTATTGGCACATTTATTCACTCACTGTTTTTCACTTTCCAATGAAAAAGGCTGCTATAGGGCAGAAGTCTCAGTATTTGAGACACAGGAAAAGAACAGGATAACATTGCCTGATGACATCAGAGCCAATTTTGCCCAAAATATGGTCTTTCCATTGGAGCAGTTGCTGGATGGCAGGTAACAGCCTCAGAAGGCAAGTTGCATAACCTACAGCTGTTCCAAAATGGGGACATTTTGCAATACAGTGCCTGAGGCATGTCAAAGTGCAATGGTAAGTAATATACAGACTACAATAACCTACACCTAGGAAAGCAAACTGGCAGATTAAACTCTAGTATGTTATAATGTATTTTAGGAGGAAAAAGAATCCTGAATTTTGTTCAATTTGACAACCTTCCTGTAAGAAAACATTTATGTTTCCAGATTTTCTTCTCCTATTTCTTTTTTTGAGCACTGACATAAATGGCAGCTTCCTCTCTTCCATGAATCATCCATCAAGATTATCTAAAAGCAAAACAAACTCAGGATCTCATCCCTGCATAATTTTCACTGTTTTTTACATCAGACCAAAAGACATTTGGTCTTCTGGCACAAGGGTGAGTTGGCTAGAGTAAAAACTGGTAAAAATCTGTATAACAAAGATCCAAAATATTTTGCAGGCTTTCTATTTGCAGCTGATTATGTCAGTTATTAGGGTACAAGAGAACTGTTAGAATGAGCCATGAGACTCCAGTGACTACTGAAGTCGAAGGAAATAGGCCTTTTACCTCATTAGGTTTTAGATTAGGCATTAAGTCAATAAGATGGCATTGCCCAGATTTCTGCATAAGAGTAATATTGTAACTCCTTCGACTGCAGCAACAGGGGAAACCAATGGGAAAGGTTTTTCGTATTATGACAACAGTACAGCTCATCATTTGTCACAGAACTACGTAATTGCCTGCAATTGAAAGCACTTCACCATATGTTTTAAAGACATGTTCATTAAACTCACTACTTCTGTGCATTCTTAAGTGTTAGGGATAAATAGGATAATAATATAGTATTCACAGGTTAATATTGAAAGTATAGGTATGCATGAAATATGGCATTTAAGCATATGGTTTTATTTTTGGTGAGGAAAAACATCCTTTCCATATCAATGCATTGTGCATGCATGACTCCATTGATAAATTCCATTTATAAAATAAAACATTTCTGCAATTTTCTTTTCCAAATTGCAAAATTCATGCTTTTCCTTACATCCTGCTCAAATATTATTTTGTAAGGAAATATTATTTGTAAGAAAATGACCTGAGATCCCCCTTTATGTTTTGCAATAGTCAGTCCTGAATAGGAGTGCTGGGGTCCCTTCCCCCCTGCCATGTGGTCCTGGGAGAGGGGCCCTAGTGGGGAGCCATGGGGTTTCCCTGCCCCTGGTCAGCCTCGTTCCCCATTGATTGTTTTGTGTTCCCCTGCATGGGCAAGGACCCTCGGGTCCTGTGATTGCTGCAGTTCCTTGGCAGAGCTCCGGCCATGCGGCTGGAGAAATAAACATCTCTGAAACATCTATCAAGAATTGGTCTATATATATATTTCTTTTCCACGGGCCTCGTTGTCTGATACGCGTGTTGCAGTATCCCCACTGTAACAAATGGTAGAGAATTGCGAGCAGAATGATCCCCGATCCCTAAGGACAGTGACTGATTTGTGAGTAATCTCTGGATTTCTCTTCTTGTTTTTGTTTTGCTATTCCATCTCTAAACTATGGAGGAACTGTGGAAAGACTCTTGGCTCTCAGAGCCACATCAGGACATTTATCTTAAACTTGAAAAGATTCTTGAAAAACGATTTGTAAATTTTAGCTTAATTGAAGCTCAAAAGGAACTGAAACATTTCCTTTCATGGTTGTTGAATAACTTTTTCTACGTTTCTTGGGATTTGATTCTTACCAAAGACTTTTGGAAGACCGCTTGGACACAGTTAGTTTCTGAGTCAAAATATATGCTGATGGAAGAATATTTTCATGAATATTATTTAATTACCGAGACTGTTGAGCAATGTCAGCTGTGTCTTGGCGAAGGGAAGCCTGCCTCAGGGACCGTGCAGCCTCACCCACAGGTGCTGAGCACTCTCCGAGCAGCAGCGAGGCAGTTCCCGCGTGCGGGCAGAGCGACACGAGCTGCAGTGTCGGCAGCAGAGCGAGGCGTGGCCAGAGCCCGCCCGGCCCCGCGCAGCGCGTGGTGGAGCGAGCCCCGTGAGAGGAGCAGCGCGTGGACGGCGGCCAGCGGTGATGGCTGTGGAGCGGAGCCGCGCCCAGCTGAAATGCGCGCTGCAGCAGGGCGGGGGGGGGGGTTGTCCCTCGGGGGCCCAGCCGAGACATGGGCATGGCCCCAAGCAGCAGCAGCGCAGCTGAGAGCAGAGGCAGTGGCATGCAGGGAGCTGAGCAGCACGGCCTGGCCTGGCCCGCGTGGCCCCGAATGTGACCCCGGGAAGAACTCACAGGCATGAGCAACCCCGACAGCCCCAGCAGCCCTGGCAGTTCCAATACGGGAGCGAGTGAAAGCAAAAGAGAAAGCAAAAATGCAGCGAGACAGAAAACAGCAGCCACTAGGAAAAAGGAAAAAATCATTGTAGCTAAGGTTTTAGGAATAGTAAAATGGTATAATGTTAAACAAAATTACGGTTTTATAACAAGGTGTGACAACCAAGAAGACATATTCGTTCATAGAACTGCTGTTAAAGAGAATAACCCTGAAAAATACATCCCAAGTTTAGGAGATGGAGAAGTAGTAGAGTTCAAAATTGTGCAAGGTAGAAAAGGGTTACAAGCAGCAGAGGTCACTGGGCCTGATGGTGTTTCTGTAAAAGGCAGTATATATGCTAAAAATCATAGTCATGTTAGACAATATCTCCATTATAAGCCCCCCCCACAGTCTCCCTTTCTTAATCCCAGCTTTCCCTTTTACCCTATACCCAATATGAACTCTTTCCTAAGTTTACCCCATCCCCAATTTATCCCTAATCCGTTTTACACCCCGTGGTTTCCCTCACAAAACCATGCCTCTACCAATTGTTTCCCCAAAAATCCCTTTCCAATGCTGAGTGGGGGATGAAGAGGGGGAGGGAAGAAATTAACTATTGTTGTACCAACAGGTACAAATGGAAGAAACCCTCTCCTGCCTCAGTTTCCCAACAAAGCATGCTCAGAGAGTCCTGTCTCCCTTCTGTCAGCCTTAAGATGTTCCAGAGAATCTGTTTGGACATTTAAAGACTCAGGAGGGTGGCTTGTTTTGTTTGAAACTCTCCTTGTTATCTCATGTTTATCCAGTTGTTTCCAATGTTAAGTTTTAAATCTCTTTTTGTTAAAAATAAACAGGTGAAATGTCGGGGTCCCTCCCCCTGCCATGTGGCCCTGGGAGAGGGGCCCTGGGGGCAGACACGGGGTTTCCCTGCCCCTGGTCAGCCTCATTCCCATTGATTGTTTTGTGTTCCCCTGCGCGGGCAGAAGGACCCTCGGGGTCCCTTGATTGAGCAGTTCCTCGGCAGATCCTGGCCATGATCTGGAGAAATAAACATCTCTCTGAAACATCTATCAAGAATTGGTCTATATATATATTTCTTTTCCATGGGCCTTGTTGTCTGATACACGTGTTGCAGTTTCTCCGCTGTAACATAGGAGTTCAAATCAAAATTTGCAAGGAAAGACAGCGCCATCTACTCCATGCTGAAAATACTCTATGGCAAATTGCAAAAAACCATGAAGTAAAATAGGTAGGCTATAAATCCCTTGAAAACAAGATTTATAATGGAAATGATGAAAGACATTCAATGATATCAGCAATAGTTGGCAGCATAGTAATAAAATACTTAAATGAAAAGAAAAAAAGTCTGTATGCTTCACAAAGGCTTGTGGATTTCAGGGGAAAGCTCAGTGTACAGGTGGATGTTAATAATTCATTATGATGATCAGATGTCATTTACAGAAAATCTCAGAAACTCAACTTACAGTCATACTGTGAAAGAGTAAGAAAGAAGAAACACAGTGCTTCACCTTGCTCTGGTATTTCCCTCTCCTTTCCTCATGATAAAATCATGCATCTGAGTATTTCTCATGCCTAAGATTCAGTGGCCAGAACAGCCTGCTCAATTATTGTGCAAACAGCTACCTTCAGTCTGCATAAAAAATAACACAATCCCCAACTACAAAGAAATAGTTAATGGAACTCTGTGTCCCACTGTCTGACACTCAGGTAAGCTCCCCATTTTCTTGTGACAAAATGTCTTTTCCCCAGTGGACAAAAAAGGAACTGATGGGCACTGCTAGAACAGGTGGCCAAGTGCAGCAGCCTTCACCCTAGAGGGGACCTGCAAGCTAAGAGCCAGCAAGGTACTCAAAACAGCAAATAGTTTTCATATTTAAAGGATATTCACATACACAGGTACATTAGCACTCTTCTTGCATCCTCCAGCCTAGATTAAAAATTAAAGCAATGGCCTTAGACTTCTGTTGTTAAACATTTTCTTTTTACTCAACGGGCAACAAAAGCTAAAGATACTTAATTTTTCCTTTCTCGCTTATTAAATTTCTATCCCCTCTTCTCTTTCCTTCCACCTGTTTTTTTTCCCCTCCTTCTGTTTTTGTTGGCAGCAGTGTATTTGACTTGACCGCTCAAACACCCAGTAAGGTCTATTTGCAATTCCCAAGCAATAGCAATTTACAGATGAAACTGGCCACTTACATATTCCTGTCTCCAAATAATGAACCAGGTTTCCCTCAAATAGCACCACTTGGTAATCCTTTCATGTCTATTCTGCTCCTGAGCCATTTCTGTAGAGCATTGTCTACTGGGAAAGGGATGCAAAGTGAAAAGGAGCAATTGTGTGCGTCTGTGTGTGTTCTTTCTCCATGCCTATAAAACCCAACCCAAACTGTCAAGGTGACAATCCAAAACGATAATCAAAACCACTTTTTACATTCCATCTTGTAATTGCCGCAGGCAAGTTTGAAAGGAGATGCTAACAAATCCCAAAGAATATGAGGTATTAAATATTTGATACAGCTAGAAATGTATACAATAGACATGAAACTTATGTTGTATATCTCTGTAATTCCTATACCATAGGTAAACAACCATATTTCAATAACAAATTCTTAGGTGGGTATTTGGAAATCTACATTAAAATCTGTTTACATTTTAGAAACAGCTCTGTTGTTTCTACATGCAGCTACAACAACAGCAACAACAACAAAAAGAGATTTTGCTTGGGAATATTATCTCCCATAGACATACTAAGAAAAAATATTTTCAAGGGTGCCTTTCTAGCTGTTTGCATCTTTACAAGTATTTGCTTTAAAGCAATCTTACATTCATACTACAGCCTGTTTTAAAAATTGTAAGACTGCTGATTTACAGAATAGTTTACACTCATGCCTACAGTCTGCATTTTAAATTTTTCCAGTACTTAGGTATTAAAATTCAGTTCATTTTTACAGTGTCCTTCATAGGGAGCATTGAGAAGGCTGCATAGAAAGAGGGGATATTACGAGTAAAAGGGAAAGGAAAACTAAGAAAGAAGTGTAAACTGAGGTTACTCTGCTTCAGAGAGTAAGATAAACACAATGTGCTGGTTTCAGCTCCAGTATAGTTAATTTTCTTCACAGGGACGGGTATGGGGCTGTGTTTTGGATTTGTGCTGAACACAGGGTTTTTGTTACTGCTGAGCAGGGCTTATACAGAGCCAAGGCCCTTTCTGCTTCTTGTACTGCTGTGGTGGGGAGAAGGCTGGGGGTGCGTGGGAGGTTGGGAGGAGACACAGCTGGGACAGGTGACCCAAACTGACCCAAGGGACATTCCAGACCATGCAACATCATGGTAAGTACATAAAGTGGGGGGAAGAAGGGGGGAACATTTGGAGTGATGGTGTTTGTCTTCCCAAGTCACTGTTACCCGAGATGGGGCCCTGCTTTCCTGAAGACGGCTGAATCCCTGACTGCCCACGAGTAGCAGTGAATGAATGCCTTATTTTGCTTTTCTTGTGTGCTCAGCTTTTGCTTTCACTATTAAACTGTCTTTGCCTCAACCCACAAATTTTCTACCTTTTACCCTCCTGATTCTCTCCCTGCTGCTGAGGGAGTGAGTGAGGGGCTGGGTGGGGCTTGGTGGCTGGGTGGGGTTAAACCATGACAAACAAAGAGCCAGTAGAAAGACTGGCCTTGCCCTCAGTCTGTACAGTCGAAGAGAGGAGAAAAAGAATGGTCTTTGATAAAACTTGGTCACAAAATAGGCTGATGGTAAACACATGTAATGGAATGGTGCCTTTCCAAAAAGGTGAGTGAATGTGTGATCCACTTAACATGTGCCAGCTGAGCCGTGTTAACTGCATGTGTGTGTTTAGCTCAGAATAAGGGTAAGACAACTTGACCTAGGTCATATAGCTAGTTGTATGTTGTATCAAAGTAGCTCACTGTTGTTACGGGCCAACAGCAGATATATGAGCAGTTACTAGGAAAGTAATTTCCACATAACTTTAGACTACCACAGTGTGGAAATCTTTATCTCAGCTATTTCTTCTAGACACTCTTCATAATCAATGGAGAGAAATAGGCATTTGGGGAACATGATTCATCTGATATATGTTAGGTGTCTACTGCAGAGCACAGCCTAAGAGTGACAAATTTTTTTCAGTGACTACAGAGAAAGTCAAGATGACTAGTCAAGATGTAGTCATTTACCTTGGCTCAGACAAGTCCCCCTAATGAGCAACAGATGTAAGGTACCTTGTTACACTGCAGTAACTTAATCATGAGCCTAAAATCCTGGAATTAACAGCCAGTGGTGGGGTCCTGCTAGGATGGAAAATGCTCTCCAAAGACAGTATTAGCTCTCATAATTTTATGCTGTGCTTTAAAGGAAACTGCAGAGGGGAAACAAAAGAGAGGCACAGGGAGGTGAGTGGCCCAAGGTCACCCAAAAGGTCATAGCCCGTATCTGATTCAGTGACTTACACTGAAGTGCACTGCTGCTAAATGAAAGTACCAAAATAACACAAGACAGGAGGAATTTTTCCTACTCTTCCCTTCCACCCTCTAAGTATAGATTAGTGTGGTCTTTATTGAGTATTAGGTAGGTAGGAGTAAAAAATAGCTGTAAACACTGAGCAGTTGCTCCCCTGTTGTACAGTGCAAGGTTCGCAAAGGTGATCCTTGTATGCCCCATGCACAGCACAGTATCACAGCAGAATATCTGTATTAGGGAGTTTAAATCCACAAAGCTTCAAAATAGAGGCCCTTCAAGATAGCAACTTTACTCGCATTTAGCACACTTGGCAGAAAAAGCATAACTATTTGACTTAAGTGCCAAATGTACCGGACTGGTAGCAACTGAAAAGTCTAGGCAACTAAAAGTTATTTAAAAAAATCCAGGGTTGGGATCCATATGCAATCAATAATGGATCACTTCAACTCTGTAACTGGCACATCCCTGTTCTGATTTTCTTGAATGTTACTGGGATTTGGACTAAGATTTCCTCGTTCGCAGATGCCCTCTTTCTTCTAGATGACCCTTTTAAGATCTTTTTTTGGTGCCCTGATTTTCCAGGGTTGAACATAGCCTGTGGAGCAGAGTTGTGATATGTTCTTGCTAGTACAGCACTTGTGAGGGAAAGCAACTGTGTTCTGAAGTAACTGGAGGTTTCAAGGATTCTTCACACTTTGAATCTGATTGAGTGCAATGTAGTAGACAAGCCTGAAGGGATTCTCAGTTATGGATCACCGTAACAAAGTCTGCATTTAAGAAGAAAATGCACCAGCTGAGATGATAAAACAAAATGTTTCTAGTCACTGCTATCTGAAGGACAGAAGAGTCTGATATGAACTGAGATTCTGAATTGGCATGTCATCCTTAGCTCAGGGAGAAAATAGACTTCCTCAGTTCCTAAAAATGCTGCCTTCCACGTTGCAGGATCACAGCTGTCTTCCGCTTAAGAAGCCCACCCAAGACGGAATGAACAAAGCAGTAACTCTGTTAGCATACACTGGAAAACATCAGCACTGTCTGAGCTAACCTCATGGCACTGCTGATAGGCTTCACAGAAGCATCGATGGGAGGACAACAGAAGCACTGGGCACAACAAGGCCAAGCTTTGAGAGAGGCCCCAGCAGTTCAAGGAGCAGAACAGATCAGGAAACCCATGTTTGCTGGGTTGCCCCATCACAAATGGAACTGTTACCTAAACCAGTAGGTACAGCTTTTCTAATGACCCACTGGATAGCAGGATGGTCTGAGAATTGACCAGATTTGGCCACACAACGGGCCATGCTCACATTTTTATATCAGCATCACAAAGATGGTTGGATAGAGTGGCAACACCGAAGACTGGGTTTTTCTTTTAAAGAAAAGGCTTTACAGATAAGCGTTCCTGTGAAAATCAAACGCTCTTAGTAAATATAAACACTAAATATATGTATTTCCTGGCATTTCCATGACATTGGAAGTTACTTTATTATTCTATAACTGATACTTAATAACTAATATCTTCTTGGCCTAGTTTTGATAAGGTTGAGGTGGCTAGAGGCTGTGGAGTTACTCATAGCAACAGTAGGAGGAAAAAATGTCATCCAAAAAGCTGCCTGAAAGTAGTTCCCAAATCCTAGTTTCATGCCACCTGAAGAGAAAAATCCAGAACTAAATGTTTTATTTTATTTTATTTTTCTGCAGTGCCAGCCCATTCATTTAGAACTAAATGAAAAAGGAAATTATATATGTGAATACAAGCTTCCTGGAGAATTTTAAAATGTATTTTTAAAATTTGTATCAGTGCTGTATATTTTACTTCGTTGACAGCCACTGATGTGAATGGTATCTGCAGTCCAAGAGGGGAGAGTATTCAAATGAAGTAACCATTTTAATTAACAACAAAAAAAAGTGTCCTGAAAGGTGTTATAATGTGTCTCCGGCCAATAAGAAGCCACAGAAGGAAATTAACTCAGGTTACACATATCCTTTCTCTACAGCTCCTTAGGCTCAAGAAATAAATCATATTTCATAAAGCTGAACTGGTTAGTGGAAGAAAGGAACATAGAGAAACACTCCCATTATATTATCATTTTCAAATATTTAAGCTACAATATGACCCAGACATCTCAGTGGTTATCCAAGAATGTCATGCAGAAGTTATCAGAGAGGTAGGTACATGTGTACACATACAGGAGTTTTTTGCTTTGATTGCTCTACTGAGATTCTCTCCTGTAACAAAAACAAGGACGTGCACACACACAAACAGAACTTAGGGGTCAAACTAATATGAAATATTTCTCTGCAGAAATAGAGCTTGTCTAAGACCTTCATTCTTTCAAGTGTGTTAGATTTCAGGAGCAGAAAAGAACTTTAGTTTGTGTTGTCTCTCTCCTACATAGCAGAAGCTTTCATGGAGTCGTTTCTGTGTTGACCCTTGATTTTGCTTTTCAGAGTAAACAATAAGATTGCCTTCTTGGGGCAGAAAAAAAAGAATGGAATATAGATGCTAGAGATAATTATGTCTGATGCACCACATATTCCTCCATACTCAACATTTACTCTTTTATATGTTCTGACACACCAACAGACAAGGGACAGGGAAAACCTGATATGGCTATTTTAGTGTGAACCTTTAAAAGTGCTTAAGAAAGGACTATTCTGTTTCTTTCTACTGTACCTGGTTTTGTATTTATTTCCATCATTCTTCCCTACTGCTTTGATGAAGTTCTTTGAAATCTAACTGCATTTTCCCAGTCTCTCAGATTATTGCATTGTGACTTCTTTGATTTAGAGGAGCTCTCCCTTCTGTTCAGAAGTGTCCTTTTCACACAGGAACAAGTGTGACATGATGAACATGAACCCAACCCTCTTCCAAACTTCTGAACCATTCCTTGTGACTGAGCTGACTTGGGTTTTGCTACTGGGCTGATGGTTTCGGTTTCCAACAAGAGAAAGGTACCACATCTGGGTAACTGGTTATCTGAGGTCTTGATCTATTTGTTACTGGCGGACAAGACACCTAATCAGTACTGACTTGTAGTGGTAAGATAGTTGTTTTGCCCAGTGTGTATTCTTATGTATTCTGTAAATATGCATCTGATTTTGCTAATATAAGTTTTTTAGCATGAGTTTTATTGGTGCCAGAATCTCTTCCTGACATGTTATCTCTCTGGCCTTGTTTACTCTTGGCCTGGCAAGTGCCAAGTGGTTATCAGTTCAAAACATTCCCGTGTTCTCCCATTGGCTGAAAGTGTGGCTGATTTCCCTATTTCTGTTGGACTATATTTCAAAATAGTCTACATACTGCTCATTAGAGGAAATGTGACCTTTTTAAAAACAAATATGATCTCTAGAGGGAAAAACTACTTCAGAAAAAAGACATAATCCAAAGCCTGACTTTGGCATGAATCTGAATTCTGTCCATACCCCACTTAATTAATTTTGTTTTATTCAGGAGGGCTAAATGAACCCTTACAGCAAAGGCAGCAACAATCACAGTATAAGTCCAGAAACAAAAATTACTTGTCACTAATCTGATATTCTGACTTTTTCATGTAACTCACACTGAGGCTGCTGTAAGTTTTAAAGTCATCAGAAGTACAGTCCAGCTTCTTGAGGGAAGAAAGGATAGTTAACCACTAGAGGTAAGAGCTGTGTGCAGTAAGTCATGTAGTCATAACGCTGGTTTACTGTAGCATTCACTGTAGCAAATCCTCAGTCTACCAGCAGAACACAGCCATATAATCCCATGAAGTATGAGCACAACAGTATCATGTAAACTCACTCAGCCAATAATTTTGTCTGGAATATAAAACACACAGTGACTTATGTTGGAGTTACATGGTGCTGACAAGAGGTGATAGTGATGCTTAGCAATAATAATATTGCTAATTACATTGCTATAATAAAGATATAATAAATAAAGCTATTAGTTCCTCTGTAGCATAACACATCCTTATGGCATTGTAAACACAGATAATATAGCTGGCAAGCATCAGTTCTAAAGCATGACAGCATGGTAGGAAGCCAGTTTGCAGCCAAACAAGAAAAAAAGGTCCAAAAAGTCCTTTTGATCTGTTACCATATGGCTTCTCTACTTTGCATAGCATTTTCTATGGAAGTCTCAGTGACTATACCTATATGATGCAAGCAAATAAGATTTTGCTAGTCCTTGCTTTTGTTGGGGACTTCAGCTTATCAGATGTCTATAGGAAATAAAATACAGCAGAGGTGAAATAGTCCAGGAGGTTCCTGGAGTGTGTGGAACATAATGTCCTGACAGAGCTGGTGAGGGAGCCAGATGGGGAAGGTGCCCTGCTGGACCTGTTGTTTGTGAACAGAGAAAGACTTTTGTGTGATGCCACAGCTGAGGGCTATCCTGGGGACAGCAATCACAAAATTTTATAGTTTTCCATGCTCAGAGAAATAAGAAGTGGGGATCAAACAATAAAAATAATTCCAATAAATACATCAGCAACATAAGGAGAACAAAGGAGAATCTCCATCTCTTATTGTCTGTGGAGGGAAACACAGCAACAAAGGATGAATAAAAGGCTGAAGTCCTTAATGCTTTTTTGGCCTCAGTCTTTAGTAGCCAGATCAGTTGTTCTCCAAGTACCGTGCTGCCTGAGCTGGAAGACAGGGATGGGGAGCAGAATGAGGTCCTCATAATCCATGGGGAAATGATCAATGCCCTGCTACACCACTTAGACATGCACGAATCTATGGGACCACACAAGGGTACTGATGGAGATGGTGGAAGAGCTTGTCAAGCCACTTTCCATCATTCACCAGAAGCCTTGGCCGATAGGTGAGGTCCTAGCTGAGTGGAGGTTAACAAATATGATGCTTGTCTACAAGAAGGGCTGGAAGAAGGATGTGGGGCACTACAGGACTGTCATCCTGACCTTGGTACTGGGGAAGGTCTTGGAGCAAATCCTATTGAATTCCATGATGCAGCGTGTGCAGGACAACCAGGGGATCAGAACCAGCCAGCAGAGGTTTGTGAAAGGCAGGTCCTGACTGACCAGCCTGATCTTCTATGATGAGGTGACTCATTTAGTGGATGAGGGAAAGGCTGTGGATGTAGCCTACTTGAACTTTAGTAAAGTATTTGATGTTGTCTTCCACAATATTTTCCTGGAGAAACTGGCTGTTCATGGCTTGGACAGGTGCATTTTCACTGAGCAAAACACTGGTTGGAAGGCTGGGCCCAGAAAGTGGTGGTGAATAGGGTTAAATCCAGCTGGTGGCTGGTCACAAGTGACATCCAGCATGGCTCAGCGTAGGGGCCAGTCCTGTTCAATATCTTTAACAATGATTTGGATGAGGAGATCCAGTTCTCCCTCAGTCCATTTTCAGGTGACACCAATCTGGGTGGGAGTGTTGATCAGCTGGAGGGCAGGAAGGCTCTGCAGAAGGATCTGGACAGGCTGGACCAATGGTCTGAGGCCAGTTGTATGAAGCTCAACAAGTCAAAATGCCAGGTCCTGCACTTGGGTCACAACAAGCCCATGCAGTACTACAGGCTGGGGGAAGAGTGTCTGGAAATTTGCTTCTTGAAAAAGGATCTGGGGATACTGGTCTACAGCAGCTGAACATGAGCCAGTGTGTGCCCAGGTGGCCAAGAAGGCCAATGGCATCCTGGCTTGTATCCAAAATAGTGTGACCAGCAGGACTAGGGCAGTGGTCGACCCCCTGTATGACTCTGTACTCAGCACTGGTGAAGCCACACCCTGAATCTTCAGTTTTGGGCCCCTCACTACAAGAAAGATTTTGAGGTGTTGGAGCTTGCCCAGAAAAGGGCAATGAAGCTGGTGAAGGGTCTGGAGCACAGGTTTTGTGGGGACCAGCTGAGGGAGCTTGGTTTGTTTAGTTTGGACAAAAGGAGGCTCAGGGGAGGTATTACTGCTCTCTACAACTTCCCGGAAAGGAGGTTGTAGTGAGATGGGAGTTGATTTCTTCTCCCAAATAACAAAATCAAGTTTCTTGAGGAGACATTTAGATGAGACATTAGGAAAAGTTTCTTCACAGAAAGGGTTGTCAAACTTTGGCTGCCCCAGGAAGTGGTGGAGTCACCATTCCTGGAAGTATTTAAAAGTTGTGTAGTTATGGCACTTGGGGACGTGGTTTAGCGATGGAGTCGGCAGTGCTGGGTTAACAATTGGGCTCAGTGATATTAAGGGTCTTTTTTAACTTGGATGAGTCTGTGATTCTATTATTCTGTAATTTTATTATTTATAAAAATATTCATTTTTAGGCTTCAGCAATACTTCTGGTGATATTTAGGAGGGAAAAAAATAAAAAACCCCAAACCTGTCCAAAAGTGAGGCATATCAGTCAACATGTCAGATATTTTTTAAGACTATTGATTTGATTTTGGGAGTCTTTAAAATATTTCTTCTAATTTTTTAAACATGTTGAAGAAAGTTTACAAAAGCTCCTTGCATGTATATTTAATGACCCATATTTGTAATTAAACATGTAATAATTTGTTGTGAAGATGCTGCAATTGCCAACTGTTACTGGCTAGTTTTCCGAAGGTAGAAAATAGAACCATTTTTCTCTCTCCTTCCTGTCAAAAAGCTATACCCCTCTGCTGTTTGTACATATAACCTAAACTTTAACGAGCGTGCTTTGATCTAGGTAACTGGTTAGCAAACAGACTTATGGCTGTGCTCCTCCTCAGTGTATCTGTGCACACTCAGTGAAATTGCTTCAGGCCACATTTCAGAGTTGCGCTCTTCATTGGCTGCATCCCCAGCACTGTTTGGAAATAAGCAACACTTCTGTAGGGATAACCCAGTTTCTATTTTACAATCCTGAGTATGCTGGTCGCCTTACGGAGGAAGAACTGTCGACCCGTGTCCTTGCCATTGCAAGCACCATCTTCTCCAGTGTTCTCCTGGTCAGATATTCCACACTTTTAAAGCATGTGTAAAGGATTACAGAAACCCCTATGCGCATCTCCAGAGAGCAGCCAGAAAGGGTTAAACAAAATCAACCCTGACAATACTAGAAACAGTTCTCTCAGTGTGTGTTGGTTCACTGCTCCACAGGGCATAGCAGATGTTGTGTCTGGTAGTAAGAAGGGCCCAGGAGGTGTGAGCTGTCAATCACTTTTTTTCCTAACTACAGGCTGTGCTATGGATATGAAGCACGACTAAAACAATCTGTCTCAGCTGGGGTGTGTGAGGTATCAATAACCCTTGGCAGAGGTGTCAAGAGCCTTGCTGGAATCAAACTACCCTGCTGACCAGCTGCTTAGCAAGTTAACAAGGCAGCATTCAGTGCTTGCTGCCCTCCCAGCCCAACAATTAACACAACTGGAGCAGGGCTCTGCTGAAATGCAGGAGGAACCTCGCCGCATTGCCCTTGCACTGGTGACAAAGAAGTGCACAGTTCTTTATTCGGAAGCATCCGTAACAACATGTGAGGAGTGAGAGAAACTAGGGCAGAGAACATATTTTATTCTCAAATCAAATATGCAGATAAATATTAGCAATATGAGGCAAATCTGAACAGACTGAGGAAAAATAGGTTTGTAAAGTATTTTCACTCATGAGGCCAGCAGCTGTAGAGCAGGCAGGGAAAAAGAGCTCCAGCAAGGAATAAATTGTGTTGAGAAGCTAGAGTAAGGTAAATTTAAACAACAGCAGGAACAAACAATGTAATGAAAGAATTCTGAGACGCTGGTAATCCAAACAAAAGCTGCGTAGTGGCTTGTTACAATCATCCACATGGCTGGTTAGAGTATTATAGAACAACCAGGTTGTAAAATGAACAGGCAACAGTCGGAAAGTGTCAAACATTTTGCACTCATGGGTCATGTACTACTCTGCCTCGTACCAGTATAAATTTGGAAGTAATGCCATTAAAATCAATCGTTTCACAGTGGTTTAACAGGGAAGGATCGGGCCCATTCGTAGAAAATGATCCAATTTTTCATTTTACAAACTGCTAACTCCAGCTTCTGCAGTTAATGCTTTTCCTGAGCCTCCAACACATTTTTTTTGTTGTTGTTTTGTTTTGTTTTGAAAACTGAATTACTTTCAAGTCTTTTTGTATTCTACGTTGCTTTATTTTGTGGTTTTGTTCTCAAGGGCATCAACCAGTGATTATATACTGTTCCGTTCTGAAAAAAAAACCCCAAACATGCCGTACGGCAAAACATGAATATTAGCTTTAAACAATTTAATGTTGTTTGTCTTTGCTTTGAAATTCAATAATGCCATCAGCCCACAAGACCTTTTAGAGCAGAGTATTTCACACAGTGAAAGCTGCTTTCTGCTACAAAAGCAGAGCAGCTGCGGCTCCTGCAGATACTCTTAAAGACATATAATAAAACACTGGGAGGGAGTAGGTCGACACAGGAGCATGAAATGGACGAGATGAAGCCCTTTGTCACAATCAAATAGGCTGTAAAGTTACTATAGTAACATACAGTATTAAGCTCCAGGTGGATTGACTTAATGTTGACTAAACAAAAAGAGGTTAACGAAAACCAAACCAATAATTATTGCACTCTCCCTACCAAATGTTTGCCAGGATGCCATTATTTTGATTTAGTCAAGCTGCACAAAATGTGGTGCAGGTTA
This sequence comes from Coloeus monedula, assembly GCF_965178545.1. Classification (NCBI taxonomy): domain Eukaryota; kingdom Metazoa; phylum Chordata; class Aves; order Passeriformes; family Corvidae; genus Coloeus; species Coloeus monedula. The sequence goes on from NC_138782.1 coordinate 79,190,179, forward strand.
CTTTCTGTTCTGATGAGCAGTTCCTCTATTACAAAATGTGTAAAACAAAAACAAATTCAAAATTGTAAGAATGAAGGGGATGAGTTTGCTGTGCCTGTGACAGGCACCAAAGCAAAATCCAGGCAAAAGACCATGACAGAATTAAACTGTGTCAAATGCTTTTTTTTCTATTTTTTCTCTCCAGGATCACCACTTCCCTAATGTGAGAAATGTGGACAAGAAGGGGATGTTCAAACTCATCGTGACCTACCTGAGCTAAAAGAATGAAGAACGGAAAAGATACATACATTTTGAGCCTTTTTTTAATCGTCCCTATCAAAACTAGCCTTTGCATCTAAAAATCTACCAGGACATATTCCACTAATTACAAATTGTATCTTCAACAGCAAGCAGGAATTCATCTTGCTGTCAGTGTTTGTTTCTAGTTATATTCTTTACTGTAGAAAGAAGATGCCTGACAACTTATGAATGGGGTGCCTCTGGCTGCTTGTCCACCCTTCTATTTTAGCTATGTGTCAAGGAAAGCACTTTGACCTCTAGATAAATCCCACAGTGTTAGAAAAATTTCTCTTAGCTCCAACGGCCATTTCTTTCACTCCATTTCAGTCTGGGAATTAAAAAATCTGAAGATTTAAGTGAAATTCCTAGTTTTATTCTGAAACTTCTGACGCTGTCAGAATTCACACCTTCTATCAGAACTGTAATTTCATGTGTCTCTGGTATAGTTAGTGAACTCCAAGCTGCTGCCCTATAAATCTTTAAAGGTTGCTATTCAGAGAGGGAAAGAGATCATATTGGTTCAAACTGAGTGAAACAGAATGGGTCTTTCTTTGATAAAAAGTAGTAAGTACAAATCAGAAACCCACTTGGATAGTCACTGCAAAACTGTCAAAAACCTCTCATCTGTGCCATAAACTCAGTCTCAATACGACTTGAATTAATTCCACACTGTCAAGGAGAAGAGAAAACATGCTAATTGCATTCAGGACATGAAGTGTAGCCTTGGTCGATTAGAACTAAAAAAAATTTTTAAAAATTAAAAAATAGAAGAGTTTTTAATTATCAAAATTATGAGATGGTTTTAAAATGTACATGATTCAAGAACACTTTTGGAAAAGACAGTATATGAAGGATAGAAGCAGGAAATATCTCAAGCTCCAAATATTTGAGGGATTCCTGTGATTATTACAGCCTCTTGGCTGGATACAGCAGCCAGGAAAGCAGTATCTACTGAAAGATGATGGAAGGATTAAGCAGTTAGCCAGAGCTTTCTGGCAAAAATAACACAAGGGTTACTATTTTCAAGAATTTCTTTTCTGTAACCTGGTAGAAATGTAACTGCATCCTAGGAAATGCAGTGAGGTGTGATCAGAGTAACAATAATCAAGCTGAGAGGCAGTCTTAAGGGCTTCAGTGGAGACAAATATCGTCACTTGAAGGGGTACCAAGCACTCCTGTTAAAATCAGTTTGGGAATGGTTTCCTTTTGGATTAGTTTTGTAGAAGTATCTGGCACAAGGTGAAGCCATCTGAAGGCCAGCACTAGGATATGACCAGCTTTATTGAGGGCAGACAAATTCTGTGTAATCATGAAAATAATGATAATAATAATGACCATAGATACAAAGACTCAAGCCTTCCAGTTCCCCTGGAGTAGTACTGGCTCTCATTAACCGCTATGGCATGTCACAAACAATTCTGTGGCTGGATGAAAAAATATTTGAAGATTTCCTTGTGATTATTTGAGATGCCTCTGCTAGGCTGGACTGCTAGAATGTCCTGAATGTCCTAAAGACCCAATGGTAGACAAAAAGAATATCAGAGGAACATCAGTGGTTGAGAAAGCATCTTCACTTTCTTGAATCTGCTTGTACATATTCTTGAAACTGCATATCCCATTCTGATATGTCATCTGTCTCCTAAACTGAAGTAGGACCCCGGATGGCTGCCACCAACATGGTTATGTATCTTCAACTCAACAGAGTTCAGTTGGGCTATTGAGGAAAAGCATCCAGTAAACTGTAGCCTGCAGTTCAGAAAGCTGGTGTAGGCACTGCAGATCCCATAGAGATCTAGCTTGTGAGTCAAGAAGAAGAACAAAAGGGCAATGAAGGTCCACCTCAAATATTTATGTCCTGGCACATGAGGACAGCCTTGCCCAGAAAGGGCAGGCTTTTCACAAGGCATGAGCACAGATCCTGCACACTTTAGGAACTGGTTGCCTTAACATAAGCAGAAGTGGAATCCATATGGGAAATGCATAAGATAAAAACCCCATATGTACATATGAACTGTAGAAAAGACTTCATTTGATAATTCATATAAAACCCAAGCATACTATTCCTTCTTATATATTCTTACAATGAGGGCATGTGCCAGCCTTTGAATATAGTATGTGGAAAATGAGATGTGTATACAGTTAGATATCTGCCAGGGGTTCTTTGTACTTTTTCAGAATACTCTCTCATGGCCACCTGAGAATGTAGCAGTGCTTGAATAGGGGATGATACATAATCCTGGGTAAATACCCCAGTTATTATGCTGTTTCAAATCTTTTCTCTTCATGGTTGATGTTAACATGTTAATTCTAAATGCTGGATATCCTTCCTCCTCCCTTGCTTGAGAAGTCCCAGACAAAGCTTGTCACTCTGCTCTGTCAGTTCTTGGTTCTCTGCAGTTCTCTGCAGGGAGCTGTGTGCATGGAGACCAGGTGCAGCTCATCTCTAAGGAGTGGGTAAACAGCAAAGCTCCTGTCTTCCCAGATGGGGTCCCATTGCCATGCCCTTGGTGACCCACATGGAACAGGAGCTAAGAGTCATCTGCTTCTTTCCTTAACAGCCTCTTTTACGTTCCTGTGTTGCCTAGATTAGCTGACAGGGTGGAAACCCTTCCGTGACCCCTTCCAGCCAGAGGAGATAATTTTTTTGTTTCGCTGAGTGGAGCAGCTGGAAGCCCACTGCCTCCTGTGGGGTCTGCACTCTGAAACACCAGCCCCACAGCCTCCCCCTGGGGTGGTGCCCTCTACACAGTGTTACCCTCCCCCCCCACTTTAGAAACTTCTTAAAGGGATGCTGTTTGAATTCTCTGCTCATCTTCCCCAGCACTGAAGTGGCCTGTGCATGTAGCTGTTTATAAATCAGTGAAGCTCAAATAAATACTAGAGGTAACTTGAGCCTAAAGGTACTGAATTTTCAGAACAGCTAAAATGCTTGTTTCTTGCTCTTTAACTCAGTCACATGGATGCATTGGCCTTGCTTGAGAGTCATTGTAGATTAAAAGACAATTTGAATTATAATACTGATCCAAATACTACTGCTTCTGTGACTTTGGGCATGCCACTTAACCCCTCTGAGCCTTATTTTCCCTATTATCTGAGACTAATGGTATTTTACCTGTCTCAGACCACAAGGGAGCTATGAGGCTTAATTAATGTTTGCAAACTGGGTTGTTGCATAGCATAATTAAATAGCATTTCCAAAGTTTAAAGAAGTAGAAAGTATTAAGACCCATCAGCAGTAAAGATGAGACAAGGAGTGAGAATGTCCTGATTCCCAGGACAGTGCTTAATTCTCTCAACCATATGGCTTTGGAAGGAAAAAACAGCACCAAATTGTCTTCAAGAACATTTTCCAAAGTTCAAAAATGTGAATTTTAAAGCAAAGGTGGCTATTCACCGCTTTAAAGAATATTCAAACAGCAATATTGTTTTGATTGTTGTATAATCATTTCCTTCTTGTTTAGTTGCATGAAATTGTCCCACATTTTTGGATGTTACTGAGCTTCCAGCCATGAGACTTTTGTTAAAAACAGTCCTTCACAGTTATAGAATTTTTAATGACCCACACTTATTTTCCCCTTTAAAATTTGATGGTTCTCTTCCAGGTTAGTTTACAGTATTCAGGTTGTAGTTGTCTTGGACAACATAGAAATGATAGAAATATTTTGCGGGGTCAGACCTACCAGATATCTCTTGCCCCATCACTTTGTCTCACAGTTTCCCTATAAAACTCTAGAGTTATTTTAGCTATAAAAGAGAAACAGATCACAAAATTTTACAGGGATTACTTTAGGACTGTGCCTTACTTTTGATTAATGTGAAATTTAGTACTGATTAAGTTAAAGAATGGTTGGATGAAGAGTTCCATTTTGCTCATGTAACTGTGTCTCTTCATATCCTGAATGAGAAAAAAAAAAAAAGGAAAATCAGAGAAATTTTAGCCATGTGTTTGTTATATTCATTTTTTTTAGTTTAAGGCAGTAGAATTTCCAGTTAACACTTTCTGTTTATCCTATGTCTTTCACAGGAGAAAGGAGAACTCATTATAAACATTAATTTCATTTCATTTTCTTCCATTTATCTGTCTATTAAAATAAAACCAGTTTTTGAGGAAAATGTTACAGGGATATTTTTATGCTATGGATGGTATAAAAATGTGTGATATCAGCCATGTCATTAAACTTCAACAGATGTTTGATGCAACTGAAGTTTATTTATTTGGATTTAAAACTAATATTTGAATTTCAAGCATGGTTGAAGGGTGCTAACTATTGGGATAATGGGCTTTTGATTTCCTTTTAGATAAAAATAAGTGTATTTTATCATTCCAACATTGAATCTCTAGTTTTAGCTCTCTTTCAGACTCTCAGAAGAAGGCGATGAAAGCTGTAAATAAAAGAGTTAAAAAATTGGATTTCTTTTCTTGAAATCAGAGATTTAACTTTTTTTGATATATATAAAATAGACTAAGAAGTTACTAAAAATGAAATATTTATTACTATCTCAAAATTCTGTGGAGATAAATCCTTAAAAATAATGCAGTTAAAATCCTAAGGGATCTAATTTATTTGAAGTAAAGTCTCTTAGAAAAAGGTGTATCTGGAAGGTTCAGATGGGACCTTGCTATTTAGATCTTACATATCCGAGAAGAGCCTAGGACAGTTCAAAGTCTAGGATATGGAGTTACATGTCAGGATCTATTGGTACCTCATAGAGAGTCCTTAGAGAATGATCTTAACACAAGAAACGGATGATGTTAACTATTGTACAGTCCTAGCAGTGCCTGATTGTGCCTGTTTCTCTCCTAGCTTTTTCTTTTCTGCAGGTTGACATACTAGCTAGACTTAGGATAGCCTTACAGTTCTGCATGGCTGAGATAAATAATTTTTATCATGAACATAAATGTTAGAAACCAGTGATGGTAGCAATTGCAGCCAATAGCCTGTCATCTCTCAGCAAAAATCTACCTGTGAAGACTGTCCCATCTCAGTCTCATGGTTAAGGCAGCAAAATAAATCTGTATAATATACAAGTAACTGTGAGTGCCCACAATGAACTTGAGAGAATGCCCAACCAAAATTTTCATTTTTGACAAACGTTAACCTAGGGCAGAAAAGGAGATGAAAAGAAAGGCAACTCTAAATCATGTTTTCTTCACCTTGGTTCTTCAGAAGTAAGACCCATGGCAAAGTAAAGGTGGTGGTAAAGATCTGGCACCATTAGGAAGGGTGCTGCCTCTTTGTGCTGTCCCAGCAGTTCTGGGTTACTGTATTTTCCTTTGCTTTTGTGGATCCCTATGATATTGCTCGTGCAACAGGGGTGAGGGAGTTTATCCTTTGGCTTTCTGCCTATTGCAGTCTCTCTGTCTCACTCTCTCTGTCTCTCTCTCTCTGAGTATATTTCCAGACAGAGTTTTAGGGCAGGTTTCTGATATCCATGCATTGGAAGCTGGGACCTGACCATCCATTTTGTAGTAAACCATAATATCTTGATTATGTCAATAATGATTTTATAAATCTGGGTAAAATTTATTATAGGAACTCACAGTTACACAATAACATTGAAAAACTAGTTGCTTCTGTTGCGTGTTTTCTGTTAGGATTATTTTGAATAATGATGTTCCACTTCTCCACTAAATCTAGAGAGAAAAAGGCAGATAAAAATACTTCTGCCTCTTGCTGCTACAAGATGAATTTTGTATCTAAAAAGTCTTGCTGAACCATGACTAGGAAATGTTACTTTTGGGTCTCTTGATGAGCAAACAGTGATTGGAGGCAGGCAGGACCAAAACTGGGACCTTAAACAGTCAAAAAGAGTAGTTGTTTACATCAGCTAAAGAGATCTGGGGGGCATTGGAGGATGAGACAGAGCAATTAGCAATCTAGAGCATTAAGGGAGGCAAAAATTTGCTTACACCCCCTAATTCAGACTGAGCTGCAAGTCAATAGTTAAGGAAAATTAATTTCCTGACCTAGAGTCACCTCTCAACTTGGGGAACACTTGGGAAGTTCAAGAAGGTGAATATCCACTAAACACACATGATCTTGAGAGAAAAGTGGGGAAATAATCTGATAGCTCATTGGAACTGCTTGTTCTCACAGTCTGAGAATTTCTTCCACCATTTTTCCACAGCTGGCAATGAAAATAATTTTTACGAGATTAAATTGTTCAGGATGCCACTCGGAGAAAGTTGATATGACCATGTGAGAGTACTTCACTTGTTCCAACCACATGTTGGAGCCTGCCATGGCAGGTCGAAAGATGCAGCTGTGCCTTGCATCCTGCTGGTCTGCAGGACAGTCATGGAACAGATGTGGTACAGTTACACACAGCAATAGTGACTGATTGCTGCACACTGAAGTCTTACACTTCTAAAAAGTCCCCACCAGCAAGGGAAGCTTGTAAGGAAACTTTGTAAAGAAAAGCGAAGGCAGTGTGTGACAAAGGAGATGCAAACTGTTTGTTCTTCCAGAGACTCTGCTTTTGTTCCCTTTCATCTTGGGAGTTCCTCTTAATCTAAACTAAAGGCCTTTCAGACTGCATATATGACTCTCTTCAGGATTGAAAGGACGTGTGTATGTGGGCTGAAAAGGAGAGGAGACAGCTGAAGGAAAAAAAATGCCAGAGTGTTTAAAAATGCTAAAACCTGGAATGTATTCCCAGGATTTTTTGTCCCTCCTAGTAGAAGATTCATTAAGAGTGTGTTTATATTTTTATATGTGCACATACATTCATAAATATCAAAACCATATGTATTGATTAAATAATTACCTAAAATGTAATTGGCTCCTAGACCTGCCAGATTAGTTGAAGAAAAGAAAAGAAAACAAACCCCCAAAACCTCCAGTAACATCACTGCACATAGATCTAAGACAACACCAACAAATTCTCATTTCACTGGGATTTTATTTCATTCTTGTAGGCTTAATATCTCACTGCATGAACAAAAAATATCACACAGAAAGGGCTTTGGGCTAGCTACTTCCAAAAAGATTCAGCCTTCTAAGTACTATCAATATCATCCCTATACCCACATGGTTAGCACTTTCTAATACACTTGCTGAAAACCATTAATAAAGCAACATTTTTAGTCTAGTTCTTAGCCATGTGTCATACTGAAATAAGTTCATGTAAATCTGTGAACTGCACGACAATGATCAAATTAACAGTCATTTCAGGGAAAGTGCCCCTCAGGCTGAAAAATAATTAGTAGTCTCTCACTCTATCTTTTCCTACTAATAAAAATCATGCTATTATTGTTGACTGTTCTAATAAAACATCTTCCATGACCCTGAGGTAGCTCAATGTAAAATATAAGGACTGTTCTATTGTGCAGATGCATACATGTTTTATTGAACATTTCTATTTAGTTTCTCATCTAGTAACGGTATTACCTCCACGAGAACTTTTGTCAGAATGATGCAGCGCATATGCTCTCTTCTTCCCATGCAATCCATCTTGCTGAAGTAAACCCCAAATTTTAAAACTCTACAGACTTTCAGTTTAACTTCTCTGTGTACTGATCATTATGTAGTGCAACAGCACAAAGATTCATTTTTTCCCTTTGATGACCACTCAGAAAGCGAGTATTCATTCAAATGTGTATGTTCTTGCACTACAGAATTCAGAGCAGCTCAGTCTTGCAGCAAAATTTCTGCATATTCTCACCAAAATTTTGCTCTCAGGATTTTGGTTCCGTATAAAAAAGCAATTTACTCTGTCCCACACTGTCAGAACCCTATTTAAATATTTACCTTATTATCTGTGCCTACATTTAATTTTCTAGTAGTGTGGATGATCTACATAAGAGAAAGTTACCAAGGCTGTGAACACCCAGTGAAGAAGTGGCCTGTGGTCCTACTTGTGTCCTGCCATAACTGGCATAACTCTCCTATGTGTAAACGCAGAGAAAAACATATTAACTGAGTTACAACAGTGTGCTCAACTATAGAGCAATCTTAACCTATTCCCTTATGTGGGAATGGATTTGTGAGGCCACATCCCAGATATTATTTTCTTTTCATTTTAACTGGACGTGGAAACTGTATAAACACAGAGATAGGGAGAGAAGGCTTGTTTGAATTTTATGTTCATGAATAATATACAAACATTTGGGATTAATTTATAGTAGCAAGCAAATAACAAGAGCTTTCCAAAATGGCTCCCAAGAGCACTTCCAAGGGAAGTACTCCCACTAATTTGCACTAATAGGAAAGTCAGAATGAGGTTCTTCTGTAAACATATTTCTGGTAGCACTTTGTGAGTAAGTGATCAGGAGTGACAGCACATACTGAGGGGGTAAATAAATGGGCTGACAGCCTGGAAATACCTACTGAAAACAGAAAGAGTGTTGCCAGTTTTGGCAGGATTTGCAGTGATCTTTACTCCCTTAGGATGGCTGCAAGGTCTGCTCCTTGCCTCTACGTGTGTGTCTGTGTGCAGATGAGTGTGTGTGCACACATGTACACGTGAGAACGTGTGGCCTGTGCACGTGATTCACCCCAGCAACACTGTCCTACATAAGGGTGTGAGCCAGCAGAGCAATCAATCAGATATTAATGACTTTTGAATTTCCCTTTGAAAGGGAATAGGACTAATGCTGTGGTCCAAGTTTCCAGGAAGACATGCTAGGCTCTAGTCTGCTGCATTATCAGCCAGTGTATGTAAGTGCTCTGCCTTCCTTTGTATACATTCTCCATTATGGTCCTAGAAACTTGGATGATCTACCCTGCCCTCAGTTTCTGCATCAATATTAAAAGTAATTTTATTAATTACATCTCTGAATTGTTGTAATGCATCAATTTTTGAAGAAAAAGGTCAGCTGGTTTGCAAATTCCTATAATTTATGGGCGTTCTTAAAGAATACAAAAAATTCTCATACTGTAGAGATTTATATTTTTATGCAATCATGTCTATTTAGTATTATCTTGTGACAAAGGAGAATAAAAGGATTGCAAATAAGTAACTGGAACTAGGTAGATTTTTTTAGTATTTCTCTAATGTAGCCTTGCATAAGAATCAAATTCTGTCCAAATTACTTTTGTGATATGTGGATGCCATAAATAACAGGATGGAAAAGGGATTGATCTCTTTCTCTCTCCTTTACATGTTATAATCAGAAAGGCTAATATATTAGCAAAACCACCTTTTCTTCTTTCTTGGAGATGAAGCTCTTGGACCAAGAATTCACCAAATGCCTTCTATTGACAGGACAATTTCTGAAGTACCACTGCCCTTCAGAAATGACAGCATAAAATATTCAGAAGTCCAGGAGAAACTATCTTTCCCTCCCACAGCCTCTCACAGCTTGTTAGCATAGTGTTTTGATTTTACTTGGCCTAATTGCTCAGAATTAGACCTTCAGATTATAATAAATACACATGTTCCCCTGATAAAGCTAAGAACACTTCAGGCTCTGTTCCAGAAATAAGACTAAAAGTAATTTCCATCTTTCAAGTGTTATCAGAAAACAAATGTTAGTAAACAGCAGGTAGTGAATAAATGGGGAAGGAGGGAGGTCAATGACAGCATCAATCAGCTACGTCTTGCTGAAAAATTAAGGTGCTACAAGTGAAAAAAAATTAATTTCCTGAAAGGAGGGGATCAAATTAATTTCCATATCCACTTTTAGACATCTATTCTACCATAATGGGTAAAACCCTGCAATTTTCATGGGTGGCAATGGAAATTCTTACTGAGGTGCTTGACCCATTGAAGGGTGATGCCTTGAGCTATTGAGCCTAAACATTTTCACACATTTATGGAATAAGGCTTGGCATTTGCTTAGGAAAGGTAACTCGTTGTGTCCTTATAGTTCTGGACAAAAAGAAGACAGAATGGCTTCTGAACGCCAGTGTTACAGTCATTAGCTGAAACACTGAACTTTGTCTCATTTCCTTATGAACTTGAAATGTGTGTTCTAAGGAATATTTTTAACTTTCTGTCAGTTTAGCATAAAAGGACTGTACTGCATAGTTAGAATCTTCAGGAAATGCTGATGCTAACAGATGTATAGCAATGTTGCAAGGAAAGAAAGTAGGCTCAGCCCCTAATTTTGAGGGAAGTCCCAGCTGCACCTGCTGATTCCAAGTAGCTGCAGAGCCTGGCTTTGAGTAAAACAAAAGAAGTAACTGCAGGTTTGTTGAGGTTTGGTTGGTTTTTTTTTCCCCCTAGCCCCCAGAGCCCACTCAATTGAAGTACACACACAAAAAATCTTCCTGCTGTGATAAACAGAGATCTCATGCATGTGTGCACTCAACAGGTATTGTTAATCAATGAAGTTTCTCTGCAGTCAAGGAAGCTGTGCCAGTTTGCACTGGAATTGTGCTTCCTATTTACATGTTCCTTATTGGTGGCCGATCCATAATATGAAGGACTAGCCTGTCTTGCCCATGCTTCACATTTGTACTTTGCAGAAAGCCTCACAGAGGTCTGAGACTTTTTAATCAGCCAAACATTAGGATGCACTTCAGATATCCTCTGGAACAACAGCTGCATTTTGCCTTTGATTTACCACAGTCTCAATCAAATAATTATGATCAATTTCTAGGGAATAACAAGTGAGTTAACTTATAAAATGTTAATTACAAAGGCAATATTAGTGAAATTCTTCACCCTCTGCATGTTGGGCATCTCTGAAGTTGGTCCTATATTTCTCTGCACAGAACGGACTTTTTGCTTGGCTGTCAACAGAAAAAGTGAGGTATAAATGAGAATGTCACACAAGCATGGAAGATGGGGAACAGCTAGCACAGTTCAGATAATGCTTGGGTCTGCTCTCACCGTGCAAGGAGGACTCATTTAACCAGCACTGACATAGCAGATAAACTGACATCAGTACTGACCTTTCAAAATGACAGGAGCAACTTTTTCACTTTAAAAATAACATTACCGGTGAACCAAAACCAAAACAAATTTCTTTAAATTAAAATACTGCAGAGAATATCCTTTGATATTTTTCTTACTTTTATTTCTTTGGACAAATATCTTGGAATTAGAACCTTTTGAAAATAAAGTCAAGAAGAAAATAATTAATATGTGACCTGAAGGCAGAAATCAAGTAATTAATAGTTAATTAATTAAGTAATTTATTGATTAAACTTAATCCTAAGGAAATTATTATATTTGAGAACTGCTTTCTACTCTGCCATATAAAATAGTTTAGAGCCAACAGACAATAATGAGGCAAGGGTTTTGTTGCTCATCTCACCTCTTATTCTGTAGTCACTTGAAATTTTGTAACACCATTTAAAAGACTTAACTTCTTAATTTAGTGCCACTGAGAGCAATGGTACGAGCTGCAGAGTTAACAAGTTTCAAGATCCAAGTTGGATCATATTGGCCCTGTAATAGTACACTGAAATAATTCTCCCACAAAGCAGCTTATTCATTTTCACAACAGCTTGATGGATGCTGTTATTTTGATTGAGTAGGAGAGTGTGAAGAACACTGCCTACGACAAGGCTGTTGGGACAGACAAATGTTAATACTTATAAGAATGGGGAATGTATTTTAATAGTTGGGTTACATTTCTCTGATCAAACCAACCACCTAAGAGTTTGAAGTAATGCTGATTCCCAATCTCCTGTCTAAGCATTTTGATCTGATGCTGATTCCCAATGTCCTGTCTAAGCATTTTGATCTGATGCTGATTCCCAATGTCCTGTCTAAGCATTTTGAGTTGAGGTGTTCTCATTACAAAGATGTCTCATAGGGAGCCACAGATACTACGCATACAATGTGCTGACTTTTGTGGACAAATGATTGTTAAAAGAGATGAAATGGAGAAATGAGATTGCTGGGCAGAAGGAAGACAAGCTTAACAAGTGAGTAAATGTCAGTACGAACCGAGATCCTAAAATGTAGGGAATTATTTTTAGGACAGAGGAACTAATATAGTGAATTGGGGATAAGGGTTTCTCAGCATCATTCACTGATTGGAGAGGAAACTGAGCAATCACAAAGTTCTAATGCAAAAAAATTCCTTCTTAAGCAACCCAGAAAATGGAAAAATTCAAGACACACAGAAGAATCAAAAGGATGGTATTCCTTAATTACCTGTTCTTTTCTTCTTTTTTAAAATAAGGTTCCATTATCTGTACTTAACAGCCAAGACTTCTACTTCACATTCAGTCTACTTTGTCTAGTTATTTTTATTGACCTTAGGGGCACCCAGCAACTGACAGTTTTTGTGAGAATTGTCTGTGATTTTCTTGAATGTAGGTGCCATAATGGTCGCAATGCCTAGTTTAAACATAGTTGGATGTTTCAATACACATCACAGCACTTACGTTTTTCTGCAAAGCTTGGTATGCATAAGCTCTGTCAATTCAAACAAATGTTCCTCATCTACTTGAACCCTTCCCCAAACTCTCATTGTAGCAAGAGAACCTCAGTCCACTCACATAGCTTAATAAAGATTTCACTTATAAAGTAAAACATACATTGATGGCTGAAACACAGCAACGAATGAGCAAGAGAAAGAGTCAGTTTCTGTGTAAAGTAACACATGTTGAAGCAGCTTGTATCGGCCACAACATGGTCAAACATTTATTATGGGGAATTAATTGACAAGGAGAACAATAGTGGCTAACAATGCAAGGAGAGATGAAGCTCTCTCTGTGGCTTCTGGTATGGCCCCTTTAGGGGTTTATCTCAGGGTAGCTGCTAAAAAGGTCACAGACATCATCTATTATCTAGGACTTCTTTTGCATTTATGCCCCCTATCCCAAGGAAAAGAATTATGGTCTAAGAAGTGGTTAAAAAAATCTAAACAAAACACAAGGGCTTGCAAATGCAGTAACTTTTACAATTACCAGAGCTACCACAACTGATGATTTATTTTTATGTACCATGCTTGCTAAACACAAACAATTCTCATACAGTCCACAAATGTGTATATATAAATCTTAGCATTATTATGGAGATAATTTTAGAAAACTGTATTGTTAAATATTCTTTTAACAGCTCTATATGAAAACAAAAGGGCAATGCAAGTGCTGATCTCAGGTAAACTTTACTGAACCAGCTTTATTTCATTTTCAGGTTATTTTACTTAATTTACGGGAAATGCTGCAGGCTAGGTAATCAATAATTTTTAAAATGATGTTGACATAAATTTTTGGACAAGTCACCATGAAAAAACACTGAATAAAGAAGATTCAGAAATTGAACTGACATTGGGTGTCTCTAATTAATCCATCATATCAAACCATTTACATATAAGTAGTCATGAAAGATAATTTCTGTGTGGTTTGTGATCCACTTTTTAACTGAAAAATGCCCAAACGTAATTAAACCAATTTGAAACAATTACAGAAAAACAATATTCACTAACTGAGGTGCCAAAAAGTTTTACCGTATTCTAAGGTTGCAAAAAATTGTCTAATCAGCAGTCATATTGTTCCACATCACATTTATTCCTGCAAGATAGCCAAGCTCAAATTAATTGTACTGACTAAACTTTTCTTCTCTGAGAAAATTAAAGATATGCTGTTGTCAACACTTGAGCACAACCTTGCCGACACTTAAATGCAGAGAAGGGTGTGACATCCTGCCCTGGCTGCTTCGCGCTAATTAATCACTCTGGTATTTAGGACCATTCAAGCAGACAAATTAATGGAGAATAATTAGTGTATCTTTGTTCCAGCTCAGCTTTGCACACCAGACACTCCAAGGGAGAGAGGGGAGGATGTAGAAAGTGAGCCATTAGCATGCACATAGTTTTGCTTCTGTTCAGCAAGTTCTGCAGAGATTAAGAGAAAAGCCAAATTAGCAGTCGTGTGACTGGGGTTAGGACATTTCTCAGTAAAGAAAGCACTCTGTTTGGGTATCAGCTTTCAGAAGCAAGTTGTTAATCCAGATGTTACCTTTCATAAAGAACAAAACACAATTAAAAACCTCCTCCTCCCCCTCTCACCCATGCACACAAAAGAATAAAAGGGGAATTGTTCCTTTCCATTATAAAGATTTATCTGCAATTTGGCTTTGGGTACCCACTAAAAAATTTCTAAACCTTCAGCTTTCCTTTACAGGTCATATTTGGTCAACATTAACTTTCACTGGGAGCACAAGGGAGAATAAAACAAAGAACATACATCATGTGGTTATTATAGTCAACAGCAACACTTACAGTTATTTTATGTGATCGCTTTGAAGAGTGAATACAGAAATCTGTCAGATTTCCAAAAATAACAAATAGTGTCAGATTTGTATTAATTGCAAAATTAAAATAACGCAAAATCATGAAGTAGCCTACATTATGAAAAATAGTGATAACTACCAAAGAGAGCAATGATGGTAAAGCCCTTAATAAAGAGATACTCTATAACAAAAGAAAGATGTATCTGTACACATTTCATAGAACTTTCTCTGGTTTTCTCATATAAAAACTTTTTGTGACAAATTCCACTGTTACTTATACTTACATGATGAGATCTATAAGAATTTGACTACTATCAAAAAGGAGATGATCATTGCTAATTGACATCATCTCAAGCTAAATGTGATGAATACTACTTTGTAGGACTGAACACAAAATTAGTGCACTGGCAGTTTCTGTGGTAGCTTAAGAGGTTTTCTAGACATCATCAGGATCTAGTCTCTCTGATAGGTGCCAAAGTCCAACAATGTGTAACTCATTGCAAGACCAGGACATAAAATATTTCCTTGTTGCAGAACACTGTGTTTAGGAAGACTGGTATAGAAACTTGCTGCTCAGACCCATTTGTAGAGTACATTGCTTACAGGCAAAAATGCACTATGGCTCACAAAGCACAGTGTCTCGAGGGGGTGGGGTGGGTGAAAAGGGTCAGGGGAAAAAAGATCAAGAAAGACCACACAGTGAGAAAAGCTGACCACATTCAGAAGCTGTATCAATCCTAATCAATCCTATAAAATATTTTTTCTTTTTTTTTGGTAAGAACACAATAATGTGCTGACTATAAAACTGTGCTATGTGCACTTTATTTTTGAGCAGCATGAACTAGAAGGCAAGGAGAGGGGGAAGGAGTCCCACCCAGGTTTTGACATGATATGGGATACTCTTTTAACACAACATTAGAGGGATTCATAAAAATGCGATATTTATGTTCACAGTGTCCTGGGTTTGTTGGTCGAGGGAGAACACAGCTACCAAATCATGAACTCTCACAATTCCTCACTGTGGGGGGGAAAACAGAGCACCTCTCCACAGTTTCCTACAATGCAGAGTTACTGTGTGGTAAGACCAGATGCCGTTAGAAATGCTGCCATTCTGGGAGTGGGTTTCCTCAATCTTTGAAGGTGCATAATCCTCATTAAAGGAAAACCCTGAGCGTAGGAGGGGCAGCACTGACATCAAGGCACCTGGCCATGACTAAAAGAGCTGGCCCCATATGCGGCTGCTGCTGAGCAGCAGAATGTAATTTAGTCGCACCAGCAGGAGCAGAGGTCAATGATTTTATATTAATGGGGATCACGACAGTTCTAAGCTGTGGCGTGCTTTGAAATAAGTGTTGTACAAGGCAGCAAAGAGGGCTCAGCAGAGGAAATGAGCTGTGTCACTGTCTCCTCATGCCTTGAAGCAAATACAGAAATGTTTAAAGTTGCTATAGACTTGAAGCCGTAATATTTTATAAATAACAATTACCTGTTTTAATCCAAAAGCTAAATAGCTTGTGAATTATTACATCATCTGACATAATTCAAAGAAACAAAAAAATTAAAAGTATGGGGCTTTTAGACTGCAATCTAAACAGAAACAGAAGTGGAGGAAGTGGGATAAATCCTTTAAAAAAATCAAATACACTTTGTAATTAATCATTTGCATGCAGGGATTACAGTCACATGGCATTAAATCACAATGCATCAGCAAACAATCCGTGTCAATATCACCTAACAAAAATCAGAGATTTAACCACGCAAAAGAGTCCAAGTTTTGATTAAAAGATCCTCAGGAGTTTTAATATGTACACTTCAGACCTTGAACTAAATTCACATTTAATCAAGCTTCTTTGTGGAGCTGTAATGTGAGCTCTTCTGTGGCTTTTTGGGGGATTTAAATCTGGCCTTTCATGTAAGGATTGCATGACACAGCAATCCTTTACATGGATCAATATGTAACTCAAGGGATACCTGAGGTCCTTAATGAGGTTTTCTGGGTAGGGGTTATTATTATTGTTGTTATTGCATTCCATTTGCACCAACAATGTGGTAGGTGCTGTTCAGAGGTGTGGTGGAGACATGATCTTCTCAACAAAAAGATCTCCGTGTGAGTGGATATTTTTGTGAGCCAGAATAAAAGTAGAACAGTGCTGCACCCTCCCCTACTAATTCCCAGCAAAATTCAAATTGCTCTTCTCTCAGTATTGATCCCAAAGCCTTTTGGTAAGTATTACAAAAGATATCAGAATCTGAAGTTAGAGTCACAGCCTGAATCAGTTCTGAGACATTGCTCCATGGTGTAAGAAGGCACAAAGCACAGCAAGGGTGGAAATGCAAGGAAGGGAGGAATGACAGTGACATAGCAAAGAGGATGGGAGATACAAGATAATGACTCAGGAGGGAGGATTGTAAAGGATCTCAAAGGCAGTGAGGAGAAGTTTTCATTTTACTGAAGGGCAGAAAAAGGGATAATTGACATGGTTGGAGTGATAACCCAAGAAGGACTGAGAAACAGTATTTTGAACTGACAGGACCTCAGAAAAAAAATTGTGTGTTGAACCACAAAACTGAATGCTCCAACAACTGTAGTAAAAGAAATTGAACACAACATTAACTAATGAAATGTTAAACATAGAACTGAGAATAAAGGAGGAAACAGTGAAAAGGATAGAACAGGGGGTGAACTGACAGTTATGGAAAAGTCTAAAGGGACAAAATCCACCAAACTGGATGGAGGTTGTGTTGGTAACTGTTATGATCCAGTTTTAAGGTTCTTAGAAATGCCTCTGCCCGAATTAAGGTGCAAACAAGACCATATGCCAGTGACAATAGTAAGGGTCTTGTTGATAGTAAATATGAGAGAGAGAGAGAGAGAGAGAAACAAAGTAGAAAATAGGTGGGGGGGACAGAAAGAGTGACAGGGACAGAATAAGGAAAATATCACCACTCTGTGGATCCCAACGATGTTGGTTGATCCTCTCCAGCTGGTCCTCTTGGTGGTGAAGGTCCCCTCAGAAGGCACAGAGTCCGATGGGTTTCTATGCTCAGGCTAGGCAGGCATGTCGGGCCATGTCCCCCTGGGGTGGGGTCAGTCTCTCACAGCAGCCTCTGGGTCTGTTGCACCACGTGCAGCCCTGTGGGGCCAAGCCTCTCATTTGCAAGTCCCGTGGATGTGCCCTGTGGGGTTGGGGGTTCCACAGCTGGGCCAGTTTGTGTAATGGAGGATGGCTGTTTATTGCCTCTCACCAGAGGCTACACCATGCACCCAAAACCTCCTCCTCCCCCCTCGGTTGGGGGGAGTCTGTGTAAACCTGGCTTCTGTGAGCTGTGTTCTCCCCCCACCCCAAACTCAACTGGGGATAGTTGCAGCTGGTGGCTTTGGCCTTTTGTGGATGCATAACTTTCCCTCAGCCTGAGATGACTGAACAATGTGTTTCCCTTTATCTAATCAACAGTTTGACTTTCAAAGTTCCACTCTTCAGGGAAGGTTCTTCGGTTGTAGCTTCTTTATAATGAGCAAAACTTTATATCAATATTTGAGGCATGAACTATTTTCAGTCTCTGACAGTAACAAAGGGACATAGGAAAAGTTTTCAAGAAAAATACATTTTTATGATGTTTTATTGTTTTGGTAGAGACATATAAGGCAGTAGGAGTCCAAGGGCAAAGGAGGACTTGTATGCAAGGGTTTAGTCATTATGCTAAACCACAGTTAATAGTTAACAACAGCTAGAAATGAATGAAGAGTGCCATATATAACTAACTGGAATGTAAAAAGGATACCAAAGGAGGTATTACCTGGAGATAAGAAAACCCCTGCAGTCCCAGTGTGCTAGCTAGAAGGGCCCAGTGCCTGATCCAGTGGAAGCATAGCAAAGCTGCAGGTGGGAGACATGCACAGAGCACCCTCAGCTCAGGGAGCATCAGCCTGACCAAGCACTGTGAAACAGCCTCACCCTATAGCCTCTGCTTTCCTATCAAAACCACAGATGCTTTCACTGTCTTGATTTCTGACCATTAATAATTTCATGCAAAGTGATTCATACAGAATATCAGCAGAAATACCCACAATGATTTGTGTATCAGCAGTGATACACAAACATCACTTATTATTTCCCCATTTATTTTGAAACTAAATATACATCCCTGGGACAATTTGTTTGCCTATGCTTCCATTCAAAATTATTGCCCAAAACAGATTTTGCAAGGGTCTAGAGATCTCAGATAAAGGTAGTATCTAAATTGAGGGTTTATGTAAAAAAAAACCAAAACAAAATGTCCTTTGTTATTGTTTTTCAGTGTCTTTCAGAGGGACAGCAACCAGGGAACCATGCAAAGTCAAGCTGACCAGCTGACTGGTGACACCTTTGCATTCTGTGAGGAAAAGGCTACTATGACTCGGGTACCTCCTTGATTAAGGAAAATGGAGCCTCTTTCCCCTCTAGAGGCAGTATCTCATGGCTCTGTCAACTCCTATGACAGCAAGGGCATTGGCAAAAGTTGGACTGGATGCTGGATGAGCAACAGCAGCTGGATCCTCAGTCATATCTGAGAGGACCACTGGCACAAAACCAAGCTCCTTCTGGTCCCTGCTCTTGGGAAACAGCTCCCTCACCTGACTCTCATTACAAGCCAAAGCACTCCCCAGAGCTGGTCACCTCTGGCCAAGCAGGAAGGCAGAGGATGGAGGCAGAAGGAGCCCAGAAGCTGTAGAACATTGTTTGAGTGGGCTTTGCATTGTTCTCAGGCCAAAAGCAGGGCTGTAAGTCCTCTTTTTCTATCTCCTAGCAATGATCTTGCGGGCAATAAAATTTCACTTTCTGAGAGAAGCCTCGTAGGAAGCTGAGGATTGATTTGAGACACAGAGCTTGGCTGGCACTAAATTTCACAGCTAACCCTTTTAAGCAGTTTTTAAACAGAGTGCAGTATGAGCCTAATATAGGTGTTCATTAACTAATAATAAATTGTAATGGAACGCCATTGACACCTATATGAGCACTAATCGGATTGATGATCGCAGCCATTACCAATGAATTCCTGATAACGACACACTGGCTCCAGAGTACATATGTTATGCTGAGAACCATTTACGCAGAAAATCCCAAGAAATAACAAGGTAATTCACCTCTCTTTTTCCCTTGACTTACAGCTGGCGTGTGTCTTTTCTCCCATCTTCTGGGCTACCACCCACCTCACTTGGGAAGTGATCTGATGCCCTGGAAACTGGTGGAAAGACTTTGGTTGACCTCCATTGCCTTGGACAGGAGAATAGTGAACAAAACATAAAAGGGAAAAAATATTAAAGAACTGCAGGAAAAAAAAAAAAGTGGCTTATCTCAATGGCCATTGTCCAACCTGCGCACTAATAAAGGAAATGTTTTAAAATGCTATTGTTTAAATCAATTATATAATTAGAGAGAATACTCTTAGAGATGCAGAGGAATGCTTGGATTGACAACTATTTGCAATTTCCTGACTTCTGAGTGTCATGTATTTTAATGTCTTTGTTCTTGGCATTTCAAGTCATATTCTACTTAAAGGTGCATTACAAGTGTATGGAAGCTGAATGTACCACCTCAGACACAAAATTAACCTGTTCAGCTTTTCAAATTGTAAACTACAGAAAATATAATGTTAAATGATCTGAATATAAAACTAAGTTAATGACCTAAAACTTGTCGCTTCTTCTCTCTTTTTTTTCTCTCTGCCTGGCTAGTTGATAGGAGGAAATATTTCCTTCACTAATGAACAGATTTATCATCTTATTTTTACTGTGAGTTTTAGTACTACACATATTGCAGGCAGCATACAGAAGGCCTGGTCACAGATTAGGACTACACTGCCAAGGCACTGTAGAAACAGAAGAATGATGCCCTCTGTCCCGATGAATATTTTTTGACAGCTTCCTACGAGTTGATTTAAATGAATGAGAGCAGTCATCCAAGTAACTTTTGCTGCTTTTGAAAATTTCAAACAGAATTTGCTAACACCCATTCTAAGTGGACTTTTTTGTAAAATGAATATCATTATAATCCATTAATGACTGAGGGTAGGATCAAGTTCACTCAGGTTAGGCACTTAACTTGAATCTAATTTTAAAGCACCCAAGATACCAAACCTCATTAGTAAGAATGTGCCTAAATTCCCCTACACAGTCAGTGGGGAGAAGAAGATGGGTTTTCTTGTTCTACTTAAATGATCCAAGACCAAAAATAATAATTTTCCACAAAAAGGTGGGAGATAAGAAATCAATATCCTAGTTCCATGTGATAACAGAGAATTTGATAGATGCTAATGCACAGATGATCCCAATGAGTTAATTGCTTCTGCACGGTAAGGAAAGCCTAAAAAGGAAACCCCAATGTTTCTTGTCAACCTGGCCTAGAAGTCAGATGTATGGACTCACACCCCACACTTTTGCTGAGGCTAGTCCTGGTCATATAGATATGACACAGGTGTGAGTAATATAGATATCTGAGGCAAAGTCTTCAGCATGGAGTTAGAATCTCTCTCCAGATATGGTTCTTTTTTTCATATATAGTTCACAGTAATTAGGATTGTACAATTAGATTCTTTCAAGATACAAAGCTTGTCCCCCCCAGGTATTTACTGCTAGAGGACACCATTTCCATCTCAGCTTATTAGAGGAAAAACATGAATGTAAAAAATGAACACCAACACCCAAAACAAAGATGATAAATCCATAGAAGCATTGAGCAGTACATTCTTGAAGAGACCTTATGAGGTCACCCAGTCCACCCCACTGCCCAAAGCATAGTCAACAAGACAGTCAATACCTTTTTTCTTTGGGTCTTGAAAAGCTTCAAAGGCAGAGATCCCACAACTTCTCCAGGCAGCCTGGAGGAGGAACCTCACTGCTCAATCCTCCTCGTGACAAGAGAAATTCCATATATTCGCACAAATCCTCCTTCACTTAAAACCTCCCTTCCATCATGCCAGTCCCCAGCACACAGAGCTGCAGGCAGTGCTACAATCCCAGATGTGTCCTTATTGAATTCAAGACCCAATTCAAAGGCACCCTTCCCGTGTGGTGAGCAGCTTGTACCCCACTTTTCTTCTGTCTGCAGACTTGATGAGAGTGCAGTCTGTGTCATCCTGTCTCCAGGCCATTGATAAAGACTTGAAACAGGACTAGTCCTGGGACAGATCCCTAAGGAATTCCACATGTGCACTGCTATCCCATCAGTACTTTTCATGCACCTTACAGTTTATTCATCAAGACTAGAATGTCCCAGTTTGGAGATAAGAATGCAGTGGAATCCTGTGGTGAAAGCTTTGGTAAAGCGAAGACAGATGGCACCCATCACTTTTCTGTCAGCCATAGTCCTAGTAATTTAATTTTAGAAGGCAATCAGGGAGGCCAGATGCATTTTATCCTTGGTAAATCCATGCAGCCTTTTCTCAGTCACCACCTTCTCATTCCTGTGCCTAGAAAAGTCTTCAAAGAGACCTTGATCCATGATTTTCCCAGGGATCAAAATGAAACTGGTATGTCGGTGGTTAAACATCAGAAAAACCAAAACTCTCCCGCTCTCCCCACGATTTAAAAAACATATTAGAATCAACAAAAATCAAGAAAATGCAGCAATAGACAAGCGGCAGCCTTAAAAACAGCGCAAAAGGACCCTGTTTCATAGCTTTAGGCTATGAAACCAGCTCCTCTCATCCAGGAAAGTTACATTAAAAAAACCATATTTGTTTATACTCCAGCTTATTCAACATGCATACGCAAAATAGACATCTTCCTACGCAAAACATTCAACTTGAATACTATGGACTTGATTGTCATATGTGGTCAAGAGATTGTCTTGTACCCACTAACAAAGGGCCTTAAAAGGGATATCAATTTTAATGTCATGGGAAGCCTTTTTACTTTCACAGGGTCTTCTCAGGAAGTCTTAACATAATATGATGAAGTTAAGATTTGGTTTTATTTCAATATGTTCACAGTTTCTGTGGCATTACATTTCTATCATGTTAATGTGTGAGCTCACAGCATTAGGATTCTGCCTCATGATTTGATGTTCAACAATATTTTTGTTTATGTTACTATTGTCACAATGGAAAATGCAGTAGTGACATTAGCCTTAGAAAATTAGGCTTCATTTATCTTAACAAGTGCACCTTAGAGTATAAGAAGCACAGAAAACACAAAGCATGAAATATTCTACTGAGATAATATATGTCATAAATTTTATAGAATTATTTAATAACACTTATTGTTCTCAATGGCACCTTTGTAGAATACTGCTGCCTTAAGAGAAATCTTAAAAACCAGAAAACAACCAGTATATTTTAATTATGTATAATCTTTATCAAATAATAACATACATCTACGTATTCTTTTAAAAAGCAATGTCTAAGTGTCACAGTGTTGTGTGTCTAATCCTAACTGTGCATAAACAGCTTCCTGAGTTTTTTCAATGGCATTGTTAAGTTTATGAGCTTGGCTTTTAAAGAGGTGCTTATGATAACCTGATTCTTTGTGAAATCAAAGTCTTAGAGAAATTAATGAAAGGCCCTTACAGCAACCTTATCTCTGATCTTCCAGTATCAACTAAAACTATAATATGTCATGGGATACAAAGCCTGTTGCAGAAAGACTTGAAGTGGTACTGTTGAATATGGCTTTGAGGAGTTTGCAAAAGCCTGAATTCTCCCTCTGTGCAAGAGAGTACTGTCTTAACAAGTCCTTATCACATACCCTAAGATTTATTTCCTGTTTCTCTGGTCCCAGGTAAATTAGAATGAGGTAATTTTCATTTCTTTAATTCTGTACAAAAATCAATTGTAAAAGCCTCTACTTGGAAGTCACATCTGTGTGATCAGGATGGTCAGTTTGGGCTGGTAGAATTACCTAGGAAAGTTTCTAACCAATTTTAATGTAAATTTAGACACGAGTTCTAACCAGCCTACATGATTTAGTCTTTGTTTTAAAGTTATGGAACATAAGACATTTTTTTCCCTAGTTTTTACAGAAGGTAGAAACTGTATAGGCAGACCAAATAAGTACCGGACCACCAGTGCATGGCTGAATCCATGGTACACTTTAATATTAGTTCCATCTTGAAATACCAGAGCTGAAATATCTCACTTTTTTAGTGATCAGTGGGAGTCTCAGCATGGAATTGCTTACTTAAAGCATCACTTAAGTCACTTGACATTGACCAAATATGCCCCCATTAAAATGACATCTCACAAATATTGCCTGATTAAGCAGTAGCAGTAGGTATTTGTTGATGAAAAGATAAATCAGTTTGCTGGGAAAAGTGCCAGTAGATAGCTTGTATACTCTACTTACATACTGGATTCTTGATAGATTTGGTGAAGATGTCTTCATGTTAGTATAATAAAAGCCTATTATCAGTTCAACAGCAGAAAACTGTTTTCATTCATCAAGAAAATAGCAGGTTCGACACTAGTTGCCTTTTTAAGTGAAAGATTGGACATACGCTATGAAAAAATTTCCTGCCGTTGCAGAGAAGGATAGCACACTCAAACACATTTTTAAATTTAATTCCACTTCTCAATTCAGTTGTCATCCTCTTTACAGTAAATTACATGGTTACTATTAAAAAGCATACTTTGACTTGTTCCCAAAGTGATTTTTTAAAAAGTTTGAGCAAAATTCTTGCAGCCATTTTGGATTTATGAGAAGACTAAAAAGTAATCATTCCCTCAACTTCTCTGAACAACATAGAAAAAAAAATCTAGTTGTGGGGGGTTTTTTTCCCCATTGGAATATTTCAGAAGTGGATGAACTGCCAAAATTTAAGCTTGTGTTATTTTTATTTAATATTAATATTCTTTTCTTGCTAAGTGCCACATTTGATGAGACACCAAAAAAAACCCCCACAGTCTCTGCTTTGTGAAAACATGATGTAACAGGTAAGAGTAATTGAAGTGTGAATGATGGTAATAAGGCTTGTGATACAAGGGAGGACAAGAAAATATTAACAACTCCTTCTAGTATTACAGCATTTCTCAGAGCTTGTTCAGGAAAATACATAACAAATAAAAAGTTCCTTGCTACTTTTAAAAATTAAATAGGATAAAGGTATCAGACATTTTTCTCTTCTAAAAAAAATCCAAAACAAAACTGAAAGACAATTTCTTCCTAAAGATTCTGCTACATATTTTTTTCTATCAGTTAGGTATAAAAACAACAAATAGCCTCCATTTTCTATTTTAATTTCTGAACAGAAGAAAAGATATGAAGGAGAGAAGGGACACCTGAGATTATCCTAAAAAGTAGTAGAGAAGGGCAAAATATTCGTTTCTAGTTGAGGTATCTCATGGAAACTCTCAGGTGTATTTCCAGGAAGGAGATGATCCACACAGTGTTCAGACTTCCAGAACTTTATTTACTGCACTGGTTCTCCACAAGCAAGTGCTCACTCTCTAGAGACCTGCTGGAAGAACCGAGCTTGAATATCAGTATCTGTGTTTTTGACTTTTGCACAGACCAATAAAACTAGGCCTGAGAAAAAAGGGTTCTTGAATCTCTCAGTGAAGACAAAAAGGTTAAATATCTTTCTAAAGCAATTCTAAGTTCATGAAAGAATTCAGCAATTAAATACTGAAGCCTTGGAATATTAGCAGTTTTTTTAAATAAAGAAAAATCCATCAAAATGGAGAATATGACCTTAAATATATTTGAAGTCTCCTTTAAACAAGCTGTCATGTCTATTTTGGCCTTTTTCCCCATCTTTGAAAAGGAAAACGACAGCCCTTGCTGGTGCAGGGAGCCAGAGGCATTGAGACAACTCTGTTCCACAAATGTTAGTAAAGGTGTTTCTTTAGCAGTGAGAATCAGGTGCAAGTTAACATACACAGAGTGTCTTTTCTCAGCTATGATTTGTGCAAGCCATTTATGGATAAGAGTAAAAAACATGATAGCAGCTATCCATTACAAAATTGCCTCTGTGGATTAAAGTACACATTGATTGTTCCAGCTGAGGGAGTCTTTTAATAGGGAGAATAAAACTAGTTTAAGCACTGTAAAAAGCTTGTCTGCGATCATAGTGCCAGGTTACTTTTGGATATGATACTACAATTTATCCTCACTCTAAACAGGGTTCTTAGTTTATGATGGGCAATGCAGACTACAATCCATCCTCAAGAATATTGATCACTAGTATTCTCACTTTCTACTCACACCCTTTAAACCATGCAGAGCAAGGATGAGAAACCTGTGACAGAGGTTAGGCAGGGCCTGCCTGCATTTTTATCCCAGAGGGCCCTCAGCTGCAGCATTTTGTGGATTTGGGGATGCTGCTCCTGGATAGTGCTAAGGCAGGTGAGCGAGTGGTAGGCAAGTGCATGTCAGGTGAAGACACGTGGCAGGGCCAAACCAAAACAAGGACAACAATGCCATCCAAAGTAACTGTAATGCTCTGCACTGTGCCTTGGTAACCTAAGCAGTAGATGTACCCTTTATTTTTATAAGTTTTGGTCACACTTTGGCAGCAGCAATAGTGACATCTGATATGTGGGATCTGTAATAAATGCTCTCTATTTCCTTTCCTTTGCTGGAGAGAAAGAAAATCACTACATTTCCTGCTGCTGTCTCAGGGCTACTGACTTAACCATAAAGGGATGGCAAGTCCAGCACCTCATATTTCAGGCAGAAGAAGAAGGAGACAGAGGGAAGCCTTGCCTGGCTCCTTGGGCAACGCCTACAGTGGTCCAGGAGGCATCATTTCTGCAATCTGTTAAAAATCAGGGAGAAGTCAGGCAAGTTCCAGACCAAACAGCAGGTTCCACACTAAACCACAGCTTCTAGCTAAATCAATAGAAGCAAGATGAATTAAGAGCGAATGTGCCAAGTTTTTTAACTGATATAATTAAATCAGTTTTAAAATGCATCTTTAGTTACATGGATGCATTCAGATCAGATCTTGGCCATCTTCTCCCCCTCACATACTTGAAGCCTGAATCCTCCTTGCCAAAGGGGCAATATGATCAAATCTGCATATTCTAATTTTTCAGAGCTTGTAATATGAAAGTCTTTGAGAGTTGGTGGTATTCAGGTGCCCAAGTATCTAAGCTAGTTTAACACTGTTGAATCTAGGCCAAATAAGTGCTTTTAAGTTTTCCCCTTAAGCTCTTTGGGCTTCAGTTTTCCCACTTCTGAAATCAGAGTTTTGAAATCAAGATTTATGGTGGGAGAAAAATATCAGCTGCCTCTCACACAGAGATCTTTTCTGCTCTCACTAAACTGCCATGAATCTTAATTCAGAGCAAGAGGTTTTGAGATCCTCACAGCTGAGGATCACTGTTTTAGCACCTTCTGCAAGCTGAAGGGGAAAAAAACACCCTTAGTACTGTCATTTCAAACCAGCCTATAACATTTCCCTAAGAAGCTATTTGGGATGTAAAATTGTATCACACCAAACCACATCAGCCATCTTTCAGTGAAAGACAAGAACAATTTACTATTTAAAATATAAGTATTAATGTTTTAACAAGCATAGATCTTTGTCTATAGTTTTGTGAATGAACGGATAAATAATTAAGCAAGAAACAAAACCTAAAATATTATGTGCAGAACTAGCTCTTTCACTTCCCAACTCCGTGCCTTTTCCCAGTGTTTTTATCAGACATATTTGTTCTGTGAAAATGGAATGTAGCCCTTCTTTAAAGTGCATATACAAGACATACGTGAGAGTCAGATCTGAGCTGAGAACTAAATTTTAATTCTGGTTTTGCCACATCAGTATGAAACACACCATCTTTTTGTTTTAACTTTCTGCATATCTGATTTATTTAGCTTACTTGGAACCCTTACTCTCCCCTAACTTCTTGGATTCAAGAAATAATCACTTTTTGGGTTTTCAGCATGCAGTTTTCTCTCATTTAAAACATACAAGATGAAAAAGCTCAAATTAAAAAAAAAAAAGGGAAAGCAGGGGAGAAATGAAGGTATTTCTCCAGAATACTCCCTGAGCTGCAAATATTTTTTTTTTTTTTGGCATAGCATACACACACAGAGAACAGCTACCTCCTACCTGCCTTGATCACTGCCCTGTGTGCACACACCCAGGGTGACGGTGGCTGGGGGCACCCAGCAGCAGGAACATGCCACAGTGCTGGTAGTGGGCTATACAGCAGAATTGATTTTCAGGTGATCACCTCTGGGTATTCACCTGAGGACACATCTTGTAAGGTGTTGAATGCTCTGGCACCAATCCAGAAAATCATCTATACCCACAAGGAGCATGCCCAAGTTGAGCATGCATTTCTGTCCTTTCCTTGATTCAGCTCAGATGGAATAGTATTACTTTTCAAGAGCTTTTTATTCTGTGCCTGATGAGAATGACCTTCACTCACTACTCATATGTTTGTTGCTTAGGGTCAGAAAGAGGATCAGACAGGAGGGCTTTCTCTCACTTCTGATTTCCAAGGGAGAGGGGGGAAAAATCCACTTTTTCCTTCTTTGAGATCTAGTAGATTTCAAGCAACAAGAATGCAGTTTGTGCACTGCCTGCTACAACCTGTCCTCTCTTGTCACTGAAATCCCTCAAACGTGTCTGCTTATCCTTGGAAGCTGGAAATATTATTTCTTCATATGTGTTAAATCGAGGAAGTTAATTGTTTTAGAAAACTGTAGTGATTGCCTTGGATATAATAATAAAACCACTTAAAAGTTCAAGTGTGCATCCTTTCCTTTCTCAGTAGGAATCATCCACTGTCCAGTACTCTGATGCCTAATTGCAATCCACAGAGCACTGGAAAAAAGAGGCGAGATGCCACATTGCAGTCCCTTGAGTTTTCTCTGTATGCTAACAATTAAGTTCCTCCATGCATCTGTCTTATTTTCCCTTTCTTATGTCCTTTCCAGGCAAAAACACTTTGTCCTGAGGGATGGTTTTATGTTTTGTTTTGCTTTAATTATCTGAAGTAGAACATGTAAAAGTCATTATTTTATACTGTACAAAATAAATCCTGTTTTTCCTTATTTATTTATGGTTAGAGAAAAGTTTCTGCGAAGTTAAAAATAAGTCAATTTACCTGCAAGGCAAATTAAAGGCCTATTTATTTCTGAGTCACAAATATCTTTGGTTCTGATATTAAATCAGTGAATAGAAAACTATATGGCATGGGGCCAGGGAGAGAGACAGCATTAGCAGTCATTTAATGTGACCACAGTAAGAGCTGAACAATCTGATGCTTGGGCAGTGCTGAACTCAGGGAAAATGCAGCACCGACTCTCTCTGCTACTTTTTTCGCCTTTTTGTCTGTGATGGATATATAATAATTATATTTTGCCAGAATGCCAGTGAAAATGGTAGTGCTGTTGCTAATGTAGAGGCTGTAAAGCCATCAGAGGAGCTTTAAGCAAATGTTATCTGTTTTACTGAAGAAATCAATTACACACAGATTGCTTAAACCAGTGACAGGCATAGTAAGGAGTAAAATCTGTTAAGCAGAAAACTTACAGCCATCAACGTGTACAGATTTACATGTTATATGATACAACTATTCAAGAATTTCAGATTACAAAAATCAAGGAAAAAGAGAAAAGAGAAATAAAGGCTAGAAAAAAAATAAAAGGCATTTTTTAATGTTCATCTCTATACCTTATGCAGCTGAGAGGTTTCACCTTTCTTCACCTCCTCTTTCACTGGCATGGAAAAGAACTGGTCAGGACTGCACTACCTAGAAGATGGACAATTTTGAGGGACCTGCTCTTTGACGTTGGTCAGTTGTTAATGGTCTGTCCAAGTTTGGAATACGATAATAATTTCCCTGCATTATTTGTGCTCTGCCATTTCAGGGTATTGCTTTGGCTGCGAAAAAAATTTAATAGTGCTTAGGCTTCTGCATTTAATCATATTATCGTCTCATTGTTTCTGGGCACAAAACAATTTTTTTAATTCTGAAAGGATGATTTATAAGATGATATGCATGTTAGAACATATTAACAATTACAGCAAAGAGTGTATTGAAATTGCTTGCCACAGAATCATTTGTCTTTTACTCACAGAAGAGTGTTTGCATGTGGTTGTGTTAGATGGGGCTACTCTGCATCCATATTTTCATATTTAAGGAATGGCAAGATGATATCTCTACAACTTGTGAGAGAGCAGCATGTAAGTGAGCACTCAAAAACAGAACTACTGAAAAATTAGCTACTGCTTCTGGAAGTATTGGCCTTAATCATTCATAAAGTGAAAAAAATGTGTAGTCAAAACATCTTTGACAAAAAAATCCCTAGTCAGATCTGCCTGTGTCTTGGCTTTTCCACTGCTGATACTTAGAGCATTAAACATCCTTACAGAGACTATCACTGTTCAAAAGGACTGTCAAGCCTGTTAATTACTCAGGTGGAGTTAGCATACAGCTCATTAAACCATGTCAAAACTTTCAGTCCTTCTCCACTATATCAGTCCCCTTAGAGGCTCTTACATCAGGATAATTTGATTCTTAAAAATACATTAATTCAGATCATACATTACACCAACAAATTATTCCACTTTCTTTGTAAAACAGGTCTGATCCAACCAGAAAGGCTATTGCAGCAAAGACAGTTTCTGTAATTAATATGTAGTGGGTGTGTCTGGTGCAGGCAAGGAGCGTTTGCAAGCTGTACTCTTGCAGGGTAGCACTTACAGAATGGTTATTGGCAGATCTTTTGAAGAAATATTTCTTGCAGTAGGAATATAAAAATGGTTTGTAGCTCTTATGAAAGGTTTATTACAATTGTACAAAGTATTCACAAATCCACAGTCTAAACCTTGGCCGTATGGGTTACAGTGTTACCTCAATTTTGCTCCACAACAGTGGAAGTTCTATGGAAGCAATTAATGACTGGGTTGCCCCCGCCCCAATGCCTGAGTTATCAAAACTTGTTCCCTTCAGAAAAAAGCCATTAAAAAACCCCAAAAGGGTTAATATAAATATTCAGAAGTTGGTTTGTGATTTAGAAACCTACATCTCAGTGTCAGAAGTACTCCTGATACTCACAAACCTAAACTACATTTACTCCGAGACCACCTCAAGTCCCACCCCTCCATGAAGAGGTCCAGATATTTTGACAGGAGTTTGCATCTTGCCAGGGTTCAAGTTATTTCTGAAAAAATCTATAGAGGCAATTAAAAATCTACACTGGAGAAAAGCTCCAAAGGTATCTGTATATAAAATGTTTGTAAAATATTTGTTAGGGTTAGTTACAGTTATCCTTTTTTTTATTATTATTATTATTATTTTAGCAAAGCACATTTGACCTGGTAAGTAAACTGGCTGAGACTGGCTTTCTTCTAATGTCTGCAAACCAAAGCACAAAAATCTGGTTTGAACTCAAGCCACTTGGGTTCATGGCACTTTATACATCCTCATCCAATGCAATCAGAATCGATTTATGGGAATATGAGATTTTTCTTGTGAATATAATTGCATTTGGATATAGTTTGTGAAGACTCCTCTTTTAATCAGGGGATAAAAGTATGATTTTTATTATTTCAATGTGCCAAATAGAAACTAAGGAATGTGACAGCAGGAAAATATTTTGCAGGGGTAAGCGGGCTAGTTAGTATAAGCCTAGCTGCAAGTTTTAGAAAGAGGACATGATTTTGCTCATTATGTTCAGTCACTCCAATTGGCTTTAGCGGAAAATCACTGCGTGGAATGTCTCGCTAGATCAGCACAAAGTTTACAAGATCTATGACTGAGAAGCAATCATCCACCACTGAGGAAGACCTAACTCTGTTAAACACATTTCTAAAATGACACTTTCAAAATGGATTTCAGCTCTTGATGAATGAAAGCCATCATCACGATTTTAAAGTTTAGTTTGTTGTTTTTAAATGTGCACTCCACAGGAGTCAAATGTTCATTCTTACCCTGCCTTGCTGGGAAAAAAAAAAAATTGGAACAAAATGTAGAGGGCAATTAAAGATGCAGAACACTTTCTCCTCCAAAATCCTCACATTGATAATACTACAATAATCTTCAAATTTATCACACCAGACCTCCAAGTGTGATAATGCATCTTTAAAATACAAAACTTCAAGCTAAAATATTAAACATGTGTTTCCTCCTCCTATAGGATATGTGCTGAAATGTCACACGCTATTGGGGAAAATGACCCGTAAGTGTTTTTTTCCCTCCTACTGGAGCAGTTAGTGTGGCGTGCAGTGAACCAAATCAACAATGTGATTCAAGCTGTCTCTGCAGCGTCATGGTGAAAGAAAGGATAAACTATAAAAACTACCCTCCTACAGCTCTTAGTTCTTGCTTCCCACACTTTAACATCTTCTGTCACCCCTGGCGCTGTTACTGACCCATACTAAGCTAAACTAAAGGATGATAAGTTTGCTGCCTTTGCCCTTGTCCTAAGGGGCTGCACATTATCCTATCAAGCATCAGAAGCCATTTCTGTGGGATATTTGTCAACCTAAGAAGTCCTTTTAGAACAAATGAAATGGGCAGCGAATTACAAAAATGTCATTCTCTAAAGGAAATGGATGAAGGCTTTTGTTCCCCAGTAATAAATAGATGCCATAGGCTTATAACACTATTTTTGTATTACATTTGACAGGGTTACTATTTCCAGTTCATTAAGGAAACAGCTTGAAAACTATTTTTTTCATATGCTTTTCAAAATAATGTTTTCCCAGTAATAAATATAAGCAATAGCTCACATAATGTTAACTTCAACAAGATTTGTTTCGAGGTACTTGTATTAGGGATTACTACATATCAGATGGCAAGTTTTAAATACATATTTTTTCAGCTTACATAGATGCTTATTTAACAGACAGGTAATAAGCACATAAGTATTAGTGCCTCATTCTGATTTTTTTGGAAATATTTTAACATTGTTTTTAACGTTATCTTTTGCTAGACCAATTTTCCTGTGCATGATGATCTTATGGAACCTCATGATATATATTCCATAGGCTAAGGTCAAGCAAAGGAATAATAACTCACTTCCTTAAATGAATGCTTCAAAGTAAACCTTCTATGTTTAATAGTAGTAAGCAGAGGTCAGGATTACACTCTCTCAGGTTTGAGAATAAAGGCTGTGTGTTAATATTCTCCAAGAATTACAGCTGAATTTCTGTGTGGCAAAATGTTTGCTGAAGTATGTCCCTGACAAAATATTTTACAGTGCTATGGATGTCAGACATCTGAATTTTTACAAAAAGCTAAACTGAGACACACATGTATAAAAACACATAATAGTACTTTGATAGTTTCATTTGCTATTAAACATTGTGCTAAAATGCTTCAAAGAGGATTATTAATTATTTTGGCACACAGAAAGTTCTTTCTGAAGACACTGACTGAAAAATTAAGTAATATATGATATATTGACACAAGTGAACTTAACTGCTATGTCAGTCATAATGTGTAAGGTGTATTTCTCTCATCATCCACTAATCAATTATTAAGGGAAAATTTTATTTACATCAAAGTGCTATAATATTTTTTATGTTTACAGCTTATTTCTGCCTGCAGAATAGTCTCTCAACTACTGTACTGCTGGCACTAGTTATTACTGATTACAAGTGAGCATTTTGTTAATAAGAAGAGCTCAAAATTGATTTTGCAGGAAGATAAATCAGTAAACCAGACCATTAACTGGTCCCCTGCTTTGTAACTATTTCACTAATTCCAGACTAATTATATTCAGATCTTTATTAGTTAGATGTTTTCACAAAGTAAGCTGGACATGGACCAAATGTAGGGTGAACAGTAAAGAATATATTGATAAATGCACTCCTTCCTTGTAGTGTATTTTTCAAGACACACACCAGTGCACTTTTCAGATTAGACTCTGTCCCTTAGTTATCATTAGTCAGGCAGAGACAGCTAAACTTTGCAATGAATAGCTCCCGGCAGTCCCGTACATTCCCTTTCTCCCCCTGCACACCAGAGCAGTATTCCTTCATGCACGGCCTCCCGTTCTCAGGTGAGGAACTCAGACTCTTTGAGACCTAAAACAGTGGGACCTTGCCAAGATCCACTTCTGGGAGTGGGGTTGAGGGAGTTCAGCTCTCCCTTTAGTTGGGGCAGACAGAATTACTCCTGGGTTCAGGCTGAACTGATGAATGAATTTCTTCTGCTGAAACAGAAATGACAGTGGGTTTTTAAGAAGGATGAAATAATTTCTTCTGCTGAAACAGAAATGACAGAGGTTTTTTAAAGAATGATGAAATATTTAACTAGACAAAAGTGCTTTAAGTGGAAAGCAAAGTTTGACATGATATTTCCAAAATGCTTGGCTTTTGGGCACTTTTAGTGAGTCTTGAAAAAGCAGGTTAGACATAGAAAATGTTTTAATGAAAGGGGACACTGGTAGAGGTCCGTTTAGACTCAGAACTCATATTAAATTTCTTCCCCTGCCTAACTGATAAAGTGAAAAATTTCTTTCCCTCTAGGATTCAAACTGGGATGTCATCAGTAGAGAGAAAATAACTTATACCTATGGCTATGGCATTTTCTTGGAGACCCTTTGTTTAAAACCCCTCAGAAAGAGCAGAGAACAGACCCATCTGTTCTGCAAGTTGGATGCACCGTGTGACCCTGGTGTCAGGAGAATCACCAGCTCTGGTGAGGATAGGCAACAAAAATGGACTTTTATTTCCTCATGCCGTTTCACTTTTTTCAATACCAAATGAAACTGCCAAAGAAAGTGGTGTTATTATTCCATAAAGTGACTTGATCTGGGAAGAAAAATATGGTTTTCTTCCACATTATCATTCTTCCCTTTAACTGGAAGCCCTGTGAAACCATGTTCCAAGGGGATTTTTGTAGTTCCTATATTTTCTGGGGCAAAACTGCTTTCAGTGTTAATAAGAATTCCATAAAGGCATGGAAGAGCATGTTAACTTCACAAAAAGGTTAAAACTTTCAGAATGTGTTATCTGAATTATCTTATGAAGAATATTATATCATGTTAAAGGTTATTAGCAGTGTAGGGATCAGAATTTCAGGATGCTCAGATCCTGTTTTTTTCTGAAATACTGATCTTCCTGCAGCTCTCATGGTTTTCAGTGTAGATGCCAGCTCTCTTCACCTGTGAAAGCCAGGCCCACCTACTGGGATTTAGCTGCCAAAAAGGTATTTTAGCAGATAACTTTAACACACCCAGTTTTGAAAAAATCTGTCTTTGATTTTTTTAGCATTCATCACTGTCTTCTCTAAAGAGTTTGGGAATATTACTGTATGCTGTCGAACAGCTGCTGCATTTCACTCCAGGCATGCACAAAGTGTTCACCATACAGTTTTTCATACCAATTTGCTAGGTTTGCATAGCACTCTGGGATCCTGTAGATGAAAGGAACTGTATCAAGGTTAGATTACTGTTACAGTGAAACCCGTACTAACAGGCACAAGCTAACCTAAATCACCTGTCCTAACACACAGTAAAATTTATGTGAAAAGTTCCCTTATATTAGTTCCGCTATATTATGTGACTACCTGTTGTAATGGCCAAATTAATACCCTTTGGTGGCTGATAAGACGCTTTTACTTTGGGTAGTACATGAAGCCATGAACAGATGCAGAACCAGAAAAAGAATGCCTGGTGCAACAAACCTGGTTTCATGCGCAATTGCAGCACAGCTTTTCTGAAAGCAGAGCTGCAATAATATTAGGCAAGTCTGAATTTTTTACAGACAAAATTTAATATGAACTCTCCAAGGAAAACAACCTCAATAGTAAACATGAAAAACCATTTGAAGAGATATAGTTATTTTACTCTGCTGATCTTACAGTTTCTGTTACAATGGGCCTTAAAACACCAGCTGTAATCCCAGAGTCAGCTTCAGTCGCTGCCCAGGTTACAGCACACGGTGGTAGATAGACAGATGGACACACAGGAGCTCTCATGGCCAATAAAAAATCAGAGATTTGGGGAGTTTACATTAAAGAGTGCACTCATACCTATCCATGCACAGCGTTCACACTTTAAAGTGTTTGAGATATTACCATGTCCTGTGGTTTTACTTTCTTTACCCATTTTTTGCATCACTAAATAAAGTTGCTGAAAATACACACACTGTGTGTTTATACAGAACAGACAGGGGTAAATAAAAACCAGACATGTACAGCAACTGTTGAGATGAATAAGATCATCAGTTATTTTTGTAAAGGTCATAGCTAATGCAGAGTAGTGGATACTATTTGTAACTAAAGAGTGAAACAGAAACCAAAAGCAAGAATTTACTTATAAAAACATGATCCATAAAAGCTAATAAAAACCTCCAGAATTGACATACTTAACTTTGCAAAACCTGAATAATAATAGCAATGGTAATAACAATAATAATGAATTTGCAGTCATACTTCACTTTCAAGCTTAAGTATTTCAATATGCTTGACAAACACTAAATATCTGAGAAGTGCAAGTCCTGCAGATAAATAAATTAAGACCCAGACCACAAGCTAGACTAAGGACTAGGACTCAAAAATTCCCCTTCACTCTCATGAAGTGTCTATTGCACAGTTTTCTTCAAACTGAAGTAACTCATTCCTCTGCAAAAAAGAGCTCAAAAATGCAAAGGATTAGGTTATGGTAATGGTTTAGTTGAACAAAAAACATTTGCGTACACTCAAGAGCATCTGAGAACAATTGGTCTTCATCGTAGCTGACAGTCATGCCTCTTCATGACTTGTTTGAAAAAGGGTGAAACAAATTAATTTATATCACTTCAGCAGGCAAGCAGTAAAATGTTTTTCTTGGCTACTGATTCATGTATGCTGCAGCCGTGTGACATGTATAAAAGCGGGAAACATTTCCTTCCTCCCAATTCCTTTCACATCTCTAGATTACCAGAGGGTAATGACTATGCCATGAAATCAAGGTCAGTTCTCATCAATTTCAATGAACACTTTTACAAAGAGTGAGCCTGGTCCAAGAACTGCAGTATTCATTTACCAAGACACCTAAGAAGAGCTAATATTTTGAGGAACCTGTGAATTCACATCCGCTATTTTCAACATAAAGTGAAACTTGACTAAAAGTGAGCATTTCACAGCATTTGTCACATGAGTCTAAAAGTGCAATTTTAATGCTACCAGACAAGGGGGAAACATCTACCACCTCACAGAATGTGCAAGTTAAAGAAATAGACATTATTCCAAGGATGCCATAAATGGCATGTTGTTTACAGACTCAGCAAGTGAAAATATACTATTGACATTTGATAATTCAAATCTAGTTTTGTATATGGCTCTATCAGTGGCAACAAAAATACAGGGAATTCGAGAAAACCCAGTATACTAGACAAAGTATGTATGCTCAGCTGTGTTCCCCTAATGTTGTCACACGTTGTTTTTCTCACAGAAGCTCAATGCCACAGGGCTGTTGGCATAGAAAGGTCTCGGTTTAATCAGCACAGAACATCCAAACAAGTCTTAATCATATACATTACATGAGATAAACATTTACAAAATTAATATTGATGTTGCCTATGCTAGCAAGCAAACCTGTCAATGTGGGAGGAACATACCATTACAATAACAGTAACAAATGCTCCAGAGCCCCTGCGTGACTGAACCACTGACGTTGCTACTGCTATCGGGTGCCCTCTTTTTCTCTGGTGGTGTGCCTCTTATCCCTACCAAACAAAGCTGCCTTCTCTTTAGTAAAGGAATTCAGGACTAGTTTCTTACAAAACTTGGTTTTCCCATGTTCAGTGGTTGTTGAGCTGCCTTAAATACTTAGAGTGATATAGAAGAGTGTTCTTTCCAATAATGTTTCAGGAAAATGTAATTTTTATTTCTGCCCTTTTCATTGATTTATCCTATTTTTTCATATTAGGACAGCAAAGTTA
Organism: Coloeus monedula; assembly: GCF_965178545.1. NCBI lineage: Eukaryota > Metazoa > Chordata > Aves > Passeriformes > Corvidae > Coloeus > Coloeus monedula. The sequence continues at coordinate 79,227,405 of NC_138782.1, forward strand.
AACCAAGACAGAAACACATCTATTTGGGATCCTGAATGGTTTGAATTCCTTCCAAAAGCGTTTGCACTGGCTCACCTCCCTTACCAGGCTATCCAAGCACCAGGTGTTGACAAAGGAATCATACTCATAGAAACAGCGATTATCCAGAGGCTGGAAAGCATTACATTTGCTGAAGCACAGTGAATGTACTACAGCTGACAGTAGCAGAGACCTCCAGGCATCAGGGACATCCATACCAATGCTTGAGCTCAGAGCAGGAATGTGCTTCTGAAGTGAATCTCCTAACTTCTCCACTTACTGCATTTCAGTTTGCATCATGGCGGAGTCTAAGGATGCCCATGATGCTTTCCAAGTAAACCAGCAGCACGCACCTCTCTGCTCCTGCTCCTACTGGATGTAGGGTTCACAAGAGCAGATGAGAAGTAGCGCATATTAAAAACTTTGCAGGGTGTACACTACAGAAAGTCATGTCTTCAGCATCAACAATTTCACTCCACAGATCTGTTCTTACCAGGCTATGCTTCTTGCTAACGGCAACTTCGCTGCTCTGAGCCGCAGCCGCTCCTGCTGCTCGTTCCCTCCCCTGATGTGCTTTACCCCCTTGAAAATATATGCAGAAGTATATGCAGGGAAAGGACTGAGAGAAGTCAAATAACTTCAAAGGAAAATTAATCACAAGTTTCAATTCATTATCCCCTTTATTTTTAAAATACAACATGTTTAGAGAATTTCATTTCAATACCTACCCACCAATAACACAGAAATAGTATAAATGAGCAGAAAACAAAGGTGAATGGTTATGAGATCTACCATAGTACAACCACTTTTTTTTTTTTCCTTGCTTTTTCCACCCACCCTCTCTTCTGATAGTGTTTTTTCACCTAATCACTTATCTTCACACTCAATGGGCCTTGGCTTGATGCTGTTGTAGCCTTCACACCTATGATGTGGTTGTAGTTCTCTGGGAAATCACCCAGCACCTGCAAGGTCCCAGTTCCTTCAGCCTCCAGACCCAGTTCTGATTTTAGTTTCCTTCTGACCCAGTTAATTAATTGACTTTAATTCAATACAAACTAGTTTGTTTAGCCAACCCTGGCTACTTTGCACCCCTAATTTAACCTCTTCAGGTCTCCCCTACTATGCAGAAAGCAAGCAGTGCATCAAGATGGGTGCCCCTGATATTCTTCAGTCAGAACCCACAGACTTGCTCTAGGACACATTCCTACAAAGATAAAATGGAGAAATACAACATTCTGTCATAGTACACACACTGCTCAGTACAAAAGAAGTGCCATGTACATTAACATTAGTTTTTCTTATTAGTCTAGTGTGATAGATGGCAACTCACATTGACTTTAATGGAGTTACACTAGTTTACAAAGGAGTAAATTTGGACCATAGGGACAATATTAAATGTGACCTTAATCTGATTTACTCAGAATATATAAGTTAATATGTTTTTATTTCAAACTAATATTATAGTGCTCTTCAATTACAAAGGTCACCAAAGTATTAAAACCTCTTTATTAATATCAAACAATAGCATATAAGTATTTAACTGAGGAAAAAACAACAAGCTCCCAGTTATTGATCACTTGAGAGGTTATTTTCTATAGCAAAGAATGAGCAATGGCTCTGTTGCCCTGTAAAGAACTACTAATCTGCCTAGAATCATTTCAGGACCCCCTTGTCCATATTGTACCTGGAGAAGCCTAACACTGTCCATCTCCAAACGCCTCTCCCTACACACCCAATGTCCAGACTGTTCTCCTGATCTGCTTGCAATACTGTAATTCATTCAACAACATTCAGCAATGTGCACTTATGCAATTTGAAGGGAAAGAGGGAAGAGGGAAAAGAGCTGGCTTTTCCTGATGTAGGAGATAATTCTCTTCTTCTTCCAGTGGATGGGCAATAAAAGACTTCTGAAGCCAGTTCAGCAGGCTCAGAAAAAAACCCAACCAAACAAACACTGGAAAAATACATCCAAACAATACACGGTGATAAAAAATGTGAGTGAAGTTGAAGGAGGGAATTGGAAAGGTTTTTTTTTAATTTTATTTTTAGGTAACATTAACTCAACATATAAATTAAAAATTACTCTTTTATGTAAGTGTGTATACCTATGATATGTGTATGCATTGTACATCTAGGAATAGGTGTTGGCATGCAGACGGTCAGGTTTTCCTGATCCATCACATTACCAATGAAATCTGTTACTATTAAATATTGATAATCACATGCAGACACATACACATATATCCAAACATTTGCATTACTGCCTGTATGCACACGCTTACACACAAACACTGCATCATGTCTATGAGGATACAGCCATACAAACATGCTGCAGGATTCACACAGAGCCACACAGTGCTGGAATTATGAAAAGCAGCAGAAGCTGGACCAGCTCTTCTTCCAGGGAAGTCCATAGTAAAAGCCTCAATGAACTCCACAGGATCAGAGTGGCACCAGAGCATTTAACAGGGCATCCTGGTCACATACAAATAGCTTACCCATAAAGTGTGCATAAACCATCTACTTGCGTGCCAGAGGAATGCACATCTGCATATAGCTACATAAATCTTAAACACAGAAAATATATGCTAAGGTTATAAAAATTCAGTATGCTAGAACTCTATGGGATGCTTACATTAGTGCAGATGAGGTGGGTATTGTCTGAGCTTTTGTGTGCTTTTTGCTCTACAACAGGCAAAAGACTGACTGAGCTTCCCTCTCTAGCTTTGTTTTTTTTACCTAAACAGGGTGTTGGGATGAGTACTGAACCTCCACCAAAGCGTGGAAAAAACCCTCTTCAATCAACAAGTTCAGTATTTTCACAATTTTCACGTCATTGTATGTGATAAAATATACACGGTGTTCTCTCTGGATCTGTAAAAGGCTTTTCCCCCTGCTACAGCTCTAAAGCTTATTTTACATTCTAATACTTCAGACAGTAGCTTGTCCAGCTTCTTTTCATCTCTACATTTCCCTCTCTTCTTTCTTGCTCTTTTTCTTAAGTATTGTATTACATGAAATTCAGCCCTTATTTGGCAGGATTTTATGCAGTCTGTGGTGAGAGCTGAATTCTGAAAATGTTCAGGAAACACTGGCTAAGTGGGGAAATTTATTTGCCTGAGCCAGAGATAACATCTTTCTTAGACTTCTTTTTGAAACACTGGCACTTGTCAAGCAGAATTCTCCTGTTCCCCCTTTCCTCTCTCTCTCTCGTAAACACACACGTGCACACTTATTAAGGATGCAGCAGAACTTAGCTGACACTATAAGCTGGAGTTTTTATTCATTCTGTTTCTACACCCAGTAGGAAGGAAAAAAAAAAGAAGAAATTGGAGATGTTAAAAAAAAAAAACACAACAATTTTTTTTTCCCTTTCCAGAACATTCAGCCCTTCTCATCCTCTTGTTTTTAAAAAATGATCTGTGTCTCCCATGCCAGCCAGCCTTTCACATTTTTCTTCATTAGAAAATACATCTTTAAAGCAAAGTCAAAATTTTGGCATTTATTTTTATGGTCACAGGGTAATGTTCTTCACGAAACTTAATCTAAAACATAAACAGTGAGGGTGAAGCAATCATTTCTCATCCAGGGCACAAGACAAAACTGAAGAGTAAGTATGCACTGATTCAGAGCTCTGCTCTCCTGGCACAGCTGCATGTTACACATTTTGGGGAGAACAGCTGGGGGCCGAGCAGGTGATTTGGCAAAATCATTTGGGGGTGGCAAGGAGCGAGGCTGAGGACAAAATTAAAGACTGGAGTGTATAAGGAGAGAAGTTTAATGCCTGAGTGCTCGTTTTGAACTGTGACCTAAGGTTTGGCTGGGCACTAACCACAGCATGCCTCATCAGCTCCTGTCACGGGTACCCTGGGGCATACCTCCAGCAGGGAGCCAGCTCCAGAGCCGCTCCTCAACCACCAGCTCGCTCACACACTACTGAGACCCTGCCGAGAAATCAGCATGCAACCCGAGAAAGCATCCTTTCCTCTGGAATAAAAATTAATATTACTTGTCATATTTCATGTCTGAGCTCTTTTCATGCTTTATCCTCTGTAATGAGGGCTAAATTACCAATATTAGTAGATTTTCATGGCTAGCACAGAAAGAGCTGTTACCAGAATAAATGTTTGCATTGCTTCTGTTGGACACAGGCTTTGCTAATGCAGCTTTGCTAATTATTTCTAAATAGGCAATAATCTGCATCCCCTAGTGCTGGGTAGTGGATTGGCCACGTACCTGCTATTTCCCTTATTTACATGTTTTACAACTTTATCAACTACACTAATTACACTCTGAACACTGTTTAAAATTTTCTGTTAATAGAGATACAATGATGCACCAGAGGATGTGTATTTATGCCATAATTACGCCTCTGTTCCTGCGATGCAGTCTCCAATTAGCTGTCGACGGTGGCACAAGCAGCTGCCTGATATTCTAAAGCAGTGAAACATCTGCACGGCGGATGATACGCTCACATGGATTTTTTTTTTTAAGCCTAGAAATTTACACCCAAGGGAGTGCAGACAAATAGGAGCCTGTCATGTGTAGGGATGATTAGAAATCCTCACCATGGCAACATTGGAGCAGCCATGTCACAGAGTGAGGGGACACATGTCTAGATGAAGGCGCTAAAAACATTTGCCTTTTTTTTTTTTCTCCAGCATTCCCAACTTCCCTCTCTCCCTCCCCCTCTCTTTTTCATATTCTTCTCTTTGCATCTAAAGCCAACCAAAACAGCAGGTGAAAAGGCCAAAATCTGCAGCCCATGCAAGGAATATGACACAGTAGATTTAGTGTCAGGAAAACAGCAAGCAATCAGAGGATGCTGCCAGGCATCCACTGGATATTTTCTTTCAGGTGGGGGAGGGAGAAGATGGAAAAATAAAGGAGAGAAAAAATATGGGCATCATTCAAATTAAAGCTGCAATGTCTTGATCCTAGAATGACATTTAATAGATAACTTCCATTTAACCCTCATTAACAATTTTTCTCTGACTAGTTGACCACCAGCATGTACTGATGAGGAGGGGGAGGGGAGGGAAAGAAAGGTGAAAGCCTGGTATAAGCCTCTCTTCACAGCATACTGTTTCAGCTTTGAGCCATTGTATGTATTAGAGAGAGTAACAGCTACTAGAGTTACTTTATATTTGTACCTAAAACCTTGATTGTACAGACGAGGGTGTTAATTTTATCAGGCTCCTTCTGGGCTACTCCCATTTGCAATTTAATATCAATTTCACGTAATAAAATCATTATAATTAGTCAAGGGTGTCATTCTAGAATATAGGCTTGCCTGAATTGCAGGGAGATAGTATTGGTTTGGATCCAAATCTCTCATTCTTACTCCATTCACCTGCCCTTTCTGTGACTGGTCAAATACCAGCAACATGTTTAGGAAAGGCTCCAGAGCAGTCCAGAAATCCTGCAAAGCCAAATTATCTTACAAGATTTCCTTCGTTTAGTTGGATGGAAAATTTGAGAGACCAGCTGCAGTTCTCTGAAAAGAGCTCACAGCATTTCACTTTCACTGGATCTTGAGCCTCAAACACCAACTCTAAGATGCAGCTTCTACCTTGTCTTAAATGATGGTGTCTTAATAAACATTTTAGTTCTAAACCAAAGGCTAGCCTCCATGGTATCTAAAATATTCAGTGATACCTTTATTATAAACACAAAATTCATGATTCTTAAAAGTATATACTTACGGTTTTAGTGCCCAGGGGTCTAACTGGTCTCCTGAAAAAAATCAGTGTAGTGGAGAGAGCGTGTAGAGAGAGGAGAGAGATGGTTGTGAAGGCATACTTTGGTAACACAGTAAACTCTAAGGTGAGAGTCCCAACTGGACCATCAGAGGCTGCCACACGTATGGGCACATCACAAACCTCAGCTTTGCTCTGTCTCTCTGCCTGTGCCATAGAAGACAGGCTCTTCATGCTACTTCTAATTAAATTCCAAGCAAAATAAGCAAATTAATTAACATTTATTGACTTCAGAACATGTGCTCTAAATATATGGAGAATGAGTAAGTAAAATGTTTTTGGAAGGTAATGAGGAAGTCTCTCTGCAATTACTGAGCTGATGCAGAGAAACTGCCCAGTGTTACAGGGTACCTGTGTCACCACACCATGTGCATAAATTTCACTTGTTATTCATTGTGCATAACCTGTTTTGCTCAGTTCTCATACAGGAGAGTGTGATATTGAAGAGCCACTATGTGTCAGTGCAAGGACAGAGTTTATCAGATAAACAAGTCATTTTTGGAAACTGCAGATGCTCCTACTGTGAAGCATTAAACGTGGCCCCTCTTAGATACACAGAATGGGGTTCTGGTCAACTGAGCACAGGCTGATAAGCTCTGCACAGCCCTGAATGCTGTTTGCCCACATACTAATGTTAAACAAAAGAACTGCAGACTGCAGAGAAAGCATGCGGGTCAGACAACTAAATTGCTTAAACCCTTAGGCAGCCTTCTGAAAAGAAAAGGCATGAAAGAAGCTGATATGAGCTTTTATGCAGAATTGTTCTGTTTATTATCCCTGTTAAGAAAATGATGGTAAGGATCTTGTTAAACTGTATATTCCCAAATAAGACAGGAGGACAACCACCTACTAAACAAGATACAGTATGCCATTGGTCATTACATGATCAGACATATATCTGTTTTACATTATTTTCAGATTATGAATATAATAAAAAGACAACAATAAAGCTGTACAGATAACAACAAATGCTGTTAAATTGCATTTTTTGCATTCAGTCATATGATTTGTCATTGGAAGTTTGAGGGTAATAACGGTCTGTCATTGTAGAAATCTACTTCATGTTAAAATTTCACAATCTTGTATTAAAACTTTGTTAGAGTACAATTGTTATAACTCTATTCAACTACATTATGCGACAACTTAACAATAAATCTATGACAAAGTATATCACTGTGATAACATCCAAACTCGCCTTGGATGAAACAGCGATATGATTTTATTACAAGATTTCTCCTATAGCCAGCACAATAAAATATTGAAAAATAACACTTGTCTGGAAAAACTGAGGGGGTGGAGAGCGTACGTGCCTTGGTGGAATCTGTGCTTTCCCTAAAGCCTGCTTGGTTTTCAAGACAGATCCCAGAGATCACAGTAGTAACTTTGCCTTTCATTGCATTGTGCTTCTCTCTTACACACCCAGGTGTTCGTGCAGGCACACATGCACACACATGGCCCAACGTGGAGCAGAAGAGTTCCTAAGACTCAGGATGCCAAACACTACCTGTAGGCGGAGAAGCCACTAGCAAAGCCAAAGTGCAGGGAGGCCGCGTTCAAAATCATGGTAGCTTGTGTAAAGCAGAGACTCTGAATGGCCTATTTATCAGGAAAAACAGAAGAATGCCTCACACTCTGAAACTCATAACAGCAACAAAATTAAACCCTCTGCTTTTTTTATTAAAAACATATATAAGACATTGTGGGATTCCATTGTCATCTTTCTGACATATGCCTCATCTGATTACACATGAAAACCATTCCTAAAGAGGCATTGCAAGAATGCAGCATGTTTATCAGTACATGTGCACAATGCCACTCAGTGTTAGTGCTTGCTGGTCTGAAATATGCTGCTTTGTAAATAAAGTAAACAAATTTATTACAAGTAGCCCTGGTCACCGGGAGCACAGCTGCACACGTGGCACAACACTGATGCATGGGACAGGTGCCAAGACCCCGTCCTTCTGCAGAGCCCTGTTACAACCTAGAACCCATGTGGAGTCCAGACCCACTCCAGCCTCTGTGGGCTTTTATCTCTCAGGGCAGGCCAGGCTGAATTCCAGCCTTTGCAGTGCTCCTTGTAGCATGCCAGTGGTGGGATAGGGTGCACAGCAGAATGGTTCAAACAAGAGGAGGTTTTTTTCAAGGGCACACAGGAGATGTCACAGCTTAGGGGTGTAGGAGGAGCAAGATCATGCCAACAATCAGAAAAGAGTCACTGGACAGAGCTGAGCCACTTACACGCTTCTCAGGGGGAAGTAAAACGCTGTGTTTCTAAATATATATATTTTTTTTTTTTAAAGGAAAATCTATCAACTATCAAAGCCAATCTATCAACTCAGATGTTGCAGCTGTCTCAGAACCAAAAGGTGCTATACTGCTTTTTAAAATATTTTACCAGGTACTCACCATCTTATGAGAGATTTACTTGCACTGTGCAGTGTATATACCCTCAATAATATAGATAGTTTCAATTTAGTGAATGGGGAAATTATTTAGCTTGGACCAAAGGAAGTCTTTTCCCATGCTTCCCCCCCGCCCCTGCCCCCAAAAGAGATGAAAAAATGCATATTAAATAGAATACTTACCTCAAAAATTTTTTTATTTTGCTTTCCATGCTTAAACTTGTACATTTAATGGTACTGAAAACAGCACTGCAAAATACAAAATTGAAAGTTGCAATTTTGAAAAGCATCTAATTAACTATCACAACATTAATATTTCTCACTGCCTCCCAGGGCTCTTTGATCTGAACAATTACTTATTTCAACTAGATTTTCAAATATTCTTGGTCAGCCCAAAGTAGGCTGACAAGTGGTAAGAAACAGCTTTTTCCCAACACCCCTGCCCAATGAAGTAAGGAAGCATAGCTGTCAGTATGTTCAAAGTGAGGAGCAGGATCAGAGAGATCAAGGCTCTTTCTGTATTGTAGTTTAGGCTGCTGGGCCAGAGAGCAAGTTATATCCTTGGACTCCTGATCCCCAACCTGTCACCCTCATTATGGATTAATCTTGCACCTACAGTGTCTGGGTGTTAAGAGTTTGGATCTGAGCACGAGGTATCGCGGACGCGTCCTTCATCATCCGAACTCAGAGGCAGGAGGCATTGAGCCCTGTGCCTGTATTTACCAGAACACATGCACACAGAAAATTGATACTTGTGTACACAGGCTTATGCTACTACCTTTTTTTTAATGCCTAGCACTTCTAGCTCAAGTTGTTTCCATGGAGCCTTGTATATAGGTTCTGTTCCTTCTGAAGGTAGAGATTTCAAATTGTTTATGCATTCCCTATAGGTGAACTATGCAAAGTAGCTGTTGTTAAAAGTGCTTTATTTCACAGTTTTGACTATTTTGAGATTTTAGCTGCTAGTAAGCCCGTCTCCTTCCCATCCTATGTAGTTCTGTAACTAACAAGGGGTGAATTCAGGTAATAAAAGTGGACAACATCAACATGATCTGGTGACTATACATACCTGCTGTTGTTGCAGTTTTATTGTACAATAAATAGTCCAGTACAGTCTTAAAGGTGCTCACAGCCACAACATCTGGTACTGAACTGTCAGAATTAGTCCTACCTTTAAATGACAGAGTACATGTACACTGACTTTGGATTCAATTTCTTTTTAACAGTGTGTGGTTTCATAATTAATTTGAAGAAAAATTATGTACAGTTAACAAATTTTTTCTGAGACTAAGACCTTTCTTGATTCTATTTGTTAAGGCAGGGAGTAAACAAAAAAAGGATAAGCTTTATGAATGTCTATCTTACTTTATTTTTCTTTTGTCTTTCTTTCTCTTGGGGCATAATCCAGTAAAATGCTGAGCATCCTTGATATGTAATGTTTCCTGTGGGATTTACACCCTTCCATATCAGGAACATTACTTACTTGGTTGGAGACAGACTTTATCATTCTGTAGAATAATATGTAATTTATTGGATTTCACAAATTTAGAGGGTCACTCAGTTGTAATGTATTTCAGTATGTTTCTGAATGTATGAAATTTTCTGTGCATTTCAATGATGGTGCTGTACATTAATGAATGTGCAAATTTTTTTTCCTGTTATTATTTTTTAAAGCCAGCTACAGACTATCCATTGCTGGATCATATGAACTTTATCCCTTTAGCAAGCCTACCCAGAAGAAAGACTTGCACGGTAAATCCCAGATGGTGAAGAATTGTTTTTATATTTCAGTTAAGGACTGAAATTGGGAAATTTCTCTTTCACACCTCAATTTCTGTGTAGCTTGCACTATTATGCTCAGCTGTATTATAGAGCAAGAAGCCTTTAAAATATGTAAATTTCCAGATGAATTTCTGAACAGAGAATGGTCGTACAGACTCAACACATTCCAAAAACAGAAAATGTCAAAAGAAAGGAAACAGATCAAAACACTGTTTTTGACATTACTTTCAATTAAAGCTGCATCTGTGAGGTCCACATACGCTTGGTGAATTTTTAAGGAAAGAAAAGACATGAAGGAATTATTTTATACTGGATGGTGGAGGAATACCAAATAAATGGCATGCATTATTTCAGTACATTAAAATCCCCTCTGGTACTGATTTCAGATCATTTTCACTGTCTTCATCCCAAAATTATAGTATTCTTAAAATAAAACCCGACTTCCCAAAATTTATAAAAAACGCCCCAGAAATATTATGAATTAGATGAAACAGAATATTTCCTGCATTCTTATTATACCTCAGAGCTTCATCATGTTTTTATCCCAAGTCAATAAATGTATTAATTTATGGAGATTCTACTATTTTTAGTGGGGTATTCTGTGGTAATTCCAGATTTTAAATACCTGTTCTTTTCAGAGAAAAATCGAGTGTCAACACAACTGTATGTTTATGCAAACAACTCCGTCAATATTGCATGCAAATGATGCATTTTAGCATTCAAACGAGCATTTAGGGTTTTAAGCAGAAGTTTACACAGAAGTGTCTGACATACGTATTCCTTTATATATGTATATATACTTGTATGAACGAAGCCTATCAGCTGAAGTTAAAGCCTATATCCCAGAAGTAAGAGGAACACAAGCCTTGTGGGCAGAAGAAAATGAGAGCAAACAAGAATGTTTAAAGGTTCATCTTCTCACAGAATAAGAAACTTCCAACAGAAAAAAAACCTCACAAAAAACCAAAGAAAAAACCCCACAACCACAACATACTACGCCCCCCATGGCATTCCCCACCCCAATTTTTAAAATCCAGATAAAAAGCTTATTTATTTCTGTGTGATTTTACATTTTTGCTTAAACAGCAAATTTTTCCCCATCATGGTCTTTGGTGAGACATTTTCCGGAGGGTCTGCCCCACTTGGCACCTTATTCCCATGCCCTATTGCTGCCATATACACTATCCTTGCCAAATGAGGCTCCAAGCATCAGTTCATGTGGGTGGCAGGAATTGCCCTGGTTGGCTGTTAAACCACCTTGCCAACAAATTTGACCTGACATTCCCATCCGGAGTTGATAGATGTGCAGTAGTTACTCAGGCTAAACTCCTGATCAATATGTCAGATTTTAAAACTGATTGCAACAAAGTAGACCCGGGGTTATGAGACACCTTCATTCACAGGGACTGTGGAAAGACAACTCTCAGACAGTTGCATTTTGCATGCCACGCTTGATGGTTTGGCGAAAGATCTGAGCATAAGGCCAACACTTCCACACCCAGTTTAGCTGTGACCCATTAAGGAGACCAAAAATGTACAATATGCATAAAAAGGTGGCTAATAATGCATACACACACTCACACATGCACAGGCTGCAGCTACCCAGAACACCAACACTTTTGAAAACCACATGAACCTCCCAAACTGCACCATAAACATCCATTAACATGATAATACACATTAATCCAGCCAAACACAACTCATTTGTCATCTTTCTGTTGCAACCCATCTGTGAGCGTGTAGGAAGGGGAGGGGGGGAATTCACAGTCTTATCTGTCAGGGGATTAGCTTCACAAGAAGGACTGATTTTAAGTAATTCCGTGGTAGGGAAAAGCTCATTTGTTTCTATTTATTGAAGGACCTTTTTAGTGTTGTACTTTCATGATCTTAAGTCTTAAGCAAAGCAGTTAAAATGGGGAGAAGAATTAAAATGTTATCCAGCATTCAAATTTTACTTTTGCTGCTTGCATCATAATTTACTGATATTTAAAAAAAAATCTTATGGATTAAGAGGTGCATTTTAGTGGCTATATTGATGTTTGATCTGGTGGGAAAAATTTCTAACTTGAAAAATCTGTTTTTTTCATATTCTGTTTTTTGCATAGGTCTCCTCTTGGCTACGAAGAAGTAAATATTTAAGACCATAACCTAATACAAGGCATCCTGGCTCTAGAAAGATTGTGCATAGCAAAGTATAGATGCACAGGATAGACTCTAATTCTACAGGGACCTCTAAACATTGTAAACCACATGTAACTTAGCCTCTTCCTCTTAGAAGCATTGCTGCTATTCTACATTATTACACCTCTTCCTCTGTAGGTCCCAGAGAAAGAAGAATATTTTTCAACCTTGTAGAATAGAAGAGGCAGAACACAAACATTTGGTACAATCTGAATGAGAGGTAATATTGGTTAAAACTATCTGAGAAAATAAAATCACAACAGAAGACAAAAAACTCCCAAACTGTTCTTTTTCCGCTCAGGATTTTGAGCTTGAAAAATCAGTGCAGGTCTAAGTCTTATTTGACTTCCACTGAAGAACTTTGAGACTGCAGAGATGGTCACTGAACTCTGATGCAGTGCCAAGTTCCTGTGTAAGTCTGTGTTAGTCAAGAATATTTAAGACAACTTAAGAGCTTTGGAGTACTATAAAAGTATATTACTGAAGCACTGAATTTGGTGCTACACAAAATTCAAATTTGGCTTTTGTTCATAGTAATTTGTTAGCAGTTTTGGAGACTTGCTCCTTTTACTTCCTCTCTTAAGGACATTCAGGTCTCTGCTTGGCTACTCAGCTGTTCTTTCACAGATCAAACTGCAGGTATTGCTGAAATGTGTCTGAAGAAAATGATGTCTGATACAATATTCAGAATTTAATTATTTATACAGAAAGACCCTCCTTTATAGCTGAAAACCCATGTGAAGTTTGTACCTTCTGTTGTTTGGGGGAAAAGAAAAAAGTCTGTCTGGCAAAGTATATGCCCAAGAGTAAACAGTATATCCTAAGTGGTGCAAAAAGATCTGTTCAGTCCTAGCATTCTACCACTGAAAAATAATAAAACAGGGAGTTTTGTTTGTATTGGGGGTTTTTCTTAAGGGTGACAGTAGTATGGGGCAGTAGAAACAAGCTAAAAACCCTAAAATTCCTAATAATCATGTTTTTCAGAATCTGATTTAATATTTCAGTTCAGTCTTCCCTTCATGACAAATTCAAATCTTAATTAGTCTAATTGATAAATACACCTAATTATCCATACCAAAACCTATGAGCTCCTAACCAGAAAGTAAAATAACCAAGGCATTATTTTTATAGGTAGCCAGAAAATCAACTGGGGAGAGCAGGGTAACATTTAAGAATGATCCTTTTAATGATTAGAAGATCTAAGGGGGAGATGATAAATAAGGGGAAGATGTGGTAAAGGAAAGGCTCATTTGTTTCAGCATTAAATCTCCTTTATTTGTCTTTCTCCCATATCCTTGTACACTCCCATCTTCACCAATGTGATAAAATTTTGTTACCAACAGCCATCTAATCCTTAAAAACTAGAAAATTCTTCAAACCCAAGAAATTTCCTCTAATTATGAGCCCAAATTCACTGTATAAGTAATTTTCGTACCTCTGCAGTGAATGTGAATGCAAATAAAACCTCCCTTTTATACAAAATTGTTACAATGATAAATTTACATTGTGTTCATACATGAATGCTTAGTTTCAGCGTACTACATGTATTTCTAATGGAATTGTTCCCATTTCAGTACTTGTGAACAATATCCTTTATATCTTTCATATGAGAATAGACATTATGAGTCCATTAATGGACAAGATTTGTCCATGCAATACTCCAGGGAATTTTCATGTAAATTTGCATACTTTTCCTAAATATGTATGTGAAATTGAAAGATGAGACTCTTAGATATAGAGGATGTAACATTAGAGATTAGCAGACAAGCCCATCTTCCATCCCTCACAGACCTGATACTACACGTGGTAAACTGCTTTTGCTGCTTTTTTAAAGACAAAAATTATAAATTACTGGATTTCTAAAGTTTAGTCAAAATTAATAGTGATCATGAAGATTTTATCTTTTCTTAATCAAATAAATGTAAGCTTGCTTATGCATTTAGGCCCCTAGAAACCATATCTTTCAGGAGAGCTGTAGAGAAAAAAGGACACAGTAATGAACACTAATTATGAGACATGATCAATATCTTAGAAAAGAATCATCTCTCTTTGAAAGAGATAAATCCCCTTTTATTTGGAAGTTTAAAATTAGGCAAAATTAATCTAAGCCAATGAACTGGAGTTTAACTTCAATAGCCTACATTCCTTTAACAGTTTTCATTCAAATTTTCATTGAAAAATACCCTTAGAAAGTATCCTGAAAAGCAACCTTGAGTATCATATGCAAAATTGCCTAAATCGTCTGTTTTCATTTCTTCCTTTGAGCTTTTGTCTGGTCTCCTCCTGTCTCTTTCCTCACCCTTTGGCTCTCAATTTTAAGCACATTGCAGTCTTTCTGTTCTGTGTATGACTTCTGTTGTGTCTGTATCTCAGTCGTTGAACAGTGCTCTTAGGGCACCATTTAGCAGAAATAACAAGGGGTGTGGTTATTGCTAAAGTGATCAATGCTAAAACAATAGTGGGTTGCCAGTGTTCACGTGCAAGAATGAATAGAAAAGTACACAGTAAGGAAAAAAATGATGATTTCAGAAGAAAACTGGTGTTACCTGCCCCGTGGCACATTCTGGGAACTCTTTCAGAATGAAGTAAACCATGAAATATCCTACTTTCTCTCAGGCAGAGTAAGTTGCAGAGATCCAAGCAGATACAGGCAACAAACTATCAGTTAAAGCCATATGGCTGACCACAGGGAGTTTTATTTAGCAATGTAGCTATACCAGAACTATTTAAGAAGACCTTGTGCCTACAGAGAATGGATAACTCCTTGAGAAGATCCTGTCTTTCTAGTGGATTGTACATTAATGACATGTAATATTTATTTTTTTAGTTACAACTATTTTTTTACTACAATGTGCCATATTTCAGAAAGAAAACAGATGCTTCCAATAAGAGTCCCATAACAGAGAAGACACAAATATGTAAAAAAATGCTATGGACAACATGGAGAAACATAGAAGCAAGTATGAATATCTGTATACAGTTTGTGGTGAAGTTTGAAAGTGATAGAAGAGAGGAGCAGGCACAAATCTTGATATTTATTAAATGGATTTGTGCTTGCACCTGTTGTGCACATATTTGAAAATACCTGCCTTTGCAAAAGGTCAGTCCTGTTTTGTTGATACTTTTACACTGAGTAATAGGTGTCTAATCTCTTCAAGTTTTTTATTTCTGTACATTTGATAATTTTTTTGGAATGCTCTTGAGTCACATATTTATATCTCACTGCCTGGCTTTTCAAAGTTACCTGTTATACTACTTACCATATTAAAGTATCTCCTATGCAGAGGAACACTGAGCTTTTTTCTCTGGTTCAAAGAATTCTTGTGAAAAACACACATACACTGAGGGAATGCAGTAGGTAATGTGGAGGGACATGCACACATAGCTCAGATGGCCCAAGTACAAGAAGGAAAGTAAAATCTGTTTAATTGCTTAATTGGTTGAAAAACACCTGGTCATGAAGTATTTGTTGATTCTAAAATCTAGTCTAGGATTAAGAACACCTTTGTACCTGAAGGAAATTAATTCAATGCTTTGGGAACCAAAACATTTTAACATGGATTAGTTAGTCTGCTATCTATAACCAATTAAAAGCATACAGAAAAGTACACTTCTATGTTTAAAAGAATGAGGAAGAAGCCAACAATATGGAGAAAAGAAAAGAAAAGAAAAGAAAAGAAAAGAAAAGAAAAGAAAAGAAAAGAAAAGAAAAGAAAAGAAAAGAAAAGAAAAGAAAAGAAAAGAAAAGAAAAGAAAAGAAAAGAAAAGAAAAGAAAAGAAAAGAAAAGAAAAGAAAAGAAAAGAAAAGAAAAGAAAAGAGAAAAGGAAAGGAAAGGAAAGGAAAAGAAAAGAAAAGAAAAGAAAAGAAAAGAAAAGAAAAGAAAAGAAAAGAAAAGAAAAGAAAAGAAAAGAAAAGAAAAGAAAAGAAAAGAAAAGAAAAGAAAAGAAAAGAAAAGAAAAGAAAAGAAAAGAAAAGAGAAAAGGAAAGGAAAGGAAAAGAAAAGAAAAGAAAAGAAAAGAAAAGAAAAGAAAAGAAAAGAAAAGAAAAGAAAAGAAAAGAAAAGAAAAGAAAAGAAAAGAAAAGAAAAGAAAAGAAAAGAAAAGAAAAGAAAGGAAAAGAAAAGAAAAGAAAAGAAAAGGAAAAGAAAAGAAAAGAAAAGAAAAGAAAAGAAAAGAAAAGAAAAGAAAAGAAAAGAAAAGAAAAGAGAAAAGAAAAGGAAAAAAGTAATTACACAAGCTATTTATTGGAATGAAAAAAAATAACTGCTATATGACATGAAATGGTTTCTTTGAACAGATTTATTATTTCATTTACTCTTAAAACAAGCCAACCGTAGACATTTACCTTAGGAGCAGCAAAGTTGCTCATTTCTGTACTGTAGAGTTCAACAGAACTATGGACTGATGGTTTCACAAGGCATCAGTCACACTTTCACAACATTTTCTGATATAAATATAAAAGCTTCATTTTAAAGGATAAATAAAGCAACACTATTATCTAAACAGGGTAAAATTTAACATCCTTGTGGTTTGTGGAAATTTTTGATGTGCCTGCTGGCTTTTCAATAAAAATCAATTATGCCTTAAATGCGAGCGGTAGTCAACATACTACAGACTATAAATTCAATTTCATACTCAGAAATATGGATTAGCTGAACTTGATGCCCTTCCATTGATTTCAGAAAGCAAAAGCTGATAAGGTAAATAATAGTAAGAAGCTCTCTGACACTCCACATCAAGTTCCGGATTTCCATATTATTTTTGTAAGAACTTTCCAGCCACCACAATATCCTCCTTGTGAAATATGTATGATGAATAGATATTATATGGATTGCTGATTCATCTCTATTTACAGAATGGATATTTGGCTTTTATAATGCAAGGTGGGAACTGGATAGGAAATGAATATACTTATTTCTTTTAGCACCATGCAAGGTATATATCATCCAGGGTGAATAAAGCTGGTGAGTAATTACAGAGCAGTCTGATTAAGCCCATGTTCTCTAGACTGCAAACTTTTAAAAATAATGTTTCCAGACATAAGGTGAGCAAAAAGAAGCCAGTCTCTTTAACATATAAGAAAATTTAAAGCTGCTTTAAATTTAAAACAAAGCCATCTCTCTGCTCTCTGAACACAACATCCGAGACTAACATGAATTACAGAAAATGGGCTGTAGTTTAACGGGGAGAGAGGCAATAATGTTAGAACTGGGAAATATAGGAGGAAAGATGGTTCATGTGCTAAAACTTTGGATAATTTCTCAGAAAGATCAAGCTGTACATGAAAAAATTTCTTCCCTTCCTGAAATTACAGAGCACTTGGGCTGTAAAGCTTATGTTCTTTGGCTTTCAAACAGGGTTCAGTCACTCTTCTTTTCAAAAAAATCTGATTCATTCGGGTTAAATCCAAAAGGCAGCTTAAGTAGACTTAGCCCACAAGGACTTGTTCTTACCTTCATTCAAAGGCTTGTCATTACTTTGACTTCAGCTCACAAACACTGCTTTCTTTTGTCACACATCTAGCATGTTGAAAGTGACACTGTCAACTTATGTGGGCCTTTCTCAAGGAACGCTGAATCCCAAGAAACATCTGTGATAGACATATGGATACTAAACCCCTTTTGAAAAACCCAAACCACTGCGTGGGACCTACTGACACAAAAAAATGTTTACAGCATTGCAGAGCCATCAACATTTAAAATCTCAGCACTATGCAATGGAAAAGGAGCTTAAAGTGCCTAAGTCCTGTAATTGAAGGAACTGTTTTAGAAAACTCAGGGTTTAATTCGCCCCCAACACATGGCTTGCGCATTATACTCTGTCAGATCAGTTCCACTGGTAGCTTCTGCCCTGGCTTTTCCCCAGAGGGTCTGTGCTGAATCACATATTTCTCTGGTTGAAGAGCACAGTTTTTGATGGTTCACTACAGATATCAGTGCTGTCTTCTGTTTTTACACCTGTAAGGACGTAAAGGCACAGTTGCCTGTCTCATAAACACTGCCAAGGCCACAGAAGGAACTTGCCATAAGATAAGCCACCACAGAGGGAACTTGAGATAAGCACAGAAGGGAGAAATTACGACAGGAAGGTGCTAATTCCAGGCCTGGTGGAGGCGAGATCTGATTAGCACATCCTGGTTAACATATCCAGACAAAAATTCCTACTGTGGCAAACTGTGGGAAAGGAAGCAACTGCTCATACACATATCACCCCAAGTTATGGGAACAGCATCTGTGACCACCTTGTGGATACCCAGAACTTGGACTATATACTACTGGTACCCCCAGAAGAAGGAGTCCAGGACCCTCACCACCAAGAAGCCCAGGATGAAAAAGGACCAGTGGGGTGCTGCTGGATCCACAGGTGATGGGCATCTTCTGCTCTCTCTCTCTCTTTCTCTCTCTCCCCCCTCCCCTCTCCCCTCTCTATTTCTTTCCATCTCTCTACCTCCCATCCACTGTTAAATAAAATCTGTAGTATTGACTTTGGCATATGGTCTTGTTTGCACCTTAATTCGGGCAGAGGCATCTCTCACTAAGTGGATGGTAACAACACCTCATGGGTAAAGCACCTAATTGAGATTTGGAGATTCAAATGTTATTTCCAATTTTCCTGTTGGCTCTGGCATCAGCTTCCAGAATGGCACCACGTCTCACCAAGCTGGGATGTCTTCAGTTTATGAGCACCAGCCATTTCAGTTGTGTTATCCTCTTCTGTCATCCTTTGTTGTGTGCATACCGCCTCTGAGATGAACAGGAAAACAAGTTCATGAAACAACACTGTTTCAGGACAATTTTGTGGGTTCAATCCCTGTATGGGCCATTCACTTAAGAGTTGGACTTGATGATCCTTGTGGGTCACTTCCAACTCAACATATTCTGTGATTCTGAGAGAGGCACCCATGCTGAGGGTGTGCTCAGAGCCATCATGCCTCGCCTTTCCCCTGCACAAGATTCCCAATGTGACATGCAGCTGTACCTTGTACCTGAGGAGACATGTCCAGAAGACAAGCAGCAGATGTGCCAACTGCAGGCATTGGGATGGGAATTGGGAAACAAAACCCCCAAGTGAATCCCATATTTAGTAGTGTGAGACACAGTGCACAGGAGCACCTGCTAAAGTTGTTGGTTCCCTAAAATTCACTTCCTTAATTCTGATCTAGTTCTAATTCTAATACTAATTTAATTCCTTCTTCAAATTCCTCTGCAGAACTTATTTCCAGCACAGGCCTCTGTGGATTCTGCCTTTTTTTATTAACTGAATGAGTTAATTTATACACCAAACTACTTTAGAAATGATTGAAAGAAACTTGCATTATGCTTATCTAACAGAAGCATATCAACTTGTATTGTTACAGATCATTTGCTTTCCCGTAATGTCCCATCTTTCCCTCTGGTCAGTTCTAATGCAAGTCCCAATCTTAAAAGTCACAGCATGCAGCAGCTCCCTGACAGAACCAACTGAAACTTCATTTTCAGGTATTCTCCTTTGGAGGGCTTATTCTATAAAGCAATATATTCAACACATGTACCCTGCTACAACACAAGCTTTTAATTTTCATTTAAATGGAGGTATAATTACATGCAGTTTTTGCACTGTAACTGCTGCAAATCACATCCTAAATACGCAATTGTGTTAAATCCTGATTAATGAAATTTCTTTGTAAGCTAGACATTCCCTGTTAGATTTATATAAAAATGACAAATAAATCTAATAAAACCAAAAAAGCTCCTGGTATTTCCCTATACTGTTCCGGTGTAACCAAGGTATATGCAAGAAAAATATACAGCATTTATTATGAAAATATAATTCTTGTAGATACACTCAGAAAACTGCAAACATTCATAAACATCTCTCTCTTTGGGGAAAGAGAAAAGTGCCATTTAACAGGTGTTAGAATGTAAATGACATCTCATTAGTGACTTCTTTTTGCAGCTCAGAGACAAATAAAACCTTCATTTAAAAGCATTAGTGTTGTTCCTAAGGGTTTCTGGTATCATAATGTTTTGGTTTATGATGATATTTAGCCTTTTCTAACATTCCCACTTACTTCTACAGAATAAACCAGCCTCTGTCTTTAAAGTTAAGACTCAGAATAAAACCAGGGATGGAAGAAGATGACTGTACAGCTATTCAGACCTTCGTCCCTTGCAAGTAAGTGGCAGGGAATTATCATCTGCATTAACATGAGAAAAAAAGAGCAGCTCATCTTCATTCTGGACACCAACTGGTTTCTAACTTTCCTCTGCAAGGTGTGAAAACCTCTGCATGTTTCTGATGTGTAGTTTTTTGCAAAAGAGTTTCTCTCTATAATGCTCTTCCCAAACAACCCACTCCTCACAAAACAGTTTTGGAGAGGTGTTAATTTACTTTAAGTGTTACTGAAATATTAATTCAGTTCTTCTGGATTAATCACAATCCTATGATTGCTACATCCCAGTTTCCATTTTATTAAAAAAAGGAAAAGAAATAGAAATCAAGCACAAGAACTTCTAAGGTAGGAAGGGGAACTTTCACTTGAATTTTTAGGAATAACTGTGGTCAAATAGTATATCAAAAATGTGGGTGACCTTTTGGCACTGAAACTGTCAGATTCAATTTCCATGCTGATCAACAAGGCTCCTGTGCACTGAGGGTGCGAGGAGGTGTAGAAAATGAATGGTGTTCTTCAGCACACATGGGAAGGAGCATGAGAATCCTCTGAGCTGGTCCTCAAGATCTATTTCTAACCAGCCAGAAACGCAAGAAGGTGTATGGCCTTCCAGTTCAATGTTTGACACAGCTTGGAGGCAGAGGCCCTCCCTGTGGCTACTGAGTAACTCACTCAGTTGACACATTTTTTTCATTTTTTTACATCATTAAATAGTTAGGCTTATTTATTTACTGGAGGTTTTACCATGCATAGTTTAACTGTTGGCTCATGTTAGCTGTATCTGCAACGATGTGCCCATTTGGGATGTTTTTCTGAAGATCCCAAAGATCATGGATGACAATGTATACTTTCCCACACTGTAAATTAGCTGTAAGCACTTAAGATAAAGCCTGAAGCATTATCTAGAAACCTCAAGGTAAATGTATCCATAAGTGCAAATAACAGTAAAAATGGTAAAATAATAGTAACATTATTAATAATAATAATAGTAATAATAATAATAATATGTGTTTTACACCTTTTCACTGTTAGTTTTTGCTCCTATCTCTTTTAATAAATTAGTTTACCTCCTATGGGGAAGTACTGTTTTTAGTCTCAACCATTCCTAGGCAAAGAACATTGCAGTGAAGGAACTGGGGACAAACAGGGAGATATTCAGCTTTACAATGAAAAAGGGATCCAAAGACTGTGTGAAAAGACATGCAAGAAACTGACTCTTAGTGGATGGGAAGAGATTAAACTGGCAGAAAATTCTGAATGCTGCAGGGAAAGCAAATAAAGAACTTTATTTACACTTGCTTGGAATAAAAAAATGACTGGGACATTTAATGGCTCCAAAAAGCAAAAACTAACATGATGATTACATCTACTTTTTGGAGTTCCGTAATTTGCACCTGTAGAAGTCATTATCACACAATACCATTATATTTTAAAGTAATACCATTTTGAGAATAATGTTGAGCACTTAGATCTGAATGAAAAAGGCATTGCAGGGAGTCTACAAGTCTACAAAGCTTATGCATAAAGGTAGTCAGTTTTAGAAATTTTTAATGTTTTTCTTATTTTAAAATTCTAGATTAAATCCATCTGTCTCATTTACTAAAATCCTTAATTATTCAGTGAGTTTGTCAAATATAAAATTTGGGAAAGATGTTGCAGTTAAAAAAAAATTAAAACTTAACAGAATTAGTTCCACTTTTTAAGAGTTTTTACTATAGTTTTGGTTTTATAACACTTAATGTGTATTACTATCCCAAAATAACAAAAATCAGTACATTTAACAATAATTTTCCTGGCTTTTGTTTGCATAAACAAAACACAATACATGAAGTGTTTCAGTTAGAGCTTTTCAAAGCACCAACATTTAAGAAACACATAGTTATCTTCTGAAAGACATAAAACCTTCTATCTAGAAATTAGCTAAATTCCCTACTCAGACCTAAAGAGAATATTTTGTTCAGGAATCTTTTGACATCCTTTTTATTTTTTTAATCAATGCTATTGCATGGAACATTCTACAGCTTAATAGAGCTAGATAGATAGATAAAGTATTAGCTAATGAAAAAGAATTTACTGGATAGCAATCAATAATAAATTAGAACAAACATTTTCTGAAGAAGTGCACAATAATTGTGTGACCAATTCATTCCATATCAGATTGTTACTCAGCTAGTGTATTATTTAAAATTAATCTGGACTTAGTAGTGAGTAAAGGGAGACTGGGTGAGGATTTTTTTGTATGTAGCAAAGTCAGACATAGTTCTGGGAAAAGACTCTATTTATAGAGTGAAGAATATTTAATAAAGTTAAATTATAAATAAATATTTAAAATAAAACAGACCAAAAAAACCAAACCAAACCAAACCAACCAACCAACCAACCAAAACAAACAAACAAAAAAAACCAAAACAAAAAACCAAAACCAAAAAACCAAATCCCAAATGTATCTCCTGGGTTCAAATATGTGTTACAGTGATGTTTTGTGATTTGCTCACAGGCTCTATTTTTCCAGTAGCGGCTTGGTTTGCCCCAGAAGAAAGAAGCATCAATTCCAGGCAGTGTGAGAGAGGGAGGTGCAGTGTACAAAGCTCTGGCATGATGTAAGGGTTTCTGCATTTTAATCTCTGTTCTCTTGTAATCTCCCTCTGTGGTTCAAGTCAAACCACTTACTCCTTTTCTGCCACTGTTTCAATTTCAATACAATTTACTTATTTCCCAGGAGAAATGGAATGCTCATTTGTTATATGTAAAGCTGACTATAAAGCAAATACAACTCTCCAACACCCACTCCCCATTACTTTTGGAAATATCTTAAAATATTGGCAAGTGGAGGAGGGGGGAGGGGGGATAGAAAGGACAAAAACATTTGTGCTCTGCAAGTTATCCTGCTGCATCAGGGATTATACTGGTGTGCAGAAAAAAAGCATCTCTCTCATCCCAACGAGCTCTTAGTGTCTTTCCCCCTCATCCCACGTCAGGACTGCAGACACCTTTGTGATTACTAAGGGAAGAGGTCTGTGACTGTTAACCACAAGATCCTTAATCTTGTCATCCCTTGTGGTTCCCCAGCCATCCTCTTGCTCGTCACTGACTTCAGTCAGCCTTTTGGTGACACCTTCAGCACCTGTGACAAAGTGCCCCAGGTCAGGCACCGTCAGACCTCTCTTCTATCTTTTGCCTAAGGTAAGAAGTTTGTTTCTCTTGTCCCAAGGACCAGACTGTAGTAAATATTCCCCCAAACAGCCTTAAGATCCAAAAGGGTCTTCAAGAAATCGATGTTTATTTGAAAAACAGGAAAATACCACAGCCAAATCAAAGCTAAACTGTTCAAAAACACCTATCCCAGACTCCCCAGTGGCAGAGATAGGTCCAAACAATTGAAGTCACTGAAAGAAAATCATAAAATTCCTTGCTTGGATTTCCAGAGTCCTACATCTCTCTCAACTGACAAAGTCCTTGTATGACCCTCAGTACTCAGACGTCTCTGAGTCCCCAGCGTCACCGTTCCCGGTCTCTTGAAGCTGGATAGATATCTGTCAATTATACTCTTCAGGGTACTTTGATGTGGCCAGATATGACCTTACTCATTACCATACCAGGCATGAAAACATCTTTTGTATAGACAGTAAGATTTGTTCATGCCATACGCAGCCTCCTTTCTTTGGCCTGGCTTATATACCATGTCATCCAGCCCAGTTTAGTATTATGTTTGCAGCCCCTGTAATTGTTACAGTACTTTGTTGTAATTGCTGCTTTATTCCTGCCCCAGAACTCAGTGGTGTGTGTTTGTCTAGTCTTACAGTGAATGAATATGCTTGCACTGCCTTCTCAAATATGGAGAATAACCATCTTCAAATGCAGTTATTTAATGCTAGGTAGATTTTTATTGACAAGGCACAGCATGTTACCTGAAGCTATGTCAATCAGAAGTGCGGAGGGATCACATTTCATAACAATTCTCAATGAAATACTTCTATAACAAACATAATACTGCCACTATCCAAAATTAAAATTACTGAAATTACAACAAAGACAGTCTTTCTCTCATGCAATACCTTTGCAGGCAAAGTCATACACTCACATACACACACACACACACACACACACACACATATGCACACACCCCCCTTCCTCCCCTTACAGCCCCCAAGTAGTATATTTCTTAAAAGAGAGACTTGGTATTCATGGGAAGCTGGTTATTTTAGTGTCATCTTATTTCTGAGACACTAAGCAGAGCCTATATGGAGACTGGTTCTCCAACACAGCAGCTTGTTAAGGGGAGTTGAGTGACATCCCAGCATACATCTAGCTTCCTACTGAGTCTCCAACATCTGTTACTGCCTAACTGCCTGAAATACATAGTGCTTTCTAAGAAAAAAAGTAAGGTTTGTTTTTGTTTTTACACATATGCTCAGCTGAAAAGTGTGTGAGCTGATCCCCATCACGTCCTTGGACATCTATGTCATCTGCTCACATACTGCAAGATATAGACTGATTTAGTGTAAGCTTTGCTCTGCTAACATTTTCTTAAAGACACAGGGAAAGGTAAATAAAGCTGGAAAAACATCCATACATATATATATCTCACTATTATACAGGCAGAAACTATGTTGAGTTGACAAAAAATGTGGGTGTTCTTTCAAACAAACTTAGTGATGGAAGCTTAACATAGCTGTAGTGGGTGATAAATCTCGAGGGCAGATCCCAGTTCTGGAAATGGGCACAAAGTTTAGGCTGAAATCCAAGCATACTGCATTAAACCTAAATATTTTAAGTCTGGTATGTATCAGACAGCTAATTTGTTGGATCAAGTCACCATCACTATAAAAACCCCATATCCTGGAACTGCCAACTCCGAGTTCAGAATTTAGCAGGGGAATGTCTGGCTCTTGTTCAAAAATATACTGTGGAAGTGCCTGTGCTCCCAGAATCAGTCCTGAGCATGACCACCTTCAGGTAGGAGCAGCCAGACGGGAACAAACAGTGCTCTGCATAGCAAGTCCTGGAAAAATTCCAGATGAATGACGGGTAGGAAACAGCAGTAAGATTTAAGCATTAAATGCCACTGAAAATATATCTAATGTAAGAAATTATTGAATCAAAACTAAATCCTTTATAAAATTCAAGGTTGTCTTAATAGGTAAAATCTTCTAACCCATAAAAACTGGGGTTCAGCTGATCTCAAGGAGAAAAAACAGTAAATTTCACAGCACATTCCAATAGGCAAATAATTTTAGTAGTTTTCTTAGGAGTAGTTGCAGCGTTAAGAATAAAATCCAGCAAAAGCCAGAAAAAAGGAAGCACAGGATACTGGTCACAGCTGTCTAATCAGACTTTGGCTGATGTAAACAAGATCTGTAAGTGAATCTATAATTGTGTTATATGAACAAAGTTCAGAAAACATCAGGTCTGTGTTATCTTATTGAATGATACAGCTATATTTAAGTTACTACGGCTTCTAATTTTATTTCTTTTTAGTTAGCTAAGAAAATCCATACATCACTACCAAATAAAAGAAAAAAGTGTCTTGTTGGACTATTCCATTACTTCCTAGGGCCACATAATAAGTATAAGGAATCATGTTTAAAATGTAAGTTTTTATTGTGCTAGAGTGCTCAAAGGGGAGTTTGAATCTAATAGCAGTATGATGACAGTACAATTTTGGTAGCAGAAATACTGTTTGGAAGGAAGCATTTCTTAGTAGCACACTGAGTCACTAAGATGAAGTCACTTCTGGATTCAGTATTTTTTTAAGGTTTTTAATTGGTATCTAGTGCCAATCCATGTATTTGGGGCTTATCTTAAAAGGAGGCATAAATTAGGACTTTACATACATCACTGACAGTCTGTCCCAGCAGAGTGCTTCTCCCCAGTAAGGCAGGTAGCAAAGTCAAGGGCAAAGGTTTTAAGAGAATAAAGCATAGCCAAGGGAAGAGAGCTGAACTACAAAGGCAATGTAATACTAATACTGTAGGAAAAAGATGTCAGAACTGGAGGAGAGGCAAGAATGAATGTAGAAACGCTAATGCGTTGAGGCAGTTAACGATATGCAAACAGATTTGTCCCATTCACAACTCCAGGCATCTCTGTTTATTGATATGGGTAGCTACAAAAAGAGATCTAATTGCACTAAAATTTGACTGATGAGAAGGCAGACACTCAGAAAAATTGTTTGCTTCAGCTGTCCCACAGGTGATATTCCAAATATTCCCACAAAGCTATAGGCAAATAAAAGCAGCAGAAAGAATATAAGAAATATAAAACTCAGAAAACTCAAAAACTTCTGTGATACAGCTGCAACATACCTTCTCACTGTTTATAATAGCAAATAAAACAAATACAAGACCTGAGTATATTTAAAATCTATTCTGAAAATACACTCAGCTTTTCTTTGTTTTCCAAAAGAGCTACACCGTCTACAGTGGCCTGGTACACAAGACCCTGAGAATTAATGAGAAGAATTAATACATATTGTTATGACTCAAAGCATTTTATGATTAAAAAAGAGCCCATTTAACCATAATGATTCAAATTCAGCTGCAGCAATAGCACGCGAAATTCCCATTGATTTAAGTGGGACTGAATTCAGTCCTCATCTCTTATGCTTTAATAACACTGTGGGCCTGAATATGACAGTGCCTCTTACTTTGTGTTTAACCAAAACAAATGTCTTAAAGGCCATCATTCATCTTTAACCCTCAATAGAGTGCTGTTTCATCATTTTCTCCCTACAAGGTGTATCTCTTAATTCAAATGTATGCAATAAAAAGCATTCCCAAAGTATATCATATCTAGTTAACCACATTAAGTATTCCCTAAATGGAAAGGTCATTGATATTGGATGGATTTCTCAATTGGAACAGAAGACTGTATCTCCAAGGAATTTTTATAGATGACATCCATATGTCTTAATTCCAGATTGTTTAATGCAGAGTACTTTTTGGTAGATACATTGAACAGCATAATAAGTTAAAAAAAAATGGAGAATTAAAAATAAGAATCTTCTTCTTCATTTGCTTCAAGTCTTGTTTTAGATTTTGTTTGGTTGGACAGTGCAAAAAAAAAAAATTCTATTAGGTGACCTGTGATAGCATTTCAAGAACACACATGCAAATATCTTGAAATCTGAGTGTGCTGCACACTAAGGAAAAAAACCTTTAAACTGAAACATGATAAACCAGTAATTGAAAATCCTGGTGTTTGGCAGAAGTCAAATAGATATTTATAAGACTTTATGCAGTCACTAATTTTGACTTCTGCACTGTTGTATAAAACACAGTATTCATAGATTTCATAAAGTATCAAGGTAGTTTCCAAATTACTCATTTTTTCCGTTCCAGAGATAAAGATTTATTTAGAGTAACTTGAAACCAAAATCATTTTCTCCTATGTTCAGACCCCATGCAAGGGAGTTATTATCGGAATATGTTTTCCTTCTCAAATGCTCTACAGTGCATTGCCTGTGCCTCATGTGCCTCATGTACCCGTCCTGCACAGCTCTCACATCTGCTCACCCTTACAAGGAAAGCTCTGAGGACAGGCCTTGGTGGCCTTCAACTGTCCCAAGGAGGAAGGAAGCAATAGCACACAGGAGTGCTTGTTTTAAAAGCATTCCAGCCTGCTTCTGGGAACAAAGCCCTGGATATGGTAGGGTGAAAAAAAAGCTACAGAAATGCAGCACTCTGAAATTTCAGAAATTTCTAGAAATGCTACCACCACCACCAGTAGACGTACATCACCACTTCTGAGATTATGATATTAACCACCATAATGATACTTTGGGGAGTATAAAACTAACATGCAATTGGGTTTCACTGTTATTCTCATGAATAGAGGAGAAATTGTCCAAACAGAAAACAGTAAAATGTTGTGCAGGAGGAAGTTGCAGCAGTGCTCTGTGGTCCCTTCTCTTATATCCAAGCCTGAACTCAAGCGGGGCAGCGCCCCACTTGTCTTTGGTGGCTCCTTGCTGTGGTACTTCCTCTCTGAATATGCTTTACCCAAACCAGTCAAACAATCCTGACCAGAGAGAGGTCACTTCATAGCTCTCAGACTACCTCTGTTTACCACCACTCAGACTAAAGTGCTAAGAGGTGGAAAGGAAATTGGTGGGAGGGAGGGAAGGAGCAGATAGTAGCAGTCTTTAATTTAAGATACTGTCAACCTCGTAATGAAAATGCTGAACAACTTCAACAAGGGGCTTGAACAGTTTTTTCTCCATATTTCTTGAAAAGGCTGACCTGGCTAAAATAAACTGTTTGTTTTCAAAAAACCAGACCGACAAGACTAATTTAGAAAGGGGTTTTCAGTGAATCATTTCTTTTAGATATGACCGTAACATCAGTTTGAGAAAACTGCATGGGATTATGCACCAGGTAAGAAGAGGTCTTGTGTTTCAGCTGAAAAGAGAGAGTTTGTGCACAAGTCAGCATCAATCTTAGACCCGAACAGCAACCTTTCATCAGCAATGCCTTTTTCCTACCTTCTGTTTAAACAAAGAAGGAAAAAGACTATCACAATGCTCCTTAAAATGTACAAATAATTTCTTCTTGTCCTGAGTTTGCTTTGCATCTCCATTGATTCTGCTGATGAGAATTTTGCTGCTGCTGCAGAATCACACAAGGGTACCTTCCCCTGCACAAGGGTAGCGGCAACAGCTTCCTCTGAGCAAGACCTTTCCTGCTTCACCTTTCAGGTCATGCTGCCTCACTGATATTTAAATTTTTTTTAAATGGCTTAGCATGCACTTCTGAGTCCTAATCTTTAGACAAACTCTTGGTTCACCTTCTAGCCCTAGACTCCTCCAAGATCAGCTTCACATAAATATTGTTAGTTAAAGCTACTCAGATCAGGAGAGACCTATTCTGTTCAGCCTTTCTCTCCCCCTCCCTTTTTTTTAAAAAAAGGGCAAACTGTTTTATATCGACAACCATCTGTGAGCCTGTCTTTTAGGCCATCAAAATCTTCCATCCATTACCAAGAGCCTTCCTCACCTCTGCTGCATGACAGCGCAATAAAGATGACATACTAATTCAATGACTTGTAATTTCAGCTAAACAAAGACAAGTGCTGCAGCTTCTCCTTTTGTATTTCGGTGCCATATCGGTGAAGCCAGCTATGCAAACATAGCACTGGGAGGGTTTTATGACAGCAGTTGAATGGGGAGAGTAGCTTGGTGTTGCTTTTTTATGGGTTTTGGCTCCACGATATTTGGCTCGGTGCTGCTGGCCATTGCCATTGTGTCTGGATTCTATGTCAGCAGCAGCTAATTGTTCCAATAATGTTTATCATAGGGATCCACCAGGGAGCTGTATATGTGGAGATAAGCTACAGGGCAATGATACTCACTATCTTACTGATCTCTATACACAGTGCTTTTGCTTCATGCCAAAAAGCTCTTTAGGTTTCCAGTCTAAAAAAGAAAGGAAAAAAAAAAAAGGGAAAAAATAACAGCTTAATCATTGTGCCAACAATAGTGTCTAAGGGGATGTAATCAGGTTCCTCTGATAATCTTAGTAACACATGAAAGTCATGCGCAAAAGCAGTAATTGAAGTAGTTGGTTCTTTCTACCACCTGCTGTTGAAGTCACAGGTTAATCTAAATGAGGTCCCCTTCCTATGAAGTAGGATGCAGGGCACTTTTTAAGCCATGAAAACGTCTTATGCAGGCTTTGCAAAATAATAAAGAAACAGTTCATTAAATGAAAAGTATTAAGTATCCAGTGCTTGCTCCACATTTCATACTGCTATTGGGTGCCATATCCAAGTGAAAAAGCCATTCTAATGTTTAAACCCCAATGCACACTTCAGTTTGCATGTGGAAGCAGAAAAAAAGGAGTTGTTCAGGCAGATGCCCCTAAATAACTAGACATTAGGGAGCCAATGTAACAGGTAGTAAGAAAGTGACTGGCATTTAGGTGTTGTTTTTGACCTCCACAAACAGTACAGAAATCAATTTCTAAGGACACAATGACACACTTTTATATATATGTATTTGTAGATAATTTGCATTCTTAATTCTATTACAAGTTCTTCACATTATTTCAAAGATTAAAAAATAAACAGTTGAAGATTTGAGCTCTGAAGTGGTCAATTTACAATGTTTTCCTACGGTGTTTTGATCCAGAATCCAAATATAGGACAAAAGCAACAAAATGAAAATGTCATTGTGGTTAAGAGCCACTACAATTACAAACACTCTTTGTACCTTTTAGTGTAATAAATGACTTATAATTAAAGCCTCAATGCCGTGGCTGTATTACCAGCTAACTATTATTCTTACTGGCCCTGTGAAGTTGCCCCAAGATCTCTGCCACACACATTATTAATCTGCTTAAGTATTAGATGCATAAACTCAGCAGAGTTAATAAAATGCTATAGCTTCATCTCTAAAGTACAGAAATCCCTCCCTTATGGAAAAGTCCTGAAGGATTTAATAAGGATACCACTAGTTATTTCCTATAGAAATTACTCCGAAATAATTTACATAATTTGAGAAAATGATATACTTCCTACAGGCTTTTGAACCATCCTAAGGGATTCCGTAGCAAAGATAGCAGACTTTCTGAAATTCTATTGGATATTATAATATTCTGCTATATTCTAGAGAAATCTTCCATGAATCTTCTCTGAAGTTAAACTGACCCTGTTGCTGGGAACAGAAGGTTTTTGAGTATTTTCTCCCTTTTGTTTCTTGCCATACACAGTGGCTACATCAGCATTATCAAGTAAAGCTGCACACTGGAAGTGGATCTGTAGAGCCAAACAGCTGGGGCTGAGGATCCAGAATTTCCATTATACACATTTTTGGGTGGTGGTTAAAATGGGCTAGTTTTAGTGTGGTGCCATGGACCAGCTGCTGTGGACTGGGTGTGCTCCTAGGGAGTGTCTTTTTCTTTAATTTCACATAAAATTGCATATGTGGTGATGTTTCTCTTCAAAAGCACATCTATTGCACAAACTAACAGTTTAATGCACAAATACCAGCATATCAGTGTCTTCTGTGTATCACATAAGCTATACATCATTATTACTTGATTGGGAGGAATTGTTTTTGTGGGAAATTGGTGAAAGTCAAGCCAGAATACAACATATTAGAAATATTTCAGGCATAAAGTAAGAAACAAGTCTTCAAATGCATTTACATCTACCACAATGACTGAATACATAACAAAACAATACAGCAACAAAGTCCAGAGAATTGTGGTTAAAATTGGAAATCCTCATGCCAAAAACCCAGACAATATTTTTATAGTTATTCATAAATAATGAACAAAATGAACCGATCATTCACCTGTATTTGTTTTCTCTTTCAGTGTTATCCTGACATAGACAATACAGCTAGGAAAAGTGTGACCGTGTATACTTGGCAGAAGATTCAAAAAAACAAAACCAAAAACCCCCAAATTAACAATTTAAAGTTTTAAGTGTTTTTCAAGGTGCCAACTTTCACCAACTTTCATAGAAATTTTGAGAAACCTCAGCTTCCCTGTGCAACAAGGAAAACTAAGCACACACACACACAACCATCAAAAATAATAGTCAGTAAAAGCAGACTGTCATTTAACTAGGAATATGATGATGACTGGAATTGCGCAGCCTACATGGACTTCTGAGATCCCCTTGCCACATAGCCCAAGTGATATATTTTAATTTTTCACATTCATCTTGCTTTTTATTTTAGAAATCAAGGCCTGATTCTGCCCTCATTAGTCACAATGAGTAGTATCTGACTCTGCAAGTAATCCCTATTGATTTCAGTATTAATTCTTGTTAAATGCTGTTCATACAGGAGAAAAGGTGCCACTAAGGAGAAGTCAGGATTCATGTACTGTTTAATCTTATTTCAGCTATCTTTTTTCCCCTCCATGTTAGTGTGTGTGCATTCTTCCATCTCTCTATTTCAATCCCCTTCCTTTTGCCCTTGCCCTTTTCAGATCTTACATCCTGTTCTCTCCCTTCCTGTCCCTTCCTCCCTCTCTGTCCCCTCCCCTCCCCTGTGAATCTCAAACTCCACTGCTTACATTTCCAATTGTCAGCAAAGAGACAGGCCAGAATAGGTCCAAATCCACCATGCTGTTTGTTACGTGTTTCCAAACTGCACAAAACATTGTTGGACCTCTGCCTATAATTGCCAAGTTCCCAGTATCCCCCTTCCCTACTAGGAATGGGCTGTGAAGGACAAAAGTATGTGTAGAAGTTTCAGAGATCCGCAAAAGTAACACTCCCAAATCTGCCATTGATCTCTATGGAGGAGCAAGATGTTGCTCATTACCCGCTTTGCCTTCCTGTTTCCGTACTCAATACAGGGTAAACTCCTGTGACCTTGCTTTCTTAACACATACAGGAATATGCAAATTGAAAATAAACACAAAAGCAACCTTCCAAAAAAAAAAAGCTCATTCATGTTCCCTCAGGGATAGGTGAGAGAACACACTGTCTTTGATGACTAAGTTGCAGCAATACAGGACCAGAGATACAACAGCCTTATTCTCCTGCTTTTACTGTTCCACTAGAAGTGAGCACAGATTCCACTCACTGTATTATGTTTGGAGGAAAAATAAAATACTGAAAAATATAACAAAATTGCCAGGAAGACCCATTCTATTCCAACTGCACTAGGGAGGATCTATATGAGGTATTTCAAAAACCTTTCCTCAAGGACCTCATCATTTTATCCTGTGCATTTCATGTGCTATGCAGAGGTTTCTAAAAGAAGCAGCAACTACGTTTGGATGTGCAACTCTGATTCCAACTCATCCATATTCTTGACTGCTGAGTTAACTTTTTAAAGATCTACAACCATTAGGAATAATTCAAAATATATTGGCATCTCCTATTTCTTGTACTTGGCCTGAGTTCATTCTTCTCCTTTGGGAGATGAATCTTTCAAGCTTCACTTTTCCGTTTCACTGCTCTAGTGGCTTTCTATAACATTTGTGGAGCCAGGATGGTGGATTTGTAGCTTCTGAATGAACTATAATTGCTTGTACCATCTTCAGAATATCAATCTTCAGGACTTCTCCTATTTACTAGTTTATTCCTAAAATAAACTTTGCTTTTAAGCGCCAGATGGCTTTTCCACAGCAAGATGGCTCAGGGTACTACCAATGTTTATTCCATTCTCTCAGAGAAATTTCTGGTTGGATTCTGCTTAAAATAGGTGATGGATGCTATCAAATACATGTTTTTAACTTCCTCCTGTTTAACACTTTACTGTAATATGGCATTTAAATACAACTAAAATTCTAAATGCCAGATACAGATAATATTTATTAAATAAAATGAAAGTGTGCCCTTACCTATGGGTAAAATGAATGAAATACATGCTCGATTTAGAATAAATGAGAAAAAGTCATGTGTAACCACTGTGCAAATTATTTTTTATAAGAGGAAAAGAAAACATAATAAAAGCTAGTGAGTGTTTATATTAGATTCTAGAAGTGTTTCTGAGGGAAAAAATAGTAGATTTTTAAAGCAAGTCATTAGTGAGTAGACAAATAAATGCATTTTTAAGGGAGTTTTTAATGTGAATGATGAATGTTATAGGAAAGAGCAGCTGTTGGCCCCTTCTACTCTGCAAACCAAAGAACCCTACAATCCACTTAAGCACAATTATACCAGTAATTGTACAGGAAAAATAGGAAAGGGAGTCTTAAAAACAGTCCCAGCTGTGCCTGAGAAATTTGTGCAAAATATTTTTAAAGCCCTTAAGGAGTCCTTACGTATACCTGTTTAAGAACTGGATGTTTCCCATTTTAATTTCTGCACTATTAACACATTTGCCAGCTAAGCTCTGTTGCCAATATTGTTATTGTTAAAATGGCAACATGCAGAGCTGTTGGAACTATTGCAAATAAATATTTATCTGTCAAGCAGTATTCTGGGGTGAAGCATATTTCATTTAAGAAACACATAGAAGAAAATTCTTACTCATCCTAACAGCACTGAAATGCTAAGCTACAGGACTATTCTCTTATTTCCCAGAGTATGTATCTAATTCCAGAATTACATCTAGGAATTATACCTAGTCACAGAAAATTACTATCATTTCTTTCATTCACAGAACTTCCTAGGAATACTTTTTCCATTCTGATAACCAAAAAAACCAGCAAAGTTAGAGAATAGTAAATACCCAAAAAGGCCCAATAAAGAAAGGTAAGAACTTAACGTCTACTGCAGGTCAGCAGCACATGTGCAAAGTAAAACTTCAAAGTTGTCACAGAGCTTCAGGTGAGGGTCTGAGATCTACCTGCTCTAATTTATTGCACCTGCAAATGGTCCTCCAGGTTATTTACTGTAGATAGGTGCCCTCTTAGCGTTGTGACAGACTGAGGTGTAAATGGTAGCTCAATCAGCTTTATATCAGAGCACTCTTCTCTTAACAAGAGAAGCCAGACTACAGTCTGTAGCTATGACCAGATTGTAGTGAAAGAGGGATTTACATAACCACCTCATGTTATGCATCCACTCTGCTTAGTTTATGTTAGGTGACTTATATCCATGGGTCCTTCCCATGGGGAAGTGAGAAAAGGAGCTGCTACTAGGAGCTTTAAAAACTTACAGCAAATGCAAATGTCTACATGTAGCTCCTGTTTGTAGTCATTTGGAGGAAATGGGAGCCATAAAATAACTCTATAGAAATTACAAATAAAATCTTCAATTCAAAGTCTAAATCAAATCAGAAAAAAAACCCAGAAGAGTTGCAGCATTTCACTAATTTCAGCTGCTCCATTTTTGTAAAATCATGCTAGCACAGAACAGATACGAATTAATTTCTTCAGTATAAGCAATTCCTATTAATTTCTGTGGAAGCTGCATGAATCAAGGGTAATAGACCACCATTAAGATATATGAAACTGAAAAGCTGTTGACTTTCAGAAATCGGTTAAACTAGGCTAGCTGAAAGACAAGTTAATATATTTTTAATTAGATCTCCATTTGCTCAAGATAAAGATTGCAATCTCAGTGTGAAATGCATCTCAAAATATCGAGCCAAACATGTGGTCTGAGAAAAGCTATTTCCTAATGTGCTAAACATCTACACTTGGACTAAGGGGTCTGACTAAATAAGAAATCCTTGCAAGACTGATTACCTAGATGGGATGATATCTGTGCACTGTGCGCCTATTCAGATCTATGTGATGTCTAGCACAAAAATAATATAAACAATAATAACTATAAGTAGTCTAAAATTACTTAGCAAAGCAGAACTGCTTGCTATTGGTTAAGAGAGAAATCCTTTGATGGGAAAATAACTTTAAACATTAACTAAATTAACTACACCATTAAATTTTAGTTGTTGCTAATAAGCAACAACTAAAAGCATGTTATTCACACAAATGCAATTTGATATGTTGTGATTTTAAGCAAGTAGAAAATAAGGAACTATTGGCCCCAGTTCAGCAAAACTGTCAAAAGCCAGTGATGAGTCAAAGGCAACTCTTTCTCACTCTGAAGACTGAAACACCTCCTCTTTGAGACGTGTTAGGAACAGCAGGCTATCTGCAAAAGTCACATTGTCACGGTGAGAAGAAAAACTTGGTGATATGTGATATCCATATATTTTCATCCCCTAAAGAGGCTAGAAAATCCATCTGATCTACCTACAATGCATCTGGAAATGAGATGACAGATCTCCAGTTCCTGTGAGACCACATCCCTGTCTTATGGGGTAAGCCAAGAGAAGGTTGACCAGTTTCAGCATGCGCAGACAAGCAAGTGCTGTCTCCCACAGTGTCTCAGGAGTGACCTAGGAAAAAAGAAATCCTTTTATACCTTACCTTTTAGAAGAAGGTTCTGTGGACAAGTGGGGTGGACCAGAACCGAACTCCTCACCAGCTAGTTGGATTCCCAAATTTCAATGCCTGTGTGCGATTACACAACTGGCAAAATAAAACTGATGCAGATTCTTGAATTAGCTGGCTGTGAGGCAAGGAAGTAATGATTTATAGTGTTCATGCTTCTCATTTTAGCTTGGATTTTTCATGAATTTTAAAACTGTCATTGGCTTCATTTGGCATTTGCTCTTTTCTCGCTACATACACTCTACCAGATACATAATTTAGAATTCCGCAACTACAATTTAAGTAGAAAAAAAAGAAAAAAGAGAGATTCATTTTCTTAAAGCCTTCTTAGTGCCTTAAAACAAAGCTCTGGGTTTTTAAAAATCTAAATAAAGGAAAAAGGAAGCATTAAAAAAAAAAATGAATTAAAAGAATACTAATCAAGCTATACAAAGGACATAAAGGCTATATATTGCCCCCTTCACTCTGTTTTAAATAGGTGCAACCGAAATATCTGTAACCAAAATTCAGAGAGGATGAAAGGCAAAGCCTGCCGTTATTGCGTATGGATTTATCACTAAAACTCTCATCTTATGCTTGAACCTTGGGACGTTGAAGACAGATAAATCCTTCACTGTAATAATTCTTCTGCTTCCAAATATGATGCAGAAAACCAGAAATATGTTGGTACCAAAACTACAGTGAAGATCCCTGGAGCCAGGTGTTTTAGATAAGATCATCAGCCTTGAATTTATCTGACTTTCATGACAATACTTTGCAGTACATTTTCAGTTTCTGTCCTCCATTATGGCAGGGATACCAAGCCACAGGGAATGCTGTCAGTGGGGTTCAGGGGCAGAAAGTAGTAGACAGTCTAGTGGGTAGTGAAACAGCTAAAAGATTTGTGACTTGCCTACATGGCGAAAGGTTCTAAGAAATCCCCCTTGCACATGGTAGAAAAGATACACACATGCCAGGCTTATTGGATTTAAAGGAGAAAAGGTTTTACTCCCTGAAGACTGGGGGCAAAAGACCAAAGTAGTTGAATTGTGTCTGTAGGTTACAAAGGAAGTATATTTTATCAGAAGAATGTATTTGAAAGTCCGACCTTTTTGAGGAGAAATACAGGTCTGGCACTGACAATTTGTTGCGAGTAGTAGCAGTCCTGATGTCATTATTAGGTGGCACTTTGAAGCCCACCTGGAAAGACTTGGTCCTTCACACTGTCAGTCTTTTCTCCAGTAGTGTAGTTCAGCCTGGGATACACGTAAATATGATTGATCACATTTCTGAGTAACAGAACTCTCATTATTATCACTGACTTAAAGCACCAGCTATGCTGAATTTGCATCTCCGAAGAATATTTGGGATACCATGTGGTGAGCCTTGGGCAGAATGATCAAAAGCTGGAGGTATTTTTCACACAATTTCTACATCCTTGTGATGGATTTTTCTGGCATTTTCATGTGAGATTTGGAGACATTTTTCTGACTAGACGACAGGACCATGTATTTAAGGATTCTGCCCAAAAGTGACAGTTGGCAATCTAGTTGTAACAAACATCCCACTGGTTTGGGCAAGAAATTAGACACTTTTCCAGTAGCAACGCTAGTTTGAGAGAAATTGAGATAACCCAATGAGAAGAAATCGAGATGGAAATAGTAAAGATTGCTCTTTAGATGACCTTTTCTAAATAGTAGATAAGATTTCTCCAATTAAATTAGCATATTTACATAAATATTAAGCTTTCAAACTGAGCAATAATCAGTTATCTTCCTCTGAAGCAGACAAACGGAGTTATTAAAAACACATCAACTGTTTGGGGCAAATAGAAAGGATCAGCTGCCTCTTTCTACACCACTGGAGCCTCATAATTGTCATGTGCTACACAAACAAGAAGTGTAGAACAGAGTCTGAGCATGGAATCCAGCAACCTCAGAAAGCAAGGTCTGTATTAAGAAATTTGCAGTGCATTTGTCCACCCATCCTGAATCGACTTACTTACCCTGACTAAGAAGAAAACAATTTTTTTAAATGGTTCTTTTTGCACTAAAACACACTTCCAAACGTGTTGTAATGTTTTATGCTTGGTTCTGACTAATATGATTAAACATCTAGTGCAATAATTAGATTACACTCACTTCACAGCCCCACTTAAATTCAAATTCCTTCTTCTGTCCAGAAAGTACAAAATATAATGTACCAAGTTTTATGTAAAATTTCCTGATTATTAATCCTTTTAGTAACTATATGGCAGAACAGTTATTCTGAGATCAAGATAAAAGTCCAGAAAGCTGTTCACTTTTGCTGCCACTATAAAAGTATCTTTTTGTCTACAAAGCCTCAGACAGCCACTGGGGCCAAGCCAGGATTCCTGTAGTGAAACAATCGACTTGGCATCATGTTGACACATATAAACAACAGTCTGTCAACAGGCCTCACATTAGTGACAGAACATTTTTGGCAAAACAGTAGCATCCTTCTGGGCACTATGGCAATAACAGCCAGCAGCATCCATTCATGCCTTCACTCTACAGCACAATATTAATTAAAAGATTATAACAGTGACACTTATCCAAGAAGCTAAAAACCCGCAGAAACATCCATGCAGAAGAGGAGAATGTTTATTGAATGAGAACATGCCTCTAGCTGCTTTTTCATACAGTAATTTTAGACTTACACACTGTATGTAACCTCTGTCAGTTCACAATTAGCAGATAAATGTAACTGCTTGCTTGCAAATGGCCTTGTGAAGTGTATACACACACACACGTGCCATCAACTTATGTAAATCAACTTTTTCCAGCCTGAACTAAAAAGCACAAAACAAAAAACATTGTTCATGAAAATAAGCAGTGCTGTCGGCTTCCCCCCCCCCCTTTTCTTTTAAATGAAGGCCCAAATTAAAAGAGAATTGCCACTTTTGATGTTTCTATATTTTGCCTTTTTTATGTCTTCTCTAGCACCTAAAAAAAATATATATATATAAGGGAGTTTTTATGTATGCTATCTGTCAATGAGTTAAAAAAAAGTATAAAAATATTTCATCTAGTTTATGTCTTTAACATAATTGCTCTGCTTTTTAACTTCTTAAAAGTCCTTTGAGTATATGTAATGCTTATTAATAATTCTTTAGAGTCAATGGATCAAAATTAATGGTAATATGTAGAAGGTAACTTGGAAGGATGGAGGAACATCAATTACCGGCTGGCAGCTGGTGGAAGCTTAAATAGCAAGAAAATATAAGGTGCAAAGGAAAGTGGATGGCATCCAAGGACCCCAGAAGAAGCACGACATCAGTTTTGGAAGCTGTATATGCAAATTAGTAGAGTAGTTTGTCTGGACTAATTATCCTTACTGAGATAGCCCACACGGTGTTGCAAAGGAATGCCATGAATTCACGTGACAAGAGGTATAGTACATATGACATTCACAGGCCCAGCACAGGAACCTAAAGAAACATGGCTGGGCAAAAACATGAGGAGAGACCTTTGGAGGTCCTATAATTCCCTGACACAGTATTTTGTGGCTAAACCATTTCAGACAGATATTTGTCCTTGCCTAAGTATCCAGCAGTGCTCATTCTCTAACATTTTTGTACATTTTAGTTCAGTCTCCCTGAAAACTTTTTGAGTAATATCTTATGTCTTAGTCCCATGGAACAGCGATCTTGACTTCCTCATTATTAAGTATCTGAAGGGCACTCTGGCCTTCTTCAGGCTAAATCAAACCAGTTATTCCAATCTCATTGGTTTCACAGCAACAGGTATGGGAATGTAAGGACACCTATTGCCAACAGCAACCAGAGAGCTGAAGTGTCTCTGACACGTTAACCCTCTCCTATTGCAAGGCTGGATGGTAATCCAAGCTTTCCCATTGAGTTAAACACATAAGTCCTCTTCTCAGGAAGGGGGAAAGAGTTAATTTTTGCTTTTAAAACAGCTGGTGATAAACTTACAGTTTGAGCATACACTTCAGAGTGTGTCCCAAATGTCAGACCACAGGTTAGCCAGGGCCTCTAAGGCAAGATAAGGGGAAAGCACGCAAGAGTATGGGATGCTTCACACAGAACTTAATTTTTAACAATAATGGGAGGAATAAAGCCGAACACATCTCTGAGACTTGCAACTAAGAGTGATAAAATTAACTATTTTTGGCCAGATTTTTCCTCTCCTCCCATGTGCCCATTCTTGCTGAATTCATTATATGCCTGCCAGGAGCGCACGGTAAGATCTAAAATAACACTTCCTTGAAGTGCTCTTTTGTCTATGGGAGACACGAGTTGCCTACAGAAGAGCACAAAGACCACAGCAGCCGGGACAGTTCAAATGACAGGTTAGGTTCCTTTTTTTAGCCAGCATGCTGTATCATAACACACTTCCATGTGCTGAAGTAAAAGCTAAGGAAAGAGTTACTAATTAATGAGGGATTGTAAGACTCGCCTCTGTAGCCCCTTTCAGCTATCTTTGTAGAGTTTAAACCAAAGAATGAATATTTAGGGAAAAATAGAAAAACCATTAATGTACAAGGAATAATTATATCCTCAGCAAATTTAAACAGTTAAGATGATACAAATTGAGACCTATATTTTTTTGTCCTGCAGGAAATCTCAGCATTTCTGGAATTCTGATTTCAAATTGAGGTTTTGAAATTTCAATATTTTGTTTTTATTATATCAAAATCAAATATGTATTTTGTTTTTTCTTGGATCAAAAAGAAATTTTTCTGTATTGTTACATTAGAATATTTCATTTTGATGGATCAAACCAGTCTAAAAAGGTTTGCTTCAAGTAAATTCACAGTTGAATAGATTTTTTTCTTATTGATACATCTTGCCTGTATCTTATAGTTGTTACTGAGTCTCTGTATTTCCATACTGGGTTCCCAGACCACACATTGCTTCAACAGTTTAAGTTACATGGTATCCCTAAACTTGCTTCATTCAAAAAAAGAAAAAGTATTTTCTCTGAAACTGATGACTGATGTAATCAGCTGGAGATCTTTACTCATCAGAGTAACAGTGGTCCGGCCTACAGCTATCATATCACAGTGAAATACTACAGAAAACAGCATTTGAGTGCTATTCAACAGACTGGAACTGCACATTTAGCTTTTGACCTTTAAATTAAATGAGATACCTTGATTTTTCAATTAGAAAATTCAGTCAGGAAAACATGCCAAAAACAAAACCAAACCAGAAAACCACATGATTCTCTAGAAATTTCATTTCCATGGCAAAGAAATGGTCAGTCAAATGTGTGTCAGAGGTAGTTGAGTATTGGAGTCTTGCAATACTTCTTTCTTCCACTATCCAGTGGGGAAGGGAAAAGATGGGAAGGGAAGAACTAATTAGAAAAATATACTAAGATTTTTCCTAGATATATATCTAAAAGAAGGATACCTAGACATCTCTCATTTTCAGCTGCCTGGCTTTCATAGGTAGTGCTCTCAAGGTCTTCAAAGTTATTCTCACAATAAAAGAAAGAGAAAAAAATTAGTAGCTGAAGTTTAGGCAGGTATTTTCTGGGCTTGCAACTTTTACAGATAGAATGCTGTTTATATATTTTTTTTCCTTTTTTTTTTTTTATCCAATTCCCTCTAAAAACCAAAAGAATACAAACATGCTTTTTTGTTATAGGGTTTCAAGTTTACTCTTCTGCTTCTGGGTCTCAAAGGAAAACGTCACAAGAAAGGAATTAAAATAACTCTTCAGGGGCTCAGAAAACATGAAATAAAAAGGCTTCAAATGATGAAATGTGTAAAGTGATTTGTGGTGGTTTGTGAAAGTTTTATTGAACGTTAACTAGCACAGTGATACTGTAGCACTCAGTCTCGATTCGCCCCCTCCCAGCCTTTTCTCTCCCCTGTTGTTCAAATGTCATAAGCTTTTTATATTTCATCTGAGTTTCTTCTGACTTTGAAAAGAAGTGAGAAGGCTGAAAGAAAAACTTCTTAAACTATCATTTTTGTCTTGTCTCACTGTCCTTATGTTATACATGGATGGTTCTTATCCATGATAAGTTAGATAGAAATACAGCTCTGAGTCCTGGATCTTGAAATTACTTGATGCAGGGCACTGTTGGAAATGCCCAGTTGTCCTTTGCCTTTAGCTGTTTAGACATTTAACACTCGTTGATTTTATTTGGGACTGTACAGGCCTACATCCAAACCAAAATTAGCCAGTGAGAATAATGTGAATGTGGTTACTTTTTTTAAATATACTAAATGATAATATAAAAACAATGCCAATTTCATGAACAATCCCAAGTTCCCTTGCTTAGCAAAATAAAAAGAATTGTAGATACGGTTCAGTTGACTAACAAACACTTGTTTACAACATAGCCTGTGAAAAGCTACAGTTCCTATTCCAGTTAGAACAATTAGGACTCAGATTTTCAAAAACAAATGTTCAGAGATTCAGAGACAAATTTTCATAGCAGCAGGCGTAACAGCATAGTACATATATAACTTTGGGACATATTATGCACATGATCCAGCATATTTCTTGTTTGTTCTGTGATATGCAAAAGGACACCACCTACAGTTCTCAAAAATTAGTTTCAAATGTCTTAAAAACCTGTTAGCTAGTACCTTTCATTCAAAACAAGCGACCTTCCAACTTTTGTGTACAGCTCTTAGAAAGTTCTGGCAGCTCTTTTGTGTAACCTTTAGTTTTAGACTTTAGTGGGTGTATGTAAAATCTAAAACTCAAAGAGGAAAGCTTGTCATATTCCATGTCCTGACAAACAAACAATATTATATTAGCATAATTTAAATACACATGCATAATAGCTTAGGAAAACATTTCTCAAGTTTTTACTGGAAGCTACTGTCTTAAAAAAAAAAAAAAAAGTAGCGTGGTTTATTCCTAAAGCACAATTAAAGGCAAGTGTCCTGGAAATAAGCTGTATCACTGTTCTTGTGTTTGTCACATTCCTATGATCTTTAAAATGGTCAGTAAGTAAGCCCAATGTGTAGTAATTCATTAAAATCAGCCTTACTTATCAACATCTTGACCTCTAAAATTTCTCCTGAGCACCACTTGAGGTTTTTGAAAATAAGTTTCTAATATGTCCTAAGAAGTACTTACTACAACATATATTATCTGAGTGTCTCCTGCATGGCTTTGATAGGAACTTGAATCAGGGAAGATACATAGCAAAATCATATAGCCCTTGACTTCAAAAATCTCTCATTTTAGATACCTACAGATGGAATATACTTTTCCCTGTGGTGATGACTCTGAAAATATGCTCAGGTGCTCTTCATTATGGTTCATCATTTATATTTATCTACTGGGCAAATCTTTCCTATATAAAATTTAAAAATTAATAACCACTTAAAAAAAATTTGGTCTACCAGTTTTTTGCTGTCTGTTGCACAACAAAATGTTAAATTGTGTCAGAGAGTGAAATTTGTCTGAAACCAGGGGTGAGGCACTTCGTGGATC
Source organism: Coloeus monedula (assembly GCF_965178545.1). NCBI lineage: Eukaryota > Metazoa > Chordata > Aves > Passeriformes > Corvidae > Coloeus > Coloeus monedula. Next base: position 79,270,934 of record NC_138782.1, read on the forward strand.
ACACACTACAAAACTGGTATCCTCAGCCAGTTGGGTACTTACATTGCTCTTAAGGGAAACAGAAAAACGCCACTCCCATCCTATTCCAGTTGTTTTTAAAAAAAACAGTGAACAGTTCAGAAGTTTTCTGTTTCAAAGATTTCCCAAGATGCAGTATCTTTTTGTTAATTTAGAAGTGCTGCCATGTCACCAGGTAACTGCATTTCAGAAGTGTGTACCTGTCTCAGTGTGTGCTAGGGATGCTGAATGAGCAGAGGAGCAAGTGCAGGGAGTCCAGTCAGTTGTAACCTGGGCAATGTCACTGCTCTGCCACTCTGGAGCTCTGGCACCACCCCTGCATGCCCTACCAAGCACCACACTGGCCTTCACAAGTAGAAAAAAAATAGCTGTGTTTTCAGTCATAAAACCAGCAGCCATGAACTTTTCAGTTTTGTGGTAGGTCTTGCTGTGTTTTTTAAAACCTGCAAAACAAAATGTTTGATAAAAAACTAACATAGTACTCATAGCAGATACTATTGAAAAATAAATTCTGTCCAAAAATTTTTTTAAAAACAAAAATCAATAAGGCAGTTCTAAATGGGTATTATGTTCACATACTTGTAAAAACCAAATTTTAGAACGGCTTCTATTTCTGATGAAACTTTATATGTCATAGATATAGATTCACTAACGGTTTTTTAATTCAAAATATATTTTATTTTCCAATAGTGGTGTCAGTTGTAGATTTTAATGAAATAAAGTCCTTATATGATTAAGTTAATTTATATTTCTTACCAGTGGAAATTTTCTTTATGGTTCTCCACTCTATTGTCCATGACTTTTCTCAATGTCCTTTTCAATTTTCATGTAAACTTTATATTGAAAGATTTGAAAGATGGATTATATTTGAAAAACTAGAGAGTGTCCAAAAATCTCTTTATTTTGAAGGAACTCTATGGAAAAGTGGGATTGTTTGCTTTTAATGTTCATATGACCCACACAGCATGCTAAATGCATAAACACAATGCACGCCATTAAATGTTAGCTGTTACTTCATCAACAACTTCTTCTAAATGAGGATGGGAAGGGACAAAAACAGTTGCTTAGGATGAGGTTTTTAGAAACACCCAAGGCATCTAGGCCTCAAATTCCCATTTAAATTCAGCAGAAGTTGGGACTCTGACTCCCCTGAGCTCTATTAAAATTCTCCCCTCCCCCTTGATTCACAAATGCGTTTGCTCCATTAGTTTGATTTTGATTAATTAACAGTGCTTTTAGGCTTTCCATGCATGAATTTATCAAGTGCAACCAAAGTGAAATACATCAGTTATTTCCTCTTTTAAGCATAAAGGAACTCAGCGTTATTTCAAAGTGTTTGTAAATGATGGCTTAATAGCTCCTAATGCATCATGGCCCAGTTTTTACAAGTTGATTATGAAATGTCCATGCAGTTTAGAAAATCAAACGGCAGCCCTTACAACCATGGCTCATGTTAATTGAATGGGTAAATTACACTCTTTATAGCAGGGTAATACATACGACAATAAAATCCCAACAATTTACCTCTCTGTGGTTGGGCCCAGTGTTACAACCTGCTCTGTGGCTGGGTACAAGTACAGGCAGTAACACACAGTGTTGAGGAATGCTCTCTGGTATAACTCAACATCAGTATATCAGCACAGATTGTCTCCAACGGACAGCTCATCCTTGTGAAAGCACATCCAAGAGAGCAGTAAGAAAAAATAATATGTGGGTACTACCCTTTAGTAACAGTGAATATCTGATAATATATAAGCATACTGAAACCAAGACATGGAAAAATGTAAGGCTGAAATTTTACTAACAAGTGCTTAAGTAGGCATTAACCAAAATCCACCCTGATCTTCAGCTGGCCCTAAGACAAACTACAGGGGCTGACACAGATGAATTCCTGTTCCAGCTCATAATTTTATATGCTTCTCAGGGTTATACTACATTCTAATAGTACAAAAACTGAGCGTTGCCTAATAAGTCCCCAGCAGTTCTGGATGGAATACAAACATGCCTAATACATCAAAAAGAAAAACATTGTTTTCTGTGTACAGTCAAATGCAGGGGCGAGAAAAGTAAATGCAGATCCCATGACCAGAATTCCAAATTCTACATTTTATTTTCTATAAAGAATGCAAGTGGAACAAATTCTGTCTCTAATTCACTAAATAAAATTTTGCTGGGAAACATTTACTGTCAGAATAAAATTGGCACATCTTCTGCCCGTTGTGCAGCCTGCTGTTAAAGAGGGATCAATCGTAGGTCTGAGAGCCTCAGGTGTTTTCAAGAGTTAAATGATGACCTGTGCTGTAAGTCCTACCATCACAGAGTCAGAGGACTTTGTCTGGAGCTTCTGAAAGCTTAGGTCCCTCTGGAGTTGCTTCATATTTTCCATCTGAACTTGCACTGAGTCATGTTAATAGACTTTTTGCCTCACCAGTCAGGTAGGAAAACTATTGCACTGGGTCACACCAACATGAAGTAAATAGAAAAGAACATTGCCTTTATCTTAGTTCATTGCCTGGGCTGCAGGTAAATTAATATGTGTAACTGTTCAAAACAAATAACTTTCAGGCAGACTGGTACATTTTTCACTATCTCTCTTTCAATATTTCATTTTGGTGTATGAACATCTGACACACCCATTAAACAAAATGTTATTATCAAAAGCAAGAACTGGGAACACATCACTTCTTTTTATTAATTATTTCTACAGCACTATATGAGTGATCAGTGTTCAGAAACAGAGAAAAATAGATCAATTGGTCACCATGCGTATTTAGCCCAGAAAAAGCATAAAACATCCCACAGGATTTCTGCTTTGTGGTTTTTTTCACAGAAGAAAAGCGAATATTGCTTTTTCCCATTCTGCCATGGGAGCCGTCACAACAGAGTTATAAAGATGCAACATATAAATACATACAAAAATTACTATTGAGAATATAGTATGAAAATGAATAAGTAGAAGGGAATTACTCAGCTGGAATATGACAGTTCACTGTGGCCAAAGACTTTTAACTCCCCACAAAAATGCCACAGGATCCTTTGATATTCAGATATGTTTGCAGCTTATATGGCTTTTCAACAAGATATCTCTAAGAACACAAATTTTTAAATATTATGCTCAGAAACTGGATTGAATGGGACTCAAAAGACAGAGTGACTCTGAAAATATGACTTGAATAAATGATGGAATGGCTGCTTGACTAGGTTTCAATGGCAGCCTGTATTTGTGTTTGTGAGTACATGTGGTGTATATAAACATCTAGTGAGGCTGTCAACTTACAGAAGCATCAGTGGAGCTATGCTTCCTGAGTACAATACTTTTCTGTACTCTCGATCTTACACAGAATGAAAGAACGTGGAGACTACACAGTACATGACAAGAAAAAGGAGGTCAGTTTCTTTTCCCTAAGTGTCCAAAGGTCTGTAGTCTGTGTCCAACCCACTCAGGGAGAAAGGGCTGTGTGAGAGGCAGCCTCCCTTCCTTCCTTCCTCCCTCACTGTCCCAGCTGAGCACCTCCAGTTCTTGTCCTGTAAATCTGGGAGCACAGCTCTTCTCTGCCCTTGCAAATAATCCACATCTTTTATGATGCTATTGTTCAGCATGCTCTGCAGCCTCCACTGGTAGAGTTGCCTGAGAAACAACGTTCATAATTTCTCAAGGGTGTAAGATTTTTTAAATGGCATTGTAAGTAAATTCTGGTTTGGGAATCAGGAGAAAGCTGCATTTTATTAGAAGGTACGGTCACGTTCCTTACAACTTTTTTAGCAGACACTCAAAGTTTTTAATGCTTTATTAATGGAAAATTTAAATTATGTTTTAGAAGGTGTTTTACAGATACCTGTTTTTCAGGCATGTGATATCACTACGGTCTGTAAGTAGAAGTGCTAAAACAGTCAAATCTCTTAAATGGTCTCCCAGCACACAATCTTCTACATTTTCAATGCATTAGATCAATGTAAACTCTCAGAACCTGATATGTAGTATATTTTAAACACTATAAAATAATTTCTTTCATATTCAGATCAAGTGGTTTAATGGTACTCCATACTATAGAAAAATATTGAGAATCTAAAGCAAATACTACTATCTAACCAAGGACTTATTTATTCTATCCATCCAATTACTGAAAGTTGAAACAGTAGAGTTATTTTTGTGGGATATGATTGGGACTTTGTTAAAGATAAAAACCTCAAGGGAGATGGGATAGGATACGCTTTGATTTTGAAGGAATAAAAATGAATTTACCATAACTAATTTGAAAAAAATCTAATGACTTGTAGAATTAATTGGTATGCTTCAGCTAAAATGTAATAATACCAGTTTTATGGAGAAAAGCATCCTACCTTAATATCTTTTAAAAATTACCTCAAAATAGTTTGTGTCTAAAAATGGAATACTTCAACTACAGTTGATTGAAAAAAATATTCCACTTTGCACTACTGATTGATGTCTATTTTTTTTCAGTATTTCTTTAATTTTCTTTCTCTTTATAGTTTACCTGATATAGAATGTTTCATGTGTATCTTCTGAAAATTTTTACAAGACTAATTAAACAATATGGACCCTAAATTGAAAAAGAAGGTAAGAAGAGAGAACATTTTAAGATTACTTGTGGTAATGAAATACATACATTTTCATGACTAAGGATCATTTTTGCTCCTTTTTTGGATATATATGTATTCACAAAAGCAGAACTGTATATATTTTTAAAGTACGGGATTAAATTTTTAAAATTTATTTTCCTTAAGAGCAGTCACTAATCAGAAATTGACATCTCTTTGTGCATCCTACAGAAAAAGATCTCAAGTGTTAAGGTTTGTAGTTGATTTAAATCAGAGCAGTAACTCATATTAACAAACACAGATATTAAAATTAACAATGAAGTAGGAATATCAGCATAACAAAGAATTTTCTAGTTGATTCTACCATATTTGTAATCATACATTAAGTAGCAGGGAAGACCTAGTTAAGGGAAAATAATTTCTTGTCAGCATTCATCTTTCAAATAAACATACAAATACCAAATATCTTTGGTGAAAACTCTGGTTGACTATATTGTTCTTCTGCCTCAATGAGCCCAACTGCTTCACTGCAAGAAGGGGAAGGCTTGTTTCGTGAAGATAGGCACAAGACCATAAAATAAACCCCTCGGGAAGCAAGCACTGTTATCATTTTTTTTCAGTGCAAAGCATGTATCCTACACAGTGATAAAGAATCCAAGAGATCTCTAGCTTAGTTATTCCAATGTAAATTGACTTTTCTCTTGTAATATTTGTCTGAATGTGCATAGCTCTGAGTTTTCAAACATGGAATCTCATTACAATTTATTCTACTGGATTACAGAACCTTCTATGAGCAGAAATATCTTCCTTACACAGGTATTCATAGACCACAGTTAAATCATCCCTACCTTCAGTCAGATAAAATAGATGATTTTAGCTTGTTAGTCTCATTATAAAGCAAGCTTTCAAGGCTGTGAAGCATAGTGCATCTTACTCTCCAATTACTGACTGGAAAACAGAAATTACTCCTCTCAGCTGGCTACGCAGCAAACTTTGCACTGACTCTATCACAGTAATATTGTTGGGTTTCATTTATGTCTTCTCCAATGCTGCTAACATTTGGTGTATTTATATCAGAGGCACAATAACCAGACAGTGGGGTTAAACGCCACTGTGAACGGAGATGAAGTCTGAACTACAAAGTGGTTCTAATGCACAAAATGGAAAAATCCCTTTTGCTTATTCCCCAAAGGCAACAGTATGTACTTATTGCATTATTTCACCATGATCCATCACTCATTAACTCAGCAAAAATCCATTTCTGAACATTATTTAGGTTTTGTTTTTCATTTAGAAAATAAACCAGGTATTCCTGTTAAAATGTTGTGAGGAGAACTGACTCACAGAATTACTGCACAGATTACTAAAAACTATTTACTTTAGATATATCTAAATTATATCTTATAAATATATATCACGTACAGTACATTTATATCTGTGTTTACATATAGGCTGAAATTCAGAAAGACTTATCTCATTTTTGAAGCAAGAAAATATTTCCTATTTCTAAAATTTCTAACAACTTTTGAGTCATATATTAAAAAACAAAAACGAGGCAACTCTGCAAATTTAGTATTTGTAATAGAAGCAAAAAAGTGACATGCAGAAAGCAGAAAACGTGGTAGGAATCTTGGGAAAAAAATCTAGTACAATAATAAATGAAAATAGTTTTATCATCTGATACAGATATTAGAAATATTTCTCCGCAGATGATAAGTGTGACTAGAATAGCATCCATTTAAAAGAAATTACATTACTGGTTCATCTCTGATGGCTATTGTGGGACTGATATTAGAGTAGTGCTATCTGCAATTTACTTTTTTTAACTAATAGCTCTTTGTTTTGTGCATGGATCCTTTTAAAATCTTTCATATGCTTTTAAGATATCACTTACCATTTAATCACTTTCCACTTACTCTTCACTCTCCAGGCTCCTCAATCTTTAGCTACATTATGATTTTTTTCATATATATATATTTGAGCATGTACACAGACTTGGTTTCTTACCAGATCTGTCTGCCTTGACAGATATACACTATTTTGCTTTAATATTCAGTGTACTGCCAGAAAGATCAAGCTATTTATTGGACTTTTAATCTGGTACATCCCATTGTGAAGGTAGGTACAGAATGTCCTGAGACTTGCAACATGATCCAAATGAAGAATGGGGGCAGAATAGTGCAGAGACAGAAGGAATGGTGAAGTCACAGGGAAAGAGAATGGAGATCACACAAGATTCCATTTAAAATGCTTTGTTTTTTTGAATAATACACCCTTTTTTTTTTGTGAGGCAAAACTGCATGGAGGTGGGCAGACAGGTCTGTGGTGTGGCCTCTTAAATAAACCACAGAAACCTGTATAGGTCCATGTGCAATTTCCTTCAGGGCTATAATCCACAGCTGGCTACCCCTGTGATGGTCAAACCATCATAGCATAAAGCTGATCCTAAAAAAGAGTTCTGTAGAGCAAGTTATTCCAGAACAGTACCTAAACAACTTTAAAACAGTGGATGTCCTCCAAAAAGGTATGTGGCTCCTTGTTTAAAAGGCCCAGCAGTACTTTTACCCCAGCTTTCCTGCTTCAGACCATTTGCTATAAATATGTGCTTTAAATGCTGTGTTAAATGGGGATCTTAAAAGCTATGACTGCTGTAAACCTCTCAATTGTATTGCCAAAAAATGGTGTCTTTGCAACAGTACTATTACTGTTAATATAAAAGCAGATGAAACTATTAGCCACTTTGCAGAGAGATATTATTCACAGAAAGAAATAAAATCCTTCTGAATATCCAAGCAAAAAGAGTAGTTTACTGAGTCTTTAGCATATGGATTTTGGATTAAGGTATAGGAAATATCTTTTTTATGATGAAAGCGAGAGGTTCAATTAAATTTCAGGGATAACTCAGGAGCAAAATTTGCAAATCCAGTGGTTCTCTGAGGCATGAGGCAATGTCTGTAAAGAACCAGCAGGCTGACGGGGAGGAGCTGAGTCAAAGCAACACTGAAGAGCTCATTTTCTCCTATCACTGTGATCACAATTACACCAGCGCTGTTAGGACACTCATTCTCAACAGAGTTCAGGAAAACAGGAGTGCTCAAAGTGGGGGAGTCCTTTTTGCCACCACCCCCTCACCCCTGCCCAGAGAAAATCTCTTAGGCACAAAATGAGCTGACCATGTAAACCCTTTCCCAAAGTGCAATCAGAAGCCCAGCTCAAACAGCTGAGAATTTCTCAGGATTCTTCCCTGTATCCCCAAATATTGCAGGTCAGGTGGGAAGGAGCTGTGGAAAAATTTGTTGTTTTAAATAACTTTCCTTCTATGGAACAGCATATTCTATTGCTTAATACAGAAGTCTGTAGAGAGGGCAGAAGTCATGGACACCTGAAAACCCAAAAAACAAACCAAGACACTGCAAACTCTTTTTTGGACCTTTGCTATGCAAAGTGCTATACAATAGCTGGAATACATGAAGCCTCCTGATTCCTAATGCTTACACACATATGGATTAGTGGAATGAAATTGTTTTTCTGTCCACATTGTATGTTTGCAGTTTGAACGTAAGAGAAGTAAAATCATTGCCTACAATATCACTATTTCTAAAAAAATAAGGAAGTGTTTTCTACTTTAGAAAGATAAAAGTTGTTACATACATCCAAATGTGCAAACACATGCACACACATAAGCACGAAATAAAAAAAACCCCAACCCTACATACATTTTCTCTTGGATTGAGCAAAAGAAAAATAATGTTTGATCCTCTTTATATTTTTACGTACCAGCCATTCCACTCCCATAGCTTCACAGTTCTCCATAGTACAAATTGGTAGTGGTGTAGTGGCCATCAGCTGTCTTCTGTGATGCTGAGCTTCATTAGCACACAGATCACAGAATGCATTCCTTGGCTGAGATTATCAAAGTATTATGGAATATTTATCTATGTGCTTTTCTCTTCCTTCCATTCTTCCCTTGTTCCCCTCCTTCCTTATGACTTCAGTTATGATCAGATGACTCCTGCAGCCAGTTCATTGTATGTAAGCAGGTCCCACTGCATAGCTCAGCAATTCAGCAGCAGCTGGCAAGCAGGGGCATGAGGACACATTTAGCAAGTCTGCAGAGAGCTGTTTAGTTCCTGGGAATGCAACTGAGAGAGGAGTTCACCTTCTTCTTTCTTCCCCAGGAACTTTTCAGGGCTCAAGCATTTTGCAAGCTGTGCTGGAGAGTTTGCTGGAGATAGGGGACTCTCTGCTGCCTGCTTTTCAGAAGGCTCACACTGAAATGGTAAAAAATATCAAGACCTTCCTGATGTGCTGAGGAGGAATATGGGATAGTGCAAGGGGAGGATGGGAAGCACTCCCCACAAAGTGATGCCAGACTGCAATTTCTGGAACCTATGCTGGGCAGACAGATCCTCCATGGTCTGCTGGAGAGGGCAGAGCACTTGGCAAGGATGCATTAGTGTGCAACATATTTCTCTTTACTGAGAAATACCCAGGGATATGCTTTTTAATAATACTATAAACTACACCCATTAAGTCAGAGGACTTTAATTCTGAGATATCTATTTCTCTGGGAAATCTGGAAGGTGAATGTGGCTTGCAAACTCAGAGAGAGGAATAAATCTAAGGAAAGTCCAGCCAGCAATGACTCTACAAATTTTGAACTTCTACAGAAATAATAAAAAAAAAGACTGATGTTCCAAAAACCACAGGTGTCATATCAAAAGTGCATGGGGAGACATATGGTACTTGAGACTTAGGAGTTCACATTTAAGGTAACCTTCCCTTGGAGAAACAGGCCAAGCCTTCTAACCAAATGCCATTCCAGGTGCTTATTATACGCAGTCATCAGTAACGGAGACCGGTCACTGAGGTGGGTTTTTAAAGGGAGTTTTTATCATTAGTAGGACATTTTTATTTCTATTGCACTCACAAGCACATATATTAGCCTCACAGAGGAAACACAGTGCCTTTAAGCCTGATGAGGAAACGTTGCAAGATCTGCACAATTTCACAGAAGCTGTGAGAAGAAATAAATGGCATTGGAAAAAAACCCCGTTTCTTACAAAATTAGAAACATGCGATAGAGTTACTAAATTATATTCACAAAAACATCAAGTGTTCGGAACTGATTAGAATCACATAATGTAAAACTGGTTTCATGTATGAACAACTAAAACAAAATTAGTTGAAATTCTGGATGAATAGCTGAGGACAAAAGACTGCACAGGTAACAGTTAAAATTGTTAGACCTTTCTAAGATTACCTGTGACACTAAAACTAATTGCCTACACTCCAACCTCTTGGAGTTGGTTCCTGTGAGAGGAAAAGGGAAATATCCAGCCATTTATCTCGCCCACCATGTAAATGTCCTATGTAAATTAAAATATTGATCTTTACTTTTGGTTGGTTCAGCATTCCCCATTCCACCTAAAATTTCACACAGAAGTAAAAGTGGCCTCGGTAAGTGAATGCACTAAGATATGAAATTCACATTTTATTTCTTCCTAGACATTGAAAAGGTTTTACCATATTGGGTTTCAGGTTTGAAGGCTATCTGTTTTCATGTTTCTTAATACTGTTCTCTGCTTTCAAAAATTCAGAATGGACAGCAATCAGGGAAGAGGTTTACCAGACTGTTCAATACCTCAATTACCAAATACAAAACAGGTAAGAATTTTATGTTATCACAGATAAAAGAACAATTATCAATTAATCCAATCTCTTTGGGATAAGAATGGTGCATATTCATTTTAAATGCCAGTGATATGGTGCTTATGTACAAGTGTAGCAGATATGCTGAGGATCCATTTAGGGATGGTGGAACCTGTCTGTAAAAGGTAGATGTCAACATTCAACTCACACGTGGGTTCAGCTGGGAAGGGAACAAACACTGGAGAGTGTAAGTATGGCACACAGTAGAGTTAATTGCTTGTGATTCTAATGGGTGTACTGTTGAAGATGGCAGCTAAGAGATAACAGGCAGAAGGGATTCAGTAAGTAAACTCTGTCCCTGGAGGCGAAGGGAAGTTCTGAAGATGTTCCTCCTCACATCCTTCTTATTTTCAGCCTGGGAAAGTTCATGGTGCAGGAGTGAGGTGAGGAGTAGTAGATCTTTCATTTGATTCCCCTATGTCAGAATACATTTCAAAGATAAAAATGGGGGAGTAGCCCTATAGTTTACTAATCTGTGCCAGTAAATTAAACAGTCTCTGGAATGCTATTGAGAAAAGACTCACAGCTCTCTAACCCATGAAAATGACTCGTGTCAGCCCATGCTTTCTCAAGGACTTCATGGGTTCCATGTAGAAGCTGAACTTTCCACTGGCCATAGCTAGCAGTCAGCCTGTTGTGGAGGATAGCAGCATTTACACACTGAGTTTATTAGCATAGATATAGTCACAGTGCCCCTGTAACTTATAAATTCTGTGCTGCCTCTTAACTTCATCTCTCTACCATGCTGAGTCTTTGACACAGCATTTTATCCTTATGTGTTGACAAGAGGCATGAAATATTACTTTGAAATTCCATCTAGACTTAAGTATTGTATTTAGAAAGCATGCTTATTTCAGTCTCCTTTTTTAGGTTTATTACAGGAAAGCAGGTCTTGTGAATAAAATGTTTAACACATCAGTTCTTCACAGTTGGAAGAGAAAGTTTTCTGGATATTACTTAGTATGTATGGGATAATAACTTTATCATTTCATGTTTTCTGTCCAGAGTCCTGGGAATCTGAGAAACAGCAGAGGATTCACTGAAGAAGACAAAAAGGATTCTAACAAAGACAACAGTCTGAACAACTTTTGCGGTTGTTGGAAAGAGTGTGGCGTGCACATTGATTAGCTATATTAAAGGCATCCCTAAATAACTCTATTTAAGGACTTGGAATTTCACCACCTCAAGGCTCCCATGTGTTTCACACAGCAATTAGCAACTATTTTCAAAACTGCAAAACACCAAATGTAATTGCAAAAATTTTAAAAAAAGGAAAACATTAAAAACTTTTACTAGGAAGGTATAAAACTCACTTAACTGGTACCTGTGCCGCTCTGGAGCTAATATGCACATATGACTGTAAGGGTTCTAACTACAGCATGACTGTGGCTTTGGTAGTAAAATACCTAGGCAGGTACCCTTTTTGCTCAGATAGAACCACTCAAATACTGGTTGGATCCTAACACCTCCAGCTTCACAATGGCTTTAAAAATCACAGTCCCTAATGCTTGCAGAGTCTGCATTCATCTCTGAAGAGATGAAATTGTCCTTGGGTAGAAGAAACAATTGTCACGTTTCCTAAGCAAGTAAAAGAAGGACAAAATTAGAAGGCTCATGTGGATAAACCTGCTTCATTACTGAGAAAATTCAATGTCAATTCATGTTACGAGTATATCAGAAGTGAACTGATGAAAATTGTCTTCATCTAATCATTCACCTCATGTTGGCTTTTCTGTAGTGCTCATGTTTGGCAGGATGCATTACCCAGAAACACCATCCACATAAGGAAGCTGGGAAAGCGCTCTGAGTCATAGTATCCAGTGCATAACATATTTTGCCATTGTTTCACTGATGTTCTGATATTTCAGGTTTGCTTAGGAAGGTGACCAGTCAATTATCACCAGCCTATTCAAGCACAGGTGTTCAAGATCTTACCAAGGCTTATCTTTGTTCTTAAAAATTACTTAAGTGTCCAGAGTTACAACATAAAATCATAATTAATTTCCTTGAAATAGCTTGATTTTATACTCACTAGTATTCAGGCAATTCAACTACGTTTATTCAAGAAGGTTTAAAAGAAGGTGGAGGGGATGATTCATAAAGGATTTGCTTTGCCTTTCTAATTGAGAATTTCAATACAGTTAATACTTTTCACTTCTTGTCCACTCTAATCTTATTTATTGTGCCTCTGACAGCTTCCATTATCCTTCCTCTGACTTGTTGTTTTAGATGAAACAGTTTTACTGCTTTAACACTGAAAATTACATTATTTCTGTGCTATCAGTGGCAACTTCCTGTGCCTTTATATATACAAATTAAAGAGTGGATTATCATTAATTATGCACTACAATTTTTCCTGGCAACAGTCTGAAAGTGACAAAACATTTGCTTTTGTCATAATTCTGTTAAGTGAACCCAAATTGAGCTGCTGAAATTTATGACACTTAACTGTGTTTTTAATTTGCAGCACAGGGTCAGGATCATGACAGTGATTTTATTTTATTTTGCACTTTATTTTCAACGATCCTTGTAAGGATGTTAATTAAATTGTTTGAACTAAACTGTTTTTATCATTCCAACAACCTATATTTATTGCATATTAAGGAGAAATTTCTTGTTAACATTACTTAATTTTCTAACGGATCAGTTTAATAATGGAAAAAGCTCTACGCTAGGAAAGACAACTGCTTCAACCAGAATGATAATGAGTCAACTTCTCCTTAGAAAATAAAATGAAATTTACAGCACATTCAAAGAATAGTTAAGGGAAATGTTAAGTATTTGGAATTTTCATGTATATGTATCAGCTCTGGACATGGAAAATACTCTTCCATTTATCAAGAACATGACTGAGGATTTTCCATCCCAAATGACATCCTGTCCATACTCCATATTAAGTCATAATAAGAAACCAATGAGTACAAAATTATGAAAGTAGCAGTTAAAATAGTGTCTTATCACAAGAATATGACCAGTGTGGCCAGCAGAACCTGAGAGATGAAGTCTGGTTCGGCACTTGACTGCCCTCATGTAAAGCTTTGCTCACCTAGGTGGGAGCACATTTTTGTGCCACTTGTGGGAAGACACACAACCCAGCCTAAAATATTGCAGAAGCAGGGCCACTGAGAATGAGGACTTGCAAAATTATCCACTGTGGCGTGGATAAAGAGAGGTGAAGTACAGACAGGCCTTCACCTCCACAGGCAGCCTGAGATGGGCAGCCAGGATTTCCCACAGCATGCAGATTCCACTACATCCCCTACATAAATATTTTTAGAAGGAGAGGAGCAAAAGGAAGGGCACTTTTAACCTATTCCCCATGTTCACTCTTACGCTAACATGAGTTTTGGGTGCGCTGACAAATGTTAGGTTAAGAAAGCTTGAATTATTTATACAGACATTATACATTGTGTAGCTGTATTAATACCTATATATATTTCATCAGGGCAATTACTGAAGTGATACTATACATATAAAAATAGGTTAAAATATACTTGTATTATTATGCATATCTTAATATTATGACATAAACAATGAAAAATATATCGTTTTAGCCAATATAAATCAACAAAAATATCAAAAATTTTATATTTTTATACATGACTTCAGGAAATACAAGTTAGTAAATCTCATTCAGAAAAATACCAAATTTTGACAGACACATATTATTTTTGTAGGAAAAGATCTTTAATAATTTTCTCTAAGTGTTAAACATGTTCATTTTTTTGCTCAACATTACAGAAAACCTGCAAGCCCATCTTTCTGACCTGTGACTGTTTATCAGCTCCATGGCTGAAATGTTTTGCTCTTATTTAGATGGACAAGAAGAGTTAATTAAGAGTAAATGAAGAAAATTACATATTATTAAAAAAAAAAGGTAAAATTAATAACAACAGAGACAGAATATTTGTGTTAATGTGTGCTCTACAGGAATCAGAGATCACCTAACTTTTATAATATAAAAAGGGGAAAACAACATTAAATCATCTCCATGTTTTCCATTTCTTTATGCAGTACTTATAGGTGTCAGAATAAAATATATTTGATATATTTTTAATTTGGCATACAAAAATCAATGAACCTCTTGGGATCATTGACCTCTCACCTTGGATTCTTATTTCTGAACACTGACAAAATAAATTAAAACATTTCTGGTTGGTAAATGGTAACAGTCCTTAATAACCCTTACAATTAGGGTTGCAGCTCCTGTGCAGAAGTAGGAGGCATCCAGTTTCTAGAGGGGTATTTAAAACATTCTTTGCCCTCTCTATACTCCCTAGTATCTTTATTTCATATTTTCTATTGGTACTTTCAAGTTGTTCTGTCATTTTAACTTTCAGCACTTGAGGCTAGAAATAGAATAATACATTAACAAAATGCATAAGTGTTTCAAGAAATGGTCAGATGCTAGTTAATGGTCTCTGGCACAGAACACTCCTTTTTCCACTGAACTACAAAATTCTACCTAGATTCTGTTTATAGAAATGTAATGCACTTTCTCTTTTTTTTTTCTCCCACAGCAATAGTAATTTTACTTTGATCTCATAGCAGCCAAACTATTAAATGTAAGCATGCTCATAAGCAAGGTACAAGGCAGGCACAGCCTATGATTTCTAGTAGAAGGTCATAACCCAGATTTTTTTTTTAAATAACTATTACAATGAGGAACAGAGTATAGCCACAAAAGGAATAGTTATAATTTATGCCTGACTTACTTCAGCAGAATATAGTTTATTTATAAACTGCTTATGGCAAACTCTGTATGCCCCTGTTCTATGCATGTGCTGAACTGTCTTCTGGTAAATTATTTAAATTACACCTAGCAGTAATTCCTGAGGACTTTCATACTTCATTTTCTCTATTAATGTAACAGGGAAAAGCTGCTTTGCAAGGATTGCTCTAAATTCCCAGAGTGTGAGTTCCAAACTCTGTATGTGTTGCATTATGCCTGTCAAAAAACTTGTCTTCTCCTGAAATTTATTACTGAAGTCTCTCCACTAGAACTACTCATTGAAGCCTTACGGAAAGCTCATACATGATTTAAGAAGCTAACAGCACTGAAAGAAATAGGTCAGGTAAAAAAACCCTGAATTTAAGCTACCTTCACTTATTACTTATGCAAGATTATGCATAATTTAGCACACTGCTGAATATGCAAGGGCAGAATAATTGTTTACCAAAATATTTACTCTGTGTTCGTACCTGTGTTTTAGTGCGATAAGGTGATTTCTCAGCCCTTGCTAATCACTTTAGAATTAGAAAAGGATTAAATAAGTTTTTGATTATGCTGATAACTGCATGACATTATATGTAAACAAAACTCATGTTTAACAACCTTTTTAAGGAGGATACCTCGTACATTAGACATATCAGGTTGTCGAGAGTGGGAAGTTTAACCTTTTTTTAAGAGGAGTACTTCCCTTTTGTATTACCTGTATGATCCCTTCACAAACACAGGTGTGAAGGAATATAACAGTGAATGTAACCTCCCAGTCCTACCAGCAAGCACCCCCAACAAGAGTGCTCTCTTGATTTTCTAAAAACCAGATGAGAATTCAATGGAACTTCGTGGGGGGATAGTTTTCAAAACAGAAACATATGGAAAAGTGTAGCTCTTGCTTTAACTTGACACATAAGTGTCAAAAGAACCCTTAAAAACAAACCTGCTTTAAAAAAAATGCTACCTTTAGCTTTATGCTTCAGAAAAAAACCTGTGTTTCTAAAAAATAATGTACAGTATGTGAATATGGATGATGGTGACAAAAGTGATAGCTTATTAAAGGCTCTATACAACTTCCCTTCATGTTAAAATAAGATTAGAAAAGACACTCATGTGAAAATGATTATTTTATTTGTAATGTGCATTGCAAATGTAATAGCTTTGTAGTTTTAAAGCTGAGGAAGCATTACAAATATGCACCTCCAGCCCAGAAAGCCAATCGTATCCTGGGCTTCACCTAAAGGAATGTGGCCAGCATGGAGAGGAAGGGAATTCTGCTCTCCACTCCACTGAGACCCCACCGGCAGAACTGTGCCTGATTTTGTGGTCTCCAGCACAGGAAAGACTTGGACCTTTTTGAGAGAGACCAGAGCAGGGCCACAAAGATAATCACGGGGCTGGAGCACCTCTCCTATGAGAAAAGGCTTAGAGAGCTGAGCGTCCTCAGCCTGAAAAAGAGAAGGCTTCAGGGTGCCCTAATTGCAACTCCCAGTAGCTGAAGGGAGCCCACAAGAAAGCTGGAGAAGGACTTTTTACAAGGGTATGTAGTGAGAAAACAAGGGAGGGAATGGAATCAAACTGAAACAGGGCAGGTTTAGATTAGACATAAGGAAGAAATTCTTCACTATGAGGGTGGTGAGGCACCGGAAGAGGTTGCCCAGAGAAGTTGTGGATGCTCCATCCGCAGAAGTGTTTAATGTCAGGCTGAATGGGAGCTCGAGCAACTTGATCTAGTAGAAGGTGTCCCTGCCCATGGAAAAGAGTGTTGGAACTAGATAATCTTTTAGTTCTTTTCTGACCCAAACCATTCTATGATTCTGTTAATCCCGTTCACACATTTAACTCTTCATCCTTACTTTTCTAATAACAGACATTATTATACATGTCATCTTTAAATCTAATCACGACTAGCATTCTCTCACCTACCAAACTCATGACGCCTAGAGTACAGTTTGGAAAATTATGCTCTTTCTGTGATCAGAGAGCAAAATTGCAAAAAATTCAGCAAACATGTGGAATGAACATCAATAAAGAATATTTCCTCTCAAGAAAGATTCCCTTGATAGGATATATTTTATACTATACAGAAATAGACATTTTTATTTATAGGAGAATGAATAACTAGATCCACTCTGTGTATTCCAGGCTACTTGTTTTTTCAGTGTATGCATAGCTTTATGTTAAAATTAACTTGAAAAGCTTAAGGCAAACCATAGGATTTCTCAGTTCAAACAATCTTCTTTTTAAGATTGTTCCAAAAAAGGAACATTAACCCTGCTTAAATCTTTGTGTTTGCTACTTAAAAGCTTCAAAATAATTTGTCCCACATAAAAAGCTAAAAGATAAGACCTTTTCTGGATTTAAGCACCAGAAAAAAAATCTAAGCCAAATAAATATTATAGAGAAAGCCAGTAAACATATTCACCTCATGCCTGTCTGCAGTCAGAAAGCCTATTCATGATTTGTCTCTTTAAGTTCTTCAGAGATGAGTTACACATGTAAGATAACTTTCATTACTGCACTACTACTGCTAGTATTTAAAATTAAAATCTATGCAGTACTGTCAATGCAATTAGGAATGTTTATTTTTCCTCTTTGACTAGAAAGAAGACTGTTTCCTTAATAGCGTCTCAAAGTCAGACCTAATGAAGGCAAGAAATTTTGCACATTAGAGGTCAAACCAAATATGTATTTTGAGGCTGAAAGTCAGCAAAAGAAATGGAGTCTCAAAAGAACAGAAACATTGCTTTGAGCCATAGTAGATATAAACAGCCCAGGTGAAAGGCAAAATCCATCTTACCAATTCAGAATTCAGCAAGAATTCTCCCTTTCCTTAGGTGGTCTTATTTTTGTTGTCTCTTAGATTAAATTGTGTTGGAAAGACTGTCTTCACCCTTAACTCTGAGGTGACCTGCAAAGAATAAAAATCAAAAATCCCTCATCATCTTACTTACAAAAAATTCCACTACAAATAATTTTGATTATTCATCCCAGACACTCACATCAAATGCATTCATATTTCTTCTTGTAGTTTTCACAGTTTTACTCTGCTCTGTCGTTCAGCTCTTCTTTCCTCAGATGTAGGAAAAGACCTATCTGTAATACTTGGTTGGATCATGAGTTTTCAAGTTTGTTCATCTTCAATGCTTGGACCTACATCTGTCCTACTTGCTCTCCCGGCTCTTGTAAAGCATTCAAAGAGGTTCTGAATGGAACAACCACCCTTGTCAGCAACAAAGAACTATTACTGGCAAAATTCTGTGGCTTCTTCTGAGGACTGGTCATTCAAGTACTGCTCATCATCACATGGCCACTCCTTGAAATGGCAGAGCTGAAGTTCTTGGTATTTTCTCAGTGTGAGATCAAGAGCATAAATTAGCATTTAGACTTTATCATATATGGAGATTTCCAATGACTATAAATGTCCATACATTAAGAAGCTATTTCATTTTAAATCACCCAGCTGAGAGCCTGAGAAGTCTTCTTAGAGTTTTCAAAGGGAGAAAAAAAATCAACTTTAAATAGCATGTCCTGGGGCTGAGGGGGATAAGATTAATAAAACCTTAAACACTGTTGCAATAGGGATTCAGTTGGTGCAAAACTGCATGAGCACTTTCCCACAGCTTGTGTCAGTTCTGGTCTGCTGAAAAAAGAGTGGGAGAAAACAATTTACAACAGCCTGAGACGGACCGAGTGGTGGAAATTACTTTTCTTACACTGCAAGACCAGCAAATAGGGCTTAAAGATACTCGTCGCTATCTCCCACCCCAATTCAAAAAGTGAGTCAAAGGCCTTTTAAGGTACCTTGTGCCCAAATGCGTGGACTTCAATGCTGGATACACCAGAGCTGCCTTCCAAATCTGGTTTGGTTTCAGGAGCAATCTCACTTTCTCACTCCAGAGAGAGATTTTGCTGGGGCAGACTAAACATGATCAATGTGTGTCCAAAGAGCAATGAAGCTGGTGAAGGGTTTAGTGAACAAAGGTTGTGAGAAGCAGCTGAGGCAGCTGGGGTTGTTAAGCCTGGAGAAAAGGAGGCTCAGAGGGGAATCTTACTCTGAAAGGAGGTTGAGATGGGGTGGGGGTTGGTCTCTTCTCCTGAGTAACAAGTGATAGGACAAGAGGAAACGGCCTGAAGTTGCATCAGGGGAGGTTTAGACTGGATATTGGGAAATACTTCTTCTACCAAGAGGATTGTCAGGCATTGGAACAGGCTGGCCAGGGAAGCGGTGGAGTCACCATGGCTGGAGGTATTTAAAAGGTGTGTAGACATGACATTTAGGGACAAGGTGTAGTCAACTGTTGGACTTGATGATTCTAAAGGTCTTTTCCAACCTAAATGATTCTAAAAGTGTTTGGAAAGCTTGGGGGTTGGGAGGGAAGTATGACATAAACCTTGTCTCATCATCAGGATGTACTTTTAAGAGTTCATGAGAGAGCTCAAGTGCTCCGGCACACACAGCAGTCCATTGAAGAGGATGTTTCACCCCTCACTTGGGTCCTGCCAGCAGACCTTGTTCTTGTTGAGTGTTCAGACATTGGAGGGACCTGCACAGAGGGTGAAGGCCGTTGCAGGATGTAGCCTTCAGCTGGCTGGGCTATTGGGCCCAGTAACAGGTGGTGTAGGCAGCAACATGAATAATCCTGAATCACAGAATCAGAGAATATGCTGAGTTGGAAGGGACCCATGAGGATCATTCAGTACAACTCCTGGCCCTGCACAGGACACCCCAAGAGTCACACCATGTGCCCAAGGGTATTGTCCAAATGTTTCTTGAACTCTCTCAGGTTGGTGTTGTGACCACTTCCCTGGGGAGCCTGTTCCAGAGCCCAGCCATCCCCTGGGTGAAGAATTAGAATTTTTCTAATATGCAACCTAAACCTCCCCTGACACAACTTCAGGCCATTTCCTTGTGTCCTGTCACCAGTTGCCACAGAGAAGAGATCACTGCCTGCCCCTCCTCTTTCCCTTGTGAGAAAGCTGTAGACTGCAATGAGGTCTCCCCTCAGTCTCCTCCAGTTCTGAGCATTAGTGTCTTGTATAAAAATAATTAGTCTTCTTGTATGTTATATAAAAGTATGCACTTACTCCAATCCTTATCTTTGAAATCAGAGCTCTTGAGCACTGTATGCAAACGCAAGCATATACATCCTGGCTGCAACCTTGCCTGAACATTTTGGGTTTGTTTGGCATTGTGTTAATTTCAATATGTCTTGAGGACTGGCCTTTATTATATTCATGTTCAGACTTTCACATAGTTCCTCATTTTTAACCTTCCCTGGAGTAGATCAAAGTATTTAACACTCCAGGTGCTGCATAAATTTTCTGGAGTCCTACTCAAAAGAATAGATTATGAAGTGCACTGCAACACAAGTTTGCATTAAAGTATTGCTGGTTCTGCTTCTATCCCTGGGAAATTATTAAGTAACTATGTAATCTCTGTGCAATATTACCACAATCCTCCAGGAGCAGTGATTCTACCAGACAATATTTTTGAGGAAAGACATATGCAGTATTATTGCTCTTTACATATATATATATATATGTAAAACCAAAGGTTACCAGAACACAAATGCAATAAACAAAAAGCTGGAGTATTTATCACTGGTGGGCACTAAGCAGTAGACTCTGCTCTTCCCCTCTTCCCTAAAACAGTGATTAATTAATGAAGCTGTTGCTTTCACAGGGATATAGTTGCTGGGAAAAGAAAAAGTCCGTTTTCTATCACTTATCAGGGCTAGGGGGAGGAAGTAAGGCATGAAGATAACAGTTTGCATGTTGCCTATGTACTATTCAGTTTTGCTTCATTGTATTGTAAATCATAAAAATCACAACGGTTTCTCCTGATTAAGAGGATTGCCTGCTATGTAAAAGGACCCATAAATCAAAGCAGTGTGATCTCTTGGGTATAACTGTTCTTTCTGGATCAAATCCACTTAGAAATGAGAGAAAAAAAATAAATGCTTTTTTAAAATTGCTAGTAATTAAACATATTTGCACCTCAATTCTTAGAGAAGACAGAATATAATCATTATAAAGAAGCACTTAATTTTGTCTTTCAGGCGGTGCTACACTCAAAATGGAATTGCTTTCTAAAATAGAGACATTGGTTAGACTACTGTTGACCCCATGGTGCTAAAAAAGGCCATATCATCTTCCACATCATACTGATGTCTGAATTTCCAAGTTAGATTACCAGCAGAGGCCCCGTCAGCTTTTCACTTAGGTCACTGGTTCAATCCAGATCAGAGACTATCAGTGACCTGGCTTAAGTACACAAGAGGACTAGCACATATTGGAGGCAAAGTGTGTTGTGTATGTGTACAGTTATTTTACCATTCTACTTTCTTTCTTCTGTTCATCTGATTATGTTATTGGTTATTCTTGCCTTACAACAGTTCTAGCACTGTATTAACCTACACCTCTGCAGGTGTTCATCCATTATAACAGAAGGAGAAACACAGGACAAAGAGAAAGGACGAGAAAAAGGGGTCTTTATTTTTGTTGTGAAATTGTATTTGTTGTGATTGTTTTCTTATTTGTAGATATAGCATTATCCTTTGGGTAGCATAAATCCTTATATTTAAGGACATGATTTTTGTAACAACAGCTTTGGAGAAAATATGATTGAATCACAGCAAATTTGGATATAGTCATGGATTTTGTAAAACTAGTGACTTCCATAATTTTTGTTACTCATGAAAAATTCATATACAAGTAATAATTACTCTGCATCATCCACCTTTTGCTTCCATATATTTAGCATAGTTATATATTGATGGTAGTTCTATATACTGAATGTCTGGGTTCTTCTAAAGCAAAAAACTACTGAAATTAAGAAACACAAAACTTCTCTTTCAATTTTTGAGATAGCAAAGATATTTTCCATTATTATCTCCTTCTCCAAAACACTTAGTCACAAAGGTTCATATTCTTTAACAAACAAGCCTTGTTAATGTCTGAGGTTATATTTTAACTGCTCATCACAGTAAGTGGGGGTTATTTTGGTGACTCAAATATGTTATAGCAAAAACAAGGAGAACTTTACAGCTTTTTCTGATATAAATAACTCGATAAGAAGGAAGATAAAGTACTAGAAATACAGTATCTGTATCACAGTTTTACATAGTTAAAATCCTCAGGATGGAATTTACGCACTAAGGTTGTATTTCATATATATATATATAACTGCCTAGGTCTCTTTTTTCCAACTTGGATGATTTTGTTTGTAAAAAAATCCTCAAATTTTTGTAACATTTATAAAACAGTACTTCTGTCACTTCTATGCTGACACAAATTGTCAGAATATTTGCGAATTAGTTAGCTAAAAATGAATTGTGGTCTTCAAGACAATGCTACCTGCTCTTCAACTGGTGTACCCACTGTGATGTATAAAGACAAAAATACTTCAGAAAGAGAGTGCAGATCATGAAGTATAAATGATACTTATTTGTTAGAGCATATTTACTGAAGCCAGTTATATAGATTTGTTACATTTGTGGAGTCTCAGGGGAAACAAAATTTGCTGATGAATGAGGGCTCCTTTTAACATTTGTCATTTGTCTTTCAAAGAAGTTTTTTGTCATTTTTTAAGAAGATCTCAACATACTTCTCTCCTTCTGGAAGTCAGCATCAGACTTCTGATTATATTTTGCTCTTGGCTTGCTGTACGCAACCTGCTAGCACCTAATGTATTTCTGCCGGGATTTTTTTTTATTATTTCTTAATATGTGCCCAGTTTTCTATATACTGTACACTTTAGAATAAAAAAATGGGTTTTTTTTAAAAAAAATCCATAACCACCTTCCCAAAGCTTCTTGGACCTTCTGAAACTTAGAGAGCAAGACAAAACATACCAAATTTGTACCACAATTGACATGAATCCTCCTTTATATCATTGATTTACAGCTCTATATTGAAGACTGCAACAATATTTTCATTTTTTATTTTCTTTTTTTTGAAAGATTTGGCTCACAATTACACTAAATCTGCCTAAAATCTCCAATTTTCAGCAGTTCCATTTTCAGAATTAATTAAGCAACTTTTGCCATAGACATTAGTTTCCCTAGCCAGTTACCAAAGTTGCCCACATATTCAGGACCCTAACGACCTGAGAACATGAGTAGTTGTTACACGGGTTTCTGAAAATCCAAGCTTATTTTACCCGTGTTCTTCCCACAACTAAAAAGCAAGCCCACATGGTAGGGAAACCTCAATGAACACGACTTGAACTGGAGTGAGCCTAAAAGGAAAATTAATAATTTGTTGTGGAAATAAACTCCTCCTTCATCCTTAGACTAAAATGACTATTTAGCTCTTGGGTCCTCAGATTTGAAGCATCCGAGTGATTACAGCTAATGGTGTGGGTCTCCAGCACCTTGGTTCTCCCACTTACTGTCTGGATGAGCCTTTGTTCTCACTGATGATGCCAAAACATGGGGTCTTTTAAAAAAATTATTTTGCAATTTTGGTTTTAAAAAATAGTACGATGAAAGTAAAACCTTGATATCCAGATGCCTTACTTTTAAACAGCATCAATTAAAGCATGTAGGGTGCTTTAGATATTTGGAATTCAAATCAAGGAAAGAGAGTTTAGGTCAGTTAGAATGTTACAAATGAATAACACTTGTTCTTTCTGGCTTTCTGGATTAGGATGCTGAAGAACAGACTTTCATCCAGAATAAATCCAACTTGGTCTCTGAAAAAAACCAAAAAAAACTCACTCAGAAAACATGATTTCAGAGCACTCTCTACTAAGAGAGTATATGAGAGTGCTTACCTCCACACGAGGGGTTAGCTAATGGTGGTATGACACAAAAGACGCACAGTCAGGAAGAAGTTGTGATGATTGTCCCCACATCCTTGAAAAAAAATCCCTGCTACTCTCAAGAAATGTTGCATTACAAGCTTACAAAAGATACAAAGCATACAGCTGGGCAATTTGCAGTCCTGCCTTTATCTTTGAAGGGGGAAACAACTGGGACTCTTCTGGTTAACCAGGGCTGCTAGTAAGTGATTAAAACTGGCTTGGCAAACTCTTTCACCAGCTTTCTCATTACTCTTGGGTGCATCCCATCTGGGCCCATAGATTTGTGGGTGTCTAATTGGCATAGCTGGTCTCTAACCATTTCCTCCTGTGTTATGGAGGCTTCACTCAGCTGCCCATAACTAATTTCTGGCTCTGGGAGCTGGGTATCTTGAGGACAACTGGTTCTGGTACTAAAGACTGAGGTAATGAAGGCATTAAGCTCCTCAGCCTTTTCCTCATCCCCTGAAATTATGCTACCCCCTGTGTCCAGCAAAGGATGAAGCCTCTTTTTGAGGCTTTTCTCAAAAGAGAGGATTAGCCCTCCTTTTGTTGCCAATGTATTTATAGAAACTTTTTTTGTTGTCTTTAATCGTAGATGCCAAATTAAGTTCTAGGCTGGCCCTTCTGATTTTTTCCTACCTAACTTTACAACATCTGTGTAATTCCCCCAAGGTAACTGCCCCTCCTTCCAGAGATGATACAGTCTTTTTTTATCCCCTGAGTTCCAGCCTAAGTTTTCTCTTTAACCAGGCCATTCTTTTTCCCTGCTGGCTTGTCTTCTGACACACGGGGACAGCCTGCTCCAGTATCTTTAAGATCTCCTTTTAAATCACCTCCAGCCTTCCTGGACTCCTTTGCCCTCCAGGACTGACTCCCAGGGGACTCTGTCAATCAATCTCCTAAACAGGCCAAAATCTGCTGGAAGTCCAAGGTGGCACTTCTGCTGGCACCCCTTCTAAGTTCACCTAGTATTGAAAATGGAATCATTTGTGGTCACTGTGCCCAAGACAGCCTCCAACAGCACCCACAAGTCCTTCTCTGTTCACAAACAAGAGGTCTAGCAGGGTACCACTGCTGGTAGGCTCACTCACTAGCTATCAGGCCGTTATCTTCCACACACTCTAGAAACCTCCTAGAGTGCCTCCTCTCTGCTGTAGAATGCATCATCTGCCTGTGCACCCTGGTTAAGCGGTCTGTAACAGATTCCTACCAGGACATCCAACCTGCTGACCTTCCCCCTGATCTTTACCCACAGGCACTAAACCTTGTCATCATCATCAGTGATTTCAATACCATCAGAACAATCCCTAATGTAAAGAGCCACCCCACTGCCTCTCCTGCTCCACATATCTCTTCTAAAGAACTTGTGGTCATCCATTGCAGCACTCCAGTCGTGACAGTCATTCCATCACATTTCTGTGATCATAACAACATCTTAGCTTCCCTGTTGCACTTTGGCTTCCAGCTCCTCATGTTTACTGACCATGCTGCTTGCATTGGTGCACTGAACACAGGCCAGCCACATTTAGGCTCATCTCTAGTGGGCCTGGCTGTATCCACTTCAAACCTATTTAAAGGCCTCTCAATCAGCCCCACCATCTCATGGGTCATAACCCTTTTACTTTTCTGAGACTGGTGGACCCAATTTGTCATCAGCAGCCCTTCAGCCCTGTAAACATCCCCATGGCCAAAACCCCAAAAATTTCCAGCTATAGCACCAGCCTCTTAGCCATGTATTAATCAGGCTAGGTTTCCTATTCCTTACTGTATTTGCTCCTGTTACTGAAAGAATTTAGAGTACATCTGTGCACCTACTCCTTTGGCCAAATGCCCCAGTACCATGAAATCCTTTTTGATTCTCTTGTGACTTCTTCCTTCAACCCCATCACTACCCGCCTGGAGAGCTAATAGGGGGGTAATGATCAGAGGGTTGTACCAGATCAGGGAGTTTCTTCATAATGTTCTTCACCTTGGCCCCAGGGAGGCAGGAGACTTCCCTTTGGGATGGGTCCTGTCAGCATGCTGGGCCGTCCATTCTTCTCAGAATTGAGTGGCCTGCAATGATCACCATTCTTTTCTTTCTTCAAAAAGGTCGTTGTAATATGTGGGGTTGGCTGATTTGCCCTAGGCAATGCCCCAAAAGGTCTTTTCCCTACCTCAGTGGTCCTTCACCTACCCATCCTTCTTGCAAAGATGAGGAGGGAGGGAACTGACTGAGTTTCACTCTACCTACCTAGGCACCACTGATGATCAAAACCCCAGAGACAGAACGAATCCAAGAGTAACAGGAAGAAAAAAAAAAAACCCTAAAATTCTGCAGTTTTAAAGCTGACCATGGGTTCTGTATTGGAAAAAATGTAAACCAAAACTCAAACCTACAGGAATGCTTAGACAATCATGCCTACAGCAAAGAGATTGGTCCAGAATTCTTAAGGCCTGACTAGAAATTATGTCAACTTGACCATAGAGTCATAGGATGGCTTGGGTTGGAAGGGACCTTAAAAACCATCTAATTACAACCCCCTCTGCCCTGATCTGTGGCACAGATTTTAAGATTCTGACACTATAGTCTGGAAATAAGTCCCAGGCATCTCTTATTCCGTATGTAATAGTCTGTTATGCTGAATGTAATAATGTCTTTGGTTGACGGAGGTTTGTCTGAGCGTTCTTAATAAAGGAAAGAGTAATGGCAAAGTTACAGAACAAACACAGTAACTGTTCATTTCTAAGACCTAAATCAGGTCCACATTTGTGTTGCTGCCTTTGGTCCTAAACAAGAGTACAAATGAGTCTCTCAGCTATTTATGGTATGATGGGAAAGTTATAATGCTCGATGAGTTTTGATTATGGACTTTATAAAGCTGCATGTGGAGCTAGCCTGCAATATATAGAATATATAGAGCTGATCAGCCCTCTAGCCTGGCAGCTAGAGGGCAGCTGGATGACCATTAGGGATCCCCAATGACCTTTAATGCCTACATTCATGCAACTGGACTGAAATCTCAATGCATACCTCTGAGGTGGTGAGTGTATACTGCTGTCCTACTCTGCTCTTTTTGAGACTATCAAAGAGCACTTAAAGAGAATGAACACCAGGGCAGTGTTTTAGTCAGTCTGCACTGAGTCAGACTGGTGAAATGTCCTACATCCCTTGTCAAATCCCCTTGTGTCACACGACATCAGGCCAAATAAAAGACTGGATTTTTCTGCCAAGTACAAAATAAATGTAGAGTATTAGGGAATAGGAAAGCTAGAGTTTAGGTAGAGATAAATTTCCGTGTATAAGGACACATATCCCTATATATATAATGTACCCTGATATGTGTGAAGTAAAATCCATTTTAACCCAAGTCCTGTCCATGTTAGCCCATATCCTCACCATTAACTTAGTGTTTAATGTCATTATTCATGTGATGTTTCTGCAATGTGATTATTAGCATGCAGCTATTTAGAAAGAATTAGGATTACTTACTGAAATGTTCAGGAAAGCTGTCCAGTTACACTGGATGCTAGCTGGAAAAATATTTTATGCCAACATTTGCGGACACATATAAAGTACATCCTCTATTAAAACAGATGCAAGTGATTGCAATTTAATGCAACTCAAGTATAACTAATTAAATAGATTAATTAGCTAATAAGGCTTATATTGAAATGAACAGTGCTTAATGAAATGGACAAAAATGCTGAATACTGTATTTACATTGCATTAGATAGGACAAGGCTTGAAAACAAGTTCCACTCTCCTACTGAAGTAGTTACAGAAACAAAAGAGTTTCTGTTTTGTATTCTCTATGACCATATTTGCTTGTTAATTACTCTGTACACATAATGGCTGTACATGTGGTGAATAGATAAAAGTCAGGTTACCTTGGCTGTAGCACAGATGAACACACTGGTGTTCACACCTTGTTTGAAAGGAGAGAATGGAGAAAGGTGGAGGGTCATCATGTGGTCTAGCAGAGCAGTGATATTCTTTGTGGGCCAGCAAGGGAGAAATTTTGCTTCTAACACTTAGTGTAAGTTTATCTTCCCTGATATTTAAGTGAAAACCTCTACTACCTCAGATTTTGGACACTGGAAAATTATTACAAGTGTAAAACAGAGTTCATTGTCTCCAAGGGCACAGTCACTAGACCAGCATCTCTACTTGATGAGGAGATGTACCTCAGTTTTGGTCCATCTGTCTTCCCCATGAAAAATTACAGGGCATGTCTCTTAGATGTAAGACTCCTACAAAATGATGCATCCTTTGTCTGCTGAAATCAGTAGTAAGACTCTGGATTTCAATGAAAATAACATTTATCCCAAAATACTACTGGTATGTATCTTTCCATTTTTGTAAAGGAGGTTGGAAATGCCTGCAACATTTCAGGCTGGGGAGCTTTCCATTTAATTTCCCATAACATCTGAACATTGCTGATGTATTTGACATGAAAAGTGGTTAGAAAAATTATATTAGATTACAAAATAAGGTTCTGAACAAGGGTTCTTACTGGGGGATACTTCTTCAGAGAGTACAGCTCTTGATGTGTTCTGAAGGTGCAAGCCCATTAACAAAAGTCTGGATCCCCAGACAGAAAGTTTATTCACATTAGAGCTAATAAAATAATTTGGTGCATCAAAACTGCTGTACCTGAATGATACAGGCTTTAAGTCACTGTTGTCACTTCATATGCTGTCTGTAGTTCCTCTGCCTGGTCTTGCAGAGTCCAGATATCTTTGGTGCCCCAGGAATAGTCACGGACTTAATCTTCACCACTGGTAGACTAAAGAGCATGCGTCAGTTTATACCATTCCAAGGTTGTGTAATTTTCAGCTGTTTGTTGAAAAGTAAATAAAAATAAAACACATTCTGAGACAGTACTTTTTTTAAATTTAATTATTATCGCAGTCAGTGGTTGGATTCATATTCCAGGGATCCTGAAACAATTAACCTAAGAACTATGATGATTTACACAATTTGGGGCATGTATTTAATTTGTCATTTTTTTGCTCTGTAAATGAGATCTACAAAAAATGGATGTAATTGACAATTTTTTTAAAAATATTGGCTAATCAGAATGATTCGTGTCAGGAATCCAATTCACAACTTGCAATTAATATCCCATTTACTAATTCATGTTAAAATAAGCACTAATTATGGCACAAGTTTGCTTCATAAATGCTCTGGTTTAGGTTGTTAAGAAATGCTCTGTGCAACCTGACTGTTTTTTATTTTGCAAATCAATTGCACAACTGCTTGTCCCATAGAGAAGGCAAAGCTGTACCACACATGGTGGCTAAACAGCATATGAATTAAACTCCATATAAGCAAATTTCTTTGTAAGTAATTTATATTGTATGGTAAACTTGTATCCCACTAGAACAGCAAATTAAAACATTAATCACATCTGTAAAATTTAAGGCCTTGTGCATACAGAAAAAATATTAGGGAAATACATTTTCCCGTATTGCTGAAATAAATATTCCACATATGGAAGCCAGTCTAATCCTTCTCATTATAGTGTGGATGAAGATGAACATTAAGCCCATATAACATTTCTTTCAGAATTAGTCGATAGCTCATTTTAGTAGGTAGCACATATTTCCAAACCTGAAATGCCCACATTCAATCAGATTTGCAGTCTCCTTCCCTTAGCTGTTGCAGCTTTTCATCACTGTTAGGTAACCACTGTGATTATTCCATATCACATACTGATGAGAAGACAGAACAAGCTCTCTCCCCAGCGCTGAGCAGGTTGTAAGCTGTGGCAAACTAACTTGCTCTGAAATTATCAAGTGTTCCAGCACTCCTTAGCATCACTAACATAGGCAGCCTGCCAGCCCCCTCTCCAACATCCAAATCATCTTCCTCTCTTAACCACATTTTTATCCATCTGCTTCACAAAGCAGCCCACATGCTTTGACTTACTCTTGTATTTGAGTACAATGTGAATTTACTTTTAGATCTAAGCCTTTCTGTGCTATTTCATCGAATGTGGTACTCTCCCTGGATAGTTACCTAGTTATCACTACAGCATGGAATTTAAACCTCGTAAGTAATGCCAGCTTTATCACCTCACTACTTAGCAGCTTAATACCGTATCAGTCTTCACATCCCAGCCTGGACACTACTCCCCATTTTGTAACCACACAGGGATCCAAAACATAAAAAGACCCCTTTCATGTGGCTGGGAGGTGGAGGTGTGGCACACACCTGATGATACTTGGGAAGGAACCATCAAAGTGCAATTTCTCTGGACCCTCCCACCTGCCCCTTCCACCTCAAGTAAAAGCAGGCAGAGTGTGGGCTGGCTATGAGGAAGGGAGGGCTAAATTCAGTTTTTGGCAAGTCATTTCTGAAGGGGAAGCTAGGTACCCATCTGACAGCAGCTGCATCTCTGCACTGGTCCTACAACTTGTCCTAATTCCCTCATCAGTAAGAAGCTGTTGCAGTCAGATGTACCCGTGTTGTCAGCTTTCCTGCAGGCTGACCCACCCCTTGGTTTCCCCATGAAAAAATACACTTGCTTTACTTTAGGTGACTTCCAACCAACCTGTAATTTTCACCATTTGCTATGTTTGCCAACACATTCATTCAGTGGACTCTTCCATTCCTGGGGTGCTTTGAGCTTTGTTATTGTGTGCAATGATCAGTCCATGGAGTTCAAGAAAATTATAAGTCTAGTATGTCCTTGCTTGCCTGAGAACTGGGAAGACACATCCCATAGGTAATGTTTGGAGGTATCATTCATGGAAATAAGCATGTTAATTTCTTTTGTCCCATTACTATGTTTAACTGTTTTCTTTAAAGCAAATTTAAAATAACTTATGGTGAAATAATGATTGGTTATTAACTTTAGAGAGAGTCACAAGAGAAAATTCTTCTGCTCTCAAAAATTCAAACTGATAACTCAATATGAATTTATTTACACAGTTCTGCCTATTCATGTGTATTTCCATGTGTTATTTTAATAGTTGGATGTGCATACAGTATTACAAAAACATGAGTGATTATATATTTTTGAAGTCACCATGTTTTTTCAAAGGACCATATTTTTAAAGTAGCATCTAAGGCAGAATGTATTTATGAAGTAGTATCAGGAGAGAGCTACCTAGTGGGACTGTCAAAAGCATGCTAAATTTCTAATTCCAGTTAAAATTAACAGAGATTATCTCCCTAATGACTACTGAAAATTTTTCTAGGTACCTCTCTCACCATCAGGAACTTAAAGACTTCTGAGGCTTTTGCAAAGGCTCCTAATCATTTAGGTTTACTGGGGCTTTTGGTAGTTTGGTTTTTTTCCACCAAGCAATGTAAAGTAGACTCCACTGTGCTCCTGTCCGGGGTGGAATACCAAGTTGCAGACCTGGAGTGCAGTCCTGAAATCAAAGACCACCAAGTATAAAAGTATAAAGACATAAACAGTTAATTCAACTAACTCAGAATTAGTCCAGCTGGGATTAGACTGCTGATGCTTTGCCCACAGTAGTGATACTGTTAACAGTTTCATGCCTTAGGTGAAGAAGCCAATGCATGAATGCCATTTTATCCTGACAGTGGCTTTAGGTGTGATCTGCAAAGCCAAGTGTTTCTGCCTGAGGAGCACGTCATTACTTTTTAGTTCTGAACTGCTGCCCCAGTGAGATCCAGCTAACAATCCCTACGTGTATCTCAGTGCCACCAAGATTCGAAGAAGTCCGCTCATATGGAAGAGCTGTACATTTTGCAAGATTCTGAAGGATCAGGATTGGGTTTACTGTTTTGTTGTACCCCATAAGTACTGCTAATTCTCAGTTAACAATCTGTGTTTAATAAAAAAATATGAAGTTAATTGCCTTTCTTCCTTTAATGTCATATATTCCTACATCCATTTACCCTGACACTTTGACAGTAGTATACACACAGTGATGTTCACACAGATGGAATGGCTGCTGCTTCTTTAAATCCAGCAATAGTCTGTGAACCAAACAGCAATGAGAAGGCAAACACCAACCATGTTATGATAAATCTGAATGACTAACCACTCGTTCCAGTGTTTTACCATGATTTTATTTCACTATCTGCACAGTTGCTTATGACAGTGACATCAGAAAGTGAAATCAGCTCCAGAGGAGGATATACCCTCAAAGGCACCAATTCAGAAGGATGTTTTGTTAGTTTTGAGAGATGGTGCCATTGTCTGGTGTAATAGAAGGTGACCATCTTGTTATTTCTATACCCCAAAGTTGTGATTCTCAGAGATTTGCACTCACCTACTATTTTTATCCCCAGCTTTTTCAGCAGGAAATCACCAACCTTTTAACTGGCTGCCACATCCTCAATGGTTAATATTCAAGTTTCTCCCATGAGCACTTCTGCAGATGCTCAATTTTACTGCTGTAGTAAGTCCCCCAGTAATCTGCTCACCCTGGTGTAATTATGCCTCTGTAACAGAGTTGGTGAAACTGAACAGCCTATGCAAAAGTCATTTTGAAAGCAGCAGCCTCTAGTGCACCTCTGTCAAACTCTTTTCACTCCACAAGTCTGGGGAGGACAGGTTATGTGGCACATTTTGGGTCATGGTCATGATTCTATGAAATTTGCTTTAATTCCCTTTTTGAATTCCGGCTACAGGATTTATATTCATGTTTTATGGGGGTTTTTTTCATTATAAGAGTTCTTTACATTTAAGCCTAAGATGCTTTTGAGCCTGGCTCTAATGTTGGCCTTTCAAAAAGAGAATTCCATATCAATGCAACACTGTAGTCCTGAGCACATTGACCAGAATTACTGTTGTACAGTGCACGCATCCTCTGCCTTCTGGCTGACTATGTGGGCATCAGACATAAATAACTTTGTACTGGTAATTCGAAGAAAACACCACAATAAAATAAATTAATAGGAACAGAAATAAAATAGAGCCCTGGGTTTCAAATACAAGACAGGGAACAGAGCTCCTTCTATTGAATAGAAATGACCATTTTTGATGAAGGATAGATGCCTTTTCTTTGAGGATTCATACAAATAACTGTTTTCACACCAAAAATTATTATATTCTAGCCTAAAAGATGTACATTTATCTTCTCAGTGGATTCCCATGCCAAAATATATGCTAGTAATTTGATTTAGAATGAGATAATAAAACCCCAAAATCATGCCTCCTTCCTGTCTCAAAAAAAGGGTGCATTTAATTTGGAGAGCACAGAGTTAAAAAAAAAATAACACTTTTCTGAAATCTTTGTTCTTTTTGACAGACCAGAATATTTGATACCATTACTGAAGCTTCTCCTAATATTAAATTACTAATCACTTTCTATGACACACGTGTAAATCACAAAAGAAAAAATTACTTTTATGAGCAGTAATATGTGCCCTGCTTCACTGTCTTTGTCATAACACCCTCCCCAAAAAAATAAAATATTAAGATTTAAAGGAAGTTTTCAGTGTCAGAGCTGAGGTGATTATTCCTTTTTTATGGAAGGAGTATTAGCTATTTTTTGATGATATGAACTTATTAACAGGAGGGGTTAAAAAAATCGGTAAGTTTAGCATACTTATATTCCCTTGGAAAAATGCTCATATTCATAAACTGCATGCACAACTTTAGAAACAGTGCAGATGCAGCGGGCATGAATACTATCTTATTTAAATGTCTGTATTAAGCACAACCTCTCTCTGCTAAAAATGGGGAAAAAAACAAACAAGTCATATTCATCAAAGTAATTGTGTAGGTACTTTCAGTACCAAAATGCCTAGAATGAAAGATTGAACTGCTAACGGCAGCAGTGACAGCCATGAATCATGGTAGGCTACTTCGGGGCCTTTACCACCATAAAACAAAAGATGTAGATGAAAAATGCTGCAATTAAGTGATTTGATTTCTGCCCCCTTTTTCCTACTGCATTCGTGCATGGCTGCACAGCAAAGATTGATGGGAAAAATTACTCTACGTGATCTCTGACAGAGCCTTGGAACAATTCTATAAGGGGGAAACATACAAATCAAACCAGCTTCCTTGTATTCAAACAAAATAATACATATAAAGCAAATACTTTAGCCTATATCCAAAGCACCAACATTTGCATGCACACATAAATTTTTGAGAAATGCTCTGCTATCAAAACCAAACTCATGGATTTTCCAGCTAGTTGGGTAATACTGATATTTGTTTAAATAAATATTCAATCAGTACTACTGAGTGGCATCCTAAATACGTTTGTGCAGTGAAAAGAACAAATTGCACATACAAATTTATGGAGGTAAAATGTTCTTATCTTTTATATCAATATGTTATTAATAAAATACTCTCAAAATAAGATAATAAGAAAATCTTCCTGCATATTAGACTCCACTATCATTACCATCATTTAAATGGACATTTTCAATAGGCATTTGTAAGTGAGTTCGGAGAAAGCATATAAAGGATTTATATCTGTGGTACTTGTGTAGAGGGAAAGCATTATAATATGGCTGACATATACTTTAAAATATGCTAAATGTGCAAAAGGCATTGGATAAAATAAACAAGCAATGTTAATGCAAATGGGAGGTGACTGGTTCTACCGTAGCCTGCTCTACTGATATTATGTGAGATTTATTTCCTGATGAGAGAGTAAAGACCACACAGATCCAGCCCACTGTAAAAAATGTGCAGATGATTTTGCTCAAATATACACAATGGAATCAAGTCACCGAAAAAAAGATGTGTAGAGATTTGACTGCATTATGCATAGTAAAGCAGAGCCTGAACAGACTGACGAGGGCATTGATAATTAAAGTTAGGTCTTTTTGCCAAAGACCTAATGTTACATTATGCTTAAAAGAAATCCTGCTGCAGTCTCCTTTCCAATGTCAGATAATATTTTTCATTTTGATACATATTTTTTGCTGCGTATTGAACACTTCTTCTTTCCCAGAGATTTTGTTTATCCGCAGTGCATAAGATCATATATTTTGTTTCTGCGTATAGCTGACTTATTCGCCTTCAGATTTTTTTCTTTTTCTGATAAGCAGGTACAAGCCTCATGAGGTTGAGACTTCATATACATAAGCCTCTCCACCCTTAGCAGCTTTCTGCCTGATTTATGGGGGCCTACAAACCATCCTCCATGACTAGAGAAGCAACTTTTTCATTTTCAAAGTTAATCCAGTCCTAGGATGAATTAACTGCTGAATAACACCCCAACAGCTAGATTGTGCTTTTATCCAGCTAGCTAGCATTCCCTATAACTTCTTACCCTGTAAAATAAACATTAAGAGCTTTGGCCTCCTGATTGCTTGCTATTGATCACTTTTATAACCCAGGACACCTTATCTTCTTTCAGCATTTTACAGTATCATTAACTGTAAAAGGAGAGTGAGTTTGTTCTGCTGTTTTTGTATAAGGAGTTAGCACATCCAGAAAAAAGAGCTGATAGCAGTATTGTGTTAACTTACACAGCTGGTATGGCTCATTAGGCCCACCCTGGCAATAACAGAAGTGAAAATAGCCTTTTGGGTTAGCAGGCAGAATTGGGGTCTAGGAAGACCTTTCTGAAAAGGCTAGGTGCATTTGGATCTGGAGATTATATTCAAAGAGGTACTTGTTTGTTCTCATTCTTTGGGTCAAAATTCAAACCAAACCTTAGGAGTCTCTTACGCTTCAAACTCTTGGAAGTAAGAGCCAGAGTTTATTATAAAAGATGCTGAAGGTCAGTACTGGTATTATGAATATTAAATAGCTTATACTTAAAGTAATATTTGCGATAGGATATTCTACACTGAGCTATTTTAATTTAGCAATTTTTGGAAAGCAGAAGGAATGGCTGGCTTAAGTTTGTGACTGCAGTTTTCTCTGCTCATGGAGCAGTAGGCAGCAGGTGTCAGCCCCCACAGTCTAATTGTCCCACACAAAAGGTAAAAGATAATGAGGGATAAGAAGGGCAAAGAGAAAAGGTGAAATTGTGTTTTCTTCTCAGTGCTTCACAAGACTGAAACTTTGTGCTCTATGCAGAAATCCAAGAAAACCTGCAAGGATCAATTCAGCAGCATTGACCTTAGTGTATTATTCTGGGGAAAGGAGACATGAACCTGTCTAAAGAGGCTGGGACACATTCCTCAGGAGTCAGTGTTTTTGGTAATAAGGGAAATCCAGTGACTGTTGTAGTACTACAACCATCATTTTAAAGAATGATGGCTTTGTTTTAGCAGGAAAAAGGTTCATCAACTGCAATTGCATTTGTTGATGAAACCACTCCAAAGGGCAGAGGAATTTGAATTCACTGTGTTGGAACATGTGAAAAAACCAGATATGCCATGCCAGAAGTACAGGCCAGCAAAGATACAGGATAAAGGACAGGAAAAGGCTCTGAAATGAGAGGAAGGTGGAGAGGGTGAAAGGAGGATGTACATTTCCCTGAGACCCAAGTGGGGCAGAAGGGCTACTGTGGGAGCGGGGCTCAGAGCCTACCAGCAGTTTTTTCTCCTACATACCGGAGCCTTCAGAGCTCTAAAATGATATTTAACTTTTTATTTACAGTTTGTGACTTTGCTTTTAATCTCATAGCATGAAGTCCATGTATTTTTCTATTGAGTGTGTTTGAATTTAAGAAATTAAAGAAGAAACAGGAACTTTTAAAGTAGAGATGACTTATCTGGAATATTCAGATGGCACTCAGAAAGAAAAGGGTGATGAGGACCCATCTCCTTTTAAACCATGGGAACAAATGTGGTGACTGCTGTGACCCCTTGCTTTCAGAGAACATAGATCTTCCTGCACACACAGGTTAGGGACCCTCCGGTAAAGAGCAGTAGGATGAAGGAACACATCAGGAAACCCTGAAGTGCTATAGTAGATTTTCCAAGCACAGTTATTTGTCCAGTGCCTCAAACATTCTTATTAAACCCAGAGTAGGTTGTTTAGCTTCATATGATCTTGAAGTGCAATGTTATTTGATGGTTTTGTCATTGTCCTGTTATGCGTCTCATATTCCTCATACTACGATTTATTTCTTACTTGAACCTTGCACAGCACAAAGATGAGGGCTACCACTTGTGATTATACAAATAATAATAATAATAACAGTAATAAGAACTCAAATTGCTCCCAATCTATCCATCAGTCAAGAAACTGGTGGTTTTGCAGACAGATGCTAGTAAGTTAATTTCACTTAGAATGTGTTAGAGATTAAAAAACTTAAATTTAAGTATTTACTTGTAGATTTTTGCAAGTTCAGGTGTGCGAGTTCCCATTATACAGTCAATGGAGAACTAGTAAGTCCATTTGACAGAAATAAAGCATTTGAAGTTCTCCTAGACACTGTCTGTCATCTGGAATATATTGTCATCTGGTTTCTTTACAACCTGTATGCATGCAATGACACACACTACTTCAAGAATAAAAACAAAATAAAAAGTAAAAAAACCAAACCAAACAAAAAACCCCCTCATTTTCCCGCTTTGACCACTTTAGCACAAAGGAATTTACATATGTACCAGGGGTTGATCCCACATCTCCTTTATCAACAGAGTAAGACAAAAAGGTCTCTTCACAGTCAAGTAAATATCTGGAAGCCTAACCTACATGCAGACTTTTGCCTTATGCATTCTAGTGCTTTGGGAACAATATAAAGTGATAGGAGCCCACACAAATGATTCATATATCTCTATTGATATATTGTGAATTTAATGGAAAACTACCAGGATCAAAAGTGAGTTACATTCACCAAGGCTGACATAAAAAAGAGATGCCTGGATCAGGAGGTAATCCCAATTTAATGTACCACATAAGAAATGGCAATTCTACTTATATTATCTCTTCTACAACACTGCGACAGGCTGGAGGAAAATGTTAAAGAGCATGGCAGGAAATCAGATAGACCATTAAATAAATATTATGTAACTATTTAATTAGCCATTTAATTAAGCCTCTCTGTTTTACCTTTTGATTTATCCATAGTTCCATGAGAATGAAACAGTAGTGATGTCACTCTTATAAGAACCAACAGATTTTGTTTTACATTTTAGACTTACATTTTACACTTACTTTTACATTTTATCATTTTCTGACATAATTTCCTTAGGAATCCATTTATTTATTTATTTATTTATTTGATTTTTTTTTTTTCCCACTCTTACATAGACAGTTGTGTTTTTGATATTGGGAAAAGCTTGTGGAAGATGCTGAGCTATTGCACTAAGATAAGTGTTGGCCTCTAGACCCTGCAGATAAATCCAACCTACCATGTGGTACAGGGTTGTAGGCAGAGACTCATCACTCACCAAAATGCTTTCATGCATGGGCATTCTGGGAAAGTGAAGAGGATTCACACCCTCTCTTGATCTGTAAACGAAGACCTAAGGACACTCACTGTGGCTATGAAGCTGCATTTGGAATAATGTAATCTACTATGCAAACAGTTCAGAGTAAAACATGCTATTTTGATCAGTCTCTGTTTGGGGAAAAATACCCCCTGCATCTTATAATTAAAAAGCTATTTAACAGTGTAAAAATACAAATATTCCCAAATCAAGTTTCAGCCAAATATCCTGTACAATTCCTCTCCCATCAGCCTATTTCAAAACACGGATATCAGAGACAGCAATGGTCTTGTGTTTACACCACACAGCACTACAGAGAGATGAACACTTAGCTTTTGTTTTGGTCTCAATTCATTTTTTCAAGAAGCATAATTAAAAACTGCATTAATGCCACCAATTATGGCCTCCAAGGGACCAGAAACCCCATGTTACTATGTGATGGAACACAACTGAGCTGCGAACATCCATTTGCCATTATAATACTCATTAATCCTGCCAAATACAACTCATTATGAGACTTCAAGAAAATCATCTCATAGGCAAACACAGCACAGAATCTATCTGTCACTGCATTCCTCACAGCACAAGTTGCAGGGGTGGAAATTGTTCAATGTAACTAATTTATGAAGCTGCAAACTAACCATTCATTTCTGACACAAACCAGGAGGTGTCTGAAAATTTATAAGGACTTCTTTACTGCTGGAACATCCGTTAATTGCGTCTTCTTCAAAAGTGAATGTTTGATAGAAGTTGAAGAAAACACTGTGAAAATTGGAAGAATTGCCTAAAAATTTGCTCATATCACTGTTCCTTAATTAAAGGCCATGCTTCTCTAAAAGAGGTGCTGGAATTTCTCTTTGAACTACTGGATTCCGTGCCAGAATCATTTGGTATTTAGATTTTCCTGTGTGCAAAATACTGTCCAGATTGCAAGGATGTGTTCAGATTTTCAAGCTGTCCACTTGAAAGGATTCGAGAAAAAGTTGAGGCATTCAAAAGAAGAGGTTGTTTGAGGAAGAGGTATGCATACTGAAAGCACTGTGGATGGGTGGAGAGTTCCTTGTAGCATACCAGCTGTCTTCAGCTGTGTTGCAGAAATTTTGATTCAATTCAGAAACCATTTCAGTATTTTTTCTCATGCAAACTGAAGGGATTCTTTGATTTCTGATATTGTAATTTTTAAGTGAGTAGAATCCTATATTTTTCATGTAAAAAAAAAATCAAAGCAGAAAAAGTTCTGAGCTGAAAAGAAAAATAAAACAATAACAGAAAGAAAAACTATATGTTATAGATACTCACGCAATTAAATGAGTTCCTTGGGGAATCTAATACATCCTTGCTCTTTGATGTCTGAAGTCAGGATTAGTGAAATCCAGACTCCAGAAAATTTAAAGATAGTATAGTCCTTCTCTTTTTAAAATAGCTCTTTGAGGTCAAATTTTAAACTCATGCAGAGAAAGGAGAGTATTAAAGGAAGTCTCATGAAACTCAGCATGCTTGGCATCTCTGAGGTTAACATTAATTTTGAACAATACCTTGTTCCATTTAAAATTGAGAGATTGTTACAACAATGCATTTTCAGTTCTAAACAAAGTTAGGATAATAAGAAGAGTAATTCTGCATTGTACATCTGGCAATGCAGCCGCCTGTGTTATGATAAAAAGCTATAAACCTCTCTGGGTGCTTGTTCTGCCTCAGAGTGTTTGACTGCTACAAATGTAATCTCTCCAGGGCAGGGGCTCCATCTTGTTCCACAAATTCACCCATTGTTCAGTGCTGCATAAGGGTATGGTGCTATGCAAAGAAGTCAAGGCAGCTGATGGGGGTATGGTTCTCAATACTTTGCATTTCTTTTTTTATCCAGATTTTTATTCCTGTTTATTCATTCTGAGCATCCAGAGTTGTTCAGCCTAACATATAGGGGCTGGATCTGAGCAAACAGCTTTATTTTATACAAATATGTAGATATTGCTGAATGCTCACATGTGTATATTAATGATTCAAAGTCTTGTTTAAACATATTAAAAAAAACCCCAGTTCACAGTCCCAAATGAGGTTAGGCATGCTTTTGGTAGGCAAGGCCATTTATTTGTCAGCCAACCACATATTTGTGAATCCTCTCTCTCAGGCCTCCCTACCTCATTTCCTAGCTGCATCCTAGCATCAGGATGTTGCTCAGTAGCCCAGGCAGCTAATGATTTCCTCTGTGTGCCCTGTTGGTGCTCCATCTACATAAAAGAAAGTATTTGACACAGCAAGATCCTCACTTTCAACTTGTCTGAGCCCTTGCTGCTCAAACTGTTACCTGAAAATAAACTGCTCAGTAATCCCTTCATATATATTTGAAGAAGAGCTTGGTAGCAGTAGTCAACAGAAGTTTGAAAACCTTTTAGCAAGTAATGGCTTCTTCTGAGCCTCAGAATATAGACTTTATAACTAAAGCTTGTAAATACCTGATTTCAGAAGTGCTGAATTCTCTGATGTCAGTGAAAAAAAGGGGAACTGTAGCTTGTAGACCCTATAAAGCCTTTTGTTCATGATATACTTTTAAAAGCAAAGTAACAAAAATATAGATCTGCCCATCTGAATGAATGAAACATATATACTGGTGTTGTAGTAACGGGCGCCAGATATTGATCAGTGTGAATATAATGAATTGTATGATCTATAAGACCATAATCCAGCTATTAATCTGCCTTTTAGGTCATAATCACATACACTTCTAAAAGCTAAACTAATCAAACAGTAAGCGTCATCTAATTCAAGTTAAATTATTGAAATTACATACACATTAATGCCCTGCAATTACCAACTGAAGAATAATACTCAGTGTTTTAAATATGCTGGGCTAAGTTGAAAGCACAGGGGAGAGAACATCACTTACATGACTGCCTGCTCCACAGTGGTGTGGATCTGGACGCATTAGGTGGGAAAGTTACAAGACCTGTTCCCATCTGTTATGCTCACATCAACGCCGACATTGGAAATAAACATCAACACCAAGCCACAATGTTTCCTTTATGCTGCTCTATCTGAATTACATTTATTTCCTGCCCTGTGGGCTGCCTGACACAGCAAAGTTGGTAATTGATGGGACTATCCACCACTAGAAAGGTTGAAACCTACTTGTGGTATGTCCTTCTGTACTAATTGCCAGTAATACAGAGAAAAAATATGGATTTGCTGACAACTCAATCTGGTTATTAAGGAGAAGCACAGTTGCAAACCAGAATATTTGAAAAAGAAACAGACAATGCAAAAACTCTTCTCTGTC